>NC_050198.1:30175299-30775299 GCF_004126475.2 Phyllostomus discolor | reverse complement strand
GATTCCCTCTCATGCACCCCCAACTGGGGACCTCGTTCTCAACCCAGGCATGTGCCCTTACTGGGAATGGAACCAGAAACCCTTTGGTTCACAGGCTGGCACTCAATCCACTGAGCCACATTAGCCAGGTACTTTTAATTATTTTTATTTTTGTTCAGTTACAGTTGTCCCCATTTCCCCCCTGCCATTACTCTCCCCTGCCCTACTCACCCCCAACTCCCACATTCAATCCCCACTTTGTTGTCTTTGTCCATGGGTCCTCTATACATATTCCTTGATTGACCCTTCCCCTTCTTTCCCCCGTTATCCCTCTTCCCCCTCTCCTCTGGTCACTGTCAATTTGTTCTTTTTTTCCCCTTGGGTATGTAACTTTTTTTAAAGTATATTTTATTGATTATGCTATTACAGTTTTCCCAATTTCTCCCCTTTATTCCCCCTCCACCCTGCAACCCCCAACCCTCCAGCATTCCCCCCACTCTTAGTTCATTTTCATGGGTTGTACATATAAGTTCTTTGAATTCTCTGTTTCCTATACCATTCTTAACCTTTCCCCATCTATTTTATGCCAATCAATTATGCTTCGTATTCCTTGTACCTATCCCCCCTCATTCTCCTCCTCCCCCTCTCCACTGAAAACCCTCCATGTGATCTCCATTTCTCTGATTCTGTTCCTGTTGTATTCGTTTGCTTAGTTTGTTTTCCATTTTCTTTTTTTTTTTAGGTTCAGTTTTTGATAGTTGTGAGTTTGTTGTCATTTTACTATTCATAGTTTTTGATCTTCCTCTACTTCTTAGATAAGTCCCTTTAACAGTTCATACAATAAGGGCTTGGTGAGGATGAACTCCTTTAATCTGATCTTATCTGGGAAGCACTTTCTCTGCCCTTCCATTGTAAATGATAGCCTTGCTGGATAGAGTAATCTTGGATGTAGGTCTTTGCCTTTCATGACTTCAAATACTTCTTTCCAGCCCCTTCTTGTCTGCAAGATTTCTTTTGAGAAATCAGCTAATAGTCTCATGGGAACTCCTTTGTAGGTAGCTGTCTCTTTCCTCTTGCTGCTTTTAAAGGTTCTCTCCTTATCTTCAATCTTGGGTAATGCAGTTAAGATGTGCCTTGGTGTGTGCTTGCTTCCTTGGGTCCAACTTCTTTGGGACTTTCTGAGCTTTTGGGACTTCCTGGAAGTCTATTTCCTTTGCCAGATTGGGGACGTTTCCCTTCATTAGTTTCTCAAATAAGGGGAAGTTTCCCTTCATTAGTTTCAATTTGTTGCTCTTCCTCTTCTTCTGGCATCCCTATGATTCGGATGTTGGAAAATTTAAAGTTGTTCCGGAGGTTCCTAAGCCTCTCTTCATTTTTTTTGAATTCTTGTTTCTTTATTCTGTTCTGGTTGAATATTTATTTCTTTGTCCTTTCCAAACCGTTTATTTGAACCTGTTTCCTTCCCTTCACTGTTGGTCCCCTGTATCTTTTTCTTTATTTCACTTTGTATAGCCTTCACTTTTTCCTCTATTTTGCAACCATGCTTAACCATTTCTGTGAGCACCCTGATTACCAGTGTTTTGAACTGTGCATCTGATAAGTTGGCTTTCTTTTTGTTGCTTACTTCTATTTTTGGAGCTTTGGCCTGTTCTTTCATTTGGGTCATATCTATATATCTATATCTATATCTATATCTATATCTATATCTAATCATCTATTTGTCTCAGTGCTCCTGTTACGTTGTAAGGAGTGGAGTCTTAGGTATTCACCTGGGTGGGGCAACCCATGTTGCTGTGTTTTGGTGTTGAATGTCAGGGAGGGATCCGATAGGGAACAATGCCACTTCCTCAGCTCTCCATTGGCTTTCAGTCACTTCCCCTAGTACTCAAAAGCAAATTGTGCCCTTTTGGTGCTGATTCCCAGGTGGGTGGGCTTGTGTACCTTCTAGGTCCCTGTGGGTCTCTCCAATGAACTCTCCTATGAGGCTGGGAGTTTCTTCCACTGCCAAAAACCCCCACAGGTTTCTACAGCCAAAGGTTTTGAGACTTTCTTTTGCATGCTGGAACCCTGGGTTGCATGGTCTGTCTTGCTCCCCAGTTGTTTCTCCTGGTTTATCCACACGCAAATGTGGGACTGCCTGGTCCTCCATCTGCTGCCTTGCTGCACGTCCTCTCTGCCCCGCCTGCCAGTTTCCATCCCTCCTACTGGTCTGAATGCTTCTTCTTTAACTTTTTGGTTGTCAGACTTCCATGCAGTTCAATTTTCTGGCAGGTGAAAATTTTTTTTTGTTGCTATTGTTTGTTTTTAATTTTGTTGTCCTTCTTTTAGTTGTGCAAGGAGGCAAAGCGTATCTATCTACACCTCTATCTTGGCCAGAAGTTCTCTTCTTGCTGTTCTGATTGAATGCTTTTTTCTTCCTTGTGTTCCAAATTGTTGGTTTAATTCTTGACTTCATCCCCTCCACTGTTGGTTCCTTGTAGATATTTCTTTATTTCACGTAATGTAACCTTCATTTTTGTCTGGGTCTTTTTTATACTGTTGAAGTACTTAATGAGTTCCTGCAGCATCCTAATAACCAGTGTTTTGAACTCTGCATCTGATAGGTTGCTTATCTCCATTTTGTTTATTTTTTTTCTGGAGTTTTGTTCTGTCCTTTCATTTGGGCCATATTTCTTTGTCTCCTCATTTTTGTAGTCTCCCTGTGTTTGTTTCTATGAATTAGGTAGAGCTGCTTTGACTCCCTGTTTTAGTTGCATGGCCTTTGTAGAAAAGCACACTGGTAAGTTAGATGGGGTGGAGCCTTAGGAAATCAGCAGGATGTGGAAACCCCTGTCACTGCTCTGTGGCTCTCTGTAGGGGAGGGCTTGGAGAGGGGAAATGCCATTGCTTGGCCTCTGCCATTTTTTCTGGGTGGAAGCTCTCTTGGCACTCACCCTATTGCCAGTCACTTCACTTTCTCCCTATATGTCACTGGTGCCATTCCAGCTGTAGCCCTTGTGTTGAATCTCAGAGGGGGTATGTCTGTGTGAGTCCTGAATCCACTGTGGGCCCTTTAAGAGGAGTGCCCTGAGAATCCTGCAGTTTCTTCTCCTGTTCCAACCCCACTGGTTTTTACAGCCAGAAATTATGGGGACCTATCTTCCCAGAGGTGGAACTCTGGACTGGGTGGTCTGGTGTGGGGCTGGGATCCCTCGCTCCCGAGGTATTTCACCCAATTTTTATCCACCATACATGAATGTGGGACCATCTATTCTGTGTCTCCACACCTCTCCGCACCTCTCCACCTCTCCACCTCTCCATGCATCTCCGTTTCTCCACTCCTTCTACCCATCTGGAGGAATGCAGCTTCCCTGTTTGGGGAATCCCTTTAAATCTCTGTTTGGGGAATCCCTTTAAGTCCTGTTTGTTAGACTTCCATACAGCTTGATTTTCTGACATGTAGAGGATATTTGTTTTGTAGTCCAGTTGTAATTTTTGCTGTAGTCATATGAGGAGGCAAGGCATGTTTGCATATGCCTCTATCATGACCAGAAGGCCAGAGTTCATTCTTATATTATTTGTTACTGTATTATTTTCCAAACAAACAACTGTAAACCTACTTTTGCCCCATCCTGTATATACAATGGAATATTACTCAGCCATAAAAAGAGTAAAATATTGTCATTTGTAACAATATTAATAGACCTAGAGGGTATTTTGCTGTGAAATAAGTCAGAAAGACAAATACCATATGATTTCACTTATATGTGGAATGTAAAGAACAAAAAAAAATGAACAAACCAAACAGAAAAAAAGACTCATAGATACAGAGAAAAAACTGATGGTTGCCAGAGGGAGTTATGGGGCCAGGTTTAAAAGGTGAATGGATTAAGAAGCACAAATTGGTAGTTACAAAATATTCCTGGGGATGTAAAGCATAGCACAGGGAATATATTCGATAATATTTTAGTAAGTAGATATTATGTCAGATGGGTTTTAGATTATTCAGGGTTATCACATCATAAGTTATATAAATGTCTAATCACTGGGTTATACACATGAAACATATGATATTTTATGTCAATTATAATTTTAAAAAAATTTTTAAAAATCAATGCTCCATAGAAGCATTGATGACAATAGCCAGATGGTGGCAGCAGGGGATCACATCAGGAGGATTTACTTGGAAAGGCCCTGGATGGACCTTTGGATCTAAGAACCAATATCTTCTGGAAGTTGGTAGAGGGTATGATGTGTTTCCTAGCAGAGAAAGAAATGGTGACAAATTCTTTTAGAAGCCCAGGGTTAGAAATTAGTGTGTAAAATGAGGGGACCACACAGCATAGTGATTATAGCCAACAATACTGTATTATAAATTTTAAAGATGCTAAGATGCTAGATCTTAATTTTTCTCACCAGAAAAAATAAATGATAATTACATAATCTAACAGAGGTGTTAGCTACTGCCATGGTGGTAATAATATTGCAATATATAAGTTTATTGAATCAACACATTGTATACCTTAAACTTACACAATGTCATATATCAATTATATGTCAACAAAAATTAAAAATTAAAAAAATAATAAATGAAGGGCCCAGAGCTGTAGGTGTTTGGGAACAGGGCTATATGAGGTCTGTCCAGAAAAAGTCCAGCTATTGTCAATACAACAAGAACAGTTTGCATGACATCTATGTAACATGGCAGCCAAGGAGAGTGGACTGGAATGCACATGTGTGAACCATGACGACATCACTGTATAGTCAGTGGGGGTGGTAGATGCCTTTGAGTGAGCATGTGTGCTGTGTGGCCATTGCATTCAAAATGACTGAGTGAGTATAGCAACAAATCAGCAACAAATTTTGTGTTAAGCTTAACATTCCTCTGAGGAAACTATTCAGATGACTCAGAAGGCTTTCAGGGATGATGCAATGAAATGCAGCAGAAATAAAAGTGTGACACAAACACCGCAAAGATAGTCAAGAATTGTTGAAAGTGGTCCACATTCTGGAAGGCCTGAAACAAGCAGAACACTTGAGGATGTTGAATATGTACGGGCTGCAATCAACAAAGATCGGAGAACTGTGGTTATAAGGTGCCTACTTTGAAGGGGACTGAGGCATTATTGTCCTATGTACAATGTTTCTTGTATCATATCTTCTTCAATAAATGTCTCTGTTTTTCATATTACATGGATGAATACTTTCTGTACAGACCATGGTGTATACAAGACTAAGAGGAGAAGGGTAGTACAGGAGTGAAACTATCCTCAAGTGAAGGAGGAGGGCATTGGAGAGTGAGTGGGAGCAGGGTCAGCTTCTAATTCAGCTTCTAACACATAGATGAGAGTGCAGAGTAGAAAGCAGGCCAGAAAGTGTGGAGGTCATTTCTTTTTGTGTTTCTGGTGGTGGCATTCATTTTGAAAGCTCTAAAAATAAGTTGAATCAATCCAAATGGCCATCAATGGATGAATGGATAAACAAAATGTGGTATGTATGTACAATGGAATATTACTCAACCATAAAAGAAAATTCTGACACATGCTACACGTGGATGAGCCTTGAGGACATAATGTTAAGTGAAATAGGCCAGTCACAAAATGACAAATACTGTATGGTCCCACTTATATAAATATCTAGAGCAGCCAAATTCATAGGGACAAAAAGTATAATCGTGGTTGCCTGAGGAAGGGAGAAGGGAGAATGGGGAGTTGTTTAATGGGTATAGCATTTTGGTTTTGCAAGATAAATTTCTGGACATTGGTTGCATACAAGTGAATATACTTAACACTCCTGAACTGTACACTTAAAAGTGATTAAGATGGTAAATAAGGTTCCATCTTTTCTGATCCTTAAGGAGTCATAGGCTATTCCAGACATGGTGGTAGTATAGGATGTGACATCAAGTTAGTATAAAAGATAGTAATACCTCACATTTGAATGGCACATGGTAACTTACATAGTTCTAGTGCAAAAATATGTTATGATGTCAACTCTCCCCAGCAACAAGTATGGAGTTGTGTGGGTCTCTGTGTTAAAAGTAAATGGGTGGCTTACATGAAGGGTGAGTAGAAGAACAGGGAGTGAATAGGTTAAGAAAGAGTAGAGGAACAAATGCTTGAACTGGTGGTCAGAAACAGGTGGAAAAATGGAAGAGAAAGGAGCAGAGCAACAGGCCCATGATCTATTTGATTCTTCTTTATCCTCAGATGAGATAGGTGAGAACCCTAGGCTTGTATATTCAAATGCTTTCTACCGTTTCTAGGTGCCATTTTCCACAAACTCTGTTCCAAGCAGTAGTATCACTTCATAATTAAAGATGCCTGTGTTCAAAGTTTGGCCCTGGCCCTTCCTCATTATGTGATCTTATCTCTCTTGACTTTATTTTTCTGTCTGATAATAATAGTTCCTGTAATTTCTAAGCCTTCAGTGCTTTTCTATTTTAATTTTTTTCAGATCAGTGACCTCGGGAGAAAACATTGCTCACTGACTGAAGTGATAGGGAATACCCACTTGAGGTTTTTGTTCTTTCTATTTGGCCTGGGTTGCTTCACAGCATGGTGGGCCTCAGGATAGTAGGTATTTTTACACAGTGAGTCAGGGCCTTAAAGTTAGTATTCTTGGGAACAAGGGAGAAGCTTCATCACATTTTTTCTGACCTAGCTTCAGAAATACACAGCAACCTTTTTGCTTCATTCCATTGGTTACAAGTTCATCACAAACCTACCTCGGTTCAAAAAAAGAGGACATAGGCCATACTTCCAATGGAAGGAGAATCAAAGGATTTGGGAACATGTAGGATGGTTAATTTTTTAAATGATTTTATTTGTTTATTTTTAGAGAGGGGGGAAGGGAGGGAGAGAAACATCAATGTGTGGTTGCCTCTCACACGCCCCTATACTGGGGACCTGGCTCACAACCCAGGCATGTGCCCTGACTAAGAATTGAACCGGCAACCCTTTGGTTCACAGGCCGGTGCTCAATCCACTGAGCCACACCAGCCAGGTACTTTTTATTTTTTAATTGTTGTTCAATTACAGTTGCCCCCATTACCCCCCATTACTGTCCCCTGCCCTACTAACCCCTCACCTCCCACATTCAATCCCTTCCCTCATTGTCTTTGTCCATGAGTCTTTTATATGTATTTCACTGAGCCACACCAGCCAGGGGTAGGATAGTTAGTTTTATGTGGCAAATTGACTGGATCATGGGTTGCCCAGATATTTGGCTAAACATTATTTCTGGGTGGATCTATGAGGATGTCTTCATATGAAATTAGCATTTGAATTGGTATACTCAGTAAAGTGGCTTGCCTTCTCCCCTGTGGGTGGACATCATCCAATCCTTTGAGGGCCTGCATAGAACAAGAGGGTGGAAGAAGGAAGACTTAAGCTGGTGCTGCCTGATTGCTTGAGCTGAGACATTGACCCTCTTCTCCCTCAGTGCTACTGGTTCTCAGACCTTTGGAGTCAGATTGAATCACATCACTGGTTTTCCTGGGTCTCCAGTTTGCAGACAGCAAATTGTGGGACTTCTTAGCCTGCAGAATTGTGTGAGCCAGTTCCTTATAGTGTCTTTATATATTTATTTGAAGAAATTTATCTATTATCTATCACTCTATCTATCTAATATCCTATTGGTTCTGTTTCTGAGGAGAACCTTGACAAACACATGTTTTAAAGTTGCCATAATATGTTAAGCTCTATGTGTTTATCGCTGAATAACTATATCATGATTTTCAAGGAATACATCAGACTGGATAAAAATGATGACAAAAATAAACTCTAACACAGAGATGAATAAAAAGAACACAGTAAAATTACAATTAAATAATGGGTTTTGAGGCCCTGTGTTTAAGATTGACTTGAGTAAACCTATAGGAGCAGGGACTTACCCCTCTTAAAGGAATATTGGGATCTATGAATTGCTGTCAATGGTGGGCACTGTCATTTGTCTCCCAGAACTACCCTTAGGGAAGAACTTGTTGGCTCAGTTGCTAGTTGGTAGGCAGCCTTCACCTGTCAGGCCTCACAGAGGGCTTCAGTTGAAGAAGGTCACACCCCTCCTGGTGGCTCACATCCAATGTTATAATTAAATGCTTTATGTTTGTCTCCCTCAAAAAAATTTTGGGTACCACTTAAATCAAGGTATCTGATCAAAGCCAAATATAGTAAATATGGGCTTGTTCACATTACATTTCTGTTAATATATTTCCTCTTGTTATAAAGATAGGACTCCATTATGGCACAAAGGCCTTATTGTATATCATTAAGTATTTCCTTAAATATACTTTCCCTCTACATGTGCTCCTAGTCTCCTCTCTCTTCCTAAGGTGTTAACAATGAAAACATTTAATGCAATCAGCAAGCTTGCTGAGTATTATCTCAACCACCATTTTTAGATCACTGATAAGACTATTCATTCAGACATGTTAATTAACACTTTCAGGCCAGGCCTGGACTCACCCTTGTCTCTCAACTGTGCCTTCCAGGGTTTGAGAACTAGGAAGTGTGTATGTGTTGGGGGTGCAAGGTGATAGCTCAGAAACAAAGGTCTACTTCTCTTGGGTTTGGCTGCAGACTGCCCCAACACCAATCTGGTGCTTCTGGGTCCTTCCTTGAAGCCTCCATATGCTGTGGCCCCTGTTAGCCCCAGCTCCACGCTGATGCTCACTCTCAAGGCCAAAGATAGATGACATCTAATGAGGGTTGTTCCTTCATCATGGTCCTTCCATGTGCTCTGGTAACATCTTCTTTACCCAAGTAAATGGGATTCCTGGGGAAGGAGCTGTTCTACATAAGAGAATTTCCATTATAATGCAATTTACCCCTTTTAGTGCCAATTTTTTCTAAATTTAACATTTTTAATGGGAAACTACTAAAGTAAATGGTTGAATTATCTGCCTTCTTTCAAGGTGATTTTAAATATAATTTAACCTTTCCTTGGTGTCCCATTGCTACCAAAATGTGTAGGACTATTTGCTGTATGGCCCACACTAGTGTGCTTTTATAGTTCTACCAGCTAGGGTTTTAAAGTAATGTTTGCTTTTTCCCTTATATAAATGTATCACCTCTTTATTACAGAAAATTTGAAAACCAGAAAAAAGAAAGAAACTTACTCTTCCAGACCTAGAAACATTTAGGTGTATTTTCTTCCAGTTTTCTTTCTAACTTTCTTAAGACATTTTTCTATGTACAGCTTATTTATTCAACTCAGTTGCAGTCTCTTACAGCTTCCACAAGTGGTTCTGTCTCCTCTCTCTTTTAGCTGTTAGTCATATTTTCTCACTGCCTGTAGGGTCACACTGCCCATCCCTCCTCCCTTCTAATTGATAAGCTGGGGAACAAGTTTACTGTGATTATTAGAATTGTAGGTAAAGATAACAATGAATGAGCTCTTCAGGAAAGCCTGCAGCTCGAATTAGATATGTGAGCTTTGAGATGGCTGTTTCAGCTAATCAGCAGATTTCTTGGTTTTCCTGCTCCATTCCAGGGATTTCCAGAGAGTTTACTTTTACCTTAAAGGTGTTGATACTATGCTGCAAGTATCTTTTGTCATTGACTGAGTATATATTCAATTAGATTTTTAATCATTTTGAGGGTAGGGAGTATCTTCTACAATACCTTGTATTTTGCACCACACATAGTAGGCACTCCAAAATGTTTTTGGTGAAGAGAATTCAATTGAGATATTTCCGGTTTCAATCCAGACTCAATTTTACTGATATGTTTTATCTTTACCAGAGTTTAGATTTTACCAAGCTTTAATCTGAATAAGGTTAAGAGTGACTCAAGGAGTGATTGTGGGGGACATCTTTGAGTATCCTTTTACTCAATATCTAGCCACATCCCCTGGCTTTCTTATGGCAAATTATTCCTTTCCTTCCCTAACTCCTTCATGAAGCATGTGATCTGGGCCTAAACCAATCAGCACCGCCTCTCAGCCGTAGTGATTCGTTCAGAATTGGGCACATAACCCAGCTAGCCCTATTTAGTGTGAACTTCAGGACTTCTGGGAATGCTGGAATAAATACAGATGCTAGTTCCTTTTTGCTGGATGCAAAATCAAAAGATCACCCCAGGTGTTCCTGGCAACCACTTTCCAGTCATGAGGTTGCCTTTTATAAAATGGATACTTACTTGTAAGAATGTGAGCAGAGCTATTTGAGCAACAAAAAACAGGGCTTGATTACATCTTTGAGCTTCTGTATTCCTCTGTGTGGCTATGCCTGAAGCCAAATCTACCAGTGGTCAGTTAAGTTACTATTGCAGATTGAGTTCTCCAGAAACAGACATTGAGATGCAATTTGGGATGCAAGATGTTTATAAGGGATGAACACCTGTGAAAGGAGGAGGAGGCAGAATTGGGCCGAGTGACAGTCAAGCAGGTCTGACAAAGGCTCAGACAACCTTGCAGGGATCTCTGGAATAAGTATTTCCTGTTAGAGTTCAAGTCTCAGGGTGGGCTTTTAAATTTCTGTCTTGCTCTTCTACTGAATGTGGGCTCAGAAAGTTATGACCTTGAGGGAGTTTGCTCTTTTTGTCACAGAACAACAAGGTGGGGCCTGGGACGAAAGAAACCCCCCAGGTTCATTATGTCTGTCACCAGAGGAAAGACATCTCTTAATGCCAGAGATTCATGAAAAGGAAAGGAAATGTTTATTCAATGCTACAAAGACTTAAAGTAGTGACCTAATGTCTTCATCAAAATCCCAAAGTCCCTTAAAATACTCCCCCCAACACACAGTCCTTTCTTCCCCCCTTTGCCCAGTCTGGGGTACCGTATCTCAGGAAAAAAAAATAGAAGTCTGTGACTCAGGCAGCCCCCGGTTCTTCCCAGTAATCCATCTCGGCTGGTAGGCCTCCCTCGGCTCCCAGCACTATCAGCTGTGTTGCCGAGATCTCTGCTAAAGCCGAGTGGTGGTTCCCCCTTCTAAAGCTGCAGGGGTCCCCGCTCTGGCAAAGCCATGAGGTTCTCTCTCCAAGGGCTGTGGGGGGGGCACTCTGCTAAAACCGCATGGTTCTTCCCTCAATGGCTGCCGAGTCTGGATTTAAATCCCTGCACCAATCCTCCTCTGCAGCCCCATTTCTGACTCCTCCCACACTTGCCAATCTTCTCCAAGCTCTGGCGCAGGCAGCGGTGAGACCTGCCCCCACCCCCAGTTATGTCTTGGTGGGGAAGTTACTTCCATTCCCTAGGCTCAGAGCATGGCCATAGCTATTTAACATATCTATGTAACCAGTTAAAGGTTACAGATACGTTAAATGACCAGGCCAGAGGTTAGCTGCAAAGCTGTTGCTATGCAAAACAGCTCTCAATGGCCCTGCTCCATTTGTTCCTTCCCCCAACCCACACCTGTGTGGGGTGGTGAGAACATCCTAATATTTCCTGAACACCTTGAGTTCTGGACCCCATTTCAAATCCCTATTTGGGGTCCCCCGTATTGGTTGTACTCTGTTACATTTTCTCCTCATGAAGCCCAGGAAGGAACTGACAACTGGAAATTATCTGATGACTGTGTTCGCTGAAGCTGCACAGTTAATCCTTTAAGGGGGACATGTTCGGGAGTGCATCTCTGTGTCCACCAGGTTCTATAAACATTATTATTGCTATTATTTTATGCTAAGCTAGTTTGAGCAGAATTTTCTGCCACTTGCAGCCAAAAGAGTTCAGATTAATGAAGTGATTATTTTGATAGCTAAAGCCCCACTGTGATTTGACAGAGTCAATTCTCTCAGACCCAAATAGTACTTGGATTTAAGTATTTTAGTTGGAGATGTTGGGCAGACATAAGCACTGAAGCTTGACTAGGCATAAGATTTAAGAATTGATGAAATTGATCTTGTGTAACTGGTCCCAGTGCATCCTCCTCTTATGCTTCTGTGCCCACACCTGGCTTCAGAATGTAGAAAGTGGAGCCCTCTGTCAATATTTTTATTATTTGGAATGGAGTCTGTGCTTTCCACATAACTAAGGGATGAAACAATGACCCTTTCAAGAACCCAGATAATCTGATGGTTGGGCATTATGGTATACAAAAGATGGCCATAAATTCTTTGCCAATTCTTCCATCAAATACTGAAATCTATCTTTCTATGCCTTGAACCTGGATTGGTCTTGTGACTTGCTTTGACCAATGGAATAAAGTGAAAGTGTTATTGTGGCATTTCTGAGCCCAGGCCTTAAAAGAGAATGGCAGCTCCTGCTTTCTTCCTCTTTGAGCCTAGCTGTCATGCCATAAAGAAGCCTAAGCTAGACTACTGAATAGATTACAGGACTGGAGGCTGAGACACTATCTTGTAGGTGGTAGCCCCAGCCTCCTTAGAGATTAAAGATCCCAGCTGAGCAAAGTTGCATAAGAAATCATATGTAAGACCAGCAGAAGAACTGCCAGTTTAATTCCAGCCATCCCACAGAAGTTTGAGAAATAGATAATAATAATAATAATTTTAATTATAGTAAAAAACCCCAGAAACATATAATTTAGCGTCTTAAACTATAGAGTTCAGCAGTGTTAAGTATATTCATATTGTTGTGAAACTGATCTCCAGAACTTTTTTCATTTTGCAAAACTGAAACTCTGTACCCATTAAACAGCACCTACAATTTTCCCTCTCTTACTCAGCCCTTGAGATCGCCATTCTATTTTCTGTTTCTATGAATTTGATGACTCACGATACCTCATATAAATGGAATCATACAGTATTTTTTTGTGACAGGCTTATTTCACTTAGCATAATGTCAGCAAGGTTTATTCATGTTGAATAAATAATTATGTTAAGCCACACCGTTTTGAGGTAGTATGTTCCAACTCAATAGATAACTGATACAGGCCCATCTGACAAGGTTTATTTCTCAAAAAGAATAAATCTTTTTCTTTATTTATTGAAGGCATGGACACAGGGAAGTTAAAAAATCAGCTTATTTTGATGATGGTTTGTAGTATATTTCCTTTTAAAAATAATTGATGTGTATAATAGCATCTTGATTAGGAATCATTTTCTCCCAGCTTTAACTGAGATATAACTGATATTTAACATTGTGTAAGTTTAAAGTATATGATGTGATGATTTGATACATGTACATATTGCAAAACAATTACCACAATAGGGTTAGTTAATATCTCTATCATCTCACATAATTATCATTTGTGTGTGTTGTGAGAACATTTAAGATCTATTCTCTCAGCAACATTTAAGTATATAGTACAATATTATTAACTACAGTCACCATGCCATACATTAGATTCCCAGAAGTTACTCATCTTATAACTAACTGGAAGTTTGTACCATTTGACCAACATCTCCCCATTTCTCTCACTCCCAGCCCCTGGTAACCACCATTCTACTTTTTGTTTTTATGAGTTCAACTTTTTTAGATTCCACATTTAAGTGACCTCATACACTACTTGTCTTTCTCTGTCTGATTTATCTCACTTAGCATAATACCTTCGAGGTCCAATCATATTGTCCCAAATGGCAGGGTATTTTCATGGCCGAATAATATTCCATTGTACACCACATCTTCTTTATTCATTTACCCATTGACAAACACAGGCTGTTTCCATATCTTGGCTATTGTGAATAATGCTGCAATGCACATGGGAGTACAGATGCCACTTTGGCATAATGGTTTAGTTTTCCTAGGTATATACCCAGAAGTAGGATTGGTTGCTGGATCATATGGTAGTTCTGTTTTTTAATTTTTTGAGGAATCTCCATATTGTTTTCTATAGTGGCTGAACCAATTTACATTCCACCAATAGTGCACAAGTGTTCCCTTTTCTCCACATCCTTGCTAACAGTTGATATCTCTTGTCTTCTTTTTTTTTGCATTTATCTTCTTAGCTCTTATCTTTTATTTTCTTATTTCAAATACTTTTTATTTTTCAATTACAGCTGACATACAATATAATATTAGTTTCAGGTGTACAACTCAGTGATTAGACATTCTATAAAGTAATCATCTTGAGAAATCTGGTATCTAGCTGGCATCATACATAGTTATAATATTGTTGACTATATTCCCTATGCTATACTTTACATCCTCATGACTATTCTGTAACTACCAATTTGTACTTCTTAATCCCTTCACTTTTCCACCCATCCTTCCTAACTCCCCTCCCATCTGGCAACCATCAAAATGTGCTCTGTATCTGAATTTGTTTCTGTTCTGCTTGTTTGTTTATTTTGATTTTTAGATTCAATTGTTGATAGATATGTATTTATTGCCATTTTATTATTCATATTTTAAATCTTTTTTATTCTTATTCTTAAAGAAGACCCTCTAACATTTCATATAATACTAGTTTGGTAGTGATGAACTCCTTTAGTTTTTTCTTGCCTGTGAAGCCCTTTATTTGTCCTTCAATTCTAAATGATAGCTTTGTTAGGTAATCTTGGACATAGGCCTTTGCTTTTCATCACTTTGAATATTTCTTGCCAATCCCTTCTTATTTTATTTTATATTATTTTATTTTTAATTTCTTCTTCTTATTTTTATCTTAAAATTACAGTTGACATACATTATTATATTAGCTTCAGGTATACACCTCAGTGATTAGACATTATATGTTATTAAGTTTAAGTAATTATTCCAATAAATCTCACCCATCTGATACCATGCATTATTATTAGAATATTATTGATTACATTTCCTATGTTGTACTTCACATTCCCATGACTATTCCCTAATAACTAATTTATACTTCTTTTTTTAATTTTAATTGTTGTTCGAGTACAGTTTTCTGCCTTTTACTCCCACCCCAGCCCACCCCCCAGCCCTCCCCACCTCCCTCCCATTTCCACCCCCCTTCTTTTTGTCCATGTGTCATTTATACTTGTTCTTGCAAACCCTTCCCCTTTTCCCCTGAAATTCCCTCCCCTCTCTGCTCTGGTCATTGTCAGCCTGTTCTCTATTTCAGTGTCTTTGTTTTTTGGGTTTTTTTTTTTTGGCTTGTTTGTTTGTTTTGTTGATTAGGTTCCTGTTAAAGTTGAGATCTATATGGTCAATTAATATTTGACAAAGGGGGAAGCAACATAAAATGGAGTAAAAATAGCCTCTTCAACAAATGGTGTTGGGAGAACTGGATAGCTACATGCAAAAAAAAATGAAACTCGAGCACCAACTTACATCATACACAAAAATAAATTCAAGGTGGATAAAAGATTTAAATGTAAATTGTGACACAATTAAAATCCTAGAGGAGAACATAGGCAGGAAAATCTCAGATAGTTCATGCAGAAACATTTTCACTGATATATCCCCTAGAGCAAGGGACATAAAGGAAAGAATAAACAAATGGGATCTCATCAAAATAAAAAGCTTCTGCATGGCTAAAGAAAACAGTATTAAAATAAAAACAGAACCAACCATATGGGAAAACATATTTGCCAATGATACCTCAGACGAGGGTTTAATCTCCAAAATATATAAAGAACTCACACGATTCCACTCTAAGAAGACAAGCAACCCAATTAAAAAATGGGCAAAGGACTTGAACAGACACTTCTCCAAGGAGGACATACAGAGGATCCAGAGACACAGTTTATACTTCTTAATCCTCTCAACTTTTCCACTCATCCCTCCAATCCCCCTCTCATCTGGTAACTGTCAAAATATTCTCTGTGTCTGAGTCTGTTTCCATTCTGCTTGTTTATTTTGTTTTTTTTTTTAAAGATTAAATTGTTGGTAGATATGGATTTATTGTCACTTTATTGTTTAGATTTATAAACTTTTTTCTTCTTCTTGTTCTTAAATGAGACCCTTTAACATTTTATGTAATACTGGTTTGCATAATGAACTCCTTCAGCTTTTTCTTGTCTGGGAAACTCTATCTGACCTTGATTCTAAATTATTGCTTTGCTGGATAGAGTAATCTAGGTTGTATGTCTTTGCTTTTCCTCACTTTGAATATTTCTTGTCAAGCTCTTCTAGCCTGCAAAGTTTCTGTTAAGAAATCAGCTGACAGTTTTATGGGAGCGCCCTTGTAGATAACTAATTGCTTTTTTCTTGCTGCTTTTAACATTCTCTCTTTGTCTTTAATGATTTGCATTTTAATTATGATGTGTCTTGGTGTGGGCCTCTTTGGGCTCAACTTGTTTGGAACTCTCTGCACTTTCTGGACTTATGCCTATTTCTTTCACCAGGTTAGGGAAATCTTCTGTCATTATTTTTTTTTTACATAGGTTTTCAATTCTCGCTCTCTCTCTCTTCTTCTTCTGGCACCCCAATGATGTGAATGTTGTTAAGCCTAAAATTGTTTCAGAGGCTCCTTATACTATCCCTATTTTTGGAATTAAAATTTTTATTTACTTATTTATTTTTTTGCTCTTAAGATTGGGTGTTTTCTGCTTCCTTATCTTCTAAATCTCTGATTTGATCCTCTGTGTTGTCTACTCCAAAGTTGAGTCCCTGTAATTATTCTTTTTTAAAGTATATTTTATTGATTATGCTATTACAGTTGTCCCAATTTTCCCCTTTTACCTCCCTCTGCCTGGTACCCTCCTTCCTTCTAGCAAGGCCTTAGTTCATATCCATAGGTCATGCCTGTAAATAAGTTTTGGCTTCCCCATTTTCTATACTATTTTAACATTCCCTTGTCTATTTTGTACCTACCAATTGTGCTTCCTAATCCCTGCACCTTCTCCCCCTTCCCCTTCCCACCTGATAACCCTCCGAATGATTTCCATATCTATATTTCTGTTCCTGTTGTAATTGTTTGCTTAGTTTATTTTTTGTTTTTGTTTTTTTTAGATTCAGTTGTTGATAGTTGTGACTTTGTTGTCATTTTAATGTTCATAGTTTTGATCTCTTTTTCTTAAATAATTCCCTTCAACATTTCATATAATAATAACTTGGTGATGATGAGCTCCTTTAGCTTTACCTTGTCTGGGAAGCACTTTAGCTGCCTTTCTATTCTAAATGATAGCTTTGCTGGATAGAGTAATCTTGGATGTAAGTGACACGTGCCCGCCTGCCTGCAGTGAGTACTGAACACTGTGGATGGTTCATCGAAACATGAGAAAAACATACACAGAGACAACCAGGTCCTGCGGGGGAATAGGGACAGAACGGCCACCCTCTCTCAAGTCGGGAGAGCGTCCTGTGTCCATACCCAAGCAGATTTTTATTGAGAAAACAGACTTTGTTTGTGGATTCACAGTCTGGCAGAAAAGATCAAAAGATGTAGGCAACTTACAAAGGTGGGGACAGAACTCCTGCTGTGATTCTGGGCAAGGTTTGTGGTCTTTAACATATGAAAGGGCTACAGGTTCTAAAGGTTTACTGCCTGTGCTTTTAAATTCCAAGTTAATAACATCCTCCAGCAAACAGATCTCACAGGATCTTGCATATTCTATGTCTCAGGCCTGATTATCCCCGGAGTCCGGAGTCCACCATTTCTGGTCTGGGCTGCCCCTGCAGGCCTGGGTTAACAGAGAAGACAAAGGCAGCCAGGAGACTTGGATTTCTCCTATCTAAGAACAAAGACTCAGGCTTTGACAAAGCCAAGGGGGCAGGGGTTGATGTCGATCACCCCTCCATTTCCACAGCCCCATGAATTTCTTCCCTCAGGCCATTCCATGTGATCACGTCAGTCTTAGATTCATTCTCTTTCTTAGAGAATTGTTACCCATCATTGACTGCCAATCATGCAAAAGGGAAGCCAGGCATTCGAACAGGCAGCATTCATGCCAGGGAAATAAGTTTTGTCTCCTCAGTGGCTCCTGGTCCGGAGGTCTTTCACTCAGCCTAAGTCACAGGGGGTTACAGCTTCCTGAGACCAGGCAGGGCAGTCCCCAACATGTAAGTCTTTGCTTTTCATCACTTTGAATACTTCTTGCCAGTCACTACTAGCCTGCAAAATTTCTTTTGAGAAATCAGTTGATCGTCGTATGGGAACTCCTTTGTATGTAACTCCCTTGTTTTCTTTTGCTGCTTTTAAGATTCTCTCTTTATATTTAACCTTTGGCATTTTAATTATGATGTGTCTTGGTGTGGTCCTCTTTGGGACCAACTTGTTTGGGACTCTGTGCTTCTTGGATTTCCATGTCTACTTCATTTGCCAAATTAAAGAAGTTTTCTTTCATTATTTTTCAAATAAATTTTCAATTTCTTGCTCTTCCTCTTCTCCTTCTGGCATCTGTGATTCAGATATTGGCACTTTTGGAGATGTCCCAGAGTCTTCTTATTCTCTCCTCATTTTTTTTTCATTCTGTTCTGATTGATTGGTTATTTCTTCCTCATGTTCCAACTTGTTGATTTGAATCCTGGCTTACTTCCCTTCACTGTTGGTTGTCTGTGGATTTTTCTTTATTTCACTTAGTGTAGCTTCCATTTCTTCCCTTATGCTTTTGTCATACTCAATGATTTTTCTTTTTTAAAATTATTTTATTGTTGTCCAGTTACGGTTGTCTGGATCTATCCCCCAGTACTCCCCCCATCCCAGCTCAACCTCCCTCCCTCCATTGTTTCCACCCCCCTTGGTTTTGTCCATGTGCCCTTTATAGTTGTTCCTGAAAACTCTTCCCTCCATTATCTCCTTCCACCTCCCCTCTGGTTACTGTCAGATTGTTCTTAATTTCAATGCTTCTGGTTGTATTTTGCTTGCTTGTTTTTTTGGTGATTAGGTTCCACTTAAAGGTGAGATCATATGGTATTTGTCTTCCACTCCCTGGCTTATTTCATTTAGCATAATATTCTCCAGTTACATCCATGCCATTGCAAAGGGTAGGAGCTCCTTCTTTCTCTCTGCTGTGTAATATTTCATTGTGTAAATGTACCATAGTTTTTAGATCCATTCACTTACTGATGGACACTTAGGTTGCTTCCAGTACTTGGCTATTATAAATTGTGCTGCTATGAACATTGGGTGCATAGGTTCTTTTGAGCATCCTTATCACCAGTGTTTTGAACTCTACATCTTATAGGTTGGCTATCTCTGTTTCACTTAGTTCTTTTTCTGGAGGTTTGTTCTGTTCTTTCATTGGAAACATATTTCTTTGTCTCCTCATTTTGACAGCCTCCCTGTGTTTGTTTCTATGCATTAGGTAGAGCTGCTGTGTCTCCCAGGCTTGGTAGAGTGGCCTTAAGTAGTAGGAGCCCTGTAGTGTCCAGTGGCATGGGCTCTCTGATCACTTGACCTGGGCACTTCAGGTACCACCCCACCCCATGTGGGCTGTGTATACCCTCCTATTGTAGTTGAGCCTTAATTGCTATGGGCACCTCAATGGAAGGGATTAACCCCAGGCTTATCAGCTTCAAGGACTGGATTTGACCACTGTAGAGAATCAGCTGTGCAGGGGCCAACCCCTTACTTTAGCAGGACTCCAGTGCCTGATGTGTTACCCCTTGAGTGTGTCACTTCTGGAGGTGGTTAGGTGGTCTGATATGGCCTGGAGCTGTCTACTGGGTGTGCTGCTTCTGAGGCCTCCTGAGAGGTGTGCTTAGGTCAAGGGCAGCTTCCACCTGTGTTGTGCCTTGGGCCACATGGAATGAGCTATAAAGTGATCTGCAGATGGTTGACTCTTGGGTGGGGCTTGGAGGTGTCTAGGATATCCCAAGGTGGGATGGACCAAGGCCGGCCACTGCTAGTGTTGGACTTGGGTCTGCTTAGTGGGAGGTACTGTGCACATTGAGGTCAGATGCTGCTTGTTTTTGTTTGTGGACCTTTGAGGGATCTTAGGAAAATCTGAAGCATGAGCCAAGACAGGCCATTTGTATGGAAAAGCCACTGAAAATGCTTTGGATGGGCCTGAAAGTTGGGGGAGTAGGGTCTGAGGGAATCACCATGGTGGGGCAAACAATGTAAGCCAGCTTGATGGAGTCTCAGATATGGCACATGTCTGCTGGCTCTGTAGTGGGAGGGTTCAGCAAAAGAACAATGGCCTCTGCCAGCACCTCTGTCTGGGAAAAAGCTGCCTGTCTAGCTCTATCCCTGATGCCAACAATCCAGTTCCTTCTTGTATGTCCCTTGTGCCTTTTGAGCTGCTGCCCTAGTGGTGGAGCTCAGAGCGAGTTCCAAGTCTATATATGAGCGATTAAAGAGGAACATCTGGGACTCCACAAGCCCTCTGTCTCACTTAGCCACAATTTATGATGGTTTTTACAGACAGAAGTTATGAGGAATTCTCTTTCCGGCACTGGAACTCTGGGCTTGGGGGCCTGGTGTGGGGCTGAAACCCCTCACTCTTCATGGAGGACCTCTGCTGCCGAGATAGTCCTCCCAATTTTATTCACCACACATGGGTTTGGGTCCAGCCTTCTTCATCTTAACCCCTCCTACCAGTTTCAGTGTGGCTTCTTCTTTATATCCTTAGTTGTAGGATTTCTGTTCAGCTAGATTTCAGAGCAGTTCTGGATGATGATTGTTCTGTAGTTTAGTTGTAATTTTGATGTGGTTGTGGGAGGATGCGAGTACTGCATTTACCTACCCCAATATCTTGACTGGAAGCCTTTCTTGTATTTTTGATGTTATCATTCTAATAGGTGTGTAGCGATACCTCATTGTGGTTTTAGATTGCATTACCCTGATGATTAGTGATGTTTAGCATCCTTGTATTTACCTGATGGCTACCTATATGTAGTGTTTGGGAAAATTTCTCTTCCATTCCTCTGCTCGTTTTAAAAATTGGATTGTTTGGGGGGAGGGGTTTGGCATAGATTTTTAAAAATCTTGTCTACCTTGGATAATAAATAACCACTTATCAGATTGGTGGCTTGCAAATATTTTGTCCCATTCTATATACTTCCTCTTCATTTTCTTGATGGTTTCTTTTGTTGTGCAGAAGATTTTTAGTTTGATGTGGACCCTGTCCCTAGACTCTGAACACTAAAGGGCAAAGAGTGTGCCCAGCACACAGCATATGTTTAATAAATGCTTTTTATAATAAAATCCTATCATTTCCTGCTTCCACTTGTTCTCAACTTTGTGTATTCATTTGGTCATGCTGTCTCTTCACTTGTAATGCTTTTCTCCACATATTCCCAAGTCCACATTATACCATCTTATACAATTCACCATAAAAATCATTTTTTCCACAGAAAATTTTCTCTGATTGCACCAGCTAGAAGTAATCTTTCTTTTGAATGCCCATTGTAGTTAATATGTAGTTCACTTAATGGATTTTTGGTTGTCACATTGCGAAGTATGTGAACCCCTACCTCTTTTGTTCATCCTATACATTTTTGACAGATTCTAATTTCCACTGCAAAATCTGAAAAGCCAGTACTTGCTTTGCTTGCTTCCTTGTAGCCAGTGTGTTAGCACATGATCTATGCTGACCCAATGAAACACATCTGCTTTTTACTTTGTGTTGAACACTGGAGAGGTAAGGAATTAACAACAGGAGAAACTTGTCTGGTGGTGGTGATGATAGCAGCAGCAACACCCACTCTCCAAGGTATCAGTGCCAATGAGATGCAGGACACCATGCTCACAGTCTAAACTGCAGCCTCCGGGAGTCACAGAAAGCAGCAGGGTGCTCCCACCAGAATGGTTTTGGGGCGGAGTTTGGCCTGTTCTTCTGGCTACCTTGTGTCCCTTGGTCAGGGCCCATTTTCTGAGTGTGATGTTTTAGCCTTGCCAATTATTCTATGAGAAGCTTGCATCTGTGGCTGGAGCAAAAGAGCCCTGTCTTGTAAAGAATGGTAAGGTCCTTGACAGCAGGGCTCTGACTTAGTGAATTCACTAACTTGATCACAGAGGTTTTTATGCAGGAGAAATTTGTTGCCTTTTATGAGTCAATGACAAAAAATAGTGATAATTGTATATAGGTAAACAAGTTATTCAGAGCTTTATTTTTTGTTTGTTAGCCTTTTGTGTTTTTCACCAATATCAATTTTCCTGGATACATGGATACTTTCAACACACTCCATATTTAGAGAAAAGACTTTAATTACTGAAGTTGATTCCATTAAATTATAAGGCCCACTATGAATTTTTGTGCTTATATGCCATTGATCTCAGATATTTCACTATTTGATACATGGAGAGTTGAGAGAAGTACTCTGATAACAGTTCTTCTATGATCTGTGTGAGCCAAAAGGAGGAAACTTGGGCAGAGACACACTCTTTCCAGGGCTAATCTTAAAGTCAAGCATGCATAACCAAGTAGAAATCTACACAGTTATGTTATAGAAGTGATGTTATATGTGAACCTGTGTGCATGCATTTGTTTATAAAAATGGCTTTATCCCACCCAGAGAATATACATTGATTTCAATGTACAGGTGGTAGAAGTTATCTCCATCAATTTTATACAAAACTAAAAGATGAAATGATTCACATGAATGATAACTTAGACATGAGATTTCCTGTATTTTTCTTGCTTATTTACTTTTATAATGTAATAGTTAGAAAAATACATTCAGAGGACACCCATAAAAGTTCAAAGCTGCAGCAGTTGTTTTAGCTTCTGCCTATTATGCAGAAACTTCTCTGAGGCATTTAAACTATAAAAATTCTCTAATTACCTCTTTTCACCTGAAATCAGATGGGTCTGAGAGCCAGTTATATGAGATTCAATGGTAGTATTAGAAAATAGAATAGAGACCATTGTTGTTTTGTTCTGGCTCGTTATTTTCTGTTTTTCACTTGCATTCCTGCAGCACTTCCCTCTTTTTCCAGATCTGGGTGATGCTTTAAGTAATTGCAGACACATTTTTCTTTCCTGGCTTTGAGAGATCATGGAACATGATTGGTTCAGTAGAATTCAGCACGGTTTTATTCTCATTGCTAAATTTGGGGGGAAAAAAGGGGAACAGAATAAAGCTCTCTAGCTTCCATTTTAGTCAGAAACAAATTCAGCTCTTATAGGAAAATACATATAATTTTGCCTTTGAAAGTCAATTTTAAAATCACTCTTATTTTCCCCTGAGCTCCTTTCAAAATCTGCCGTATCAGTTAGGAATCTTTTAGACCAGTGCTGTCACATAGAGCTTTCTTAATGAGAAATGTTGTAACATCATGGCTGTTCAATACATTAGCCATTAGCTACATGTGGCTACTGAGGACTTGAAATTTGGATTGAGGAACTGAAATTTTAATTTTATCTACTTTTAATTAAATTTTAAATTTAAATACCCACATGTGGCTGTCATATCATATAACTAGTAGCTGGCCCAGGGCTGATAAAGTCATGTGGTTATATTATGAAGTTGCACTTCTTTTCATATTTTTGCCCTGGTATCTTTTTTAAAGGATTTTATTTATTTTTAGAGAGGGAAGGGAAGGAGACAGACAGAGAGAGAGAAACATCAATGTGAGGTTGCTGGGGGTCATGGCCTGCAACCCAGAGATGTACCCTGACTGGGAATCGAACCTGCGACACTTCAGTTCGCAGCCCACACTCAATCCACTGAGCTATGCCAGCCAGGGCTTGCCCTGGTATCTTTAGCATGCTTCATCCTCATGTTCATTGCCTTGTGGCTGCAAATGACTACTACACTTCCAACCATCATACCTGTATTCAAGCAGGGAAAAGGAGAAAAAGACACTAGGAATCATGTGTATATATCACAGAGCTACTCTTAGCTGTACTGTAGATTGGAAAATGTAGCTGTTAGTTTTTATAGCCTCTGTAGTAGAGGTATGCAAAGCAAAAATAGAGATTGGATCAGCAAATCTAAAATGTCTGTCTGAACACCAACACTTATTAGACCCTCATGGATTACTAAGAAACTAAACACATGCTTTATAGAAAAATAGGTGATTAGGTATCTGCCTGGCAATGGGGCAGGAAGACAGCTAGAAGCTGCCTAGGTGATCCCAGTGTAAAAGGAATTATGTCCATTTTTACTTCATGGAATCCAAGAGATTTAAGTTCAGAAAGGTTGTGATCTTATGTTTAAGACTATACAGATAATATTTTAAAGAGTAGGGGTTCTCAACCTTGGCTGAAGAGTGAAATTGCCTGGGGAGGTTTTAAAACTCCTAATGCCAGGCTGCAACCATGGCCAGTAAATCAATTTTCAAGGGTGCAGGTGGGTAGAGTGCAGGTAAGTTTGAAGACTGTGTTGTGGTTACTTACTGCTGCATAACAAAGTACCCCAAGACTTTGTGCCTTTAAATAACTGCCATTTTCTTATGGTTTTCTGTGATGATTCTTCTTTTCCATGTGGTGTTGACAGCAATCACTCCATGCTATTCAGTGAGCAGATGGGCTGGTCTGGAGGTTCCAAGATGGACCCACCCATATGCCTCACACCTTGACAGAAATGTTCTTCAGAGACTGGGTTCAGTTGGGACTATTGACTAGAGTATCTACATGTGGCTTCTTCAACATTTGGGCCTGAAGACAGTTGGACTTCCTACACGGTAGCCTGGGGCTCTACGAGATAATATTCTAGTGTATAAGGTAGAATATAACTCAGCCTTGGAAATCACACAATATCACTTGTGCCATACTCCATTGGTCAAAGCAATCAGTTCACCCAGTCCATTCTAAGTGCTATAGCAAAATATCACATACTGGGTAGCCTATTAAAACAGAGATTTATTTCTCACAATTCTAGAAGCTGGAAAATTCAACATTAAGCCACCAGCATAGTCACATTTTGGTAAGGGCCGGTTCCCTGGTTCATAGCCAGTGACTTCTGGTTGTATCATCACATGGTGAAAGTGTTCAGGGAGCTCTCTGGAATCTCTTTTATAAGGCACTAATCCCATTCATGAGGGCTCCACCTTCACGATTTAAGCACCACCCAAAGGCCCTACCTCTTAATTTCATTGTTTTGGGGGATTAGGATTTTACCATATCAACTTTGGAGGGACACAAACATTCAGACCATAGCATCCCCAAGTCTCAATGGGATGAATCAAATAATTTTGGGGCATGTTTTAAAACCACCACAAACTGATGCAGAGAAGTGGTTTTCAAACTTTAAAGTGTATTTGAATCCCCTAGGGTTCCTAATAAAATGCACATTTGGATTCAGTTCTTGGATGGAGTCCAAGATTTTATAGGGGGACAACAATGTTGCTGGTCATTGAACCACACTTTCAGTAGTGTAAGAGTGTAAGAGTATTCAAAACTCAAGCTGGTCAGGTGTGTCTTTCTGACTACCCCACACTACTCAGAATCCAATCCTCACTGCATTTGTGTGTATGTAATAAATAATGAGGGTTGTAAAAGAAAGCTCTTGACCTGCCCCCAAAAGATCAAAATATAAAATCAGGCTCAAGTGAGTAAAGAAATAGTAATTGAGCTTTCATCAAGAACTTATAGTTTCCTTGAGTGGTATCTATTGTTTAACTGAGTGCTTTTCCTGGACAGCCTGGGTCCTGAATCACAGTGAGACCTGGGTTCTGATTTTGACTCTGCCACCAATTACCTGTGCAAGCATAGGTAAATTACCTTTATCCCTCAGCTTTCTTATCTGTAAAATTAGGTAAATACAGATTTTCCCTAAGGTTTTTTATAGTTCAAACTAGCTCCACCATCCACAGTTGCAGAGTGGTTACTCCTGCTTCACTGAAAGTGTAAATTTGTCTCAGAAGTGTAACCAAAGAGACAAGATAGCATTTTCTGAGGGAACTCATTCTAGTTGGTCCTTCTATTCTAGGTGTTCCCATTGACTCAGTAGAAGCAAGTACCCCAGCATCACCCCTGGCCAGAACCCTTCAAAGTCATCCTTAATCCTCTTCCACCACCACAACTTGTCACCATGGTAGTATAGCCATAGGTCTCTCAGACACTGAATTTTCATAAGGACAACAATTTCTCTAGTCAAAATATTTAATTACTGTGGCAGAATTAATATAATGGGTAATTAGGTTTCTGCTATGATAGTACTATATTAAATAATAGGATTATTTAATCCCAAGGTTCCATGATTTCAGAAGTATATATTCACAGGACTCACAGTTTGTTTGGGCAGTTCTGCCTCAGGCTATAGTCAAGTTCAGATCTGCTCTTTAATTATGATAATGGCAGCTACTTTGTTCAAGTTTTTTATATGGTGAAGGCAGAGGTACAAGATGTCAGGCTAAACCAAGCAAGCACATTTAGAGCCTCTGCTCATGTCATGCCCACTATTGTCTCATTGGCCAGAGCAAGTCATGTGAACAAGGCTGAAGCCCATAGAGCAAGGAAAATGCTCTACCTAATTTACTGGGAGTCCCTGCAAAGTCACATAGCAAAGGGTGTGGAGATATAATTTTAATAAGGGGAGGAAGTACAGAGTAGGGACAATAACCCAACCTGTTACAATGGGGCATAGTTTTTTTTCTCCCCAATGTTTTATTATGAAAAAATTTCAAAGCCAGAAAATTTGAAAGAATTTTAAAGAACACTCATATATTCTCCACTTAGATTCCATAATTAATATTTTACTACACTTGATTTATCACATTATGTCTCTGTCTTTTTATCCATTCATCAATCAATCTTATTTTTATGCATTTCACCATAACTTGCATACATCGGTGACATTTCCCCATAAGTAATTATGTATACATAAAATTAACTAGAGTTTAATATTGTTTATGCTTAATTTTTTTATTTGAGGTAACATTTTCATAGATAAAATACACAAATTTTAAGTGTATCATTCCATGACTTTTGATGAATGCATATACTTGTGAAACCCAAACTCTGTACAAGATACAGAATATCAGGAACCTAAACAACAAAACAAAGAAAGAAGCAAAATATAGTCGAAGACATGGAAATAGAGGACAGGCTGACAGTGACCAGAGGGGAGAGAAGAGGGAATTTCAGGGGAGAATGGAAAGGTTTACAGGAACAAATTTAAAGGACTCATGGACAAAAACTAGGGGGAGGGTGGTAATGGGAGGGAAGTGGGGAGGGATGGATGGGCGGGCTGGAATGAGAGTAAATGGCAGAAAACTGTACTTGAACAATGATTAAAATAAAATTAAAAAAAGGTACAGAATATTATTGTCACTCCCAGAAAGTTCCTTGGTATATGGTTTTTATTTATTTATTTATTTATTTATTTTTAATTTTCAAATTTTCTATGTAGGACCCATATGGTGGAGGAGTAAAGGGAAGCTACACTAACCTCCTCCCAGGACCAAACTGGAATTACAACTAAACTAAAGAAAAATCACCCTGAATAACAAACTGAACATTAGCTGGAGAGAGGCCTCATAACCAAGGATATATGGAAGAAACCACATCACTACAACATGACTGGTAGGGAGTGTGGATGTGTGAGAGGGCTGGCTGGGCTCCCTCAAGCAACAGCTGAAGTACCAGATTTCAGTGGCTGGGGGGTTCCCCCTGAGAAGTGTGGGGTCTAGATCCCAAGCTGGGCTCCACTGCCTATAGCACCAGAGCAGGAAAGGAACACAGATAACATACAACTGTGAAAAGCCACAGGGTTTATGTCCACCAGGGAGAAAAGACAAGAGATGCAGAGAGTCTCTAAAGGGCCAATGCACAACAGTTCATTAGCAGCCACTTACCCTGGAATCCAGCATAAGCAGGACGGAGTAGACTAGGGACATGTGAGAAGAGTCAGATTGGTGGCTCTGGGGAGATAGCTGAAGGGTCAGTCTCCAGGATTCCTGTGCTCAGTCATTCCCTATACTGCAGAACCTATCTTTCTTGGGCAGACCACTCCCCTCCAAGTGGCAGCAGTCCAAGGGGAAGCACTAGCCCCATCAGCAGGAATCCCTCTCACCCCACCCTGTGGAGCTTAAGCCAGGCTGCTGAGTACATCTGGAAGCTGTTTCAGTCATTAAGCCTAACAGCAAACGTGAATATACCTGGGAACTCTGAGACTTTATCTGACCCTCCACCAGGCCCAGTGCTGGTAAAAGCCAGCCTTGGTGCCTGGTGTTTTCTATACACCCTCAGGCTCAGCAGAGGGAACCACAAGCTATGGATCACTGATAGCTCCAAAGAGAATACTCAGGGCCAATCACAGGCACTATCTGGCATAGGTCTGTACCAGAGTCCTATCAGATCTACCTGATACATAGAAACAAACACAAAGAAGCAGCCTAAATGGGAACAAAAAGAAATAAGAGAATGAAAGAACAAGTGAATTGTCCAGAAGAAGAACTAAATGAAATGGAGGCAAGCAATTTATCAGAAACAGAGTTTAGAGTAATGATTATAAGGATATTCAACAGCATGAAAAAAGACACAGAAACCACAAAAAAAGGACCAGTCAGAAATAAAGAATTGTATATCTAAAATAAATAATACACAGGAAGAAATAAATAGTAGGTTAAATGAAGCAGAAGATCAAATCAGTGATTTGGAAGACAAGGTAGAAAAAAACACCCAAGCAGAGCAGCAAAAAGAAAAAAAGAATTTTAAAAAATGAGAAAAGCTTAAGGAATCTTTGTGACAACAGTAAGCACCACAACATCCACATTATGGGAATAACAGAAGGAGAAGAGAGTGAGCAAGGGATTGAGAAACTATTTGAAGAAATAATGACTGAAAACTTTCCTAATTTGATTAAAGAAAAAGACACTAAAACAGGAAGGGCAGAGAGTCCCAAACAAGACAGATCCAAAGAGGCCTACACCAAGACACATAACAATTAAAATGGCAAAGCTTAAAGACAAGGAGAGAATCCTAAAAGCCACAAGAGAAAAGTAGTTACTTATCTACAAGGGAGCTCTAATTAGACTGTTATCTGATTTCTCAACAGAAGCATTTCAGGCCAGAAGGGATTGGCATGAAATATTCGAGGTGATGAAAAGCAAAGACCTATGACCAAGGCTATCATTTAAAGTTGAAGGAAAGATAAGGAGCTTTCCAGACAAGAAAAACATAAGTAGTTTGTTACCACCAAACCAGTACTGTGACAAATGTTAAAGGGCTTGCTTGAAGAACAAGAAGAAAAAGAAAAAGAAAAAAAAAAAAAACAGAAGAAAATAGATAAAAATAAAATGCCAATACATACATATCTATAAATAATCACTGTAAATGTAAATGGCTTAAATGCTCTATCAAAAAGATGTAAGGTAGCTGAATAGATAAGAAAACAAGACACATATGCAGTATATGCTGTCTCTAAGAGGTCCACCTCAGATCAAAACATACACACAGACTAAAAATAAAGGGATGGGAAAAGATATTTCATGCAAATAAGAAGGAAAAAAGGCTGTGGCAGCAATATATATATCCCAGAAAATAGACTTTAAATCCAAGGCTACAGTAAGAGACAAAGAAGGACACTACCTAATGATAAAGGGAACAATCCAACAAGAGATATAACCCAAGAAAAAAAATATGTACCCAACATAGGAGCACCTATATATGTAAAACAAATCTTGATATACCTAAAGAGATGAACAGAAATACAGTCAGAGTTGGGGATTTTAACACCCCATTGACTTGAATGGATAGATCTCCCAGACAGAAAATCAACAATGAGATAGCACCCTTAAGTGACCCACTAATGAAAATAGATTTAATTGATATCCTCAGAGCATTTCACCCCATAACAGCAGAACATACATACTTTTCAAAAGCACATGGAATGTTTTCTAGGATAAATCATATGCTAAGACACAAAAAAGTCTCAATAAATTTAATAAGATTGAAATCATATCAAGCATCTTCTCTGAGCATATGCTATGAAACTAGAAATCAATCACAAGAAGAACATTGAAAAATACAAACATGGAAGCTAAATAACATGCCATTAAACAATGAATGGTCAACAATGAGATCAAGGAAAAAATCAAAAGATACCTTGAAACAAATGAAAATAAGAACAAAACAATCCAAATTTTGTGGGGCATAGGGAAAGCAGTCATAAGAAAGGAATTCATAGCATTGCAGGCCTATATCAAGAAACAAGAAAAAGATCAAATAAACAATCTTACATTACTCCTTTTTCTTTTTTAATTTTTTTACTGCTGTTCAACTACAGTTGTCTGCATTTTGCCCCCTCCCCACCTCCCTCCCCTGCTTCCACCCCCCTTGGTTTTTTCCAAGTGTCCTTTATAGTTGTTCCTAAAAATCCTTCCCCCTTTTTCCCTCATTATCCTCTCTCACCTCCCCTTTGGTTACTGTCAGATGGTTCTTTTTTTTAAGATTTTATTTATTTATTTTTTAGAGAGAGGAAGTAGGGAGAGAGGAAGAGAAACATCAATGTGTGGTTGCTTCTTGAGTGCCCCAACTGGAGACCCTTCCCATAACCCAGGCATGTGCCCTGACTGGGTATTGAACCCATGACTCTTTGATTCATAGGCTGGTGCTAAATCCACTGAGCCACTCCAGCCAGGGCAGATTGTTCTTAATATCAGTGTTTCTGGTTATATTTTGCTTGCTTGTTTGTTTTGTTGATTAGGTTCCACTTAAAGGTGAGATCATACAGTATTTGTCTTTCACCACCTGGCTTATTTCACTTAACATAATGCTCTCCAGATCCATCCATGCTGTCGCAAAAGGTAGGGGCTCCTTATTTCTTTCTGTTTTATAGAATTTAATTGTGTAAATGTGCCATAGTTTTTTGATCCATTAATTTACTGATGGGCACTTAGGTTGCTTCCAGCACTCGGCTATTATAAATTGTGCTGCTATGAACATTGGAGTGCATAGGTTCTTTTGGATTGGTGTTTCAGGCTTCTTAGGATATAATCCCAGCAGTGGAACTGCCAGGTCAAAAGGCAGTTCCATTTTTAGTTTTCTGAGGAAATTCCATAGTGTTTTTCCACAGTGGCTGCACCAGTCTGCATTCCCACCAACAGTGCACTAGGGTTCCCTTTTCTCCACACCCTCTCCAACACTTGTTTTGTTGATTTGTTTATGATGTCCATTCTGACTGGTGTGAAGTGGTATCTCATTGTGGTTTTAATTTGCATCTCTCTGATGGCTAGTGATGCTGAGCATCTTTTCATGTGTCTCTGGATCCTCTGTATGTCCTCCTTGGAGAAATGTCTGTTCATGTCTTTTGCCCATTTTTTAATTGGGTTGTTTGTCTTCCTGGAGTGGAGTTGTGTGAGTCTTTATATGTTTTGGAGATCAAACCCTTGTCTGAGGTATCATTGGCAAATATGTTTTCCCATATGGTTGGTTCTCTTTTCATTTTAGTGCTGTTTTCTTTAGCCATGTAGAAGCTTTTTATTTTGATGTAGTCCCATTTGTTTATTCTTTATTTTATGTCCCTTGCTGTAGGGGACATATCAGTGAAACTATTGCTGCATGGAATATCTGAGATTTTCCTGCCTATGTTCTCCTCTAGGAGTTTAATGGTGTCATGACTTATATTTAAGTATTTTATCCACCTTGAATTTATTTTTGTGTATGGTGTCAGTTAGTGATCGAGTTTCATTTTTTTTTTTTTTTGCATCAGCTGTTTATACGACATGTCAAGCAGCTGGTTGAGATCCATGCCCTGGTAGGCGAACTTGCAGAAGGTCTGCTTCTTCTTCTGTTCTACTTCAGCAATCTTCTTGGCTCTTCAGAGAGGACCACCCACACTGCTGATTTCTGTTATATAGTTTTCCAAGTATAGCTCATTTACCACAGAATCAAGAATATGGTGGTGAGGTAGGTGGGAGTGGAGCCCACTTCTCCTTGTGCACAGATAAAATGCTTAGCTGATCTCCTGAGGAACAGAGTGAACAGTCAATGGATTCCCAGCATATATGAAGATTGGAGGGCAAAATTGTAGAGAACATTAAAAAATAGATGGTAAGGAGATTGTGTTGGGATGGTAAGGTCCCTTGGACACTCATGAGGACCAGTGCTGCTGTGGCCCCTGGCCATGTGCCTGCTAGTGCCTGCTGCAGGATCCTTGGATGAGAACCAAATCAACAGCTCCCTCCCCTGCCAAACAGGGAGGACAGAGCAGCACCAGGATTACATAAAAGAGTAGATGGGAACTGTGAACACCAATATACCTGCTGGAAGAGAGAACTCACTAACAAAGCAACCACCAACAGATAATAAAGGAAGATAGCAGAGGAGTGAGTGGAAGATAGCAGAGGAGAGGAGTGAATGAGAGAACTAACCTCCGCCCAGGATCAATCTGGAATTACAACTAAATGGTGGAGAAATTACCCAGAACAAACAACTGAACAATAGTGAGAGAGAAGTCTTGTAACCTTAGACAGACAGAAGAACCAGCTTCAATGCAAGCTGTCTGCACCTGCACAACAGCATACAAGATGTGGTGGGTGGAATGACTCTCAGTCAACCAGCTGCAGCAAAGGACCCAGAAAAGAAAGACCCAATAACAGTCAAAACCCAAATGCATCCAGAGAGCCAACATAAACAACATCCCAAGAGCAGCAAGTTCAGGAGATCAAGGAAACTGCACCACTGAATCTCACAATCTCACTTTAGTCTTAAAGGAACTTGAAAAAGAACAACAAACAAAGCCCAAAGTGAGCAGAAGGAAGGAAATAATAAAGATCAGAGCAGAAATAAGTGAAATAGTGTCTAAAAATTATTAAAAACTTAATGAATCCTAGAACTGTTTCTTTGAAAAGATAAACAAGACTATCAAACTTTTAAGTAGACTCCTCAAGAAAAAAAGAGGGAAGCCCCAAATAAATAATATCTGAAACAAAAGAGGAGAAATAACAATGGACAGCAAAGAAATACAAAGGATTGTAAGAAAATATTATGCACAACTATATGCCACCAAATTGGACAACCTGGATGAAATGGATAAATTCCTAGAAACATACAATTTTCCAAAGCTAAATCAGGAAGAATCGGAGAATCTGAATAGACAGATTACACATAGTGAAACTGAAGCAATAATAAAAAAATCTCCCAACAAACAAAAGCCCTAGACTGGATGGCTTCACAGGTGAATTTTACCAAACATTCTGAGAACTAACACATCTCTAACTATTTTTAAAAATTCAATTTGAGGGAAGACTCATAATCTCATTTTATGAGACCAGCATTATCCTAATTCCAAAACCATATAAAGACACTACAAAAAAGAAAATTATAGGCCAATATCCATGATGAAAACAGATGCTGAAATTCTCCACAAAATATTAGCAAATTGAATACAGCAATGCATCAGAAAGATCATACATCATGATCAAATGAGATTTATCTTGGAAATGGAAGGTTGGTACAACATTCACAAATCAATAAATGTAATAAACTACATTTAAAAAGAAAGAATAAAAACCACATGATCTTATCAATAGACACAGAAAAAGCATTTGATAAAACCCAGCACCTATTTATAAAAACCCTCAGCAAAGTAGGCATAGAGGGAACATATCTAAACATAATAAAGGCCATATATGATAAACCCGCAGCCAACATCATACTCAATAGGGGGCAATCTACAAACATCCCCCTCAAGATGAGGAACGAAACCCTGACTGATGTAGCTCAGCGGATGAGTGCCGGCCTGTGAACCAAAAGTTGGCTGATTTGATTCCCAGTCAGGGCATGTGCCTGGACTATGGGCCAGGTTCCCAGTATGGGGCATGAGAGAGGCAACCATACTTTGATGCTCTTCTCCTTCCCTTTCTCCCTCCCTTCACCTCTCATAAGATTTTATTTATTTATTTTTAGACAGGGAGCAAGACAGGGACGTCTACTTTCACCTCTCTTTTTCAACATTTCACTGGAAGTTCTAGCCATAGCAATCAGACAAGAAGAAATAAAAAGGGACTTCTGGCCAAGATGGAGGCATAGGTAGAAATGCTTCACATCCTTGCACAACCAAAAGGAGAATAACAACTAATCTAAAATCAATAAACAGCCAGAACTGCCAGAAAATAAAACTTCATGGAACTCCAACAACCAGGGAGTTAAAGAAACATTCAACCAGACTGGTAGGAGGGGCAGAGAGAGGCAGCCAAGCAGAGAGGACTTGCAGCAAGGCACTGGGCCACATGGATGAGGCAGGGCTGGCTGAATGGAAACTAAAGACTCAAAGCTAACTGTAAAATAATGTGTGGGTTGCCACAGTGGGAGAAGCTCCCAGTCTCACAGGACAGTTGGTTGGAAAGTGGGGCTAGAGTAGAGCAAGTGAGACACATTGTTCCCTCTTGGACCCCTCCCCCACATACAGTACCACAATGCAGTGATGTGGGTTGCCCCGCCCTGGTGAATACCTAAGGCCCCTCCCCCTTACAATATAACAGGAGCACTGAGACAAAAAAATATGGCCCAAATGAAAGAATAGGTCAAAACTCCAGAAATAGAAGTAAGCAACAAAAAGAAAGCCAACTTATCAGATGCATAGTTCAAAATACTGATAATCAGGATGTTCACAGAAATGGCTGAGTATGGTTGCAAAATAGAGGAAAAAGTGAAGGCTGTGCAAAGTGAAATAAAGAAAACATACAGGGAACCAACAGTGAAGGGAAGGCAACCGAGACTCAAATCAATGATTGGGAGCAGAAGGGAGAAATAAACATTCAACCAGAACAGAATGAAGAAATAAGAATTCAAAAAAATGAGGAGAGGCTTTGGAACCTCTGGGACAACTTTAAATGTTCCAACATCCAAATCATAGGGGTATCATAAGGAGAAGAGGAAGAGCAAGAAATGGAAAACTTTTTTTGAAAAAATAATGGAGAACTTCCCCAATCTGGCGAAGGAAATAGAGTGCCAGGAAGTCCTGGAAGCTCAGAGAGTCCCAAAGAAGTTGGACCCAAGGAAGCACAAACCAAGGCACATCGTAATTACATTATCCAAGATTAAAGAGAAGGAGAGAGTCTTAAAAGCAGTGAGGGAAAAGGAGACAGTTGCCTACAAAGGAGTTCCCATCAGACTATCAGCTGATTTCTCAAAAGAAACCTTGCAGACAAAAAGAGGCTGGAAAGAAGTATTCAAAGTCATGAAAGGCAAAGACACTACATCCACAATTACTCTATCCAGCAAGGCTATCATTTAGAATGGAAGGGCAGATAAAGTGCTCCTCAGACAAGGTCAAGTTAAAGGAGTTCATAATCACCAAGTCCTTCTTATATGAAATGTTAAAGGGACTTACCTAAAAAAAAAGAAGATGAAAAATATGAACAGAAAATGACAACAAACTCACAACTATCAACACTGAACCTAAAAACAAAAACCAAAATGAACTAAGCAAACTAGAACAGGAACAGAATCAGAGAAATGGAGATCACATGGAGGATTATCATAGGGAGGGGGAGGGTACAATAGGGGGAAAGGTACAGGGAATAAGTAGCATAAATGGTAGGTACAAAATCAACAGGAAGAGGTTAAGAATGGTATAGGAAACAGAGAATTCAAAGAACTTATATGTATGACGCATGGACATAAACTAATGGGAGTGAATGCAAGTGGGAGGGGGGTGCAGGGCAGAATAAAGGGGAAATATGAGACAACTGTAATAGCATAATCAATAAGATATATTTTAAAAAGTTCCTATCACTTAGTGACATCAAAGCTTTTGCAATGTAGTGCAATTCATTACAAACTTGTTTGTGGTGATTCCTGTGTAAAAAAACTTGCACTGCCTGTCGTATAAAAGTATGGCATATACATGTATGTACAGTACATAATACTTGATAATGACAATAAATAACTATGTTACTGGTTTACACATTTACCAACCTATACTTTTTTTTATCATTGTTTTACTCCTTCATAAATAGAAAAGAGTGTATTTGTTTTCTTTATAAAAATATTTGCTATAAAACATTATGTTGTGCCATGCTGGCAGGAGTCACATATATCTTTCATGCACTGCATATCCTGATTGCATCATTTTCTCTTGTGCTTGATTTAATCTCACGTTTTGAACAGTAGCATGCTGTACAGGCTTGTAGCCCCGGAGCAATAGGCTACAGCAGGGGTATCAAACTCATTTTCACCGGGGGCCACATCAGCCTCATGGTTGCTTTCAAAGGGCTGAAAGTAATTTTAGGACTGTATAAACATAACTACTCTTTAACTAGGGGCAAGGAGCTCTACATTGGCCCTTTGAAGGCAACCGCAAGGCTGATGTGGCCCCCGGTGAAAATGAGTTTGACATCCCTGGCTATACCACATAGCCTAGGTGTGCAGTAGGTTATACAATCTAGGTTTATTTAAGTGTACTCTGTGGTGTTCTCACAATGATGAAATTGCTTAATGATGCATTCAGGATGTATCCCCATCATTAAGTGGCACATAACTGAATTTCATTCCTTTTTTAATGGCTGAATGCAGGATGAAAATCCTAGCAGATACAGTGCCAGCCCTCCATGCCACATTTTAAACAAAGGCCCCAGCAAAAATTGGTTGCCTTATAACTGGGTATAATGTTCCTAAACAGTCTTGCTGAGGCAAGCATTGGTATAAGTACCAAGATTTTGGTGTAAGTATCCTCTTCATAGCTAATGGATCATTGATTTTTTTTTGAAGCAGCAGGCTTACAACTGCACTGAACCAACCATGACAGACCTGTTTCTTATTTTCCCACTTCTTACAGCCAGAAGTGGCTCTGGGCAATGAGACCCAAAGTCTGCTGGACCTCAAGGAGATATGTCTAAGAATCTTTTGCTTTCTTGATACAAGTGGAGAGGCTACAAAAGAAAAAAATTGTAAATTGAAATGTTAACAAAGTAAAAAAAAAGGAGAGGATAAAAATTGTAGGGGCCTTTCTCTCATCTTTCTGCTCTAAACCCAGGCCAGGGTTGATGGCTGGAGCTGTAGTACTTGTCTCCCAATCATAAAGACTTGGCTTTGTGGAGATGTAGGCCTTACATCCCTGAGGCATTGAACCTGTACTAGCACCTTCCTATGCAGAAAACTCTTGTTATATGAACAAGATAAACTTCTATTTGTTTCAGCCATTGAGAGACAGGCTTTCTGCTACTTTTCTAATAAGCAACTGATTGGTTTTCCCATACATGTCAGAGGCAGATGTTCACAGCTGCCATGCAAAGAAAAATATCTGTGGAAGGGATTCCTAAGGTACGTTGTGGCTAACCTCTGACTAGAATATAAGGCAGCACTTTCCTAACATGGCTATTGAATTATAAATATATAGTCTGTGTGGGCTTGCACAGGCATGAAGGTAACAGTTCTGAGGTTATCCTGTGTTTTTCTGCCCCTCTTGCATTAAGAAAAAATCATTTATTTATATCTGTGGTAGTCAACATATTCACGAAGGTTCCCCAGGGGCCTTTTGACCTTAGCTGTCATCGACTCACAGAGTGGTGCACTGCAGTGGGAGCCCTGGATGAAAGCCCAACTTTGGAGGATGCTAAAAGGAGCTAAAACATGTAATACCTACATTTTGCTTAATGTAGTGAGATAGGAGCAGGCAGATATAAGGGCCAAACCTGAATTGTTAATAAAAGCTTTAAGGAGTATCTTGAGTCAATAATAAGTTCCTTTTTATTTTAAAACATCTTGCCAATAAGGACATTCTCTACAGTATTTGCTTAAATATTTTCAGATTACTTTAAGATAATTAAAAAAGAATCTGGAGATTTCCCAAGGCCTTGCTTAAATGACTCACATGTAGAAAAATCACAATGTGCATAACGAGAAGCATAAAACAAAACTATGAGTGCCTAGAAATGACTTTGCTTTTGTTCTAAAGAATCTGAACTGAGATTATATTTTGAAGTTGAGTAGGGAGGGATTTGGGTCTTTGGAAGTAGAACAAAAAATAAAGAGCTATGATTTGGGGATGATAAAATAGGTGAAAAAAACCTCAAACCTCTTATATTTATAGGTACCTTTCATATAATTTGGAACATGTCACAGGAGTGTGATAGCATAAATATATAAAAGGCATTTAAGTACTTTCAGTTTTCTAGGACTGCACTGAATTTTAACTATACGTATTTACTAACACAGAGTAAGTAAGTGGATCTTGCCAGTTGATATTCCATAGACCCAGAGCAACAAAAGTGAGAATGGGGCAGAAATACATTAGACAAAAGCAAATGATAACTAAGAAGGTATGAATTATAAACAAAGTAGATGATCAAGAATCCACACGAAGTGATTAACGATCTTGAGATGGGGAGATTACCTGGATTGTCTAAGATGGCTCCAAGTCTGATCACCAGAGCCCTAAAATGGGAATCAAGGAGGTGAAAGGAGGAAGTAGAAGGTGTGACAATGAAAACAAGATGGTACACTGCTGGCTTTGAAGATGGAAGGAGGGGCCATGATACAAGTAATGCAGCTTCATAAGCTGGAAAAGGCAAGGAAATGGACTCTTCTCTAGAGCCTCCGAAAGAAACCATCCCTGTGGATACCGTGACTCCAGCCCTGTGACACCGATTTCAGATTCTGTTCCATGTGCACTTAAAGAAAATGTGTATTCTTCTGTTGTTGGGTGGAGTGTTCTAAAATATCAATTAGATGTAGTTGGTTGATAGAATTGTTCAGATCTTCTGTATTCTTTTTGGTTTTTGGTCTACCAGTTCTATTACTGAGACAGCAGTATTGAAGTCTCCAACTCTAATTGTGGATATTTTTTATTTCTCCTTTCAGTTCTGTCAGCTTTTGCTTTGGGTATTTTAAAGCTCTGGAATTAAATGCATACATATCTAGGGTTGTGTGATGAGCAGTCCCTAAGAAGGAGAGTCCCAATGAAATGACCTCTTGAAGTTCATGCCTTTGTGTAATCCCCTCCCATTGAGTGGGGGCAGGACTTGGAACTTGTTTCTAACCAGTAGAATATGGAAAAGGTGATGGGGTGTCTCTCTCTTAATTAAGTTATGTTATATGTTAAAGATGAAATGTCACTCCCATAATTATTTCACATTATGTAAGGCTCCATCTTAGTAAATTGGAACGAGATTATTTTTGTTGAATTGATGAAGTAAGCAACATGTTGGGGAAACCTATGTGGCAAGGAACCTTAGTCAGCCCCTAGGAACAGCAGGTGAACTCTCATGCCTCAGAGTAGCTGCCAATGGACAGCCAGAAACAATTCAAGGCCCTTAGTCATACTGCTGCAAGGAAATGAATTATGCCAAAAACCTGAATGAGTTTGGAAGTGAATCTTTCCCCAGTCAAGCTTATGATGAGGCTACAGCCTTAGCAGAAACCTGAATTGCAGACATTCTGAAGCAGAGAACCCAGTTAAGCTGTGCCCTGACTTCTGACCTACAGAAACTGTGAGATACTAAATGTATTGTACATTGTTTTAAGTGACTCAGCTTGTGGTGATCTGTTATGCAGCGATAGAAAACTAATACAAGATTGTAATGTCTTCTTGGTGGATGGATCAGTTATTATGATGCAGTATTGCTCTTCAGTCTTTCCTATTTTCTTTCCTGGGAAGTCTATGTAACATGTTTGATGTTAATAAAGCCACTGTAGCGCTCTATTATTAATATTTACATAGTATGCATGTTTCAATAATTTTACTTTAAACCTACCTGTATCAGAATATATGAAATGAGTTTCTTTCTCGGGAAATAATGTTTTTTTTTAATTTTTATTTATTTAATTTTAGAGGGGAAGGGAGAGAGAGAGGGAGAGAAACATCAGTGTGTGGTTGTCTCTTGCATGCCCCATACTGGGGGCATGGCCTGCAACCCAGGCATGTGCTCTGACTGGGAATTGGACCAGTGACCCTTGGTTTGCAGGCTAGTGCTCAGTTCACTGAGCCACACCAGCTGGGCAAATAATGTATTTTTATTGAGGTATAATGAACACATTATATAAGTTTCAGGTATACAACATAATGGTTCTATATTTGTATATATTACAAAATGATCATCACAATTAAGTCTAGTTAAACATCTATTACCTCATTTTGTTCTTTTTTTCCAACCACTCCCACCCACCCCAGCCATCTCAGCCCCTACCCTCGATCCTACCCCCCCCTTTGGCTTTGTCTATGTGTCCTTTATACATTTTCCTTGACAACCCTTCCCTATTTTCCCCTGTTATCCCCTCCTGCCACCCCTCTGGTTACTGTCAGTTTGTTCTTTATTTCAATGTCTCTGATTGTATTTTGCTTGCTTGTTTGTTTTGCTGATTAGGTTCCACTTATAGGTGAGATCATATGGTATTTATCTTTTACCACCTGGCTTATGAAATGAGTTTCTTGTAGGCACTCATTTTGGAATCCTGTTTTTATCCATTATGACAATCTCTCTTTTAATTGATTTATTTAGATCATTTATATTTAATGTAGTTATTGATATGTTTGGATTTAGGCCTACCATTTTATTATTTGTTTTCTCTTTGTTCCTTCTGTTTTTTGTCCCTCCATTTGCTCTTTCCCACCTCTTTTTCTGTTTCTCTGAGTATTTTTAGTATTCCATTTAATTTATTTCTTTGTATATTCTATGGAATACAATATACATACTCAAGTTTTTACAGTATACCTAGGATCAATATTTACCAATTCAAGTAGAATATAGAAACTACTAACTTTTAGAACCCTTTATCTTCCTTCTTTTATGCTGTGGTTGTTTGTGTATTATATCTGTATACTTTGAAAATCCCATTAGACCATGTTGTAATTTTTGTTTTCAAAGAGCATATTTTAAAGAACTGGTGAGGAGAACTTCTCTCAGCCATCCCTTTTTAGCAGGTCTGTTAGCAATGGATTCTCTCACTCTTCCTTCTGTGGAGAATATCTTTATTTCACTGTCATTCTTGAAAGCTATTTTTGCTGGATGTATTATTTTGGGTTGACAATTCTTTCAGCACTTTAAAAATGTTGTGCACTTCTTTACGACCTCCTTGGTTTCTAATAAGAAATTCATAGTCATTTGGATTATTACCTTGAATGTAATGTGTCATTTTTGTCTTTCTGCTTTAAATATATTTTCTTTGTCTTTCTTTTCAATAGTTTAAATATAATATACCTAAGCATTAATTCATAATTCATCCTGTTTGGAGTTTGCTGAGGTTCTTGTTTGCTGTATCTACATAAACCTGTAGGTACAGGTTTATGTTGTTTGTTAAATTTGGAATGTTTTCAGTGTTTATATAGTCACATATGGTTTTTTCTCCATCACACTTTTTCTCTTGTCCTGAGATTCCAAAGGCATGAACATTAGACCTTTCGTTATTATTGTACCGGTCTTTGTGGCTATGTTCATTTACTTCTCAAATTTTCATCTTTGTTGTTAAGGTTGGATAATTTCTCCTCATCTATCTCCAAATTTACTGACTCTTTCATCTTCATTTTGTTATTGAGCTCATCTAGTTACCTTTAAAATTTCAGTTATTATATTTTTCAGTTATAACATTTCAATTTGTTTCTTCTTTGCTGAGACTTTTTATCTTTCCATTCATTTCAAGATTGTTTGTTCTTACTTATTGAAACATTTTTAAAGATTTTATTTATTTATTTTTAGAGAGAGAAGGGAGGGAGATAGAGAGAGAGAGAAACATCAATGTGCGGTTGCTGGGGGTCATGGCCTGCAGTCCAGGCATGTACCCTGACTGGGAATTGAACCTGTGACACTTTGGTTTGCAGCCCACGCTCAATCCACTGAGCTATGCCAGCCAGGGCTTATTGAAACACTTCTATAATATCTGCTTTAAATTCTTTCTTTCTAGGTAACTCAAACATTTGTGTCCCATATCACTTCAGCATTGGTGTTGAAATTTTTATATTTCTTCGTGTGCTGAAATTTTTGGGTTGTATCCTGCACATGTTTAATCTTATGCTATTGGATCTTATATCTTGCTTTAATCTTAAAGGGAAATATCCATATATTTGTTTTAGTTTGTAGTCAACATGGCTGGGTCCAGATCACAAGTTCTGAACTGCCTTCTATGGATCATGGCTCCAAAGTCAATTCAGTTTTCAAAACTTTTGTAGTGTTTGAATCTGTACTACAGGTGTTTTATCCAGTGGCTAGTTTAGGATCTGGGTGATCTGTTTCTTAGTTCAGTTATTACAGTCTTTGGTATGTTAAGATCAGATCTACATGAAGATCAAGGTGGATCTAGGAGTTCATAATGACTGTAGGATTCTTTCTCCAAAATCCTCACTCTCCACAGTTTCCCTGCCTGATATTTTGCAGTTCCTTGGAGTTCCCCATTTTGATCCTTTGGCAATAAATCTGAGTCTTTGTTTACTCCTCTCTGCTTTGCACTTCCTGCAACTTTGCCCACGTCTGGGGCCAAACATCAGGAGGACACAGAAAGATAAAAAATGTCAATGAGGTTTTCCCCTCACTGTCTTGGAACCACAGCTACTCTAACCCTATCAGAAGGTTCCTCTCTCCCTTAGCATTTTAAGCACTCGATAGCGCTGCTTCCTCCATTGTCACTGTCATAGGAAGATTGCCTATTGGCCAGGGTATGAGAGAATTGAAAAAAAGAAAAAATGGTGTACTCCCCCACTTTCTCTGGATTTTAAGAGATCTATTTTCTACTCTTACTGGTATTCTCTGTCCATATCTATGCCCCCTTCTGAGTTTTGGGCTGTCTTAACTGCAATCTAGTGGCTAGTGGAGGAAAAAATTGGTAAACTCGTTACCAGTTCTTATACTTCAAATTCTGGTGTTCGTTCCCAATTTACCTGATACAGTTTATGTTTTAAAATACTTAAACAGTTGCTCCATGCATTCTACTCAGATTTTATAGCTGCATTCAGTGGGAAAGAGTAGGTTAAATGTTATCATTCTGTGTTAACTAGAATCATGACCCTTGTATTGTATAGGTTAGTTTTCATACACAAATGTGTATAGATAATGGAGTGTTTTCTTTGGTGTATATTTGTGTTGGGATTAACCTTTTCGTATACTATCTGAGGCAACAACTTTATACTGTAAATACTCATCTGGATGTCTATTGCTATGGAAGACACCCTCAACCTTAGTACCTTAAAATAACATAAATCATTTTATTATTGCATAGATACAGGGATTGATTAAGAAGCTAGATGGTTCTTCCTTGGGGTGTCTCAGATGTTTACGGTAAGATGGTGGCTGAGAATTAAATAATTTGAGGGCTCACTCACTCATGTGTGTGGCATATGGGCTGGGAACACTAAAAAAAGCTGGGGTTCCTGTGGTGTCTATCTCTATTGCTATGTGGTTTATCCAGCATGGCAGCTTCAAGGTAGATAGATTTCTTTTTTTATTTTCTACACTTATTGAGATATAACTAATGCATAACATTGTAAGTTTAAGGTATACAATGTGTTGATTTGATACATTTATATTTTACAATATAGTTACCATCATAATGTTAACTAACACCTCCATCACATCAGCGAATTAGCATTTCAATTTTTGTGGTGAGAACATTTAAGATCTTCTCTTTCAGAAACTTTCAAGTATACGGTATAGTATTATCTATAATCACGATGCTGTGCATTAGTTCCTCAGAACTTATTCATCTTATAACTGGAAGTTTGTACTTTTTTTCCATTTCTCCCACTCTGGGCCCTGGTAACCAACATTCTACTCTGTTTCTACTAATTAAGCTTCTTTATATTCCACATATGAGTCAGGTTATACAGTATTTGTCTTTCTGTGTCTAACTTATTTCACTTAGCATGATGTCCTCAAGGTCTATCCATGTGTCCGAAATGGCAGGATTGCCTTCTTTCTCATGGCTGAATATTCCTCTGTGTGTGTGTGTGTGTGTGTTCTTTATCCATTCATCCATTGATGGGCACTTTCTGTATCTTGGCTATTGTGAGTAATGCTGCAATAAGCATGGGAGTGCAGATATCTCTTTGAGATACTGTTTTAATTTTCTTTGGATATCTATCTAGAACTGGGAGTGCTGGATCATATGGTAGTTCTAATTTTAACTTTTGGGGGAACCTCCATAGTGTTTTTCATAGTCACTGCACCAATTTACATTCCCACCACATCAGTACACAAAAGTTCATTTTTCTCCACATTCTCATCAGTATTTTTTAATCTTCTATCTTTTTGATGATAGCCACTCTAACAGGTATGAGGTGATATCTCATTGTGGTCTAGATTTATTACATGGAAGCTCAGGACTCCAAAGTGAGAGAAAGAAGGTGAGAGTGAGTCAGGTAGAAACTAGGTTGCTTTTTATGACTTAGCTTCACAAGTTACCCAGTCTTCATTGCCACATTCTATTCTTTGAGGCAGTTGCAAGGGTCTACTGAAATTCAAGGGGGTGGGAACACAGATGCCCCTTATTGATGGGAGAGTGGCATGGTTCTGGAAGAGCACGTGGGATTGGAAATATGCTTGTGGGCATTTTTGGAAAATACAATCTGCCACAAGTACTAAGAATTTTGTACTTTTAAGGTAGCTCCTGAATTGTCCTCAGAATGAACTATATATAGGGAGAAGTTCTGTTTTTTACTTTTGGGGACCCAAGGGGGTGTAATATTAAATATTGTGATCAATATTGTGATCAATATGGTCAGTTTTCAGCAAACATAGATTTTAATGAGTTTCCAGAAATTAGATCAAGTTTTCCCATTGTTGTATAACTTTCTCTGTGACCATCCAGGTTTTTAGTGTTTGCAATTTCATTGCAAACCTTCATGGAATCATAGGGTACAGTTGTACCTTGGTACTCATCATTAATTTGTTCTGAAACTTGTGATGAGTGCCTAAATCAACAATACCAAACTATGAAGCATTTTCTCTTGTGGGGTGGTGTCATGACTCATACAAGTTCTAGAAAGTGCGACAAGTCCCAAGCAAGCACCAAGATCTGAAACATTTTTTTTCCTCATCAAAATGTGATGAGTACAGGGTTTGATGAATTCTGAAGCTGAGTACTGAGGTATGAGTGGCATATGGATTTTTCAGGGTTTGGGTGACTGGAATAGGAAATAGGAATAGGAAACTCTACCTAAAATCTAGATGAGATTCTTCTGTTTAAAGAAGGGCCTACACGGGCTTGCCAGCGTGTTCACCTAGAGGGGAATCAGGAAGGCTGCAGTACTCCAAATATCTTTCCTACCTAATGCCATCTCTATCCCATAATTGCTCTTTTAGTTCAGCTTTGCTTTCCTCAATGAATCCTCTAAAAAATGCAAATGCACCTGGGAGAGAAATACGGGAGAGAAATCCCAGCAGTTCGTTTCAGAGTGGTTCAATAAACACTTTAAGAGTACAGTGCTAGGCACTGGGAATTCAGTGACTATAATTTGGTCTCTCTTTTCTTTCAAGATTTTATTTATTTGTTTTTAGAGAGAGGGGAAGGGACGGAGAGAGAGGGAGAGAAACATCAACGTAAGATTGCCTCTCACGCTCCCACTACTGGGGACCTGGCTTGCAACCCAGGCATGCGCCCTGACTGGTAATGGAACCAGTGACCTGTTGCTTGCAGTCCAACGCTCAGTCCACTGAACCACACCAGCCAGGGCGCTCTTTTCTTTCTTGAACAGGGTAGCTTGAAAATTCTAGTTCCTGAGAATTTGTTCTGAGAGGTTTTATCCTTCAGAGTCCAGTTTATAGTTTTTTCCAGAGCTGGGCCTGATCCTAAGAATTATCCGAAGACTTTCTGGGCTACCATAATGTCAACATAAAAGTAATACACGATGCCCACCCCCCCCATCAACCCATTCCACCTCTCATCTACCTGGAATGGCAAGTGTTCAGCTCCTTCAGCCCTCTTCCCAGAATAAGGAGTGAGTCTATTTTTCAAGTGGTGAAGAATACACTTTGCTCTCCTCTCATTCCGACCCCTTGCGGGTCCTCGCTTTGGGACAGAGTAGAGCAGAGGTTTGAATAAAGCCTGGCAGATTCTGGGAAGCCCTGAAGGCTGGCAGGCACTATGAGTGGAAGGAGAGCTGTAAGGGGTAGGGTGGTTTCGTGGCTCCTCACTTCCTCCAGGGCCCCCACTTTATTGAGCTCAGGGTGGCTACACAAACTGTCTGAGATGAAACATTCTTCAGTGGCCCCAGAGAAAGGACTGAAGGCCACTCAGGGCGCAAATCCAAGCTGACGTTCCTGCCAGGCGGGCGACCTCTGGCGTCCCGTTTAGGGTACGTGGTGGCAAGGGCTCTGGAATCTGACCCCACGACCCCAGACGACCTGGCCAGGTATGCCAGGACCCGGGGAGGAGCTCTGAGAGGCCAGGGGTTGGCAGCCGAGTCCGTGAGTCGAAGGGTGACAGCCAAACCTGCTTCTTGGCCCGACCGACGGTGGGCAGGGCGAGGCTCAAGGCCGAACAGGTGCGCGGGCTGGGGGTGGGGGTGGGGGTGGGGGCGGTGCTTGGGGATCTTGCGCACTGCGCTTGCCCCTCCCCCTATCGGGCGCCAACGGGAGGAGGAGCTGCGGCTGCCACCACCACTCCAGCAGGTCTGCTGGTAGGAGACAACTCGCCGATAGCGATAGCGCGGGCTGCAGGTCCACACGCCGGACAGACAGGCGGCTCTGAGGCCATGGAGCCTGGTGGTGGTGACTTAGTGCGCTTTGGCCAGGGGCGGGCTGCCCAGGTGCTGCCAACGCGGTTGCTGCTGCTGCCGCTGTTGCTGGGTCGGGGGCTGCGTGTAGTGGCCGCGGCCTCCTCCTCTGGGGCGGCGGCTGAGGACAGCAGCGCCATGGAGGAGCTCGCTACTGAGAAGGAAGCGGAGGAGAGCCACAGGCAAGACAGCGTGAGCCTGCTCACTTTCATTCTGCTGCTCACGCTCACCATCCTCACCATCTGGCTCTTCAAGCACCGCCGGGTGCGCTTCCTGCACGAGACCGGGCTGGCTATGATCTATGGTGAGCACCCCGCTCGTGCCCATAACCCCGACACTTTTTGGGCAGCCTGGACACTGCTTTCCTCTCTGTGCTTCATTGTGTTCCCCCATCACTTGCAACGTGTTTTTTTTTTTTTTTTTTTTTTTTCCTTTTTTCTTTCCCCGCTGCTACGGTGTTGGTTTCCAAGGTCAACTGTCTGCATTTTCTGGTTTTCTATTACTGTTGAAAAGAATTCAACCCCATTTAGACGTTTCTTAACGGGGAACCAGGAAAATGACAGGCACAAAGGTGGCCTGGTTCTGTCCACCGGGTTCTGACTTACCCTTGCCCCATCTCGCCCCCGTACCCCTGCCCCAGTTCAGTTCAATAGAATGTGTGTGCCCTGGCGGGAGGTGGATGACTTCACAGGGGACTGCGCTATCCTGGGAGGCAGGCCACGGTGAGGGTCAGGGCGAGGGCTGAGGGCTTCTTGGCTTTGGTATGGGCTGGGGTGGACTGGTGGATGCTACATCCACGGGCAGCCTGTCTGGGGGTCCACTTCAGAGATGTGTTCCTTGGTCTCTAGTTAATAATGTGAGAGCATGAAGCACTGTGAAAGGTGATTGTAGTTCAGGACCCAGAGAGGTACACAGCCATGTTGGAACTAGTCCCGGAGATGGGCACGTCTTCCACCTTTATGTCTAGGGGGGAAGTTGTGCCCAGTTACTTGCCTTACTCCAAGAGGAGAGGAGTTTTTATATTCTTCAGATTGTAACATGGACGTGACTTTGAAGATACATTTGTGAATGTATGAAGAGGAAGAGTAATGGTTTTAATTCTGGAGTCAGCCTTCTTTTGTTGTGAGGGGTGGGCTGTTGCCACCATCCTTTTCTGGATTTAATGGCACATGGTGTGTCACATGCACAGTGGTCAGTACAAATCTTCTGTCATTGTATGTGTCACTTAGCCACAATATGAATCATCCTTTCTTTCCCACTATGCCCCTAAACCCCACCCTGTCACTCCAAACAGGAACCAAGCGTTCTCTTTTTGTAGAGTTAGGGCCCACATTGGCACGCTGATTTGAAATAGAGGAGCCCATCTCATGACCTGTCCCAAGAGGCAGCATTTTACTTTATCACTTATACTGGAGGGATTTCTCCATTCAATTTCCATTCAGGGTTCCCTGATAGAGAATGGAAAGAAGACACCTGAATCTTTAATGTGAAAATTACCCTTGGCCCTGGGGCTTGCTTCTCTTGGTTCTTGATTGGTGGTTGACAGCCCAGGCTAATGGCCACAAATGTTACAAAGTGCTGTCAGGAGCCCTCGGTTTTCAGGGTAGCCACAGATCTTGAATTGAAACAGGACCAGGTCCAAAACTGAGTATGGTTACTGAAAATTGCAGGTGTAAATACAAACTTTGGCCTTGATACCTGGTCATTCTTGAATTCTGTGGGTTGTGTCAGTTGGTGACAAATGTTTGATGCCAGGGCTGCATGTAAGTTAGGAGGTTTCCTCAGCAGAGAGCAAAGTGGGGAGTTAAAGCACGTTATCATTTCTGGTGATTGATTCTAGGCCATAATGCAAATGAAGATTGCCTTTATATTATATAGATAGCCTTGAAAATATTTTTATTTTATAGCCCTTGTACCTGATTTCATTAAAGTACAATGTAAAATATTTTAGAAGGTATCTTTGACAGGCTCATAAATACATGCTCAAGTGCATGGAAACCTAATGGGGGATTTAAAAATACATTTTCTGAGGAGTACTCCATGTTCTTAGGCTCTCAATCACCTTTATTTTAAGGCTTAAAAACAGCAGTGGAATTTTCCTTTGCTGATATGTACTTTTTAGATTCATTACAAGCTTTTAGTCACTGGAGTTGTACTACAGTGTTTCATTTTGTGTTACTGAAATCTGGTTTAATTGGTGATTGTTCAGAAATGGCAGCATCATTTCATAGCATTCTGTGTAATTTTTGTACTATGTCTTTGGGTTTTAGTATTACTTTAAAATGTATTAAAAATTTTAGTTTGTCAATATGTAATGTCCTAGGTTATGCCAAATATTAATATTTTGATGTGAGTTGCTTATAATTGTGAGAAAATATTTCTCTCTGAGATAGTCTCTTTTATTTCAAGAACCCCCTCCCAATCTGAATTCTAATGTCATTTGATTAGCTAATTATTCATTATATACTGGAGACTATCGAAATTCTGATAAAAAATGCAGTATGAAAATCTTTGAACACTTAAGTGAATGCAGTGCAGGTTTTCAGGACTTCTCTTTTTTAGTAGTAAGAAATCAGGTTGCATTTGTTGAGATCAATAGAGGAAGTGAGTAATTGTCCTGTTGCCTCTGAGTAATAAAGGACAAATGACACAAGAAATACTTAAGTATCTGCTGCATGCTGGGGGCTCCACTTCATTTCTGGAGGTAAACAATTTAACTTTTAAATATGAGCAAATTGTTATGAGTGAAAGAGTCCAACTGTGAATTTTAAAAGTCTTTGAAATTAAAAAAATCTGATTTCTGCCATATTTAAATGGTACTTTAATCTGAGAGGGAAGACTTTTATATACAAATATATTAAATTGTCCCTGGCTGGTGTAGCTCAGTGGATTGAGCACAGGCCTGGGAACCAAAGGGCCACCAGTTTGATTCCCAGGCGGGGCACATGCCTGGGTGGTGGACCAGGTCCCCAGTGTGGGCCCTCGATAGGCAACCACACATTGATGTTTCTCTCCCTCTCTTTCTCTTTCCCTTTCCCTCCTTCTAAAAAATGAATGAATGAATGAATGAATGAATAAATAAAATTGTGATAATACATATATTTGCTAGTATATGTATTATATGTATTGGTTTCCTTGTAGAGGTGAAGGATAGGAACTAGGTGGCCATGACATAGGGACTGGAGGGAGACATCACTCTATACACTTTTGTGCTATTTGATTTTGACCTTTGAAAGCATGCCCATGCCTTCATTCTGTGGCATTTGTGATGGTATTTGAAGATGCTTCTCAGATCATTCAATTCGATGTCCATTTCTCCTTATTTAAATCACATTATGTTGTCAATTTCTGTTGTCAACTTTCAGTTGTTGTCTGTACTTATGGAGCTGCTGGGATTGAGACAATAGGGGGAAAGGGGAAGCTATTTTCTTTCCTCTTTCTCTTCTTCTTTTTATCCCATTATTCCCAATAAATAGTTGATGTTAAATTAGGAGTGGTGTGCACAAATAGATCCAACAACTGCACTTATTTTGATGCAAAGGACCCAAAGACAGTAAAAGACAGATACAATGTGAATCCTTACCATTTAAATGGAAAGTAACTCCCCCTTCCACCAAGAGAGATTTATAAGCACTTCTCCCTGACAACAGCCCCAGACAGCTACAAGAGAAGGTAACCACAGACCAGACTCCAGGGAAGTTGAAAGCAGTACCCCAGACCCTGTGATGGGAGCTTCATGGCAACAGGCAAGGCCATTAGTCAAACATGTTTTGTCAGGAAAGGGAGCTCCCAGCTGCCTAGTTCTGTAGTGATTATGTGCCATCCTAAAGTTACTGGGCACAGCATGTCTGTGCAGCAGAAATAGCAAGTGTTTGAGGCAGGGAAAGCTGGTATAAACAGACTGCGTCAGTTAATTGTGGTTCTCTCTCATGTGTACAGTAGTTCCACTTCCCCCATGATATTTTTGTGACAACTGATATGGGTCCAAAATACCTAACTTGGCCATGCTAGTCTACCACCTGCTTCTTGTTTCCCTCCTGCTTCCTGCCTATTAACTTTTCCAAGCCCCTCCAGGTTCTGTGGCTTGTGGGCTCACTGTTGCTTTGTTGGAGCTGGATTACTTAAGTACAGACTGAGAGTGGGTTCACAGGCAAAATTTGAAAGGGGAAAATGTGATCTTTTGCAGTAGCATGAAATTAACATTTGAGCCCGTGAACAAACATTTCGGGACCACCTTCTTCCTGGTTAATCAAAAGCCCTAATTTTTTAAAGAACTTGTACTTTGGCCCTAGTTTGGGCAACTCCATAGGGTCTCACTTTGGTACAGATTGCCTGGGTTCAAATGCTGGCCAGGTTACTTATAAAGCTGTATATAACATTGGGTAAGCTCTCTGAGCCTTAGCTTCCTCTTTTAAAAAATGCAAACAGTGTCACTTACCTCACAGGATTATTGCATGAATGAGATACTCTAAAGGTCAAGCAAGTGCAGTTTCTGGCACTTAAAACACTTGGTAAATATTAGTTTTCATTCTCACTCTAGACTTTGTGATTCTTTGCTACTTGAGGCTGGTTCAGTAGAGACCTAATATAATTCGACAATGCATTAGGATGAAGTTAGTAGGAGTGAGGAGAGCTGCAATTTTTTGTGGGCTATTTGTTAATACCTGGGAAAAAAAGGTACAGTGGATCTACTCTACTCTTTTATCCAGCAATCTCAACTATTAGACTTTATTCTTCAGAAATGCTTGCATTAGTATGTTACATTACTTTCACTGCAGCATTTGTTGCAGCAGAAACAAGTTGCAGTGCTCATCAAGAAGGGACTGGTTTAAATGTATAGCACATTCCTGCTAAGGAATACTATGCAGCTGATAAAAGAGGTATTTTGGGATCTTCTTTTAAGGCTGCTGTCTACATGTACTGTTGTGGTAAAAACAAGGCACATTCAGTTATGTGTAGTATTATCTCATTTATTCCTTAAAAATTATGTAATATATGTATGTAAACATGATGTGTAGACATTTATATATGACATAATATGATTCCCTGGAAAGATACACAAACTTAACAGTGGTTATGTTTTGGCAGTGGGTTCAGTTGTTGGGAGAGAAGGAGGGAGATGTTGCTTGATAGTCTTCTGAATGGTCTGAAATTCCTGTAACACTGACACAATACTTTTGCAATTGAAACATTGTTCTAAAATAAAGCAAATGACTTTTATGTAGTAAAAATACATTAGAGATTGATTATTGTTATGTGGTAAGGGAGCATTAATTATTTAAAAGTTATAAATAGAACTAAAATGTGTGTTAAAGAAGAAAAAACAATATTTCTTGAAAGTGTTTCTTGGAACTTTCAGAAGTTAACCATTTTAGAATGATATAATTAGAAAAATCACCATTTTACAACCCTCAATGATAATTGATTTAGGGATTTTCAGTCAATTCAAGAGTTTTAGGTGAGATGCTGTTGGAGAACATGGTAGTTGCATAGTGTTGAGTATCACCCCACAGATTACTTGACTATCAAAGGAAGGGTGGAAATGTATGGCAATCTTAAAACCGACTTATCAAATTTATTCTAACTCCTTGTGGAACTCTCTAGTATTATGTGTCTCCTGATGTAATGTAATAGGAAGCATACAGCTTTATCTGTGTAGTATTCACCCTCCAAATGTTTCTTCTGAATCTAATTGAGGTTTTAGGCATATCTTCCAGTTTATAGGAAATATAGGAGACAGACACAAATTATAAAATACCATGCATAAACAAACATATCCGAGATATGGGACAATTTACAAGACAGCTAAGACAGTTACCCTGGTTTCTTCAAAAAGTCTTTGTCGAGGGAAACAAAAAGGCAGATAAGTGTTTGTTATGGACTGAACTGTACCTCCCCTGCAAATCCGTACAATGAAGTACAATCCCTAGTGTGATGGTACTTGCAAGTGGGGCCTTTGGGAGATGATTTGGGTTAGATGAGGTCATGAAGGTGAGTCTCCATGATGAGATTAGTGCCTTTATAAGAAGAGGAAGAAACCAGAGCTTTCCCTTTCTCTGCTGTGTGAGGATAACAGCAAGAAGGCAGCCATTTACAAGCCAAAAAGAGTGCTCTAACCAGACACTAAATCTGCTGGCATCTCGATCTTGGACTTCCCAGTGTCCAGAACTGTGAGAAATAAATGTTTTCTTTTAAGTCCTCACTTGAGAATATATTCATTGATTTTAGAAAGGGAAGGAGAGAGAGAAACATTGATCGATTGTCTTCCATATATGTCTTGACTGGGAATCAAACTGGTAACTTAAGCATGTGCCCTGACCAGGAACCCAGACTGCAACTTTTGGTGCATGGTTCCACGCTCCAACCAACTGACCCATCCAGCCAGAGCAGAAATAAATGTTTGTTGTTTAAGCCATCCAGCCTAGTATTTTTTTTAGTAGTTTAAGAAGACTAAGACAGTGTTCTAAGTTAATAGACACAAGGAGACATAACCAAATGTAACACAGAAAATTTGACTGGCTTCTGGTTCATGAAAAAGGTGTAAAAATGTTTTGGGGACAGTCAGGAATATTTGAATGTGGACTTGGTGTTAGATGATAGTAGGGAACTACTGTTATTTTTCTTAGGTGTGATAATCAAGGTTATATAGGAGAATGTACTTAAGTCTTTGGAGACATAGGCTGAAGTATTTAGGGGTGAAGTGTATTAGAATGAGTCCTAATGTATGCAACTTACTTTAAAAAATTTCACTAAAAATAAACATGCCACATATAATATAGAGGAAAATATGGCACAATACTAGCAATTGTTAAATCTAGGTGATGAGTGAAGAGGTGTGCTTTATACGCTTCTTTCAACTATTTAGTATGTTTTGAAATTTTCATTAAAGTAGAAGATTGGGGAAGACATTAACCTCCCTATTAACCTGTTAGCTGGTAACCTGTTAAACTTCCTGCCTGAAAAATTATACAGGTGAGGTTGTATACATCCTGTTTGTTACTCTTATTAAACTCTTTCTGACACTGAGTAATGTTATTTGACATTAGTTTACATGTGATGATGTTAGGCTTACATGACTTGAGAATCAGTAACTCCTTTTTAATTTCAATTTTCATTTGGTTTCTTTAAAATGTATTTTTAAGAAACTCTCTCATGCTACCTCCCCACTCTGAGAACCACTGATCTATTCTCCATCACTATAGTTTTGTGTTTTCAAATATGGTGTATAAATGGAAACTTTCAATATGTAAACTTTTGGGATTAGCTTTTTCACTCAGCATAATGCCTTTGAGATTTATCCATGTTGTTGCATGTATTTATAGTTAGCTCATTTTTATTGCTGAGTTAGATTTCATTTTATGGATATAACAGTTTGTTTATTTGTTTGTCAGTTGAAGGGCAGTTGGGTTGTTTCCAGGTTTTTGTGATTATGAATAGAGCTGCTGTAAATATTAGTTTATGGGTTTTGTGTGAATGTATGTTTTCACTTTTCTATGGTAAATAACCAGGAATAGGAATGCTGGGTAATAGGGTAAGTGTAAGTTTAACTTTATAAGGAAACTTCCAAACTGTTTTCTGTAGTGGCTATACATTCCAACTAGCAATGTGTAAGAGTTCCAGTTGCTCCATGCTCTCTCCAGCACTTAGTATTGTTAGTATTTTTTATTTTAGTCATTCTAATAGATGTGTAGTGGTATCTCATTGCAGTTTTAATTTTTGTTTCCCTAATGTTGAACATGTTTTCATGTGCTTATTTGCCATTCACATATCCTTTTTCAAGTGACTGTTCAAGTATTTTGCCTATTTTCTAATTGTATTATTTATTTTCTTTGAATTTTGAGAGATCTTTATATATTCTGGATGCAACTCTTTTGTTAGATATGTAATTTGCAAATATTCTTTCCCATTTTGTAGCTTGTGTTTTCATTATCTTAACAGTGTCATTTGCAGAGCAAACATTTTAAATTTCAATGCAGTCCAATTTATTAACTTCTCCTTTTTTATCGATTATACTTTGGGTTGTCATGTCTAAAAACTCATTGCTCAAGGTTTTCTCTTGCCCTGCCTGGTGTGGCTCAGTGGATTGAGTGCCAGCCTGTGAACTGAAAGGTCACAGGTTCGATTTCCAGTCAGGGCACATGCCTGGGTTGCAGGCCAAGGCCCCCAGCTGGGGCATGTGAGAATCTGGTGTTTCTCTCACTCTCTTTATCCCTCCCTTCCTCTCTCTAAAAATCAATAAATACAATTATTTTAAAAATTAAAAAAAGATTTTCTCATATGTTTTCTTCTAAAAGTTACAGTAAACCCTTCTAAAAGGGTTTACAGGAACAAGTATAAATCACATTTAGATATGTGATTTATTTTGAGTTAGTTTTTGTAAAAGGTATAGGTTGAGGTTCATTTCTTAATATATCAGTGTTTAATTTTTCCAACATTTTTGTTAAAAAGATGATCTTTCCTTTATTAAATTACTCTTGCACTTTGTCCAAAATCAATTGCTGATATTTATATGGATATATTTATGGACTTTGTATTATGTTCCACTTATCTCTGTATCTAGCTTTTTGCCAATACCACACCATCTTGCTTACTGCAGCTTTCAAGTGGATCTTAAAATTGAGTCCCTTCAACTTAATTCTTTGTGAAAATTATTCTAGCTTGAATATTGTATATTAATTTTCTTTTAAAGATTTAATTTATTAAGTTCTAGAGAGAGAGGCAGGGAGGGAGAGAAACATTGATTGGCTGCTTCCCACATGCCACCAACTGGGGACTCTGTCTGCAACCCAGGCATGTGCCCTGACTGGTAATCAAACTGGTGACCCCCTGGCTCCCAGGCCAGTGCTCAACTCACCAAGCCACACTAGATAGGCCAAAGATTCTATATTCTTAATGATTTCCTATGAAGTTCTATCAATTTTTCACCACAATCAATTTTAGAACATTTTCATCACCCCCACAAGACACCCTGTACCCGTTAGTAGTCACATCTTGTTTTTTCCCAATACCTCCAGCCCTAGACGACTATCATTTTACTTTCTGTTTCCATGGAGTTGCTTATTTTGAACATTTTATATAAATGGAATTATACAATATGTGGTCCTTTGTGACTGGTTTCTTTCACTTAGCGTACTGTTTTCAAGGTTTATTCATGTTGTAGCACATGCCATTACTTCATTTTACTTTATAGGTGACTACTCTTCTACTGTATGAATATACTATATTTTATTTATCCCTTGAGTTGATGAAAATTTGGGTTATTTTCACTTCTTGGTCATTATGAATAATGTTTCTACAAACATTTGTGAACAAGTTTTTGTGTGGCCATTTCTCATGGGTATACACTTACAAGTAGAATTGTTGGGCATATTTTTATGTTTGACACATTTATGTCTTTATATTTAAAGTGAGTTTCTTGTAGATAGCATGTAGGTGGGTCTTGCTTTTTTAAAAAAAAACTGATGTGATAATCTCTGCCTTTTATTGGGATGTTTTGTCCATTTACTTTGATGTGAGTATTGCTATGGTTATTTTGAATTTGTGATCTTGCTATTCATTTTCAATTTGTTCCATTTGTTTTTTCTCTTTTCTTACTTTACTGCCTTCTTTTTAATTACTCAAGTATTTTAAAATTCCACTTTATTTCCTTATAGCTTATTAACCATAACTCATTGTTTTGTTATTTTAGTTGTTACTTCAAGATTTATAGTATACATGTTTAACTTGTCACAGTCTACCTTGAAGTGATATTATGCAACTTCAGATTTAGTATAAGGATGTTACAATAACATGCTTCCATTTTTTCCCTCTAAAACTTTGATATTTTTCTGTGCATTTTACTTTCACAGGGTACAAACCCCATAATCCATTGTTATTACTTTTGTTTAAACAGTTATTTTAAAAGACATTTAAATATTGGGGTACATAAGTTCTTTTGGATTGGTGTTTCAGGGTTCTTAGGATATAATCCTAGCAGTGGAATTGCTGGGTCACAAAGCAGATCCATTTTTAGCACAATTTACAATAGCCAAGTGTTGGAAGCAACCTAGATGCCCATCAGTAAATGAATGGATCAAAAAACTATGGTACATTTACACAATGGAATTCTATGCAGCAGAAAGAAAGAAGGAGCTCCTACTCTTTGCAACAGCATGGGTGCAACTGGAAAGCATTATGCTAAGCAAAATAAGCCAGGCAGTGAAAGACAAATACCATATGATTTCACTTTTAACAGGAACCTAAACAACAACAAAAAGAAACAAGCAAATTATAACCAAAGACACTGAAATAGAGAACAGACTGACAGTGCTCAGAGGGGAGGGGAGAAGAGAGGGAATTTCAGGGGAATTTCAGGGGAAAAGGAGAAGGGTTTACAGGAACAAGTATAAAGGACACATGGATAAAAACTAGGGGCAGGTGGAAATGGGAGGGAGGAGGGGAGGTCTGGGTGGGTGGGTTGGGATGGGAGTAAAAGATAGAAAATTGTACTGCAACAACAATTAAAATAAAATTTAAACAATAAAAGGCATTTAAATAATAAGAAGTAAATGTTAAAGGGTAATATATTATTGATATCTATATTCTATTTCCAGTGCTCTTTGGTCCATTGTTTCTTATTTCCATCTGGTGCGAGTTTCCTTCTGCTAGGAGGATATGCTTTAACATTTCTTGTAGTGTGGATAGCTGATGATCAATTCTTTCAGTTTTTGTGTGTGTGAATATATCTTTATTTTCACCTTCATTTTGAAAGATGTTTTTGTGGGGTTTAGAATTCTAGGCTGTTTTTTCCCCTTTCTCTATTTCTTGCTCCATCATCTTTTTGCTTATATTGTTTCTCATCCTTGTCTTTGTTCCTCTGTATATAACATGTCTTTCTCCTCCAGCTGCTTTTAAGATTTTTTTGTTTATTACTGGTTTTGAGCAATTTAAACGTAGCTTACCTTGGTGTATTTTTCTTCATATTTCTTTCCTTTGGATTCATTTGGTTTCCCGGGTCTGTGGTTTTATAGTTTTTATTAAGTTTGGAAAAATTTGGGCAATTATTTCTTCATATATTATTTCTATCTTTTCCATATTTATGGGCACCAGTTTCCTGTACATTAGACCATTTCAAGTTGTTCTGCAGCTTACTGTTCTACAGCTCTACAGCATTTTCATGTTTTTTCTTTGTGCCTTATCTTGGAATTTTTTTCCTGTGCCCTTCTTAACCCACCTTTTCTTCCATAATATCTAATCTGTCATTAATTCTATCTAGTGTATTTTTCATCTCAGACATTATAGTTTTTATACTCAGAAGTTGCATTTGGGTCTTTTAAAAATATTTTCCATGTCTCTTCTTAACTTTATGAACATATATATGTTACAATTGTTTTAAAACCTTTCTCTGGTACTTAAAAATTTTGAGTCTGTTTTACTTGATTGATTATCCTCCTTATTGGCTTCATTTTCCTACCTTTTTGTATGCCTGCTAATCTTTAGTTGGATGGCAGACATTGTGAATTTTGCCTTCTTAGGTACTAGATGTTTTTGTATATTTTACTATTAATCTTCTTGAGGTTTGTTCCTAGATACTGCTAATTTACTTGGAAATAGTTTTATCCTTAGGGGTTCTGCTTTTATGATTTGTTAGGTATGACTGGAGCAGTACTCATTCTAGGTCTAGTTATTCCCACTATTGAGGCAAGACAATCCTGACTGTTTTACCCAATGCCCTATAAATTGTGAGGTTTTCCACTCTGGCTCATGGGGACAGGTACTATTCCAATAGCCAGGTACTGTTCTCCCCCATATTTTCAGATTATTCTTTCCCTTATGTGTGTATGCTGATCTCTGTTGAATACCCAAGGAAGAGACCCCCTGTGGATCATCAGGATTCTCTTTCTGTGCATGTCTCCTCTCTAGTATTCTGTCCTATGACTTCAGCTGCTTTTATTTATTTTTAAAAAACATTTTATTTATTTATTTTCAGAGAGGGAGGGCAAGGAGAAAAAGAGAGAAACATCAATATATGGTTGCTTCTCGAGTGCCCCCTGCTGGGGACTTGGCCTGCAACCCAGGCATGTGCTCTGACTGAGAATTGAACCAGTGACCCTTCGGTTTGCAGGTTGGCAGTCCACTGAGCCACATTAGCCAGGGCTGACTTCAGCTGCTTTTATATCCAGACTCTAAGCTTTGTCAATTTAAAGAGTCTGCTAGAGTTTCTCCTCCAAGTTTTGTAGCTTGGAGACTCTCTTAAGGCAGTAAGCTGGAGCAATCATAAGGCTCACCTCATTTTCCCTACCCTACCCCCCATCTCACAAGGATTACTGTTCTTCATTGCCTGATGTCCAAGATCTTGAAATTCATTATCTCATGTATTATTTTGTTTTTGTTTCAGTCATGAGGATAAGTCCAGTCCCTGTTTATCTGTCTTGTCTGGAATTGGAAGCCTTAATTCCATAAAGGAGTTTTGGTCTTCTTTTCTTGTCATTGTAACCCCCATACACACACATTGTTTTTTGGTATTTATTTTTCTTGAGCTGTTGACTTTAGGTGTATGTTTATGCAGTTATACATGTTTACATACACACAGACACACGTTTAAAACAAGCCTATCATGGACTATCTTATTCTAGTCTAGGAATCTGTTGGCTACTGTACATTTTTGCTGCTGAGGGAACTGGGGAAAGTTGTGTTCATTAATGGAGTAGGCTATGAATGAGCCAGAGTGATTCTCTTCAGTTGTATGAATGAGGGAATTGTCTATTTTCAATGGCAGTGTTGTGCAGAGTGTTTATGATGGCACTGAAGAGAGATACAGACAAGATGGTAATACTGTAGTGATTTTTATCTATTGTGGGGAAATGTAGTAAAGGGTAAAACTCTGAAATGTCAGATGAAGTCCTCCCAGTCCACTCAGGAAAAAAGAGGCAAATAGTTCAATAGGAGGCAACTGTGAAACAAGGCATTGGAAAAGCTGAGAAGCCAAACAGTGTGCACTGAAGCAACTTAGTGATAAGCAACGGTAGGAAGCCACTGTCACCTCTAGGGATGACATGGGAGAAGGTGGCATTGCCAGAGACCAAGAATGAGGTCTCCTGGAAGGAACTGGAACCACTGTGGGGCTGCCTAGTGAGATGTAGGAGCTAGAAGGAGGGATATCTGGTGGGAGCTTCAGTCATATAGATCACAGAGCCATTGCCTGAGAGAAAGAGAGGGACAGAAGAAGGGGAAAAAGGGAGAGAGTATGAGTGTGTGCACACACAGCTGAGAAGTAGAGAGACCCTGGCTGCTTCTTTCTTCTTACCCTCTAGTTTCTCACCAGTGCCACCCACTGATATATCTAACTGGAAGTCACTTGGAAGGAGGCCTGGAAATGTATTTTACAGGAGTCACACCTCTCCTCTTCATTCCCTGCCTCCCCACAACATGTAGCAGAGCCATACAAGACAGAAAATGGATCTGAAGGCACATTAGCTTAGGAATGGCATGAGGACCTTTCCTCAAATTGAATACCTATTTTGGTGTGCAGTGTTCCCAATACCTATATATGGCCCGGAAGTGAGGAAAAAAGCTGTGTGGTTAGGATAAAAAGAACGAGTATCTCAGCCCTGGCTGGCGTAGCTCAGTGGATTGAGCGCGGGCTGGGAACCAAAGTGTCCCAGGTTCGATTCCCAGCCAGGGTACATTCCTGGGTTGCAGGCCATAACCCCCAGCAACCGGACATTGTTGTTTCTCTCTCTCTCTCTCTCTCTCTCTCTCTCCCCCTCTCTCCCTTCCCTCTCTAAAAATAAATAAATAAAATCTTTAAAAAAAATAAAAAAAAAAAGAACGAGTATCTCTATCAGCAGACTCTGAGAGAAAGGAAGCTAGGTGTTGAGGCAAAAGCTGGATTTACTGTGGTAATGTATGCCTAAAAGATGAGCTGAGGTATCTATGATGAACAGTTGTTCACATTTGAAATGTTAAGTATATACATGAAAACCCCACACCAACTATTTTGTAAGATTGTATCAATGCTGTTTTTTATTATATATTATTAAGGCAGAGGAAGTGGTGGTAGATATGAGGAGAGAAGGAAGGACTCTTGTTTTGAGGGGTTGTCAAATGATCTTCAATTGAAATATTTTCCTCTGTAGTTCTTAACTAGCTGGGCATTCTGCTGCACCACTGTTGATGTCATCCATGATGTCATGTGGGTGGTGGCCATTGACATTGCAGCCCACAGACTGGGAAGTCTGCAGGATCCCTTTAATGGTTTTCGAGAGTTCTCTAGCTAAAGATCAGTGCTGCATCTGTTGGGCAATGTTGACAATGCCATCAAAAGTGGTATTTCCACTGTGTGTAATTTTTTTGCTTCTTTCTATCTTGTGGTTCTTTGAGGGCTTTGATGATCAGGGCAGAGGCAGAAGGCACTACTTCCATCTGAGCCTGTCTTGTTCTGAATGGTTAGTTTCACTGTAATCCTCAGACCCTTCCAATCACTGGTTGCTTTGGTGATGTCATCACCAATCTTTTTTGGAGACAGGCCAAGGGGGCTGATCTTGGAGGCCAGGGCAGACCTGGCACCAAACTTCCACACCAGTTCACCTCAGGTATATGACTTTGATTTCAGTGGGGTTGAACTTTGGCAGCATGGTGGAGGCAGCTGATGTCAGATGAATCTGGATTCGGGGTGACCAAAGAAAGTTGCACCTTCACCCACTGCTAGCTAAAAGCTGAAAGGGAAGGACTCTTTTATATAGTGTAACTAACATAATTTGATGTGCACAATAATTACTTTACCAGAAAAATGGTACAAATTTCCATAACGATGTCTTTTGTTTTTATAGTCCCACCATAGCAATGATACCCTAACATCTCTAGGGCTTTTTTGATGAGTTCAGTCAGGGAAACTCTGCCTGTAGAGGATACCAATCTCTCTGAATCCATGTTACTTAGTTTTATGGCAATATTTATTCAATTTCTACAATTCAGCTATTGTTTGGAAAATTCCTAATTAGAGTTGGGGAATCTATAAAAGAGGACATCTGCAGGGGTGTATGTCAGTTAAGCACTTGCTGTGTTCTCCATCTCCTGCACCGGGGTGGAGGACCTGGTTGGGCCAATGATATCAGGTCAAAGGTATGACACAGATTTGAACAGTTTGTTCAACTCAAAAGGCCAAATGGATATCAAGCATTTATGTGTTATAAGAACAAAAAGTTAGTGAAAACAAGTTCTTTATTTAATTGGAATTATAGCTACTCAGATAAGAATATTAGTTATTTCAAACCGATCAGAAACTTTGATTAGGTACTAAAGTATAGGAATTTCCTATCTTTCCATCTTTTTCTAACAAAATGTTCAATGAACTGTTACTTAGTAAATTGTAATTTGATTGGCACAGTGTTTTAAAATTTTTTAAATTGATTTTAGACACAGAGAGGAAGCGGGGGGGAGGGGGGGAAGGAAGAAACATCAATTTCTTGTTCCACCTAATTATACATTTATTGGTTGTTCTTTTCTTTTTTAAAAGATTTTATTTATTTATTTTTAGAGAGTGGGTAAGGGAGTAGAAAGAGGGAAAGAAACATCGATGTGTGAGAAACATAAATTGGTTGCCTCTTGCACTCCCCCAACTGGGGACCTGGCTGGCAACCCAGGCATGTGCCCTGACTGGGAATCGAACCTGCAACCTTGGGGTATTGGGACAGTACTCTAACCAACAGAGGACCTGGCCAGGGCGACAGTCTTTTAATATTTCAAATATCTCTTCTTTGTGGAAAAAGGCTGCATATAATATACACGTATTATTGACTGAGTATAAATGAATTAGGAGGCTTTGTCTAGGAATACATGATAAAGATTTATTTGAGGGTTTTAGGATTTGCAAATCAAAAATACAACTAGGCAATACCCAAGAGTGTTCAAAAGAAGAAAGAAAAGCTGAGTGTTCTTACAGTAAAAAACACAATCTTAAGAAAAACGAGTCCTGCATTCTTAGCCTCTGGATTGGTCCGAGATGGTAATCTTCCAGATGTCTGGTGGTCTGGATAATGGATATAAGGTGGTCTGCACATGTGAACATTATTTCTTAAGTTCTTCAGAGGGTTATCTGTGTAATTTATGTATGTCTCCAGGCATTGATGCACAACCAAAAAGTTCAAAAGTTTAAGTCATTAGGCTAAAGTAAAATAAAATATATTCCTTATGCATTATCCCCTTTAGTCCAAATTAGTTTTGTCAGCTTGACTATATGGACTCCATTTTAAGTCTGCTTAGCTATACTGACTTCATCTTGTTTTTTTCACTGATTTCTCAGTACACTTGAAAAACTGAAAAATTGCCTTCTGATTTTAGCTCAGAGATGTACACTGTAGAACTCTTGTCCTTACAACAAGAAAAAAGCTGGACAAATTGCAAATTAATGACTTTTCATCAACCCAACAGAAAACTGAGATTAAGGGCAAATCGCTAACCCAAAATCAGGAGAGATACAGGTGCCACTGCAGGGAAAAACAGACCTGACCTTATGCTTGCCTGGAACGAACACTACTGAATGTCATATAAGCCCATAAGATTAAACTAGAAATTTTTAAAGAATTGCTAAAGGTTGGGGACCAAGGATACAGGAGGTTCTCACCCTCTTGTAGATTTTTCCTTCAGGACCGCACCAGGTACTCACAGGGAAGATCAGGAAGAGTTCTAAGAAAGTTTCTACCATGTGCTGGCTGGGCTATGTGAATAATAGCCACTCCCAAAAATCTACCCAGAAATTTCTCCCCATCTCCCTAAGGAAGAAAAGTCTTAATCTTCAAGAAAAAGGTTAACAATTGAGGGCACTGGTCAAAACCCATTGCAGCTGGGGAAGGGAAACAGGAAAACAAAGAAGCTCTACTTTTGGGGGAGGTCATGAATACCTGCTAGGCCCAGAATTATGTGGGAGGAGAATCAGGAATGCTTATGAAGACCACAATCACAGGATCAAGGGTCACAGTGACTACCTAATATTGGGTACTAATTGGAACACAAAGAATACCTCCATCTCCCACCTCCCCACTACCAAGCTAACAAGCATCAAATAAAAATAGAAATAGAAGTGATAAAATGAAATAATAAAAATGCTCAATAAAGCCTAGAGAAAGCATAAGAGAAAAAAAGAAACAAAGAACAAATGGAACAATTAAAAAACAGCTAACAAGAGAGTAGATTTTAATCCCACCATATCAGTTATCACTTTAAATGTGAAATATAAATGGTCTAAAAGACAGATAGTTGGATTGGATAAAAATAGAAAACACAACTGCATAATGTTAATGAGAAACTGACTTTAAAGGTAAAGACATATATATTGGGTTGGCCAACAGTCCTTTTAGTGTTTTCTATAAAATAAATTTTTCATTTTCACTAATAACTTTATTGATTTGGATATTTTGAGTATGTTGGCTATCTCCCGTGTGGTATAACATTGAGTGTTCTCAATTAATGTCTTGATTTAATTGCTGTTAACTTCGAGTTGTCTGCCCTACCATGGAGCATTGTCCAGTGAGAAATCTCCAGTACAAAACTTTGCAAACCACTTTTGACACATTAGATCAGTCACAGCACCTTCTCCATACAATGCACTTCAGTTGGTTTCTACCTTTCTTGAAATAATAAAGCATAATATGCCAAAAACTTTGCATATTTTTCCATCTTCTATGTTAAAATGGCTACACAAAAATTCACCAACTTGGTAAGTTTTTTTACTAAAATTTTTAAATATTATTTTTATTTAATCTTTATTGTATTTTTTCCATTACCATTTCATCCCCTTACACCCTCCTCCCTACAGCAATCACCACACTGTTGTCCATGTCCCTGAGTCCTTTTTCCTTTTTGCTCAATCCCACCATCTCTGAACCTCCCCCACCCCCAGCTATCATCCTGCTCTGCATCTATGAGTCTATCCCCAGTTTCCTTGATAATTCAGTGTGTTCATTAGATTCCACATATGAGTGAAATCATATGGTATTTGTCTTTCTCTGACTGGCCCATTTCACTTAGTATAATGTTCTCAAGGTCCATACATACTGTCGCAAAGGGTAAAAATTTCTTCTTTTTTACAGCTGAGTAGTATTCCATTGTGTAAATGTCATATAGTTGTTTTATCTGCTCATCTACTGGTGGACACTTGGGCTTCTTCCATATCTTGGTAATTGTAAATAATGCTGCAATGAATGTAGGGGGTGCTTATGTTTTTTCAAATTAGTGTTTGGGTTCCTTGTGATATATTCCCAGAAGTGGGATGGCTGGGTTGAAAGGCAGATCTATTTTTAATTTTTTGAGGTATCTCCATACTGCTTCCATAGTGGCTGCACCAATCTGCATTCACACTGAAAGTGCAAAAGTGCTCCCCTTTCTCTACATTCTCGCCAGCACTTGATTTTGGTTGATTTATTGATGATACCATTCTGACTGGTGTGAGGTGATATCTCATTGTGGTTTTAATTTGCATTTCTCTAATGATTAGTAACATTGAGCATCTTTTCACATCTCTATTGGCCATCTGTATGTCCTCATTGGAGAACTGTCTGTTCAGGTCCTTTGCCCATTTTTTAATTGGGTTGTTTGTTTTTTGGTGTTGAGTGTTGTAAGTTCTTTATAAATTTTGGATATTAACCCCTTATCAGATCTATTGGAGAATATATTCTTTCATTCAGTGAGTTGTCTTTTTATGTTTTCATGATTTCCTTTGCTGTGCAAAAACATTTTAGTTTTGATGAAGTCCCATTTGTTACTTTTTTCTTTTGTTTCCCTTGCTTGGAGAGTTATATCTGATAAAATGTTGCTATGAGCAATGTCCGAGATTTTGCTGCTTGTTACTTTTCTATGATTTTTATGGTTTCAGGTTTAACATTTAACATTTGATCCATTTTGAATTTATTCTTGTATGTGGTATAAGAAAATGGTCTAGTTTCATTTTTCTGCATTTATCTTTCCAATTTCCCAACACCATTTACTTAATGAAATATCATTAGTCCATTGAATGGGCTTGCTTCTTTTGTCGAATATTAATTGACAATAAAGGTGTGGGTTTATTTCTGGGCCCTGTATTCTGTTTCATTGATCTGTGTGTCTGTTTTCATGCCAGTACCATACTTTTTTATTACTATGGCCTTATTGTATAGTTTGATATCAGGTAGCGTGATTCCTCCAACTTTGTTCTTCTTTCTCAGGATCGCTGTTCCTATGTGGGGCCTTCGTGGTTCCATACCAATTAAAAAAATAAAAATATTTTATTTATTTATTTTAGAGAGGGGAAGGGAGGGAAAGAGAGGGAGAGAAACATCAGTATGTGGTTGCCTCTTGTGTGCTCCCTACTGAGTACCTGGCCTGCAACCCAGGCATGTGCCTTAGCCTGGGAATCTAACTTTGGTTCTCAGGGGCACTCAATCCACTGAGTCATGCCAGGGAAGGCTGGTTCCATACCAATATTTACAATATTTGTTCTAGTTCTGTGAAATACATATTTGGAATCTTAATAGGAATTGCATCAAATCTGTAGATTGCTTTGTGTAGTATGGACATTTTAATGATGTTAATTCTTCCTATCCATGAACATGGTACATGCTTCTACTTATTTATATCTTCTTCAATTTCTTTCTTCAATGTCTTATTTTATGAGTATAGGTCTTTTACATCCTTGGTTAGGTTTATTCCTAGGTATTTTATCCTTTTTGTAGCAATTGTGAATTGGGTTTTTTTTTTTTTTAATTTCCCTTTCTGTTAGTTCATTATTGGCATGTAAAAATGCAACTGATTTCTGGGTATTAATTTTGTAGCCTGCTACTTGGCTGAATTCATTTGTCAGTTCTAGTAGTTTCTTGGTGGATTCTTTGGTGTTTTATGTGTACCATATCTTGTTTCTGGAAATAATGACAGTTTTACTTCTTCCTTTCCAATTTGGGTGCCTTTTATTTCTTCTTCTTGTCTGATTGCTGCGGCTAGGACTTCCAGTACTATGTTGAATAAGATAGGTGAAAGTGGACATCCCTGTCTTGTTCCTGATCTTAAGTGGAATGCTTGTAGTTTTTGCCCATTGACTATGACACTGGCAATGAGTTTGTCATATATGACCTTTATTATGTTTAGGTATGTTTCTCTAATCCCATGTTGCTGAGAGTTTTTATCATAAATGGGTGCTGGATTTTATCAAATGCTTTTTCAGCATTTATTGATATGATCATTTAGTTTTTATCCTTCATTTTGATTATGTGTTGTATTACATTTATTGATTTGTGAATGTTGTACCAACCTTGCATTCTTGGAATAAATCCCACTTGATCATGGTGTATGATGGTTTGATGAATTATTGTATTCAATTTGCTAATATTTTGTTGAGGGTTTTACCATCTATGTTCATCTGGTGTGTTGACCTATACTTTTCATTGCTGTGTCTTTATCTGGTTTTGGATTTAGGATAATGCTGGTCTTGTAAAATGAGTTTGGGAGCCTTCGCTCCTCTTGAATTTTATGAAGTAGTTTGAGAAGGAGAGGTGTTAGTTCTTCTCAGAATGTTTGGTAAAATTCACCTGTGAGGCCATATGGTGCTGGGCTTCTGTTTATTGGGAGTCTTTTTATTTCTGCTTAAACTTCACTAAGTGTAATCTGTCTATTCAGATTCTCTGATTCTTCCTTATTTTGTTTTGGAAGGTTGTATGTTCTAGGAATTCATCCATTTCGTTGAGGTTGTCCAGTTTGTTGGCATATAGTAGGTCATAATATTTTCTTATAATCCTTTGTACTTCTTTGGTGTCATTTGTTATTTCTCCTCTTTCATTTTTTATTTTATTTATTTGGGTCATCTCTCTTTTTTTCTTGATGAGTCTGGGTAATGATTTATCCATCTTGTTTATGTTTTTCCTAGAACCAGCTCTTGGATCATTGATGTTTTATACCTTTTTTAGACTCTATTTCATTTATTTCTGCTCTGATCTTTATTATTTCGTTCATCGTACTCCTTTTGGGCTTTGTTTGTTGCTCTTTTTCAAGTTCCTTTAAGAGTTAAGTGAGATTGTTTATTTGAGATTTCTGTTGTTTCTTGAGATAGGCCTGTAATGCTGTCAATTTCCCTTTTAGGATTGCTTTCACAGTGTCCCACAGATTTTGGATTGTTGTATCCTCATTTTCATTTGTTTCAATGTATCTTTTGATTTCTTCCTTGATCTCGTTGTCACATTCATTGTTTAATAACATGTTATTTAGCTTCTATTCTTTGCATGGTTTTCAGTGTTATTCTTGTGATTGATTTCTAGTTTCATAGCCTTGTGGTCAGAGAAGATGCTTGATATGATCTTCTTAAATTTATCGAGACTTGTTTTGTGTCCTAGCATGTGGTGTATCCTAGAAAACATTCCACATTCACTTGAAAAGTATGTATATTCTATTGCTTTGGGGTGAAATGCTCTGAAAATATCAGTTAAATCCATTTGATCTGGTGTGTCATTTAAGGCTGCTGTCTCCTTATTGATTTTCTGTCTGGAAGATCTATCCATTGAAGTCAGTGGGGTGTTAAAATCCCTAACCATGATTGTATTTCTGTCGGTCTCTCCCTTTATGTGCATCAAGATTTCCTTTACATAGTTAGGTGTTCCTAAGTTGGGTGTGTAAATGTTCACTAGGGCCATATCCAGTTGTTGGATGGTTCCATTTATCATTAGATAGTGTCCTCCTTTCTCTCTTAGCCTTTGTTATTTTTAATTATATATTAAGCTTCTGTTTTAAAGAATTTTGTTGGATGTAAGTATTGACACCCCATCTTTTTTTCCTTTCCATTTGCATGAGATATCTTTCCTCATCTCTTCACTTTTAGTGTATGTATGTTTCGATCTGATATGGGTCTCTTGGAGGCAGCATATATACAGGTCTTGTTCTCTTACCCATTTAGCTACCCAGTATCTTTTGGTTGAAGCATTTAAGCCATTTACATTTAAGGTGATTATTGATAGATATGTATTTAGTGCCATTTTATTGTTAGATTATTTTCCTCTGTTTTTTTCCCACTTTTTCTTCTTCTTAAAGCAAGCCCTTTAACATTTGTTGCAGTACTGGTTTGGTGTTAACAAACTCCTTTAGCTTTTTCTCTTATGGGAAGCTCCTTACTTCCCTTGGATTTTTTTTTTTTTGACATTCATATTGATTTACTGGCTAAACATCACACTTAGAATTTATGATATGTACACTAATTTCATACATTTGTTGGCATTGTCCAAAATATTGTTTTATTCTTTAATGGAAAAAGCCTTTAAGTCCCTTGAATTTTAAATGATAGCCTTGCCGGGTAAATTACCCTGGGTAGTAGGTCCTTGGTTTTCATCACCTTAAATATTTCATGTCACTCTCTTCTGCCTGAAATGTTTCTGTTGAGAAATGAGATAAAAGTCTAATTGGAGCTCCACTTTTCATAACTACCTGCTTTTCTCTTGCAGTTTTTAGGATTCTCTCCTTGTCTTTAAGCCTTGTCATTTTAATTATCATGTGTTTTGGTGTAGGATTCTTTGGCCTCTTTAGACAAACCTCTAAAACACTATGCTAAATGAAAAAAAAAACATGCTAAATGAAAAAAAATCCCACCTCCTATGGGATTCCATTTATAGGAAATGTTTAGAAAAGGCAAATGTAATAAAAATTATATTAGTGGTTGCCTGGAGCTGGGGGTGGAAACAGGTATTAATGTAAACAGGTACCAGGGATCTTATTAAGAGGATGGCAATAATAGTTGCATAACTTGGTAAATTTACAAAAAACTATTTAATTATACACTTAAATTAGGTGGATTTTATGGAATGTATATTATATCTCAATGAAGTTGTCTTTTTCTTAAAAATGAAGGTGAGCCCTTGGCTCGTGTGGCTCAGTGGATTGAGTGCCAGCCTGTGAACCAAAGGGTCATAGGTTCAATTCCAAGTCAGTGCACATGCCTGGGTTGCAGGCCAGGTCCCCAGTGGGTAGTGTGCAAGAGGCAACCACACATTGATGTTTCTCTCCCTTTCTTTCTCCCTCTTTTCCCCTCTCTAAAACAAACAAACAAATAAACAAACAAACAAACAAGCAAATAAAATCTTTAAAAAATGAAGATTAAATAATGATATTCTCAGATGAATAAAGGCTAAAAGAATTTGTTTCTATCAGGTGAATCTTACAAAAATACTAAAGGAAGTCTTTTAGGCTAATAGGAAATGACACTGAACAATAACACAAATCCACACAAGGAAATAAAGACTAATGAAAATGTAAATATAAGCAACTATGAAAAAACCATTTAAATATATACATTTTCCTCTTTTGCTTGCTAAACTTTTAAAAACACAAAATTGAATTAAATAATAATGCTGTATTGTTGGGTTTGTACCATATACAGATGACATATATTTTAAGGTACTAGTATGAAGGAGATATGTGGATATGGAGCTAGAATCAAAGAAAGTTTCAATATTTTACTGGAATTAAATTAGCACCACACTGAAGTAGATTGTGATGAAGATGACTGATGACTATAGTAACCACTATGAAACTTTTAAAAAAACTAAAAAATTATAGTGAGGAAAATGAAATAATTAAAATTACACACACACACACATACAGAGTGTGTGAGTGCATAGGTATGCATATACACACAAGAAAACAGTGGAAAAGTAACAAAGAGCCAAAATGACATGGAACATGGTAAATAAATAGCAAATATAGCAATCATAAATATAGGAACCAGTCTGCATGGCAGTGGTAAATATAGCTCAGCCCTGGTTCAGAAAACTGACAGGTGTGAGGCAGCACATAAGAGCCAGGCCCACAAATGTGACTGGACTAAAACTGCAATCAAAAGGCAGAAATTATCACACTAACAAGAAAATCCTGAGATTCAACTGTATGCTAAGAAGAGGGTATGGGGGGATAAATGGTGATAGGAACAAACTAAACTAAACTGAACAAACAAAAAAGAGATATGTTTATTTGTTTATTTAGACATATTTAATTTTTCAAGTGCAGTTGACATTCAATGTTATTTTATATTAGTTTCAGGAGTAAACCATAGTGGTTAGACATTTATGTAATTTGTGAAGTGGTCCCGCCAATCCAAAAATATATATGGGGAAAGAAAAATGAACTTCTGGTCAGGATGACAGCATAGGTAAACACTGCTTGTCTCCTTGCACAACCACAAATTACAACTAAAATGTAGGACAGCCATCACTCAGACCATCAGAAATCGAGCTGAATAGAAGTCTGACAACTACAGAATTAGAAACCACGTACATCCAGAGTGGTAGAAGGGACAAAAGCACAGAATGGGCTTGTCCCACATCCATGTGTGTTGGATAAAAATTCAGGAGGTATATCTTGGGAGCGAGGAAGCCCAGCTCCATACCAGGTTCCCAGCCCAGAGTTCCAGTGCCAGGAAGATAAGTCCCCATAACTTCTGACTGCAAAAACCAGTGGGGATTTATTTGGTGGAAGAAACTTCTGGAGTCCCAAGCAGTTCCCTGTAAAGAACACACACATAGACTTACCCAGATTCACTTTCTCTGAGCTCCAGCACTGTGGTAGCAGCTTGAAAGGCACCAGTGGCATAAAGGGAGAAACTGAGGTGTATAGCATGAAGGCTAGAGCTGGAGGACAGTTTTCACTCAGAAGGATGGATAGAGGCTATTGACTCCTTCTGGGCCTGCCCCCACACCAGAACCACAGAGGCAGGAGGGCAGTGCCATGTCTGAGACTTCATCAACCTGGCTAACACTGTTTGCCCCACCCTGGAGATCACCTGAGACTCCACCCCACCCAACTTACAGGTTCACCCAAACTGTTAACTGTGATTTTTCCATATGAATGTCTGGTCTTGGCTCATGCTTCACAGTTTCCTAAATCCTATCAAACAAGCAACAACCTGTCTCAGTGATTCCCCAGCCACCATACCTCTTGTTAAGTGGCTCCAAGCACAGCACTAACAGCAGCCAGCCTAGATTCAGTTTGGCTTCTCCTGGGAATCTCTAAGCCCAGCACAAGTAGCATATTTCTCAGACTGCTTTATAGCTCATGCAGGGTGGCCAGAGCAGAACACAGGTGGGAACTGACATGGTGGGGGCCTGCACCACTTGAGAAATCCTAGAGCCTTCACACCCAGTACAACTACAGACCATGTTGAAGTACTACCACCCTGCCCCTGAACAGCTGATCCTCCATGGATGGTGGAGGTTGGTGGTTAGTGGTCACAGCCAGTTTTTGCAGCTGACCGGCCTGGGTAAATCCCTCCCATTGACCTGCCAATGGCAATCAAGGCAAGAAGAGGAGGTATTCAGGCCACACAAAGGGTGCACCTGGAGTACCCAGCTTGGGTGATAGGGGAGGCTGTGCCATTGGATCCTACAGGACACCTACTACACTAGGCCACACTAGCAAAACAGGGAGTCATAGCAGCTCTACCTAATACATAGAAACACATCAGTGAGGCTGCCAAAATGAGGAGACAAAGAAACATGGCCCAAATGAAAGAACAGATCAAAACTCTGGAAAGAGAGCTAAACAACATGGAGATAAGCAATCTATCAAATACAGAGTTCAAAACACAGGTTATAAGGATGCTCTAGGAACTAATGAGGACCTCAACAGCATAAAAAAGATCCAGTCAGAAACAAAGTATACACCTAATTGAAATAAAGAACAACTTACAGGGAAACAACAGTAGAGTGGAGCCAAGAATCAAATCAATAATTTGGAATATAAGGAAGCAAAAACAATCCATCAGAACAGCAAGAAGAAAAAAGAATCCAGAAGAAGGAGGAGGAGGAGGAGGAGGAGAGGAGAGATGAGGATACTATAAGCAGCCTGTAGGACAACTTCAAGCATGCCAACATTTGCATAAAAGGGGTGCCAGAAGGGGAAGAGAAAGAGCAAGAAGTTGGAAATGCATTTTAAAGAATAATGAAAGAAAACTTTCCTAATTTGGTAAAGGAAATGCAAGTGCAAGTGCAAGAAGCACAGAGAGTCCTGAACAAGATGTATGCAAATAAGCCCACTCCAAGACACATAATAATTAAAATGCCAGCAGTTACAGATAAAGAAAAAAATCTTAAATGCAACAAGAGAAATGCAGTTAGTTACTTACAGGGGCATCCCCATCAGACTGTCAGCCGATTTCTCAAAAGAAACTCTGCAAGCTAGAAGGGATAGGAAAGACCACCAATTTACACCGTACACAAAAATAAACTGAGGATGGATAAAAGACTTAAATATAAGGTATGACACCATAAAAGACCTAGAGAAAAACAGAGGCAGGAAAATATCCGATGTCCCACTTAGCAATATTTTCACTGATACATCCCCTAGGGCAAGGGATGTAAATGAAAGAATAAACAAATGGGACTACATCAAACTAAAAATCTTCTGCATGGCTAAAAATATCAACAAACTGGAAAGGCAACAAAGTATAGGAAAATGTATTTGCCAATGATTCCTTGGACAAGGGTTTGATCTCCAAAATATATAAAGAACTCACACGACCCTACACCAGGAAAACAAACAATCCAATTAAAAAATGGGCAAGGGATCTGAACAGACACTTCTCCAAGGAGGACGTACAGAAGTCCCAGAGTCCTATGAAAGGATGCTCAGTATCACTAACTATCAGAGAGATGAAAATTAAAACCACAACGAGATACCAGTTTACACTGGTCAGGATGGCCATCATAAACAAATTAACAAACAACAAATGTTGGAGAGGGTGTGGAGAAAAGGGAACCCCAGTACACTGTTGGTGGGAATGCAGATTGGTGCAGCCACTGTGGAAAACAGTATGCAATTTCCTCAAAAAAACAAAAATGGGACTGGCTTTTGATTCCACTGATAGTATTATACCCTAAGCATCCCCAAATAACAATTCAGAAGAACCTATGTACCCCAATGTTCATAGCAGTGTTATTTACAATAGGCAAGTGCTGGAAACAGCCTAAGTGCCCATCAGTATATGAGTGGATCAAAAACTCTGGTACATTTACACAATGGAATACTACGCAGCAGAAAGAAAGAAGGAGCTCCTACCCTTTGCAATAGCATGGATGGAACTGGAGAGCATGCTAAGTGAAATAAGCCAGGCAGTGAAAGACAAATATCTTATGATCTCACCTATAAGTGGAGCCTAAGCAACAAAACAAACAAATGAGCAAAAAAGAACCAGAGACTAGGAAAGAAAGAACAGATTGAAGGTGATCAGAGGGGAGTGGGAAGGGGCATAATGGGGGAAATATGGGGAAGGGGCAAGCAAAGGAACATGAATAGAGGGCTCATGGACATTGACAATGGGGGCAATTGACAGTGGGAGTGGGGAGAGGTGGGGTAGGGGTAAGCAATGGGGAAAAAAGCAGGACAATTGTAACTGAACAGTAGTAAATTAAAAAAGAGATAATAAGTAAATATTTAAAGTCATGAAATGCAGAGACCCACAGCCAAGATTGCTCTACCTAACAAAGCTATCATTTAAAATCAAGGGGCAGACAAAGAGCTTCATGGATAAGAAAAAATGAAAGGAGTTCATCATGACTAAGCCATTATTATATGAAATGTTAAAGGGACTTATTTAAGAAAAAGATCAAAACTGTGAACAATAAAATGGCAAAAAATACACATCTATCAACAATCAGGCATATCTCCTTGGACAAGGGAAACAAAGGAAAAGATAAACAGACTACATCAAACTAAAAAGCTTTTGCACAGCAAAAGAAACCATCAACAACATGAAAAGGGAATCCACTGAATGGAAGAAGATATTTGCCAATGATATATCTCATAAGGGGTTAATTTCTAAAATACATAAAGAATTTATACTACTCAGTGTTAGATGTTCTGGTGATGATGGAGGCATAGGCAGAAATGCTTCTCTTCCTGGCACAACCAAAAGAAAGATAACAGAGAACAACCAGAACTGCCAGAAAATCATTTGCATGGCAGTCCAACAACCAAGGAGTTAAAGAAACATTCATCCAGACTGGTAGGATGGGTGGAGACCGGCAGCTGGGATGGAGAGGACATGCAGCAAGGCAAGGTAGTGGACCACGAGGGCAATCCCACAAATGTAGGCAAATAAACCAGGAGGAACAATGAGGGAGCAAAACAGATCATGAAACCCAGGGTTCAGCACCAAAAACTAAAGAGTCAAATCCCCTGGCTGTAAAAAATATGGGGGCTGTGATGGGGCAGGGAAACTCCTAGTCTTACAAGAGGGTTCATTGGAGAGGCCCACAGGGTCCTAAAATGTACACAAACGCACCCACCTGTAAATCAGCACCTGAAAGGGTACAATCCATTTATAGAAAGCGAGAGAAGTGACAGAATGTGGGATGAGAGCTGAGCAAGCCTCATTGCTCCCTCTCTGACCTCTCCCCCATTGAACCACAACACAGCACCACAATGCAGCAGAGGCCTGTCACACCCTGGTGAACACCTAAGGCTCTGCCCCTTACAATGTAACAGGTGCACCAAGACAAATAAGTATGGCCCAAATGAAAGAACAGATCAAAACTCTAGAAAAACAACTAAGTGACGAGGAGAGAGAAAACCTATCTGATGCAGAGTTCAAAACACTGGTATTCAGTATGCTCACAGAATTGATTGAGCTCAGTTGCCAAATGAAGGAAGAAATGAAGGCTACACAAAGTGAAATAAAGGAAAATGTACAGGGAACCAACAGTGAAGGGAAGGAGACCAGGACTCAGATCAATGATTTGGAACAAAAGGAACAAATGAAAGTCCAACTGGAACATAATGAAGAAACAAGGATTTAAAAAAAAATGAGGAGAGGCTTAGGAACCTGTGGGAAAACTTCAAACACCCTAACATCTGAATCATAGGTGTGCCAGAAGAAGAGGAAGTGCAAGAAATTGAAAACTTATTTGAACAAATAATGAAGGAAAAATCCCCTAATCTGGTGAAGGAAATGGACTTCCAGGAAGTCCAGGAAGCCTGGAGAGTCCTAAAGAAATTGAACCCAAGGAAGAACACACCAAGACACAAGTTACCCAAGGTTAAAGATAAGGAGAGAATCTTAAAACCAGCAAGAGGAAAGGAGACAGTCACCTACAAAGGAGTTCCTATAAAGCTATCAGCTGATTTCTGAAAAGAAACCTTGCAGGCAAGAAGGGGCTGAAAAGAAGTATTTGAAGTCATGAAAGGCAAGGACCTCCACCCAAGATTACTCTATCCAGCAAAGCTCTCATTTAGAATGGAAGGGCAGATAAAGTGCTTCTCAGATAAGGTCAAGTTAAAGGAGTTCATCATCACCAAGCCCTTATTATATGAAATGTTAAAGGGACATATCTAAGAAAAAGAAGATGATCAAAACTATGACAGTAAAATGACAACCGACTCACAACTATCAACACCTGAACCTAAAAAACAAAAACAAAAACTAAGCAAACAATGAGAACTGAAACAGTATCAAAGAAACAGAGATCCCACAGAGGGTTATCAGTGGGGAGGGGGAGGGGGGAAGATGCGGGAAAAGGTACGGGGAATAAGTAACATAATTGGTAGGCACAAAATAGACAGAGGGAGGTTAAGAATAGCATAGGAAATGGAGAAGCCCAAGAACTTATATGTACCACCCATGAAGTAAGGCCAGGAGAATGCTGTAGGGTGGTGGGGATGCATTGAGGAGAGGCATAAAAGGCAGAAAAAATTTGTGAACAACTGTAATAGCACAATCAGTAAAATATACTTTTAAAAAAAGAACTTATTCTACTCAATACCAAGAAGATAAGCCAATTAAAATTGGGCAAAGACATGAATAAACACTTCTCCAAAGAGGACATACATATGGCCAATAGATAAATGAAAAAATGCTCAATGTCACTGATTTGCATCAGAAAAATGCAAATTAAAACCAGAATGAGATATCATCTCACACCTGTCAAAATGGGTATCATCAATAAATCAACAAACAACAAGTGTTGGTGAGGATGTGGAGAAGAATCCTTTTGCACTGTTGGTGGGAATAAAGATTGGTACAGCCCCTGTGGAAAACAATATGGAGTTTACTGAAAGAATTAAAAGTGGAACTGCCTTTTGACCTAGCAATTTCACTTCTAGAAATATATCTGAAGAAAACTGAAACACTAATTCGAAAGTATATGTACACCCCATGTTCACTGCAGCATTGTTTACAATAGCCAAGATCTGGAAACAGCCCAAGTGCCCATCAGTAGATGAGTTGATTAAAAAACTGTGGTACATTTACACAATGGCCATAAGAAAGGAAATCTTACCTTTAGCAATAGCATGGATGGACCTGGAGATTATTATACTAAGTGAAATAAGACAGAGAAAGACAAATATCATAGTATATCACTTATATGTGGAATCTAGTGAACAAAATAAAATGACATACAGAATAGAAACAGAGGTATGGATACATGGAATAGACTGACAGCTATCAGAGGAGAGGGGGTCTGAGGGACTGGATGAAAACAGGTGAAGGAATTAAGTGAAAAAAAATATATAACATATAGACACAGACAACAGTGTGGTGAAAGCCAGATGGAAATTGGGTGGGTGGTAGGTTGAGGGGAGCAAAGTAGAGGAGGAATGGGACAAAAAGAGACTGCTTGGGGCAGTATGCATTTGATATTTTGTTGAATTGTACAGTTGCAACCTGTTTGATTTTATAAACCAGTGTCAGCCCCAAAATTAATTAAGAAAAGATAAATACATTTGCAATTTTGGATGATATTGTCAGATTATTCTTGTTAGAAATTTTCACTCTTACCAGCAATGTATAAAAATGCCTGTTTTCCTTTAGTCTTGCCAACAGACTTGGATTTTCATCAATGTGAGAGATAAGAGTGGTGTCTCAGTGTCATTTAAATTTATATTTATTTCATAAATAATGATGAATATCTTTTTAAAGTCTTCAGAGCCACCCTTTCCTGGAGTTCAGTTAATTAGGGCATCTTCCCATTGCACCAAGGTTGCAGGTTTGATCCCTAGTAAGGGCACATACAAGAAGCAACAGAAAAAAGTGGAACATCAAATTAATGTCTCTCTCTTCCTCCCTTCCTCTCTCCCTCTCTGTCTCCCTGTCCTTCTCCTTCCCTCTCAAAATCATTAAAAATATTTAAAAACTTCAGAACCATTTGTATCTTTTCTGTGAATTGTCTATTTATATTCTTTGCCTGTTTTTCTATAGACTTGTCTTTATCTTAATTCTAGGAGCTTTTTATACATTAGGGAGATTATCCCTTTATCTGTGATAAGTTGCAAATTAATTTTCTGTTTGTCTTTTATAAACTTCGATTATGTGTTTCCCCTCTTAGAATTTTGTTACTGTTTCTATCAAGTAGTTGAAGTTTTCACTTTTTTAAAGATGTATGGACTTCATCATTAGAATGGTGTTCCCTAAATGTTTACCCAGTTGTCCCAACACCATTGCAATAAAGTCCATATTGACCTTGCTGATTTTTTATGCCAATTCTCTCACATACTGAATACCTGTGTGTATTTCTGAACTTTCTCTTCTGATACATTGGTATGTCTCCATTAATAAATTCATGCCACCAATGTTAATATTGTGCCAGTATTAATTAGTACCAATGCTTGAAGCCCTTAGAGTATTTTAAAATCTGGTGGACTACTGTCCCCTCATTGGCCTATTTTCCCCCTGAGTTTTCATGGTTCTTCTTATTTGTTTAGTTTTGCATATGACTCTAGAATCAGTTTGCCTAGTTCCTGTCCAAATGCCTACTGGTATTGTTGTTGGGATAGCATCAAATTTATGAATCCTTGTGGGAAGAATCATTTTTACTATGTTGATTCTTCCTATACAATGACCTTGTCATTTCAAGACTTTTGTGTTTAGCATGTTTCTTCTTAACCTTATTCCTACACATTTTATATTTTTGTTACCATTATATATGACATCTTGTATAGTATATCTTTAAACTGTATTGTTGTTCTGGATTTCCTTTCTTTTAAATTGGCTTAGCCACATTATTTTTCATTTTTTACTCTCATTTTAATAGCCAAGAATACTTCCTGGAAATTATGAAATGCTTTTTACTATATTTTTGTCTTGTAATGAAGTATCTTGAAAATTAATGTAAAAAAAATCAAAGTAATGACAATGGATTAGAGTTTCTAGTGTAAATGTTGGTAATGCTGGATTCATCATAAATGCTTGAAGGCAGAGAAGGCAGAATACAGAGGGTATTGGTTTAGTGGAGGCTTGGCTAATCATGAACCACAACTTGAAATCCTGAAAGTTAACAGATTGGTCACATGTATTAAGGATACACTGAATAACTATTTTGGCTGACTGCTGAATGGCAAATGTTAAAAATCAATGTTAGGTGAAGACTAAACCACAATATGACTAACTTAGAATTAACCTCTGAGTTAAATAAATCTGAAATTTTATCCAGGAATAGATAATTATTGCAATTTTATTAAAAATGTTATTAGTCAGCCCTGGCTGGTATAGCTCAGTGGATTGAGCGTGGGCTGTGAACCAAAGCATCGCAGGTTTGATTCCCAGTCAGGGCACATGCCTGGGTTGTAGGCCACGGCTCCCAGCAACTGCACATTGGTGTTTCTCTCTCTCTCTCTCTTTCTCCCTCCCTTCCCTCTCTAAAAAATAAATAAATAAAAATTTTAAAAAATGTTGGAAGTCGTATTTTTCAAAGTTTGACATTGCAAATTGTAATTTCCCAACACTGACAGCTGCTAGGTTGCATGGGAATTCATTACATTGTATGTGTGTGATACCAAAGAGATAATTAGAAATTAAATACAACTTTAAAACATTGTTTTGTAATGCTACGAATGATTTTACACCAAACAAGTCTATAAAGATCAGAATTATGTTATAATTTAATATCTATTATTCTATCTTGTAGCATTACTTAAAATTTTAGTTATTTCTTGACTTAACCAGATATGTTGTTTTTTCTTGTTAGTGATAGTACTCTTCATTCATTAATTCAACCAATAAATATTCATTGTCTGTTTACCTTTTAATTTCTTAATATATTTCTTTTTAAGTGTCGGGTTTATTGAGGTATAATTTACAGATAATAAAATTCATTTCTTTTAAGTATATACTTGTGTGACAACCACCAAAATCAAGATATAGAACATTGCTGGTCTCCCTGCCCCTGCCCCGCAAAGTCCTCATGTACCTTTGCAGATCATCTCCTCATCCTACCTGGAAACTACTAATCAGTTTTCTCTCCTTACACATTTGTCTTTTCTAGAACTTCATGTGAATTAAATCACATATTAAGTAACCTTTGGTATGTAGTTTCTCTCACTTAGTACATTACTTTTGCAATTCACCCCATGTTGTGTGTGTCAATAGTTTTTTCCTTTTTACTGCTGAGCAGTAGTCCATTGTATGACTGTATCACAGTTTACTTACACATTCACCATTCTTGAACATTTTAGTTGTTTTCAGTTTTTGGGTATTATAAATAAAGCTACTGTGAACATTTGCCTATATGTCTTTGTGTGGGCATGTGTTTTCATTTCTGTTGGATAAATACCAAGAGTGAGCTTTCTGAGTTGTGTGGTAAGTGTATTTTAATTTTATGAAAACCTGGCAACATTTTTCAAAAGGACTGAACAGTTGTATTCTCAGTAGCAGTGTGTAAGATTTCTAGTAACTTTTGTTATTTAAGAATTTTAAATTTTAGACATTCTAGTGTGAAGTAGCATCTTATTTTTTGTTTAAGATTTTATTTATTTATTTTTAGAGAGAGGGAAGGGAGGGAGAAAGAGAGGGAGAGAAACATCAATATGTGGTTGCCTCTTGTGCACCTCCTACTGGGGACCTAGCCCACAACCCAGGCATGTGCCCTGAATAGGAATTGAATTGGTGACCCTTTGGTTCACAGGCTGTTAGTCAATCTACTGAGCCATACCAGCCAGGGTGTATCTTGTTTTAATTTACATTTTCCTAATGGCTAATGTTGTAAAGCATCTTTTCTTATGCCATCTACATATATTCTTTGGCACTGTTCATAGTTTTGGCCTATTTTAATCTTTTTTTTGTGTGTTCTTGAGTTGTATTTTAATATTTTTTGAGTATAAATCCTTTATCAGATAAGTAGTTTGAAATATTTTCTCCCTGTCTGTGGCTTGTCTTTTCATTTCCTTAATGGTGTCTTTTGAAGGGTAGAACTTTTAGATGTTGATAAAGTCCAATTTATCAGTTTTTTCCTTCATGGTTTGCACTTTTTGTTTCCATCTTAATACATCCTTAGTAGGTTAACTGTTTTGTGTATAAACTTAACAGCTCTTACAGTCATTAGTCAGCACTTGACTCTTAAGATAATAAAGGTGAATATATTGCTGAACAGACTAATTTCTACATATAAAACACATAAGGCTATTTGTTTTCCAAGTTACAAATAGACTTAATAACAAATACAAATGGCATGCTTTGTTTATGTTATCATGTTGGTATGCTGGTCACATGTGATAACAAACTCTACCATCACATGGTTATCGCTCACAAACAGTTAAGGAATACCAAAAATGACACTGCATGAGACATTCCGTTACTTTTGAAGACTGAATTTGATTTTTCCTAAGTCAAACTTTAGGATATTCCTAATTTATATAGGTTGATTTCTTGTATTTATTTTGGTATTGTCTATTAATTACAGATTTCAATCTTTGTATAAAGAGACCCTAGTAAGCCCAATCATGGTTTTCACAAAGCAAAGTCATGTGTTGAATACCCAAGCATTTGTGACTATCGTACAGAGACACAGACCCCACTCACAAGGACTTCTATGGGAACACTATATAGAAGGGGTTGTTAATAGATGAGCTTTATGATTCCTCTGGGGCTTCTTTTTCTCTTCAGGTATGGATGAGGCTTGTGGTCTTTAACATTTCAAGAGCGTCCTCATTGTCATCCAGACATTTCGACCTTTAAAATTACATAACTTTCAGATTAATTGTCGACCTACCTTTCTTAGTTTCTTAAATGTAGTTAATGTTTTGCTGAGTTTTTAGTGTTTAAGGAACTATGCTGGGGTGTCAGGTGGTGGAAAAAGGAAACAAAGAAAAGGTTTCTGCCTCCAATGAGTTGACACTCTGAGTAGAGCACAACTGTGTACACTGAACCAAAAACCAAGTCAGGCTGTGTGGCTGGGGTTAGGGCACATGGGATCGATTGTAGATGTAATACAGGAAACATATTCAGGGAACAAATTGTGGGCCTCAATTGCTCTTTTGGTGCTTTGAGGCTCCATTCTATTAAAGTATGTGTTGGCATTTGTGACTAAAGGCTTGGGTTGATTTAGGGCTGCCTAAGAATGATGTTTGTCCCCTATATTCTGTATCTTTGAAAGCAGTAAAGATAATTGGAGTATATAGTGTCTGCTTCAGTTGTAGTGTGGAGCTGCACCTAGCTTGGCATGTGGACCATTGGCCTGCATGAGGGTGGCATAAAAGGTTGGTGGCAAAAGGAACTGTGGATTCTCTGTATCAGTAAGACCCACAAACATCTTGGCTCTCACTGTAGCAGTCATACAGAATTTGTGTGGGTGAGGAGACAGAAGAAGCTGTGTACTTGGGTGGCTACTGGGTCTCCCATGGACATGGAGCTCCTATCCCTTATGTATTTCCTGTCCTATATTATTCTCTAAAGCTAAGCAAATCTACTAACTGAAAACCTGTTTAGATCCTGGAAATCTGTTTGTTGGCTTGAATCCATCACTGCAGCTGTGCTGCCGCACTGATGCCTTGAATGAAAGGTTAGCAGTATGAGCCCTGGCTGGTGTGGCTCAGTGGATTGAGCACTGGCCTGTGAACTGAAAGGCTGCTAGTTCAATTTCCAGTCAGGGCATATGCCGGGGTTGCCGGCCAGGTCCCCAGTACAGGGCCTCGTGAGGCAACTGATATCTCCTACACACTGGTGCTTCTCTCCTCTTTCTCCCTCCCTCCCTTCTCCTCTCTCTAAAAGCAAATAAATAAAATCTTTTTAAAAAAAGGTTAGCAGTAAGAGGTGGGGAGATATCTTTAGAGCAGTCATATGGAAGATGATGGGGACCTGAATTGGGGTTGCAGCAATGAGAAGGTGAGAATGGTGAACATCTACACCCATGACAAGAGCTGAGACTTCTGTTAGAAGTTCAGGCAAATGGTCTGGGGCAGGAGGGAGAATAACACTCTAACTATAGCTCTTGTCAGAGGTCTGAATGGTGTCATGGGCTCTTTCTAGGGTGTAAACATTTTTATTTTTTTAATTTAAAAATAATTTAATAAACAGAATGTGATATTTGCCAAACACTATTCTGGACACTTTATACATATTAATTCATTTAATTCCTAATAACTGAATGCCTTTTATACTTTATTGATAAGAAAATAGTGGCACAAAAAAGTAAAATAACTTGTTTGAGGTCATCTAGCTTGAACCTAGGCAATCTGACTCCAGAATCCCTGCCATGAACCCTTCCAATTCCTCTAGCTTCTTTTCCACATTCTTCCTCATAGGAAATGAGTGGAATTAATAGTTTTTTGAAATGCCATTGTTGATAACTGAGTCAGAATGCTTATGCAGGTTAGACCTGCACAGGGTTATGTCATTGAGCAATTTCTAGAGAGCACAGACTCCTTACACAGTATGTAAGTGAGGATGGCTTGTACCCATGTCCTACTACCAGGAAAGGCCTGTGCTACAGTTGTAGGACCTCACTGAACATCTATTTGACCCCTTTTATACTGAGACAGCCTCTTCCTCAAAATTCCTAGGATCAGAAGGTGTATCTTCCCTTCCTCTTAGCATCCATTGCAGGGTTTGCAGCTTTGATACTCCAGCAGTCTCCTGCTTTGCCTCTTCATAAGGGAGGGAATGAGTTTACTTTGGGAGAAAACCCAAGCAAGGCCTGAGCAATAGGTGTGCACTTGATGCTTGCTTAGGGATTTGGACATTGCTTTTGTTGTAGTTTTTTTCTTTTGCCTTCTCTTGTAAAAAACTCATTGTTAAAACATGGGCTTCCTACCCTGGCCTTTTAATCATAACAAAGAAAGCAAATTGTATTATAAAAAATGAATTATTACATTACTTCTTACATCATCAAGTCCACCAGTTATGTGTGGTGGTGATTTATATATTTATTCTGCTTTGTTTTTGCTTGGTGCATAGAGAAAAGGTAGCTTTTTCATTATGATTTTTAGTCTTTGCCAGAAAGCAGTGACTTGGTTTCTAGGTTGACACTGTCAGCAAGCAGTCTGACATTTTATAACAGTACTCCAGCTTCCTCACACTGCTGGCTGAGCAGAGGTTGCTGAAATATATCAATCAAGTTGTTGGTATTTTCATTGCCATATTTTGTACTGAATGAAGCATTCTGTGACTGAAGCTGTCAGTGACAGTTGTTTCCATGCAGTGGCCTAACACAACAGAAGAATACCTGCTTATGAAGGAAGAATCTTCTGGAGCTTTCCCCTACAACTCTGCTTTGAGCTCACAGCAGAATCCTTGTATGGCATCTAGTAAATTGCATCCTCATTGTTATGATGACCTGTATGCACAAAGAAGGAATAATTTTGCCAAAGTTTTGGAGCTCTCAAACCACCTACTTAACATCATTTTTAATGGTTTCATTGGTATACATAGTTGTGAATCAGTATTCATATCTATCTTCTCCTCTGCTCCCCTCCCTCCCCTGTCCTCCCCTCTCTCTCTCCAAGCTTTTACATACTTTGTTGCTTTAAGGGCCAAACAAAGTAGCATTTGGTCAGTTGAAAGCACCTCATTGAAAATGCATCACAGTGCTGTCAAGTGATACCAGTCACTTGATTTGATGACAGGAAGGACAATCTTTGGATGATGTTGCTTAGGCCACCTGCTCATTTATTTAAAGGGTCCCTTCACACATCATTGATGAAAGAAGGCATGAGCATAGGACTGTGGCACACACTGGGTGGTTGCTAAGTGCTTACCCATGAGAACAGGTGGAGTAGTAAATCAGTAGTAAGTCAGGAAGGGAGTGAGACCAGCCTGCCTCATCCTCCCTATGACTCCTGTAAACTTGATGTGCTGAGCCACTGCCCCCATGAGCATACACTGTATCTCTTTCAAATGTGGAGTTGATTTATGTATTTCATGGTATGGGTCAGTAATCAAAACTCTCACAGTCCCAAACTATAGCACAATAGTTTGATTCCCTGCATTCCTGGCCTGGCAACCTATGAGGTTCTGAGATAAAGCTGAGGATTCAGGGAGCTGGCTTTAACTATGTAGCAGAAAAAAAGAAGGAGCTCCTACCCTTGGCAACAGCATGGATGGAACTGGAGAGTATTATGCTAAGTGAAATAAGCCAGGTGGTGAAAGACAAATATATGATCTCACCTATAAGTGGAACCTACTCAACAAACAAACAAGCAAGCAACATATAACCAGAAACACTGAAATTAAGAACAAGGTGACAGTAACCAGAGGGGAGATGGGAGGGGATAATGGAGGGGAAAGGGTGAAAGATGAAGTCAAGGAACATGTATAAAAGACCATGGACAAGGAAAATAGCAGGGGGAGGGTTAAATATGGGAGAGGGAGGAACAACTGTCATTGAACAACATTAAAAAATTAAAAAATTATGATTACTAATCCAGAGTAAATGAAAACTTGATTTCTTAGAAATAGTACTGCACCTCCATATTTCTACGTATACCCTTCAATCAGTTTTTAAAAAATTAATTATTCATACTTTTTTAACATTCCTGTATGTAAAAGAAATTGCTTCATTACAACACTATTGTTATCCCAATATTTTAAAAAAGATTTTATTTATTTATTTTTAGAGAGGGAAGGGACGGAGAAAGAGGGAGAGAGAGAAACATCAATGTGCGGTTGCTGGGGGTCATGGCCTGCAACCCAGGCATGTACCCTGACTGGGAATCGAACCTGCGACATTTTGGTTCGCAGCCCATGCTCAATCCACTGAGCTACGCCAGCCAGGGTTATTCCAATATTTTTCTTGAGCCTCTCAACACCCTTCACTCTCTATCGTTACCTTGACTACCCCTCCCCTCTACCCAGCACCTAAGAGCAGGGGTCATACCATGGGGTCATGAACAGTGGCATAGTCTTATCTGACCTTCTGTTTCTAGGATTTCACTTTGTAGAATATTGGTAGGATGCTTGCAAACACAACATCAGTGGTCTGGGATGCGTCAGTGGCAGAATGAATCTTCTTTTTCCTGTAGTACTCTACCAGCAGGGTAGTCTGAGTATGGTAAGTCTCCAGGCAGATTTTCAAGGCCTTCTCATTATCATCTGATAGGTGGCCCAAGAGTTCCCCAGTGATGTCATCTTTGATGGATTCCTTTGAGGGGTTGAACTTCTCATGGTAGGAACAGCCCTTAGGTGGTGAATAAGCCTTCCTGTGATTCTCTGGTTTAGCAGAGTCTGGGATGCAGAATTTAATCACAGGATCAAGCCTCTCTATCTTCTTCTCCATGAAGTTGTCAAGCATTTCTGCCTGGCTCACAGTCTAAGGGAAGCTATCTAGAAGAAAAACATCTTTGCATGAAGGGCTGTCCAAATTTTTCTCCATAAGTTCCACTACCACTTCATTGCTCACCAGTTTTCTGGTATCCATAATTGTTGTCAGCTTTTTTCCACAGCTCTGAGCCAGAAGCCACCATGGCCCTCAGGGTTTCCCCAATAGCCAGATGGCATGTATAAGTGTTTGGCCAATTTGGGTGCCTGGGTACCCTTGGGCAGCCCCAGCAGCATGGCCGGCATGCCTTTAGGACTCTCTGGAGCAGGTTCAGCTGTGGGCACATTGGGAGCCACAGCACCTGAACCCTCTCACCATCATTCATATCTTATTTGATTACTTTCCTTAATAGTGCAATTCTTTATGTGTATTACTTAAATTAAACATCATAAATGGGGTTGATAAAACTCTTTTCTTGCTTCACTGAAGTTTAGTTTTTTTTTTTTTTTAAGATTTTATTTATTTATTTGCAGAGAGGGAAGGGAGGGAGATAGAGAGAGAGAGAAACATCAATGTGCGGTTGCTGGGGGTCATGGCCTGCAACCCAGGCATGTACCCTGACTGGGAATCGAACCTGCGACACTTTGGTTCGCAGCCCACGCTCAATCCACTGAACTATGCCAGCCAGGGCTTGAAGTTTAGTTTTTATAAATCTTAGAATAATTCAAGTAAGTATGGTTTGGGGAGGAAATAGTTCTTGTACAGGAAAAACTCCATTGTGCTCCATTTTTCTGCAAATAACTATTAGTTAGGTTAACAAACATTGTCACAGAGACAAAGTGTTTTTTCAAAAAGCCATATATCACTGCATTTATATTTATAAAAGCTATGAACAAATAGGTATTTTCCCCTTATTAGGAGGACAAATGGTTAGAAATTAAGGCAGTGACAATTCTAAAACATAATGAAACTCTAAGTGAAGGCTTTATGTTTATTTTCAAACCCATATTCATAGGCTACTTATGTGTGGAACGCTTTTGCATTTTGAGGCAAAGTAAAATTAAAGCTATTGTTGTCACTGGTATCTAGTCCACACCACCATGAACAACAAAAAAATAAAGACAAGTTTTTTTTAAAGCACAGGATCATCAAAATAGATTTTTGGTTTATTAACACTTAGACTACAATAGGAAACCCATATTTATTCTAGTGTTTATTTGATGAATAGTTCAGACTATGAAGTTATATGTTGATTGAGGATGTGGGAAGCAGGTGTAAAAAATTGCTTCTTGCTGATGAATGTTACCAACTGCTTTCATTAACTGCATTTACAACAATATATGAGTATAATCATCTCTTCTTTTTGTTTACTTATTTATAGCTACTCTTCCCTACCTGCACTGGACTGTAATATCCATAAAGGCATGATCTTTGATTGCTTGGGTCATGATTGCTCAAAGATAGGTTGCATGAGAGTTTCCATAGTCTTTGGTGTGCTGGTGGGGAAGCATGGAGGGAAGGTCATTTCTCAGTTCTTGGCCTTAACTTCAGAAGCTAGGCTGTGTCGTGATAATTATACTAATTTAAAACTGTGCAGCATCTGAAGATGTCTCTATGGAAACTGAATTTCAAAGCAAATTTATTTATGTCTTGGAAACTTAATGGATGAATGTTTTTAAAGATTTTATTTATTTATTTTTAGACAGAGGGAAAGGGAGGGAGAAAGAGAGGGAGAGAAACATCAATGTGTGGTTGCCTCTTGTGCACCTCCTACTGGGGACTTGGCTCACAACCCAGGCATATGCCCTAACTGGGAATCTAACCAGCAACCCTTTGGTTCACAGGCTTGTGCTGAATCCACTGTACTACACCATCCAGGGCTGGATGAATTTTTAAAAAGAGAACCATTTGCTCCTAGCTTTGGAAGCTAGAAAAACTAGAGGCTGAGGGGTGTGCCATTTCCCTCGGCTCTTATTCTCTTGAAGTTTTTATTTCTATATAGGTTAGCATGACCAAAAGGAACTATTGCATCTTTGAAAATTACACTCTTCTCCTGGATGATTAGCTGGTAGAACACACAAGATGTGTCTTCTACCATTTGAGAGACACATCTCAAATAAAGAAAGAAACTGTTAATAAAGTTTCTGGCAAATCTCATTAATGACTCAATTTTAGAAGTAGAAAAAACCTTATCTATTAGAGCTGTTGAATCTAAGCAGGCTATTATATTAAATTCTAGTAGGGACAAAAATTATTTCCTAGAATTTTGTACAGTCAACTCAAAGTTAAATTTTATCTTCAAATTGGATCACTAAGATAATCAACACAGTTGGTAGCACTGGGAAAAGACAAGATATGAGGGTGATGAGATGCCCACTTAGTGGTACCACATTTTTGTGCTTGAATCAAGTAATTTCTCATGTGCTTTCTGAGAAAACACTTGTTTGTGATTTTAGAACTTCTCTTTGGAAGGCAAGAATTTACATATCAGAATCTTTGATTGTTTATAACAAATATCTTTGTAATGAACACACCTGGAGCTGTAGTTTACAGAGTTATTAAATTGCCAGCTCACTGAGGTCCTCGTTAATGACCTTAGTCACATTGGTCATTTATCTGGTTCCTGTTAGAAACCTGGCTAAAATTTTTGGTATTTGAGAAATGTTCTTAAAGAATATATTATTAATTCTTCAAATATAATTTCAGTCAGGCTTCCAGCCAAGATATAGGTGTAGGTAGATACACTTTGCCTCCTTGCACAACTAAAAGAAGGACAACAACAAATTTAAAAACAAAAGCAACCAGAACTTTCAGAAAATTGAATTGGATGGAAGTTTGAAAATCAAGGAGTTAAAGAAACAATCACCCAGACTGGCAGAAGGGGCAGAGACGGGCAGCCTGGGCAGAGAGGATTTGCAACAAGGTGGCAGTGTACAAACTGGGCTGGGGAGACAGAAGCTGATAGTCCCACATTTGTGTGCAGATAAATTGGGAAGAATAACTGGGGAGCAAGACAGAGCATGCAACCCAGGGTTCCAGCACAGGAAAAGAAAGCCTCAAAACCTCTGGTGGTAAAAACCTGTGGGGGTTGCAGCAGTGGAAGAAACTCCCAGCCTCACAGGAGAGTTAATTGGAGAGACCCACTGGGTCCTAGAACATACACAAACCCATTGACCTGGGAATCAGCACCAGAAAGGCTCAATTTCCTTGTTGGTAGTGGGGTAAATGACTGAAAGTGGGATGATTGCTGAGCAAGTGGCATTGTTCCCCTCTGACCCTCCTCCTCTACAGACAGTGCCACAGAACAGCAATGTGGTGTGCTCCACTCTGGCTAATACCTAAGGCTCCATCTCTTACAACATAACAGGCATGCTGAGACAAAGAAATATGGCCCAAATGAAAGAACAGATCAAAACTCCAGAGAAACAATTAAGTGACAAAGAGCCAACCTATCAGATGCAGAGTTCAAAACACTGGTAATCAGGGTGCTCACAGAAATGGTTGCGTATGGTTGCAAAATAGAGGAAAAAGTGAAGGCTATGCAAAGTGAAATAAAGGAAAACGTATAGGGAACCAACAGGGAAGGGAAGGAAACCGGGACTCAAATCAATGATTTAGACCAGAAGGAAGAAATAAACATTCAACCAGAATAGAATGAAGAAACAAGAATTCAGAAGAATAAGGAGAGGCTTAGGAACCTCCAGGACAACTTTACACATTACAACATCTGAATCATAGTGGTGCCAGAAGAAGACAAAGAGCAAGAAATTGAAAACTTATTTGAAAAAAATAGTGAAGGAGAACTTACCCAATCTGGCAAAGGCAGTAGACTTCCAGGGAATCCAGGAAGCTCCAAAAGTCCCAAGGAAGCACACAAGGTGCATCATAATTACAGTGGCCAAGATTAAAGATAAGGAGAGAATCTTGAAATCAGCAAGGGAAAAGGAGACAGTTACCTACAAAGGAGTTCCCATAAGACTATCAGCTGATTTCTCAAAAGAAACTTTACAAGCAAGAAGGGGCTGGCAAGAAGTATTCGAAGTCATGAAAGGCAAAGACCTCCATCCAAGATTACTCTATCCAGCAAGGCTATCATTTAGAATGGAAGGGCAGAGAAAGTGCTTCCCAGATAAGATCAAGTTAAAGGAGTTCATCCTCCACAAGCCCTTATTATATGAAATGTTAAAGGGACTTTTCTAAGAAATAGAAGAAGATCAAAGCTATGAACAGTAAAATGACAACAAATTGACAACTATCAACCTCTGAACCTAAAAAACAAAAGCAAAAACTAAGCAAACAATGAGAACTGGAACAGTATCGAAGAAATGGAGATCCCATGGAGAAATGGAGACCCCATGGAGGGTTGTCAGCGGGGAGGTGGTGGGTGGAAAATGGGGGAAAAGGTACAGGGAATAAGAATGATTGGTGTGTACAAAATAGATAGGGGGAGGTTAAGAACAGTATAGGAAATGGAGAGGTCAAATAACTTATATGTACGATCCATGGGCATGAACTAAGGTGGGCAAATGCTGGTGGGTAGGGTGTTGCAGGGAAGAGGGGAATAAATGGGAGAAAGAAAATGGGATGACTGTTATAGCATAATCAATAAAATATACTCGAAAAAGTAAAAAGAAAGTAATTTCAGTCAGAAAAATCTGGTAATGGTAAATGGACCATATTATTTTGCCCTCCAATATTCCACCCCCAGAATTGTCCTTATAGAATCAAACTAACATTATGTTTATAGTATTCTCTGAGGGCTACTTATATGTGGAATGCCTTGGTATTTTGTAGAAAATGTTAGGGTTATTGTTGATCTGAGTGGTTCCCCTCCTAATTTCCATAAAACCCTGCCACTGATTCTTAGAGCACATAAAAAATAGGTTTTTAATTTATCAAGCCTTAAGCTAGAATAGGAAACTCATGTTTAGTCTCATGTTTCTCATTTTTGCTCTTGTTTTGTGCTTCAAAAGTGCACAATTTTAAGTTAATTTTGTGTGGTTTTCTTCAGGTAATTTCTTTGGTTGATTATGGCTTTTTTTTCTGTCCTTTTTATTACTGTGTTCACTGATGTTCTACCTGGATTTATATTTTTACTTTAAGTCATTTTAATCAGTTGGATAAATAAAGTATGTTTCTAAGGAGAATGAAGATTTTGGATGACCCTACTTCACTGTTTGTTAGGATATTTAAGAGAAGGACTGCTTAGACCTCCTTGAACAGTATTTTTTCCTTAATGACTTTAATACTTTATTACCCAAACAGAATAGAAATTGCCAAAAGAAATATTAGGGCAATTTTTAAAAATTATTATTATTTTTAATAATTATTTTATTGTTGTTCAATTACAGTTGTCTGCATTTCCCCACAACCACTCCCTCCCCCACCCCAGACAAACCCACCTTCCCCCCTTGCTTCCATTCTCCCCCCAGTTTTGTCTATGTGTCCCTCATAGTACTTTCTGAAAACACTTCCCCTCATTATCCCCTCCCACCTCCCCTCTGGTTACTGTCAAATTGTTCTTAATTTCTATGTCTCTGGTTATATTTTCTGTGCTATTTTCTTTTGTTGATTATGTTCCAGTTAAAGTTGAGGTCATATGGTATTTGTCCCTCACTGCCTGGCTTATTTCACTTAGCATAGTGTTCTCCAGTTTCATCCATGCTGTCAAAAAGGGTAGGAGCCCCTTCTTTCTCTCTGCTGCATACAATTCCATTGTGTAAATGTACCATAGTTTTTTGATACACTCATTTGCTGATGGGCATTTAGGCTGCTTCCAACACTTGGCTATTGTAAATTGTGCTGCTATGAACATTGGGGTGCACAGGTTCTTTTGGATTACTGTTTCAGGGTTCTTAGGATATAATCCTAGCAGTGGAATTGCCAGGTCAAAAGGCAGTTCCATTTTTAGTTTTCGGAGGAAATTCCATACTGTTTTCCACAGTGGCGGCAACAGTCTGTATTTTCTGCACCCACCAACAGTGCACTAGGGTTCCCTTTTCTCCACATCCTCTCTAACGTTCGTTGTTTGTTGATTTGTTTACATGATTTCTTTATGATGAGATTTTGTTTACATCATTTCTTTATGATGTAAACAAATCAACAAACTCTGTATGTCCTCCTTTGAGAAGTGTCCCAGTCCTTTGCCCATTTTTAAAAAAAGATTATTTATTTATTTATTTATTTTTAGAGAGGGAAGGGAGGTAGAAAGAGAGAGAGAGAGAGAGAGAGAGAGAGAGAGAGAGAGAGGGAGAGAGAGAAACATCAATGTGCGGTTGCTGGGGGTCATGGCCTGCAACCCAGGCATGTACTGTGACTGGAATCGAACCTGCGACACTTTGGTTCACAGCCCGCGCTCAGTCCACTGAGCTATGCCAGCCAGGGCCCTTTGCACATTTTTTAATTGGGTTCCTTGTTTTCTTAGAGTGGAGTTGTGTGAGTTTTTTAATATATTTTGGAGATGAAACCCTTGTCTGAGGTATTATTGACAAATATGTTTTCCCATACGGTTGGTTCTCTTTTTATTTTTATTTATTTATTTTTTTTTATTTTAATCATTGTTCAAATACAGTTTTCTCCTTTTTACTCCCAATCCAGTCCGCCCTCCCACCTCTTTTTATTTTAATACTATTTTGTTTAGCCATTGCAGAAGCTTTTTATTTTGATGAGATCCCATTTGTTTATTCTTTTCTTTATGTCCCTTGCTCTAGGGGACATATTAGTGAAAATGTTGCTGCATGTAATATCTGAGATTTTCCTGCCTATGTTCTCCTCTAGGACTTTAATGGTGTCACGACTTGTATTTAATTATTTTATACACCTTGAATTTATTTTTGTGTATGGTGTAAGTTGGTGCTCGAGTTTCATTTTTTTGCATGTAGCTGTCCAGTTCCCCCAACACCATTTGTTGAAGAGGCTATTTTTACTCCATTTTATGTTGCTGCTCCCTTTGTTGAATATTAATTGACCATAGAGACATGGGTTTATTTCTGGGCTCTCTGTTCTGTTCCATTGGTCTATATGCCTGCTTTTGTAGCAGTACCAGGCTCTTTTGATTACAGTGGCCTTTTCATACAGTTTGGTATCAGGTATTGTGATCCCTCCTTCTTTGCTCTTCTTTGTCCAAATTGCAGCAGCTATTCAGGGTCGTTTATGGTTCCATATACATTTTTTGAAGTGTTTGTTCTATGTCTGTGAATTATGCCACGGGTACTTTAATAGTGATTACATTGAATCTGTAAATTGCTTTGTGTAGTATGGACATTTTCATGATGTTAGTTCTTCTGATCCATGAACACAGTGTATGTTTCCATTTGTTTGTGTCTTCCTTGATTTCTTTCTTCAGTGTTGTGTAGTTTTCTGAGTACAGGTCTTTTACCTCCTTGGTTATGTTTATTCCTAGGTATTTTATTTTTCTTTTTGCTATATCCAATGAGATTTTTTTCTTAATTTCTGCTTCTGCTGTTTCATTGTTGGTATACAAAAATGCCTTTGATTTTTGGATATTGACTTTGTATCCCACTGTTTTGCCAAATTCATTTATTAGGCCAAACAGTTTTTTTGTGGAGTCTATAGGATTTTCTATGTACACTGTCATGTCATTTGCAAACAATAACAGTTTTGTTGCCTCTCCAACTTGGATGCCTTTTATTTCCTTTTCTTATCTCATCACTGTGGCTAAAACTTCCAATACTATGTTGAATAGAAGTGGTGAAAGTGGACAACATTGTCTTATTCCTGATCTTAGTGGAAAAGATTTTAGTTTTTTCCCATTGAGTATGATGTTGGCTGTAGGTCTCTCATATATGGCCTTTATTATTTTGAGGAAAGCTCCCTCTATGCCCACTTTGCTGAGTGTTTTTATCATAAATGGGTGCTGTACCTTATCAAATGCTTTTTCTGTATCAATTGATATGATCGTGCAATTTTTGTCTTTTGTTTCATTTATGTGATGTATTACATTTATTGATTTGCAAATATTGAACTGTCCTTGCATTTCTGGGATGAATACCACTTGGTGATGGTATATGATGTTTTTAATGTATTGTAGGATGCAGTTTGCCAATGTCTTGTTGAGGGTTTTAGCATCTATGTTCATCAGCGATATTGGCCTGAAGTTTTCTTCCTTTGTTGTGTCTTTATCAGGTTTTGGGTTTAGGATGATGCTAGCTTCATAAAAAGAGTTTGAGAATCTTACATCATTTTTGATATTTTGGAATTGTCTGTGAAGGATAGGAGTTTGCTCTTCCTTAAATGCTTTGTAGAATTCTCCTGTGAAACCATACAGTCCAGGGTTTTGTGTGCCAGGAGTTTTTTGATTACTGCTTCCATTTCATCTGCTGTTATTGGTCTGTTCAGGCTGTCTGCTTCTTCTTCATTGAGTTTTGGAAGATTATATTTTTCTAGAAATTTGTCTATTTCACCTAGGTTTTCAAATTCCTTGCCATACAGTTCTTTGTAGTTACAATCCTTTGTATTTCTGTGGTATCCGTTATAATCTTTCCTCTTTCATTTCTGATTGTGATTATTTGGGTCATCTCTCTTTTTTTCTTGATGAGCCTGCTTAAAGGCTTGTGGATTTTGTTTATCTTTTCAAAGAACCAGCTCCTGGATTCATTGATATTTAGAATTGTGCTTTTAGTCTCTATGTCATTTATTTCTGCTCTGATCTTGGTTATTTCATTCCTTCTACTTGCTCTTGGCTGTCTTTGTTGTTCCTTGAGTTCTTGTAGGCATAGGGTTAGGTTGTTTGAAATGTTTCTGTCTTATTTAGGTAGGCCTGTATTGCTGTGAACTTCCGTCTTAGGACTGCTTTTTTTGTGTGCCACAAGTTTTGGGTTGTTGTGAATTCATTTTCGTTTGGTTCCAGAAACTTTTAAATTTCTTCCCTAATTTCATTCTTGTTCCATGTATTTTTTCTTTTTTTAATATATTTTATTGATTATGTTATTACAGTTTTCTCATTTCCCTCCCTTCATTCCCCTCCACTCTGCACACCTCTCCCACCCACATTCTCCCCTTTTAGTTCATGTCCATGTGTCATAAGTTCTTTAGCCTCTACATTTCCCATACTATTCTTGCCTTCCCCCTGTCTATTTTCTACCTACCATCTATGCCACTTATTCTCTGTACCTTTTCCCCCTCTCTCCTTCTCCCACACCTCTGTTGCTAACCCTCCCTGTGATCTCCATTTGTGTGATTCTGTCCCTGTTCTAGTTGATTGCTTAGTTTGTTTTTGTTTTTGTTTTAGGTGTGGTTGTTAGTAATTGTGAGTTTGCTATTTTACTATACATGTTTTTTATCTTCTTTTTCTTAGATAAGTCCCTTTAACATTTCATATAATAAGGGCTTACTGATGGTGAACTTCTTCAACTTTACCTTATCTGGGAAGCTCTTTATCTGCCCTTCCATTCTAAATGAAGGCTTTTCTGGATAGAGTAATCTTGGATGTAGGTCCTTGCCTTTCATGACTTCAAATACTTCTTTGCAGCCCCTTTTTGCCTGCAAGATCTCTTTTGAGGAATCAGCTGACAGTCTGATGGGAACTGCTTTGTAGCTGTCTCCTTATCTCTTGCTACTTCTAGGATGCTCTCCTTCATTTTAATCTTTGGTAATGTAATTATGATGTGCCTTGGTGTGTTCCTGCTTGGGTCTAGCTTCTTTGGGACTCTGTGAGCTTCCTGGATTTCCTGGAAGTCTATTTCCTTTGTCAGATTGGGGAAATTCTCCTTTATTATTTGTTCAAATAATTTTTGCACTTGTTGCTCTTCCTCTTCCCCTTATGGTACCCCTATAATTCGGATGTTGGAATGTTTAAAGATGTCCTGGAGGTTCCTAAGCCTCTCCTCATTTTTTGAATTCTTGTTTCTTCATTCTTTTCTGATTGGTTGTTTCTTTCTTCCTTCTGGTGCACTCCATTGATTTGAGTCCCAGTTTCCTTCCCATCACTATTGGTTCCCTGTGCATTTTCTTTCATTTCACTTAGTGTAGCCTTCATTTTTCATCTAATTTGTGACCAAATTCAACCAATTCTGTGAGCATCCGGATCACCACTGCTTTGAACTGTGCATCTGATAGGTTGGCTGTCTTTTTGTCACTTAGTTTTATCTGCTCTGGAGCTTTGATCTTTTCTTCTGTTTGGGCCATTTATTTATTTATTTATTTATTTATTTATTTTGCGGTATTACGTATGAGTGGTGGAGCCTTAAGTATTCACCAGGGTGGGCAACCCAGTCACTGGGTTGTGACATTTTATTTGCTGGTGGGGTCCAAGAGGGAACAATGACACTTGCTCCACTCTGTCAGATTTCAGTCCCTTCCACTGTTTTTCCCAAGGAAACTGGGCCCTTCTGGTGCTGATTCCTGTGTGGGTGGGCTTGTTTACAATCTAGAACCCTGTTGGTCTCTGCAACAAACTCTCTGGTGAGACTGAGAGTCTCTCCAGCACGTCAGCCCCCACAGGTGTTTTCAATAGGTGTTTTGAGGCTCTATCTTCCCATTCTGGGACCCTGCGTTGCGTGGTCTTTCTTGCTCCCCAGTTTCACCTGACTTATCTGTGCGTGCAAATGTGGTACCACCTGGTCAGCCAGCCGCCTTGTATGCCGTGCCCTGCTTCATAATCACCACCTCACTGGGTCTGCCCGTTGCCACCCCACACTCAGGGTCCAACTGCTGAGGTCTTGCACGCCCGGGGTTTTTCAGGTGCTGCCTTGTGTGCTTGGTGCCACTGCTTTTTTTTGCCGTGATCCTGCTTTGCCTGGCAGCCGACTCTGCCCCTCCTTCCTGTCTGGATGAATGTGCCTATTTTAACTTGGTTGTCGGACTTCCATACAGTTCAATTTTCTGTCAGTTCTGGTTGCTATTTTGTTTCTAGATTGTTTTTGTGCTTATTTTGGTTGTACGAGGAGGCACAGTGTGTCTGCCTACGCCTCCATATTGGCCAGAAGTCTCCCATTCATTTTTTAATAACATGCTATTCAATCTTCATGAGTTTGAATGTTTTTTGGTTTTTTTTCCTGAGGTTGGTTTCTAGTTTCAGTCCCTTGTGGTCAGAGAAAATGCTTGATATGATTTCAATTTTCTTGAATTTGTTGAGGCTTGTTTTGTGTCCTGTCATGTGGTCTGTCTTTGAAAATGTTCTGTGTGCAGTTGAAAAGAATTTGTATTTTGCTTCTTTGGAATGAAAGGTGCTCTCTCTCTCTCTCTACACACACACACACACATGCACACACACACACACACACACAATCAGTTAAGTCCATTTGATCTAGGGCATTGTTCAATGCCACAATATCTTTGTTGATAGTTTGTTTGGAAGATCTATCCATTTTTGACAACTGGGTGTTAAAGTCACCTAATATTATTGTGTTGCTGTCAGTATCTTTTTTGAAGTCCTCCAAGATTTTCTTTATGTATTTAGGTGCTCCTATTGTGGGTGCATATATATTTACAATGTTGATGTCTTCTTGATGCATTCTTCCCTTGCGTATTATGAAATTACCTTCTGGGTCCCTTTTTATGGTTCTTTTTTAATTGAAGTCTTTTTTTATGATATGAGTATTGATAGTCCAGCTTTTTTTTTTTTTGGTTGTCCATTTGCCTGGAATATTTGTTTCCAGTCCTTCACTTTAGGTCTGTGTTAAGTCTTTTGTTCTGAGGTGCGTCTCTTGTAGGCAGCATATGTGTTGGTCATGGTTTCTTATCATTTCTGCTATTCTACATCTTTTGATTGGGGCATTTAATCCATTTACATTCAATGTTATTATTGATAGGTACTTATTCATTGCCATTTTTCATACCTGTGTTCCTGTCTCTCTCACTGTTTTTCCTCCTGTTCTTAAAGCAGATCCTTTAGCATGTCTTGCTGAAGTGGTTTGGAGGAGATATATTCTTTGGGGCTTCTTTTGTCCAGGAAGCTGCTTATTTGGCCTTCTATTTTAATTGAGAGCCTTGCTGGATAAAGTAGTCTTGGTTGCAGGCCTCTGGTTTTCATTACTTGGAATATTTCTTGCCATTCTCTTCTGGCTCGGAGTGTTTCCATTGAGAAGTCAGCTGCTAGCCTTATCAGGACTCCCTTGTATGTTACTTCCTGTTTTTTCCTTGCTGCCTTTAGGATTCTCTCTTTGTCTTAGAATTTTGCCATTTTAATTATGATGTGTCTTAATGTGAACCTCTTTGTTTTCCTCTTGATTGGGACTCTGTATTTCCTGGATTTGTGTGACTTTCTCTCATCAAATTAGGGAAGTTTTCTATCATTACTTTTTCAAACAGGTTTTCTATCCCTTGCTCTTTTTCTTCTCCTTCTTGTATCCTATTATACAGATACTACTATGTTTCATGTTATACTGCATTTCTCTTAACCCCTCCTCATTCTTTCTGAGTCCCTTCCCTTTTTTTTTTTCTTTTTCTGGGTGTTTCTACCTTGTTCTCCAGCTTGCTGATCCAATCCTCTGCTTAATCGAGCCTGCTTTTGATTTCTTCTACTGTGTTCTTCAGTTCAAAAATTGTATTCTTTATTTTGTCTTGGCCCTTGTTGATAGTTTCTATTTCCTTTCTCATGTTGATATAGTTTGCAGTGAGTTCATTATAGTTTCCCTGTAATTTTTAGTAATTCTCTGTGAGCTCATTGAGCTTCCTGATAACCATTGCTTTGAACTCCATATGTAATAGTTGACTTGCCTCTATTTCATTTAGCATTCTTTCTGAGGCTTCCTCCTTCCCTTTCATTTGGGGATTGTTTCTTTGTCTTCCCATTGTTTGTTTGTGTTCAGTTGGAGGTGGAAGGCAAAATGGTTTAATACAGTGGGAATGTATTCTATGGTATTTAAAGTACCAACCCATAGAGAAGAGTTAGGAAATCCTTTGGGTATGTATAGTGATAACCATGATATTTCACCCCAGTAGCCACTTTTTAAAAAGGGTGGAAAATAGATAAGCCTCTTGTTGGGGAGTGGGAGGGATTGTGAGTTGGATCCTGAAAGCAGTGAGCTTGTGGGAGGTCAGATTATGAGATAAAGTGTGAGTAAAGGATAAAAAATAGGTGTCATGTGGTAGAGAATAGATTTAACCACAGCAGTATTGAAGTTCCAGAAGCTGTGAAGTGGAATGAGGTCTGAGAGGGGTGCTGTGTAGTATTTACAATAGTATGGAACTGCAATTATTTACAATAGTAATGGAGCAACAATTATATGATAGAGTCTATGTGGTCTGAATAACAAGAATAGGAAGTACAGAACCTAGAGTAGTGTGCTATTGGACCACAAGTGAAGTGAAAGGCGGAAAATTAAAATTACACCATGTAAGAGAGAACAAGGGAAACCAGTCAAACAATGCAATTGAACAAACCAAGCAAAGAAGACTAAACAGAAAGAAGAGAAATACAAAAAATACTAATAAAATAGAAGATGTAAAAATAATGAAAAAATAATGATAGTACAAATATACAATAACTTGCAAGTTCTCTGGAGTAGCAAAGTCAAATTTGTCTCACTGTCTCAGTTGTTGGGATGACCCCTCTTTGGGTCTTACTGTGGTCCTTTCACAGTTCCAGGTTTTATCATTCCACTTGTGGGAATTTAAAAAAAAAGGGAAGGAAGGAAGAAGGAATTAAAAAAAGAAAGGAAGGGAGGAAGGAAGAAGGGATAAAAAAGGAAAGTAGGAAAGAAAGGAAGAAGGAATTTAAAGAAAAAAAGAAAAAAAGGAAGCCTCCTGCTGGCTTTGAACAAGCCAAACCAGTTCTGGTCATCTGCCTGCCTACAGCCAGCTAAGGGGGGATTGGTGGGGTTGCATGTGAGGTGCATCTGGGTGGTGGGGTCAGGCGCGCTCTTCCCGGGCCCTGGTGGCTGCGCATAGGAGCTCTTGGTCTCTGCTGCTGAGGTGGGACTGGCAGCCTCTGGACCGGGGGTTTGGGTGTGCACTTTCCTCCAGGCCTCAGATGTGACCATGTGGTCTCTGCCACTGGGGCAGCGGAGTCAGCAATGCTCCACCCTCAGGGCTGCAGGCATGGGCATTCGGCATCTGCTGCTGGAGTGGGACTGGTACTGGGCCATGGGTTTGGTTGCCAATGTCCCTGGGGTTTTGGTGTAAGCGCACAGCTGCAGGGGCAGCAACAGGAACCAGTTGGGGGGCAGCTGGGTCTGTGGTGCACCTCTGGGGTAGCGGGTGCAGCTGGGCACCCTTCACTGCTGGGGCCAGGGTTAGGGGCACAGTTGCGGTCCTGACAGCAGAGGTGGGCCTGTGGTTGAGGCTGTGGAGGCTGCTCGGGAGCAGCCGGGGGAGGCAGGGGTGGTTGCCTCAGAAGAATTACCCAAACAGCTGCTGAATGCCTCTTTTTTTTTTCTTTTTGAAAAATTCCTCCTGCTCAAGCCTGCCATTCCATACAAGGGCCTGGCCTTTCACATAGCCCAACTCTCCAACCAGGCCCAACCAGGTCCCGGTCAGGGCCCGTCACGGCCCAACTCTTTTCAGCCTGCATCCACAGTCTCAGCGTGCACACTGCCCGTGTGTGTTTGCCACTTCATCCTTATTCTCTCCCGTGACTTCAAGCATACAGGTCCCTCCTGGTGATGTTCAGACCTTGTTTGGCAGGGGAGGGAGCTGTTGACCTGGCTCTCTCCCAGTAATCTTGCAGCAGACCCCTCGGGCAATGGGCCTGGGGCTGCAGCTGCCCTAGTCCCTGCACTGGTCCCAGGGACCTTATTGTCCCAAAGCAGTCTCATTTCCATCTGAACTTTCAATGTCCTCTACAGTTTTGGCCTCCAATCTTTATATATGCCGAGATACCATTGGCTGTTCACTCTGTTCCTCAGAAGATCAGCTAGGTGTTCTGCAGATGCACAGGGGGAAGTGGACTCTGCTCCTACCTATCTTGCTGCCATCTTCTGTCTCTTTAGGGCAATTTTTGTAGTACTAAGTGGGATTTCTATTCACTTGGCCTCTTATATAATTAAAGTCTATAACATGTATGTCCATTTATAGGAGTTGGAGTACCATTTGAGTATTTTCCCGGAGTATAGACTGAACTTGCAGCTTTGCTTTTTATGACATAGGTCCTGTCTGCAAAGTTCAAGAATATGACACTCCCCCTACCCAATTATTTTATTATTTCTTTGGGGAAATGCAATTAGATTATTCTGGTGACTGCATGTTGGTGTAACTCATGTGACTAGGTGAACAGGATGGAGGACCAGGCCTAGTATTTTTGTTTTGATTTGTCCTGGGAAGCCCTTATCCTTTTGGTCAGACTTCTGCCTTTATCTGGAATCCAACTGACTTTAGGACAGAGTAGTTTCCCCTTTGTAAAACAGCAAGGAACTGGAATTACACAGAAAAAAAAAAAGAAAAGGAAATGAAGAAAAAAGAAATTATTATCAAAGTAGCTCCAAATAGTCTGTAAAGACACTTGGGAATTATTTGCCTGTTGATTATCTGAATCACCTCTTCCAGTTTGGGTGTCAGTCAGTAAGACCAACAATTTGCTTCTGGATATTTTGAACCAGAAGAGTGAATACCTTCATGATATATAGGCTTAAATTCCTCACAGTTGTATATTTCAAGTGTTTTTTGAATGAGTCAGTGGGGAGTTTGAAAGCATATTTGGGCAAGGTAATTACTTCTCTGTGCTTCCTTAGCACTTGCCTCTAGTGCAGCACTTGTGCTCTGCCAGAGCTGCTTATCTTACAGGGTAGGATCCTGTCTTAATCATCTCAGAATCTAGTGATCAAGTAATGCAGGCAACAGGGAGTCCTTTCTTGGTTGATTTTCATTTGTTATAAGCTTAGGGACTCTAAACCTAAGCATATCTTCACCAGATATTATTGAAAGGCAGAGAGCCCTCTAAGGTTCTGCAAACATTCACTTTGCCAGTTAGCCACTTATAGATGTGTTGCACATTCGGTTCTATACATATGAACACTCTTTTAGGAGTCCGAAGTCTCAGGTCTGAGTCACTGCTTGATTCTTTCAGTACCTATTTGTATGTAAGCAGATCATTTACTATCTGTAGATTCCAGCATCCTGATGTATAAAAGAAGATTCATATGTGCATTGCCTACCATAGAGGGTTTTCGCCAGGAATAAAATTAAGTAGTGTGTATAAAAACTTCTCCCTGGCTGGCGTAGCTCAGTGGATTGAGATCAGGCTTTGAACCAAAGTGTTGCAGGTTCAATTCCCAGTCAGGGTACATGCCTGGGTTGCAGGCCATGACCCCCATCAACTGCACATTGATGTCTCTCTCTCTCTTTCTCTCCCTTCTCCCTTCCTTCTCTCTCTAAAAAAAAAAAAAAAGACTTCTCAAGGCTGAAAAATACAGTATATGTGACATTAGTCATTCTTTCTTTTAAGTTTTATTTTTAAAAGGTTTTACTTATTTATTGTTAGAGAGAGGGGAAGGGAGTGAGAAAGAGGGGAGAGAAACATCAATGTGAAAAACATTGATCAGTTACCTCTCCTGCGTACCCTGTCCAGGGACCAAACTTATAACCCAGACATGTACTCTGACTGGAAATCAAACTGGTGACCATTTACTTTGCAGGCGATGGCCAACCAACTGAGCCACACTAGTCAGGACACATTTGTCATCCTTTTTGTTTATTTGCCAAGAACTTTATATTTTACATTATTTTATTTTATTTTATTTTATTTTATTTTATTTTATTTTATTTATTTTTTTTAAAAGAAAAACGCCATTACTTTATTTTTTTTATTTCAATCATTGTTCAAGTACAGTTTTCTCCCCCCTACTCCCATTCCAGCCCCTCCACCCAACCCTCCACCCTTCCCCCCATTACCCCCCACCCCTAGTTTTTGTCCATGTGTCCTCCAAATTTGTTCCTGTAATCCCTACCCATTCCCCCCTGAAATTCCCTCTTCTCTCCCCTCTGGCCACTGTCAGACTATCCCCTATTTCAGTGTCTTTGGTTATATTTTGCTAGTTTTTTGTTTTGTTTTGTTTTGTTGTTTAGATTCCTGTTAAAGGTGATATCATGTGGTATTTGTCTTTCACTGCCTGGCTTGTTTCACTTAGCATAATGCTTTCCAGCTCTATCCATGCTGTTGCAAAGGGTATGAGCTCCTTCTTTCTTTCTGCTGCATAGAATTCCATTGTGTAAATGTACCATAGTTTTTTGATCCATTCATTTACTGATGGGCATCTAGGTTGCTTCCAGCACCTAGCTATTGTAAATTGTGCTGCTATGAACATCGGGGTGCAAAGGTTCTTTTGTATTGGTGTTTTAGTGTTCTTAGGATAGAGTCCCAGCAATGGAATTGCTGGGTCAAAAGGCAGATCCATTTTTAGTTTTCTGAGGAAGTTCCAAACTGCTTTCCATAATGGTTGTACCAGTCTGCAGTCCCACCAACAGTGCACTAGGGACCCCGTTTCTCCACATCCTCTCCAACACTTGTTGTTTGTTGCTTTGTTTATGATGGCCATTCTGACTGGTGTGAAGTGGTATCTCATTGTGGTTTTAATCTGCATCTCTCTGATAGCTAGCGATATTGAACATCGCTTCATGTGTCTTTGGATTTTCTGTATGTCCTCCTTGGAGAATTGTCTGTTCAAGTCCTTTGCCCATTTTTTAATTGGGTTACTTGTCTTCTTAGAGTGGAGTCGTGTAAGTTCTTTATATATTTTGGAGATTAAACCCTTGTCTGAGGTATCATTAGCAAATATGTTTTCCCATACAGTTGGTTCTCTTTTTATTTTGATACTGTTTTCCTTAGCTGTGCAAAAGCTTTTAATTTTGATGAGGTCCCATTTGTTTATTCTTTCCTTTATGTCCCTTGCTCTGGGAGACAAGTCAGTAAAAAAGTTTCTGCGTGAAATATCTGAGATTTTCCTACCTACGTTCTCTTCTAGGACTTTAATGGTGTCACGCTTTATATTTAAGTCTTTTATCCACCTTGAATCTATTTTTGTATAAGGTGTAAGTTGGTGCTCGAGTTTCATTTTTTTGCACGTAGCTGTCCAGTTCTCCCAACACCATTTGTTGAAGAGGCTATTTTTATTCCATTTTATGTTGCTGCTTCCTTTGTCAAATATTAATTGACCGTAGAGGCTTGGGTTTATTTCTGGGCTCTCTGTTCTGTTCCATTGGTCCATGTGCCTGTTTTTATGCCAGTACCAGGCTGTTTTGATTACAGTGGCCTTGTAGTATAGTTTAGTGTCAGGTATTGTGATTCCTCCTACTTTACTCTTCTTTCTCAAAATTGCAGCAGCTATTCGGGGTCGTTTATGGTTCCATATAAATTGTTGAAGTGTTTGTTCTATGTCTGTGAAATATGCCATTGGTACTTTAATAGGTATTGCATTGAATGTGTAGATTGCTTTTGGTAGTATGGACATTTTAATGATATTAATTCTTCCAATCCATGAACATGGTATATGTTTCCATTTGTTTGTGTCTTCCTTGATTTCTCTCCTCAGTGTTATGTAGTTTTCTGAATACACGTCTTTTACCTCTTTGGTTAGGTTTATTCCTAGGTATTTTATTTTCCTTTTTGCTATTTCAAATGGGATTTTTTTCTTGATTTCTGCTTCTGCTGTTTCATTGTTGGTGTACAGAAATGCCTTTGATTTCTGGATATTGACTTTGTATCCCGCTGTTTTACCAAATTCATTTATTAGGTCAAGCAGTTTTTTGGTGGAGTCTATAGGATTTTCTATGTACACTATCATGTCATCTGCAAACAGTGACAGTTTTGTTTCCTCCTTTCCGACTTGGATTCCTTTTATTTCTTTTTCTTGTCTGATTGCTGTGGCTAGAACCTCCAGTACTATATTGAATAGAAGTGGTGAAAGTGGACATCCTTGTCTTGTTCCTGTTCTTACTGGAAAAGATTTTAATTTTTGCCCATTGAGTATAATGTTGGCTGTAGGTTTCTCATATATGGCCTTTATTATGTTGAGGAATGCTCCCTCTATTCCCACTTTACTGAGTGTTTTTATCATAAATGGGTGCTGTACCTTATCAAATGCTTTTTCTGCATCTATCGATATGATCATGTGGTTTTTGTCTTTGCTTTTGTTTATGTGATGTATTACATTTACTGATTTGCGTATATTGTACCATCCTTGCATACCTGGAATGAATCCAACTTGGTCATGGTGTATGATCTTCTTAATGTACTGTTGGATGCGGTTTGCCAGTATCTTGTTGAGGATTTTAGCGTCAATGTTCATCAGTGATATTGGCCTGTAGTTTTCTTTCTTTGTTGTGTCTTTATCTGGTTTTGGGATTAAGATGATGTTGGCCTCATAAAAAGAGTTTGGTAGTCTTCCATCTTTTTGGATTTTTTGAAATAGTCTGTGAAGGATAGGTGTTAGTTCTTCCTTAAATGCTTTGTAGAATTCTCCTGTGAAACCATCTGGTCCAGGGCTTTTGTGTATTGGGAGTTTTTGGATTACTGCTTTGATTTCTTTTGCTGTTATTGGTTTGTTGAGGCTTTCTGCTTCCATTTTATTGAGTTTTGGAAGGTTATATTTTTCTAGAAATTTGTCCATTTCATCTAGGTTTTCAAATTTCTTGGCATACAGTTCTTTGTAGTAATTTGTTACAATCCTTTGTATTTCTGTGGTATCTGTTGTAATCTCTCCTCTTTCATTTCTGATTGTGTTTATTTGGGTTTTCTCTCTTTTTTTCTTGATGAGTCTGCTTAAAGGCTTGTCGATTTTGTTTATCTTTTCAAAGAACCAACTCTTGGATTCATTGATCTTTAGAATTGTGCTTTTAGTCTCTATGTCATTTAATTCTGCTCTGATCTTGGTTATTTCCTTCCTTCTGCTTGCTCTGGGCTGTCTTTGTTGTTGTTCCTCGAGTTCTTGTAGACGTAGGGTTAGGTTGTTTGTTTGAAATGTTTCTAACTTTTTTAGGTGGGCCTGTATCGCTATGATCTTCCCTCTCAGGACTGCCTTGGCTGTGTCCCATAAGTTTTGGGTTGTTGTGAGTTCGTTTTCATTTGTTTCCAAAAACCGTTTGATTTCTTCCCTAATATCATTCTTGACCCATTCATTGTTTAATAGCATGCTGTTTAATCTCCATGAATTTGAGTGTTTTGGGTTTTTTTCCTTGTGGTTGGTTTCTAGTTTCAGTCCCTTGTGATCCGAGAAATTGCTTGGTATGATTTCAATTTTTTTGAAATTGTTGAGGCTTGTTTTGTGTCCTATCATGTGGTCAATCTTTGAAAATGTTCCATGTACATTTGAAAAAAATGTGTATTTAGCTTCTTTGGGATGGAGGGTTCTGTAAATATCAGTAAAGCCCAGCTCGTCTAGGGTATTGTTCAATGCCACAATATCTTTGTTGATGTTTTGTTTGGAAGATCTGTCCATTTTTGATAGAGGGGTGTTAAAATCCCCCACAATAATTGTGTTGCTGTCCATATCTTTCTTGAAGTCCTCTAAGATTTTCTTTATGTATTTAGGTGCTCCTATGTTGGGTGCATATATATTTACTATGTTTATGTCTTCTTGGTGAATTCTTCCCTTGAGTATTATGAAATGACCTTCTGGGTCTCTCTTTATGGATCTTCTTTGGAAGTCTATTTTCTCAGATATGAGTATTGCTACCCCGGCTTTTTTCTCCTGTCCATTTGCTTGGAAAATTTGTTTCCAGCCCTTCACTTTCAACCTGTGCAGATCTTTTATCCTGAGGTGGGTCTCTTGTAGACAGCATATGTGTGGGTCGTGTTTTCTTATCCAATCAGCTATTCTATGTCTTTTGATTGGAGCGTTTAGTCCATTTACGTTTAAGGTTATTATTGATAAGTACTTATTCATTGCCTTTTATGTACGTGTGATCCTCTCTCACTCTCTCTTTTCCTTTCTTTCCTTAAAGCAGTCCCTTCAGCATCTCTTGCAGAGCTGGTTTAGTGGAGGTGTATTCTTTTAGACTTCTTTTGTCTGAGAAGCTTCTTATTTGGCCTTCTATCTTAATTGAGAGCCTTGCTGGGTCAAGTAGTCGTGGTTGCAGGCCTCTGGTTCTCATTACTTGGATTATTTCTTTCCATTCTCTTCTGGCTTGGAGTGTTTCCATTGAGAAGTCAGCTGTTAGCCTTATTGGGGCCCCCTTGTATGTTACTTCCTTCTTCTCCCTTGCTGCCTTTAAGATTCTCTCTTTGTCTTGAAATTTTGCCATTTTAATTATGATGTGTCTTGAGGTGGGCCTCCTTGGGTTCCTCTTGATTGGGACTCTCTGTGTTTCCTGTATTTGTGTGACTTTTTGTCTCATCAAATTAGGGAAGTTTTCCATCATCACTTGTTCAACTAGGTTTTCTATCCCTTGTTCTTCTTCTTCTCCTTCTGGTATCCCTATTATACGGATATTATTACGTTTCATATTGTCTTGCATTTCTCTTAATCCCTCTTCATTCTTTCTGAGCCTCTTTTCCCTTTCTTGCTCTTTCTGGGTGTTTTCTTCTATTTTGTCCTCTAGCTTGCTGATCCGATCTTCTGCTTCATTGATCCTGCTTTTCATTCCTTCTACTGTGTTCTTCATTTCAGAGATTGTATTCTTCATTTCCTCTTGGCCCTTGTTGAGAGTTTCTATTTCCTTTTTTATGCTGATGTAGTTTTCATTGAGTTCATTGTAGCTTCCCTGTAGTTTCTCGTAGCTCATTGTGAGCTCATTGAGCTTCCTGACAATCACTGCTTTGAATTCAATATCTGATAGTTGAATTGCCTCTGTTTCATTTAGCATTCTTTTTGAGGCTTCCTCCTTTCCTTTCATTTGGGGAGTATTTCTTTGTCTTCCCATTGTTTGTGAGACTCTTCTTGTTCACCTCAGCTTCTTATATTGATCTGTTCTGGCTCCCTCGGTTTATGATGTGAACTTCTTTAGTAGAGTAGCAGTGAGTTTCAGTGGTACTGTTTCCTTGACCCCCCAAGCTCGCTGGTCTTGGGCTGTTGTTTAAGTTGGCTTTGTGTTTGCCTTTGGGTTCTGATTGTTGTTGAGTCTTTCTTTGGTGGTTCCTTCCCGCCAGCTGGTTAAATGTGGGTCACTCTGTCCACCACCTTCTATATTTTGTTGTGCTGGTGAGGGCAGGTTGTGTTGAGGCTGGTTCTTCTTGATGCAGCGATCTGTTCTTTGTTCTTTCAGTTCTGCCACAATCCTTGGTCCTCCGTTCTCAAAAATGCTGAAATATGTTGGTTGCTTGCCTTTCCACTCCAAAGATCGGTCAGGACTCTCTCCCCTGAGCAGAGGAAAGCCAAATCTGCTCCTTCCTACTCCGACGCCATCTTAGATCCATTTTATTTTATTTTTAAAGTATGTTTTATTGATTATGCTATTACAGTTGTCCTATTTTTTTCTCCCCTGTATTCCCCTCCACCCTGCATCCCATCCTCCCACCAGCATTCCCCCACTTAGTTCATATCCATGGATTGTACATATAAGTTCCTTGGCTTCTCTCCCTTTCCTATACTATTCTTAACTTCCCCCTGTCTATTTTCTACCTACCATTTATGATTCTTATTCTTTTACCTTTTCCTTATTCTCCCTCCACCTGTCCCCACTGATAACTATCCATGTGATCTCCATTTCTGTGATTCTGTTCCTGTTCTAGTTGTTTGCTTAGTTTGTTTTTGGTCTCTTTTTTTAGGTTCAGTTGTTGATAGTTGTCAGTTTGTTGTCATTTTACTGTTCATAGCCTTGATCTTCTTCTATTTCTTAGAAAAATCCCTTTAACATTTCATATAATAAGGGCTTGGTGAGGATGAACTCCTTTAACTTGATCTTATCTGGGAAGCACTTTCTATGCCCTTCCATTCTAAATGGTAGTTTTGCTGAATAGAATCGTCTTGGATAGAGGTCCTTGCCTTTCATGACTTCAAATACTTCTTCCCAACCCATTCTTGCCTATAAGGTTTTTTTTTTTGAAATCAGCTGCTAGTCTTATGAACACTCCTTTATAGATAACTGTCTCCTTTCCTCTTGCTGCTTTTTTTAAAGATTTTATTTATTTATTTTCAGAAAGGGAAGGGAGGGAGAAAGAGAGAGAGAGAGAAACATCAATGTGCGGTTGCTGGGGGCTGTGGCCTACAACCCAGGCATGTGCCCCGACTGGGAATCGAACCTGCGATGCCTTGGTTCGCAGCCCGAGCTCAATCCACTGAGCTACGCCAGCCAGGGCCTCTTGCTGCTTTTAAGATTCTCTTTTTATCTTTATCTTAGGTAACTTAATGATGATGTGCCTTGGTGAGTTCCTCTTTGGGTCCAGTATCTTTGGCACTCACTGGGTTTCCTGGACTTCCTGGAAGTCTATTTCCTTTACCAGATTGGAGAAATATTCCTTCATTATTTGTTCAAATAAGTTTTCAATTTCTTGCTCTTTGTTTTCTCCTTCTGGCACCCCTATGATTCGGATGTTGGAACATTTAAGGTTGTCCCATAGGTTCCTAAGCCTGTCCTCATTTTTCTGAATTCTTATTTCTTCATTCTATTCTGGTTGAATGTTTATTTCTTCTTTCTGGTCCAAATCGTTGATTTTCTTCCTTTCACTATTGGTTCCTTGTACATTTTCCTTTATTTCACTTTTCATAGTCTTCACTTCTTCCTCTGTTTTGCAACCATACGCAACCATGTCTGTGAGCATCCTGATTACCAGTGTTTTGAACTGTGCATCTGATAGATTGGTAATCTCTTCATTGCTTAGTTCTGTTTTTGGAGCTTTGATCTGTTTTTTCATTTGGGCAATGTTTCTTTGTCTTGGCGCACCTTTTACACTGTAAGGGGTAGAGCCTTAGCTATTCACCAGCACATTTCTGCATTGTGGCACTGGCTGTAGGGGAGGGGTCAGAGAGAGTACAGTGCCACTTTCTCATCTCTCAGCTGGCTTTTAGTCACTTGTCCCACTGCCCCCAAGTAAATTGTGCTCTTGTTAGGCTGATTCATGGGTGGGTGGGTGTGCGTGCATTCTAGGACCCTGTGGGTCTCTCCAGCAAACTCTCCTGTGGAGCTTGGCGTCTCTCCTGCTGCTGCAACCCCTACAGGTCTTTACTGCCAAAGGTTTTGAGGCTTTCTTTTCTTGCGCTGGAACCCTGCTTTGCATGGTCTGTCTCACTCCCCATTTGCTCCTCCCAGCTTATCCACAGGCAAATGTGGGTCTGCCTGGTACATCAGCCACTGCCTCACCCACCTAGTCTGCCACCTTGTCAAACATCTCTGCACCCCGGCTGCTCATCTCTAGTCCTCCTACCAGTCTGGATAAATGTTTCTTCTTTAACTCCTTGGTTGTCAGACTTGCATATAGTTCGATTTTTCTGGCAGTTCTGATTGGTTTTTGTTTTTAAATTTGTTGTTATCCTTCTTTGGGTTGTGAAAAGAAGGAAAGTGTATCTACCTACACCTCCATCTTAGATAATGTTTTTCTGTTCAAGTGTTTCTTTTAATTCTTTTTAAAATTACAGTCTTATACCCCTGCAATACTCTCCTTAACCCTCTTCTGTGCTTTATTTTTTTTTAAACAGCAATGTGTGGTTGCCTCTCATGTGGCCCCCACTAGGGAACTGGCCTGCAACCCAGGCATGTGCCCTGACTGGGAATTGAACCTGTGATGCTTTGGTTCATAGCCCAGGCTCAACCCATTGAGCTACACTGGCCAAGGCTGTGCTTTATTTTTTGCCATAATACTTACCACATTCTTTATATATGTTATTTATTTATTTTCTTTCTTGCTTTTATCCTCCTACAAGAATGTAAAAGAGTTCCATGAAAGTAGGAATTTCCATTTGTTTTATTCACTGATCTGTATCTCCAAAGATTAGAACAGTGCCTGGGATATAGTAGGAGCTCAAAAAATATTTGTTGAATGAGTATGTGGTCCATAAGGGTAGAGGCAATGATGAAACCTGCCAGATCAGATTCAGGAGGGAGGACCTTGTAGAGCATAATATGAAATAAGATTGGAGGGCATCCATTATGGCCAGATTATAGAGAGTAGACTATGTTGAGGTGAGTTTTAGGGGTTCTACACAATTGGAACATACACTATTTATAAAGATGAGAAAAATTTTACCTACAATTCATTTGTCATCTGGGAGGCATTAGGAAATAGCAGAAAGAACTCTGGTTTTGGAATTGAAGTCCATATTTTTTCAGACTATAAGATGCCCCTCCCCTCATTTGGGAGGAATAATGGTTGTTAATGCTGCTGTTGAGTTCTGTTTACATTTACATTGGTGAAATATTATGTTATTTATGTTATTAAATATTTTACCACATTTTTCTGCTTCAATTTTTTTTTTTTTATTTTCCTCCTCTAAAACCTAGATGCGTCTTTATGGTCTGAAAAATACAGTATATTAGTTTGAATCCTAGTTCTCAGTTTATGTGACCAGACCAGTTTTGTGACCTTGGGCAAGTTATTAGAAGATCTAGTGTTCTTAACTGTAGGGTGGTGTTAATAATCCCTGCCTCATAATGTTGAAGAGATACTGTTGTAAGTAAAATCCTTGGTACAAAGTTGATAGTCAATAAGTATTTCTTATCCTGCACTGATTGATTTGAAACTATTATCTCTAAACATACTAAAATGCACTTTTTCTGTTTGGGGAAAATTACTTAGAATAATAGGAAGAAGCAAATAAACATACTAAAATGCACTTTTTCTGTTTGGGGAAAATTACTTAGAATAATAGGAAGAAGCAAAGAACATTGGGTTAATGTATTTAAGCTGTGTTTTAGAAAAAATAGCTACTGAATATGAGTAAAAATGAAAAGGAAGATACTATATTTGGATGTTTCACAGTCATGAAAAATACCCACAGAAATAACCAGTAAGTTTTCACTTCTTCAAAATGGTTTAAAAACTTGAGTTAATTACAGGAAAGAGAAAAATTCCCTTATTATGACAGTGTCAGTAATAATAGGGCTTCCAAAAGTACCACACCAAAGGGAAGCCACTGGGGTCTGGGGGAGAATTGGCCTTTCCTGAGTGGTCAGGTCCTCATTGATGTTCCCTTCTGGGGAGGAATCCCATGTTGACATGAACATGGAACACTAACATGACCCTCTAAACATAATTTTTAAAAAGATTTTATTTATTTTTAGAGAGAGGGTAAGGGAGGGAGAAAAAGAGGAGGGAAACATTGATGTATGAGAGAAACATTGAGCAGTTGCCTCTTGTATGTGCCCTGACTGGGGATCAAACCCGCAACCCAGGCATGTGCTCTGACTGGGAATCGAACCTGCAACCTTTCAGTTTGCAGGCCGACGCTCAATCCATTGAGCCACACCAGCCAGGAATGCAAATAAATTTTTAATATTAAATTCCCTACTTGTTAAGGATCAACCAAGGAAACATTCTCCTGGGGAAGCCTTGCACATTTTCTGTATAACTGGTTGTTAAAGATATTATCCTTTCTTGCTAATTGAACCTTGGTAAGGGCTCATGTGACAGATTTGTTTTAGAATTAGGATTAAGCAAACATTTATTTCTCTTAACTGGTTTATTTCCTTTTATCAAAATGATGCAAATCAAATGGCACACAATGTTTTCTTTCCGTTTCAGTTGTCAGGAAACTGAGAACACCATTTCATGCTTAAAGACAATAAGAAAAATTTGAGGAGACCCATTTAATTCCTCCTATTTATAGTTTAGCATTGTTGGTTTCTACTTTAATTGGCTTGCTTGCTGTAGGGTACTGTAAAGGTTTTATAAAACAACCAGACTGTACCTGAGGCTGATCTATACAGTTTTAGCATGTAACTAATTTCACATTTCCCAACATTTTGTAAATATATACTATTTTTACATATACCACATTAAGAATTTAGATTCTGAATTCTAAACCATACCTGTCACATGAGCTCTTATAAGATGTACAACACACAAGTGAACAGCAATGAAAATGCATGAACTTCTATGTTTTGAACATGAGTAATTCTCAAAAACATAATATTGAAAAAAGGGAGATGAAGCAAAATCCATTCAGTAAACATGGCAGACAATGCTACTTGCCCCCCAGTATCTGCTTTGTATTTTTTCCACATTAATGAAATTTTAGGAGAAATGTTTTGCTACAAAGAAGACTTTCTTCCTTTCTTGCAGCCAGATATGACCATGTGACCAGATGGGGTCACAGAACTGGGAAATAGAATGGGGAAAACAGATGCTTTTGTAGTTTGATGTTAAGACCTGTGGCACAGATGTTGCCAGAGAAGGCTTGCAGGCTGCAAGACCCACACAGTTAGCATGTACTTTGGCCCAGACTCTAGCAATGACATTGCTGGCCCCTTAGCTGAAATTGTCAGCAGCCTGAGGGACTCTCTCAGGGCTATGCTCATGTTAATGAGGCTCAGAGAACCCAAACCTAAACCTGAATGCCAGTTTATTAGTGTAGGATAAGAGAGTTTATTGTTGAACATAGTAGAATGTATATTTAGGCAGAGCAGAGCATTTTCTCTGTGTAGACAAGGAGCAGGGAACCCTGGGTTGTTATCAGAAGGTTGCTTAGAGAGGACAATACAAACAGAGGCAATTGGTTATGATATGCTCACATGTAGACTGGAAAAAGCTGATGGGTCCATCTCCTTGGCAGGGATAGGCTTGTCCCTTCTCCACTGTTGGCCCAGGTAAGGCACTATATCCTTTCAGTCAGCTAGTGGTCGCATGGATGGTTTCACCATCTGACTTTTGGAGATTTGCTTTTCTTCTTCTTTTTTCACAGGATTTTTTCTGGGCTGGTACCATAGAATGGACTAGATTTCCCCTAAATGAATCTCAGGTGCATTCCAGGTGGATCACTTGCAGTTTGGGGATTCCCAGGCTCTTCTGGGCACACAAATAGCTAATCCTCTGGTTTACTCCCACAATTTGACAATCACATCTACATATGGCAAATTTTCTGGCCAACTCTGAAGAAAACCTTCATTCTATTACCTCTAAATCTATGGAGATCCTCACTACTGCTCCCTTATTCCAGGTACATTCCATGATACTTTTAGTAGTATTTTTGAATGAGGCTCTTCCCATCACATACAAGGGTTTTCTGTCTGCCCATTTGTCATCCCTTCTTTCACTCAATTTGCTTAAACATGGAGTTACCAAAGGGCCAATCCTTGTCCTGATAACTTTCTTTTACTCTCTTGTCTATGGTTTCAGATATCATTTTTACATAGCTGGCTTACAGGTTTTTATTTTAAGTCCTATATGTAATTTCTACAACACAGTTTTGAAACTCACTACTTTTGAAAATTATTTTTTAATAAGATGGTACACCATAATACAAAATTTAAAAGTTCCAGGAGAAGACAACTGAAAAAGAGGCCTCCCTTCATCCCTGGACAGAAATGTGTCCTATTCTCTTCCTTGGAAGCAAATGGTGTCATCATTTGGACCATTTCCCCTTGAAGGTCTTATGCTGTGGAATGAGTGTATGTGATGACATAGCATCTTCCGTTTTTAATGCCAGCTTTTGCTACTGGACATTCTCACTTCCGTAAATGGCATCCATATGTTACTAGCCACCTAACCTCAAAGCCTTGGTGTTTTCTTTTACTTCTCTTTGTTTTTTTCCTCGTTCATATCTTATTTGCCATATTCCATGAATTTATTCATGGTGTACTTTCCTTCCTGTTACACTAGATTGCTGTCAGCACCCAGCTAGATGGTGAGGTGACCTTTCTGCCCTCACAGCATTCAACTGCCTGATTACTCACTGATATCTATAACCGCCCCCCCAGTGCTGTAATATAACTAGGAGGATGGTTGATGAATTCTGTATCCAACGTTTTTGTTTTCTTTTCTACAATTAACCTTCAATTGGATTATGGACTCTCAGGGCACAGAAATCACTGTGCACTATTATGTGGTATATGCCCTTTAGTGGTTTACATAGTCTTTATACATAGAGTGGGTTCTCAATGTATTTGTCACATGATGAGATGAACAGTGTTTTTTGTTTTTGTTTTTTTGTTAGTTTAAATCAGGGGTCCCCAACCTCAGGCCATAGACTTGTACTGGTCAGGGCCTATTAGGGAACTGGACTGCACAGCAGAAGGTGAGTTTGCATGTAATGTGCTTGAATCATCCCAAAACCATACCCTCTCCCTCCCCTCAACCCCAACCTTGGAAAAATTGTCTTCATTAAAACTGTCCAGCGGTGCCAAAAACATTGGGTACCGCTGTTTTAAGCAATCAAAATGTGGACATTTTGCTTTTAAAAATATGGACAAAATAACTGGCAGAGAATATAACTGCAAGAAGATGAGCAGATAAGTTGCTATATTTATGATGGTTTACCAGTTTCTTTTCGTCAAAACCTTCTCTTTTCTTGCTCTGTAATATTATACTCTAGGACATTCCACATGCTACCTGTGCTCCTTCCCTTCTTTTTTTTCCTCCTTAGTATTTATAAACTACTATGTACTTTATGTATCTTTTTTTTAAAATGTTATTTCTCCTACTAGCAAATAAGCTGTATAAGATTAGGATTTTTGTCATTCTGTTGACCACTGTATTCCCAGTGCCTGGAATGTGTTAAACTGCTCAATAAATATTTGTTGAATGTATAATTGTTACCGAACAGCAATTGGGGTCCTGCTGCCTGCTGCTGCCCTCTAGGCAAAATTCCAGAGGCAAATGTTTGGTGATAAAGGAGTCTTTATGCAAAAAGTTCACAATTTTGGAATAACAGCTTTTCACATGCATTGGTCACTTAAGCCTATCAATTAAGGCTAAACTCTAACACTTGAGTCCTCCTATCATTCCCTGTTAGTTTTAATTATCTTATTTCTATAGGGTTAGTTTACAAACTAAAACAACATAAGATATAGAAGCTACACAATTTTGGAAGAATGGCAGGCTTCTGCCTCAGAGGTTGTCCCCTCCAGAACACCAAAAGAATAAACCTGGGACTCTGTGTAGGCCAGCTAGATCCTAAGCTGTGCTTGGAGTTTCTTCCAATCCAAAATACATTTCTCTGTTGGGAAATGCAGGCAGCTGCAGCACAATCACCCAGGCATCCTTGAGGAAGAAGAGAGCCTGAGAGCTAGAGACAGCACCAGTGCCAGCCAACACACTCTGAGAACCCAAGATTGCTTCTTTTATTTCAAATTTTCTCCTCCATAATTGCATGCACTCAGGAGCATTCAGCTTCTCAGCCAATCTTGTCCTAGGCTGTTTACCATTGCCTTGGGTAACCTCCTCCTACAGCCCCTTCTTACTCCTCCCCAGTGATCTTATCAGATCTCTCTGTGTCACAACCTGGTGAGGTACAAATTGTGTGTGTTGTCATTAAATTGATTACTCTTACCAATCTTAGGATACTACGCTATTTGTTCCGTTCATTGCTACTTAGTATCAGTGCTTCGAGGTCAGGGACACATTTTTCATCTCCCTGAAAACAAAAGCTATAGTTTGAGACTGAGTGACTGAGAGAAATGTGGAAGGAAGAAACAGACAACCTAGTTGATGGTGCTGGCAAAAGACATCTTGGGTTGTGCTTTCCAGTGGCTGGCATATTCTTCAAACACTGCCCTTGTATTTTGCTAACCTATGTTGAATACCTTTAATAAAGGTGATATGTTCCTCTTTGTTATTCTTAACAGAAAGTATGTCCTTTCTCATGTCTTAATTTCTTCTCCTTTCATGGTTAATATCTCTTTGGACTCCTTTGCTTAGGTGCTGTCATTGTGTTTTTAAGGAGGCAACCATTGATTGGTTTTGAGTTTGAGTCTTAAATAGATCATTTAGTCTCACAGACACAAATTCTGTTTGTGGCCACATTTTGCCCATCCATTCAGCTAGCAGCTGTGAATATATGAGCCTTGGGTCTCTTCTCCTGTGGGTGCAGTCAGGTAGGCCTTGGTGTTTATCTGGAATTGAGAGGGTGCTGGCTGACCAGTGACCTGCACTTTCCAGTAAGGGCTACCTAGCCATGCTGCCTCAGGAGGTGATTCCCTTCTGTGATTGTGGACAACAGATGTGAGCTGGGCACACTGCTCACTAGTCAGATAACCAACTCTAAATGGGTTTCATGTCCTTTATGAGAGCTCCATTCACTAAAATGGTGTTAGGAAATCCTCAGGACCTTATAAACATGAAGAGATCAACAGATTTTGCTTTGCTAAGGGGTGGAGGCTCTTGTCCTATTGTGAAGAGTCACTGGAAGATTTTAAGCTAGGCAGAAATGTTTATTTTAGAATTACTACCCTTTCAGTGGCATTGAGATATACTGCTGAGGAGGTGAGATATGTGTAGTGAAGCTAAGAGGCTGTTAAGAAGTTCATGTGAGAAAAATTGTTTCCCCTGTGCAGAACTAGATGACTGCCTTCACAAGTGTGTTATTCTCAAAGGGACAGGAAATGGGGAAGAGAAACAATGTTCATAGGGGGCACTGAGAGTTACCTACCTCTTGGACCTGTTGACTTAGAAGTGTAAGGGAGGTGTCAAGTGGAAATTTGGATGTGGGTTTCTGGATCATGGGGAAGAAGACTGTGCTGGAATCACTGCTTTAAAGCTTCATGTTTGGTGGGTGATTTTTAAGAAATTAAAAAATAATTGTATTAGATTTATTAGGGTGACATTGGTCAATAGGATCATACAGGCTTCAAGTGTATGTTTCTATGATACATGATCTGTGTATTGCATTGTGTACCCATCACTCAAAGTCAAACCATCTTCTGTTACCATACATTAGGCCACCTCCACACCTGCCTGCACCCCCTGCCCAGATGTTGTAGAAAAAAGGAAACCCTCATTCACTGCTGGAAAGAAAAATTTTTATTATGGAAAATTTCAGAGACAAGTGTCAAGGCAATAGTATTATGATATTGTGATTTATCTAAGAAATATGTATTTGGTCACAGAGCTCCTAAAAGGCTGGGCATTTCCTAAGTGATAAGAACAGTAAATGTATATTAATATTTATAATAATCCCCTTTAAACCACACCTGAGTTCATGTTAATGAGGTGACTTTGGGAAAGCACCCCAAGGATGGGGAGAGAAAAGAGAGGCTGGAAATTTAGTAAAGTCACCAATGGCCAATGATTTAATCAATTGTGCCTATGTAATAAAGCCTCCATAAAAACTCAAAATGATGTGGTAAAGTTGCCAAGTTGGTGAACACATGGAGGTGCTGGGGGAGTGTCATGCTCAGAAAGTACATGGAAGCTTCACACCCTTCTCCTTACCTTGCCCTAAGCGTCTCTTCCATCTGGCTGTTCCTGAGTTTTATCCTTTTATAATAAACTGGTGATCTAGTAAGTAAAATGTTTCTAAGTTGGGTGAGCTGCTCTAGCAAATTAATTGAACCAAGGAGGGGGTTGTAGGGACCTCTGATCTATAGCTGGTTGGTCAGAAACACAGGTGACAATTCTGGATTTATGACTAGCATATGAAGTTACAGGTGAGGTTGGGACTAAGCCTTTAACCTGTGGAATCTGATACCATCTCCAGGTAGATAGTGTGAGAATTGAGTTGAATTATAGGACACCTAGCTGGTGTTGTAGGGAATTACTTTGCAGTGTGACACACACACACACACACACACATAAACACACACAAGTGTAATAAACCAAATTTCATGTACCCATTACCCAGCTTTGTTAATTGCCAGCTTAATGTCAATCTTGTTTTATCTATACTTTTCAAAGCTACCCCATTCCATGACAAAAAATCCCAAATTTTATTTGTAAATATTTCAGTATTCGTCTGCAGAAGATCAGGAATCTTTAAAAAACATAGCCACAATACATGATAACTCCTTGAAAATAACAATAATTTTGTAACATTTGTCAAATATCCAGTGAGTTCACATTTCTCCAGCTGACTTTTTTGTTTGCTTTAAGATATGAATAAGGTCCCTACAACTGCATTTGGTTGATATGTCTCTATATCTTATAAATCTCTCTTAATCTGTAGGTTTGGATGGGTAACTTTTCAGAGCATTCTGGGTCTTATTTGTGTGAACCTGAATGATAACCAGTACTTGAACAAAAGAACTAGGTGGAGGAAGATAGTGTTGATGTAAGAAACATACAAACCTGTAGAGAATTTTTAGAAGAATTTATTTGAGTCAAACTTACAACACTGCCAGGAAGCAAGATCTCCAATGCTCCCAAGAATGACAGTTTTGCAATTTCTTTTAGGCATTAAAGTTAAGGAGAGAACATAAGGAAGATTATATAGAGAGAAGTAGGAGAAAGCAAGGTGGGAATTGGATTACAGGATAGTTAACAAAATTATACTTCTCTGGAGGGTGTTTAGCTTCTAAAAAGTGGAATTTCAAAGGTGTGTTAACCTTGATGCACAGAAACTATGGACAGGCCTTGCTTATGGCAAAGATAAACATTTTACTAAAAAAATTATATGCCTAGGGTGTGGCTAGCCACCATGATCTGCCCAGATAGGACTTTATGATCAGATCACTCTGTGAGGTTACTTGCTAGAACCCTTTTTTCATCCACAGTAGGATAATGTAGGGATCCTGTTAACTGGAGGAATAATTGTGATTTCTTTTTCTCCTGAGAGGCATGATGCTTTTAGGAAAGCTTGATAACATTCTTGTAGCCTCTCTCTCCTGCAGTTAATTCTCTGTACTGCTGCTGTAGTATCTTCTAAATGTCAGGCCTGATTATGTGCCTTCTTAGCCCAGAAGTCTCTGTGGCCTCCATTCCTATGGGAAATGCCTGCTTTAAGTGTGGCTTAAAGAAGCAGCTCGTCATCCTTGTACCAGCCTCACTCCTTGACACCCTCCCTCTTTCTCCCAAAATGGGCTATGCTTCAGCCATGCTGCTGTGGTTAATGTTCCCTTTCCCACCTCATGCTGACAGCTTTATCTGTATATAGTTCACACCCCCTCTTCTTTTATCCATAAAAGTCTGACTCATCTTGAAAGAAAGGCACAACTGAGGAGTCACCTTTTCTGTGAAGTGTTCCTCAGCTACCTTTCACCGTAAAGATTTACTCAGTCTGTTCTTCATTGTGCCACCTTTGTATGCCTCTGTTTTGTGGTGCTTGTCACAATTTGACTGGCTTTTTTGTTATATGTTCTCTGGGTGGGCAAGGGTGTGTGTGTGGAAGCTCAGGAGGACAAGTGCTGTGGCCTGGCCAGTACTGTGTCTCCTTAGCACCCAGCTCAAAGCCCTCCCTCCTGGAATGCAGAGTATATATGTTTGGTACCAACTCTTAGAAGGATGAACAACAGATTTTCTGTTTTTAATTTTATAGTCATGTATTTGATCCCATGTCCATGGGTCATTCATACATGTTCTTTGACTAATCCCTTCCCCTTCTTTCTGCCTTTATCCCCCTTTCCTCTGGCTGCTGTCAGTCTGTTCCATGTTTCCATATCTCTGGTTCCATTTTTCTCATTAGTTTCTTTTGTTAATCACATTCTTTTTGTAAATGAGATCATATGGTATTTGTCTTTCACTGACTGGCTATTATAGCTTCTCCACTGTATGTTGTATCAAGTAAGCTGTTAAATATAATTTAGTTTTAAGCTGAGCTGAGTTAAAACCAGTGAGTAATTGTTTTATTCTGCCCTCATAAATACATAAAAGATTTTGCTGGGTATATGGTGTAAAGGATTTCTTTTTATGTCATTAATGTTGACTCTGATTGTTGACTTGGGATATTTCCCAGACACCAGTTTCATGACCCCCAGCATTGCAACAAAAGCACAAAACTCTAATCTTTCCAAATACTGCTTTGTTGCCTGCCAAAACCCAGACATAAATTGGGAGGGGAAGGCATTATGTTCATAATAGGGAACTGACGCTTCCATCTGTGTGTAATCTGTTAATATGATTTGTAGTCAAGTTATAGTTTTTTATTTTCATTCTTTCAGCAACCATTAATTGAGTGATAACATGTTCCAGACGTTGTGCTGGGTTCAGTGGAGCTTGCTCTCTCATGGGGGGGACAGATACAAAATAATAGTTATGTGGGCACTGATAGTGCAGAGGAAGGAGTGGTTAACTTTGTGACAAAGGTGGTGTTGCTTCAGTGGCATACTGCAGGTGAATACGAACTGACCAGGTAGATTGTAGGGGATAGAGGCAGGGGGGCTGGGAGGGCCATGAGGGACTAGGTGACAAACCTCAGAGCAAAGACAGTGCCAAGAGCAGAGAGGTAGGAAATGGGCTTTTAGCTATAGTTTTAATTTTTAATAAATATATATTACACATGTTGTAAAATCTAAGTGGCTCAACAATGAAAATTAAGTTCTATCTTTCCTCTCAACCCTAAGTCATGAAAGTCCCCTCCTTAGAGACAGCCATTGTTACACTTTCTTGTGTAAAAACTCTCCACAGAGTTTTGCTGAATTTATAAACCTCAGATAGATTTTCTTTTTATCTCCATGCAAAAGGTAACACACTATATGACTTATTCTGCACCTTGCTTTCTTTTTCAACATAAAGCATTGGGCAGGTAGTATTGCTGCATCTCTTTTAGTATAATGGCTACAGATTCTGTTATGTGAGGAGACCATAATTTTTTTTTTAGCCAGCACCCTTTGGAAGAGACATTTAGGCCTTTTATAATAATGCATTGTTATCCATCCCATGAAGTACATGGGGATAAGTGAGCTGCAGCCATAGAGAGCAGAGCTGAGGGTTGTAAATATATTCAACCCTTACTTCAGGTTCTGTTAACAAACAAAAAGTCAAACATTTAGAAAATAACCAAATAGAATTTCAAGAAATTAAAAATAGTCACTGAAATTACAAACTCAATGGATAGGGTAAAGGACTGAAGAGAGAATTGGCAAACCAAATGATGAATATGAAGCAATTATTCAGGAAGTGGCACAGAGAAGCAGAAGGAAAGTATATCTACATGCTGAAGTGCAATGCAGCATTGAGACAGCAGGAACCAGATCCACATGTCAATATGAATGATCCTCCCAAGCATATTGTAGAGTGAAAAAAAGCAAGTTACAGAGTAATTCACAGCATATATAATCCAAAGTCATACAAAATTAATGTACAAGGTCTCTCCAGAAAAAGTCCAGCAATTGTTAATACAATGAGAACAGTTTGTACAACATCGATGTGACCTGGCAGCCAAGGAGAGTGGACTGGAATGCACATGTGTGAACAATGACGACTTCACTGTACTAGTCGGTGGGAGCAGTAGATGCCATTGAGTGAGCATGCATACTGTGTGGCTGTCACATTCAATATGCCTGAGCAAGTAGAGCAATGAATCTGCATAAAATTTTGCATTAAGCTTGAACATTCCTCTGTGGAAACTATTTGGATGATTCAGAAGGCTTTCAGGGGTGATGCAATAGCACAAATAAAAGTGTGGCACAAATGCTTAAAAATGGTCCAAAATCTGTTGAAAGTGATCCACATTCTGGAAGGCCTGAAACAAGCAGAACATCTGAGAACGTTGAATGTGTATGGGCTGCAATCTACAAAGATTGGCAACTGACAGTGTGAGAACTAGAAGCTGATCTGGGGATTCCAAAAACTATTGTGTCCAGGATTTTTATGCAGGATCTTGGCATGAAACGTGTTGCGGCAAAATTTGTTCTGTGGCTTCTGCTACTAGAGCAGAAGGAACATAGTGCTGCAGTTGCTAATGACGCTGGGAGAACAGTGTGAGTTTCCAAGGTGCCTACTTTGAAGGAGACTGAGATGTCATTGTCCTATGTACAATGTTTCTTGTACCTTGTACCTTCTTCAGTAAATGTCTCTATTTTTCATATGAGATGGCTGGATACTTTCTGGACAGGCCCTGCCATATATCTGCAATTAAGCTCTAAGGGAATAATAAACACCAAATTCAGGCTAGTGGATTCCAGGGGTAGAGTGGGGGACAGTGGGGGCCTTGATTGGGAATGATACAAAGCATGCTTAGCTTTCTTGGGAAGATGCTGTTGATTAACTTGAGTGATAGCCACATAGATGTCTGGTAAACCATTCTTATCTTGATTAATTCTTGCAAAATATATTAAATACCACAGGCATACCTTGGAGATATTGCAGGTTCAGTTCCAGACCACCATAAAATGAGTATTGCAATGAAGTGAGTCATAATCTTTTGCTGGTGGAGGGTCTTGCCTTCAATTTATAAAAAATTGCAACACCTGTTAAGCACAATAAAATGAAGCACAATAAAATAAATTATGTCTGTATATAAAATAGTATATGTAATTTATGTACAGATAAAAATGGAATAAACACCTCTGTATTCACTGTCCAGCTTAAGAAACAAAAAATTACCAGTACCTTTGAAATCCCCTGTATATTCCTTCTCAATTATGTTTTTCTTTGTCCCTTATCTGTACTATGCCTGTACTTTTAGGTATCTGGCATATTTCATAATTAAATTTTTAAAAGGGATGCTTTATAGCCTTCTTATAATTGTCTTCCTAGTATATATAATAATCAATTTGAATTTAAATCTTTGTCCCCCTTTTTAAGATTTGTTGCATTGGTCATCTAAGTAAAAAAAATATGTATTGTGTGCCTATGGCTAATTTTCTAAACACAACACGTTTTTGACATCTTCCTAAGTATGTGATGTTTTAAACGCATTAATGAAAGTTATTCTTTGATCTGGCCTCATTATGTTTGATCAGGGAGAAGAGAGTTATGATAGTTTCTTGGTTAGTGCCATACTTTCTCCGAAGTAGGAGTTCATGCTACAAGGTCAATATGGTGAAAGTCTCTTTTGGAATATGGTGGTACGAGAAAGGAAAACAAATAAACGGGAACATCTCTGGAGTTAGAGTGGGACCCTGTGTTAGAGTGGTGGGACCCTTTACAACTTCTCATTTGTGAAAGAAATATTTCATAGTTGGGAGGTGGGATGTGAGTTAGCTGTAGAGATATTGTTGATAGTCTAGAGAAGCCACCTACAGTTTCTCAAAAAGATAGTATATTAGTCAGTTGGAGCTATCATAAGAAAATACCACAGACTGGGTGTGTTATGGACATAAATTTATCTCCTCATAGTTCTGGAGGATGGAAATCTGAGATCAGGGTGCCAGCAGGGTTGAGTTCTGGTGAGTTCTATCTTACTGGTTTGTAGATGGCTGCCTTCTCACTATGTACTCACATGACATTTCTGTGCATGAGTGTGCATGGAGAAAAAGAGAAAAATCTCTCTTCCTCTTCTTTTAAGGCCACCATTTTTATTGGATTAGAGCCCACCCTTATGACCTCATTTAACATTGATTGCCTCCTAAGAGCCCTGTCTCCAAATGCAGTCATAGTGGGAGTTAGGATTTCAACATATAAAGATTGAGAGAACACAATTCAGTATATAGTAGATGGTCTATTTTGGCTGATAATCTTTAAATTCTGGTGAGTTAAAATACATTTTATTTTATTTTATTTTTGAAAAAATATACCCATAAATTAAAGTTAAAGTACTATAAGCTGCTTTACTCATTTATTTTCTTACATGTTCTCAAGTCCCTTCCTTTTCACTTGTGTGTATCTATATATTTGCATTTATTTCAGTTTAAGACTTAACCATCCCTTAGTAATTCAAGTTAATAGAGCAGCAAATGTAGTTGCTGTTGTATGTTCCAGTTTCATAGTGCTCTAAGATAACTGTGATTGGTGTATTTGTTTATTTGCCATTTAACTTCAGAGCTTCTAGGAAGGTAGATTCTGTAGTATACCTCATAAAACCATTGGAAGGTTTTTAATCTCTAAGAGTATTTGAATTTTATTCATTAATTTGGGCCAAATTCTAAAGGCTGATAAATGCAAGTATCCTTGGATTTTTATAGCAGATAAAAGTTTAAAAATATATAATTGCTCCCTTATGGGTCAGAACTAAGGCTCTTTTCCCAGAACTCAAATGAGATAATTCCTTGTAACAGATGACTACTGGCTAATTTCTTTATAGTTTACTGTTGTTTATGGAGTGACTATGGTGGGTCAGATGCAGGACTGGCTGGCAGGTACCTTGAGCATTGCCCTCAGGAATATTAGCCTTGGTGGTGAGGAATAGGCAGTTAAAAGGCAGTCATAGTGCAGTGCAATTGTTGTTCTGATAAACATAGTCACTATTAGAGACTATGTTCTGGAGATGAATGATGAGCAGGGCTGCCACATAAGGTTGTATAGGTTGTGCCTAGAACAATTCCAGGGAGCATCTTTCATGTTGAAGTCGGTGAGGACCACCCTGATTATGGAGAATCCAATCCAATCCTGAGGGATTAGGAAGGACTTCCCTGCCTATAAGAAATAATATGTATTTTGTGATTTAATGGATGAGTAGGTGTTAATCCAGTGAAGGTGGTTAAGGAGGAGAGAGTGGGAAGAGAGTTTCAGGAAGAGGCTCAGAGGAAAGACTGATTAATTTATTCCAAAGAGTAACTGGTGTTTAGTGGAAAGTCTTTGCCTGTGCCTTTAAATAGTGGGAAACAGGTTAAGAAAGTGTGGGACAGTCTTCTGTAGTAACTTTGTAATCTAGTCCTTTGGCAATTGACTTGAATTTGATTGTGTTTAATTAAAGGGGAAATACATAAAACAACAATTAAAATGTTGTAAATGATGACTCAGCCACAGGTACACTGTCATTGATTCTGGGAGATGTCAGAATGTGAGGCAGAAACAAATAAGTCATATACCTGATCTAAAATAGAAAACCAGTGCTATATTTTTAAGGGCCCTTAGACTAGTCTGGGAATCTACTGGCTTCCCATTATCTTCTGATTAAGTGTATCTGTGAATTTTAGTTTTAAAACATTTAAAAGAAAATATGTTTAAGAACATGGGTGGTTAGGCTTTCATTTTTTTTTTTTTTAGTTTCAAGGAGTTAAATTAGTGATATTCTTCTGTTCCCTAGTAAAATTTGGAACCAGTTGGCAGATAAAGGAGCCTGGTAGATAGAGATCAAAAAGTCTTTTTTTTTTTTATCAGTGGCAGGGCTTGGAGAGTGTGGTTTATGTGTGTGGCAATAGTGGGCTTTTTGAGACTGTAGCCCTAGATGAGGTAGAAATAATCCCTCTAAGCCCTGGAGATGTTGAACCAGGACAGGCCCACACTTAGAATAAGGCAAGTGTAATCAATCTACACTTTGGTATCACAGGACACCTCTAGTAAAAAGTTTAGTCATTGAGCCCATGTCTGCCTCCTTGGTTCTAGTTTTCAATGAAAGATTTCTGCTTTTTCATTCTATAATACACTAGAATGGACATCTTGATCTTGTAAAGACTATCAGATGGTATGTGGTTTGTAGTTACCCACAGAGAAATGCAGTACAGCACAGCAGTGATGGGAAGTTTATCCTGGTGTCTCATCCAAAAGTTTCATGGGATAGTAAAATGATTTTTCCATGTCTGGTTTTCCCAAATAGTTATCTAAGACCTAGAATAATTTTATTTCTCTTATTCCTGTTACATTCTGTATTTGGGGAAACTACTTAGAATTTGTGGTGTTTTTGATTCACATAAACTTATTCCATATTGGTTTTAATAACATCCTTGGAATTTCAACTGTTGAAGAAGAAGAGCATTGGGTTGGAGGTTGAACTCTTGGCTAATGGGCTTGATTTTCATTATTTTCATTTCTCATACATGATAGAACTTTTGTCTTGAAGAGCTAGGAAATCAGTTTATTTCTTTAATTAAAGTCACCATTTATCAGGGCTGGCTTTCTGGTGATTCACATGTTTCTGTTTTATTATTGAGAGTTATCAGGTTTGGAGCAACTTGAACTTTCATACATTGCTTGTGGTTGGGGTGGTTGACTCAAAATGGTGTAGTAACTCTAAGAAATGGTTTGGTGGATTCTTACAAAGTTAAACATGCATTTGTCATGTTATAGTCTGGGTATTTACCCTAGAGAAATGGAAACATGTTCTTCACATACAAACTTGTTAATGAGTGTTCATAGCAGCTTTATTTGTGATAGCTAAAATCTGGAAACAAGCCAAATGTCCATCAACAGGTAAATGAATAAACCACCTTTGGTACAGTCAGTCATACAATAAAGTACTACTCAATAGTAAAAAGTAATGGATTGTTAACTCACATATTACTTGAGTGAATCTCAAAGACATTATGCTAAGTGAGAGAAACCAGTCTGAAAGGGTCATATATATACTGCATGGCTCCATTTATTTAACTTTGAAAATACAAAACTCTAGTAATTGGAAACAAATCAGTGGTTTCTGGGGTTAGATAAGGTGAAGGTGTAAATGTTAAGGCATAGTATGAGGGAATTTTCTTGGGAGTTATAGAACTGTTCAGTATTGTGATTGTGGTAGTGCTTACATGAATCTATAAGTAGTTAAAATTCATAGAACTGTACAACAAAAGAAAATAATCAATTTTATTGTAAGATAATTTAAAAAGTAAAAAATAAAAAGACAGTATCAAGGAAGTTTAAAAAAAGAAAGAAAAAAATAAGCCACAGACCAGGAGGAAATATTTGTTTTGCATTTTTTATTGTTGTTCAAGTACTGTTGTCTCCATTTTCCCACCACCACTCCCTCCCACCCCCAACTCCCACCCTTGATCCTTCCTCCCTTTGGCTTTGTCCATGGGTCCTTTATGCATGTTCATTGACAACCCTTCCCCTTCTTTTCCCCATTACCCCCCTCCCTCATCCCCCCTGGTTACTGTCAGTTTGTTCTTTATTTCAGTGTCTCTGGTTATATTTTACTTGCTTGTTTATTTTGTTGATTAGGTTCCACCTATAATCATATATTCAATAAAGAACTTGTATAAGAACATATAAAGATATCTTAAAATTCAATAAGATGACCCAGTTTAAGCAGGGCAAGAGATTTGAATCAATGGGCATTTCATCAAATAAAATATACAAATGGCTCTTAAGCACATAAAAAGATGCTCAACATCATTAGGGACTGGGGAAATGCAAATTAAAACCACACTGACATACCACTTAACACTCTCTAAAATAGGTATAATAAAAAAATAACAAGTGTTGTCGAGCATGTGTATAAACTATAAGTCTCATACATTGCTGGTGGGGATATAAAATGGTACTCTTTCCCAAATGGAAAACAGTTCAGTCACATCAATAAATTCAATAAAAAGGAAAAAGTAGTAAACATAGATTTACATATGACACAGCAGTTCCACTCCTGGGTGTCTATCCTAGAGAAATGAAAACATAGGTCAGTGTATACTTGTATATCAATGTTTGTAACAGCATTATTCATAATAGCAAAAACTGGAAACAATCTAAATGCTTATCAACTGGTGAATGTATAAACAAAATATAGTATATCCATAAAATAGAATACTATTTGGCAACAGAATAATGAAGTACTGATACCTTCCTTCCACATGGATGAACCTTGAAAACATTATGCTTGGCGAATCTTCCAGACACAAAATACTACTTGTATTGTATGATTCCATTTTTATATGAAAAGTCCAGAAAAGATAAATCTGTATAGACAGAAAGTCGGTCAGTAGTTGCCTGGGGCTGGGAGTAGGAAACAGGGAGTGATTACAAATGGAAATTTTCCAAAATTAGATGGTAGTGATAGTTGTACAATTCTGTGAATATACTAAAAATCATTAAATTGCACACTTAAACTTCATGAATTTTATAGTATGCAAATTGTACTTCAATAATTTTAAAAAAAATATTTTACTGCATATTTAAACAAGTAACAAAAATATTTGAATAAATTCTCCTTGAAACTAATATATCCATGAATAGCTCAGATGCATAATAAATAGCAGAACAAGTAAAAAATACTGAAAAGACTATAACACTCATTCTCAAAAACAGAGTCACTTAAATCACCCCCAGACCTTAAAAGTCATTGTCACTGCTGGTATGGATCTATTGCATTCTCTTTATTCACTGAATTAGAAATCACTATCACTATCTTCAAACAGTATATAACTGGATCTGGAATGGGATGCTTTCAGATGAAGCTTTAGAACTCAGAGCAACCCCAACGGTGCTGTAAATAAACCTCCAGTAGTGGCCAAACCAAAGTGATGATTATCAACTCCCAGTAGCTCCTCTAAGGGAAGGTGAGGTCTTAGTAGAGGGGAACAGTGCCTTCATGCACCTGTTCCCCAATTCCTTAACAAAGGCTTATTAATAGAGACATCTATATATTGCCCCTGGTAGATGTTTTTTGTAAGATAACAGGTAACAGAGAATCCACTTGTTCAGCTGTTCTTGCAACAACTTCAGTCACAAAAGTGGAAATTGGCACTGGAGTAATGGGGGCTGGCTTCTTTAATGACTTCATGGGATTTCTGAGCCACACTTTGTCCATAATTAAATTCCTTCCTTATACCACCAATTTTTAGATGGGCATATACATAAACTGTATGAAGGGATTTTTGTTATGTCTCTTAAAAATTAGAAAAGTTGATATTGTATATCATCAGCACATTATGCCAATACAGTTATAAAGTGAGTTTTTTTGTACCCACAAGTTGAAAGTCTTCAATTTTAAACTGAAAAATTCTTGAATTTTTGAAGCTTTGTTTTAAGCTATATCAAATGTCACCATCTTGTTTTAAGCCACATCAAATGTCAAAGTAATTTCATCCATATTTGCTTTTTGTAAATGGTCAAAACTAAATTCTCCCCTGACATTAGTCACACACCTGTGAAATCAGTGATCCTCTATTTATTAGCTGATACCTATGTGCTATTTTTCTGGCTTACATACATAGTAGATTATATCTCTTTGTTATCTGGAACTCTATGATGTTGATCCAGGAAAATCATTCGTGCCTCTGTTGTTTTCCATTGTTTTTTTTTTTCCTCTGAATACTGAGCATTCTGAGCTTTGAAAAAAATCTAGTGTCATGCTTTAATTCCTGGTAGTAATGATCTCTTTACAGTTTGGCAGATGAAAATATGCCATTCATGTTTGCTCCATGCCTTTGTCCTAATATCTTATTCTTTGTAGAACTGGAAGATGCTAAACATGAACTTAATCATAGCAATGATTGTTCATTTGCTCTATGGACTACAGTGGTAATAAATAAGAATCTAAAATGTTTGAGGTGGTACTTAAACTCTACCTTGAATTAGCAGTATATATCCTGTTGGTTGGTATAGGAGCAGCAGAATATATTTTTGGTCAAAACTATCAGGACCAGTGTTAACTTTGTTATGTTTGTTGAGATTTTTAAAAAAATTTTATTTATTTATTTATTTTTAGAGAGGGAACGGAGGGAGGGAGGGAGGGAGAGAGAGAGAGGGAGAGAGAGAGAGAGAGAGAGAGAGAGAGAGAGAGAGAGAGAGAGAGAGAGAGAGAGAGAGAGAGAGAGAGGCATCAATGTGTGGTTGCTGGGGGTCATGGCCTGCAACCCAGGCATGTACCCTGACTGGGAATCGAACCTGCGACACTTTGGTTCACAGCCCGCTCTCAATCCACTGAGCTATGCCAGCCAGGGCTGGTTTTTTTTTTTTTTTTTTTTTTTTTTTTTTTTTTTTTGCCATGTTTTGTCACAAGGGGCAGCATCATCACCTTCATTGTGTCCATTTAATCTTTAACATGGATGCATTGGGCCCAGGTAAGGAGGGAAAGGTTTTAAAAGTACTATATAAAAACAATATCTATCACTTAATAATGCTTACAGATATGATGGTGATGGTTAATAGGGGAGAGTGTGAAGGCATTTTCTGTAATTGAGAAATTTGTCTGCAAATATGAACCTCCTATAAGGAAAAAAACCTCCTGTTTCTCCTTTGCTCTCAGTACTCACAGTGGACACTTTTGTGATACAATGTGTGGGAGTTTTCCCACACCAAGCAATTCTCAAACTCTGTGCTGGATACTGACTGAGTGTTCCACAATTTTACTCATTTCTAACACTATCTACCTAGAAATAGTATCAGATCCTATAGTTAAGGGCTGAGTCCTACAAGACTGCTGCCCCTCCCATTTCAGTGGCAAGTCGCAAGTCCAGGTTGTCACCTGTGCTTCTGACCAATAGGTATAAATCAGAGATTTCCCAAAATCCCCTTCTTGGGTTTGATCACTTGCCAGAGTATCTCAAAGACCTCAGAAAAACAGTTTACTAACTTATTATAAAAAGATGTAACTCAGGAACAACCATATAGAAGAGAAGCATAGGGCAAGGTACATGAGGATACTGAGTTTCTATGGTCTCTGAGTGTACTGCTCTCCCAGAATAGCACCTCTACTTGTTCACCAGATTGGAAGTATCTGTGTTTGCTTAAGGCAAGATAAAGCTTTTACTAAAGAAGTTATATGCCTGAGGTCTGACTACCTATCATGACTCGACCCATTAGGAATTTGTGATTATATCCCCCATGAGGTTGCTTTCTGTAGAACTCATTTTTCATCCACATGCCTAACTACAGAGTGAAATAAGAATAAAAAATAATATTAAGTTTGATCTAGAGTGGAGAGTGAACCCAGAGACCCCTTAGCAGCCCTCCTGCCACCAGCATCCATTACTATCACAACTGGGAAGGAACCATGGCTGCCACAGTCAGCTCTAGTCACCACCCTCATTATTATAACCATGAGCAGTGGGGCTGAGACCCAGCAGCTATCTGATACACTTCCTCAGCCCTGCCACCAATCAGTGTGATTCCATGGACAGAGGTGGAGGCAGTGGCAGCCCACTGGTCATTACAATGAAGGTTTGGGGAAAAGTAAAATTGTTCAGTGTCAGAAACAGGAATGGTTTCATCCACAGGAATGACACCAAACAATATGCATTTGTATACCAGCCTGCCATAAAGAAGAGTTACCTCCAGGAAGCACCACCCCAGTATAGGAGGTAGAGAAACTATAGAATTTGATGGAGAAAAGGGTGCAGAGGCAGCAAATGTTGTAGGCCATGGTGGATTTCCAGTGCCAGGCAGTAAACAAACAGCAAAATGTAACCATTATAAACATTATAAACATTATGGGGGTCCTCTGTGTGTTTACCAGTAAAATTACTTGGATAAAGAGAGTGGAGAAAAGGAGAGATTGTAGAGAGTGCCCTAAATGCCAGGCCCAACTGCATGCACACCTTTCCCCACTATGGGTGTTGTTGAGAGTATTCCAATCCTATAAGGAGGAATGATGGGGGTGCTAATAATTAGGGTGAAGGAGAACAAAGTAGACCGGGGAGAGAGATCACCTATTGGGAATATAGACCATGGCTCAGAGCCCCTCCTCTCTTAGAACAACAATTGAAGAGGAGCAGGAAAATCAATAAGAGACCCAAGATCAGCAGACACCTCAACATAGGTGCCCCCAAAACTTCAGTTACCAACAGAGACACCCAAAAAAACCTAAACTGCAAGATGGCAAGAGACCACAGTTGGAAACTCAGCTCTGAGGCTGAGCAGGAGGAGGGTAAGTGAGGACTTTCAATCTGTATTATCATCTGGGTTAGATGCCCAAAAAAGAAAATGAATATGAAATTTCAGCAATAAGACCTGAACAGACGATTGGTGCTGAAGACCTTAAGTGTTTGCTTCGTATCCATTAATCAGACAAGTAGAACTATCTGCATTATGGGGTTTTTATTATTTTTCTCTAAAGATACCTCTTTTTGGTAATGACCAACATGTTTTTTTTAAAGTCTGGTGTTTTTCATATACCTTTAAAGGTTTGAAAATTGTTTCATATCTGGTCAATTTGATGTTATTAAGAGCCTGATTTTTAATTTGTAATAAAATTTTATAGCTTGATTTTTTCCACAAAAGGCAGCAAACTGCAAGTATCTAATATTACAAGTCTAATAATAATAATAATACAGCAAAACAGAAACAGAGTTTGGCTTAAAGAATTCCAGCTTTTCCTTAGATTTTATATATTATTTGTCTTTTGACAATGTCTTGTGAGTTCTCATATGTCTTGGTGATAAGAGACATTATAGAACATAGACATAGAATATACTAAGTACTGTTCATTCTTCTTCTCATGCAAATTTCTTCTTCAATGGCAAAATGACATGGGGGAACATTTTACCCTTCCATCTTTTGCTATTGTTAGCAAAGAACTGAATGTAGAGAGACATCTGAATTTTCCCTCCTAAGGGAGTATAGAAAGTGGTAGTGATTTATGTATTTTTCATATTTCACTCACTTTTCTTTGAGCATGTGTGACTCATCTAGGACTCCTTCCTCACTCATGGAATTGAAAGCTTATACACAACTTTTTTTTTGGTGGGGGGGGGAGGTGGTCGTTAATGGGAAAAGCCTACTAAGAAGAAATGAGACTTAAAGACTGGCAGATAATTATTTTAGTCATATCATAGCCACAGGCACAAGAAGTTGGCTCTACAGTCCTTAAATCATGACTGCAAAAATGTGCACTGTGGTGTTTAGCTCCCCAAGGGATGCAGGTACTTTCTCCATGAGACCCAGTCCTTGAAATGAACTAAACAATAGCATTTGTTTTTATCTTCTTCCTCTGGTATATGGCAAAGCAAATTGTGTTTGTTGCAGCTAGAAATTTATGCAGCCCAGGTCCTTGTTGGCAGATAGCAGCAGGACTGGCCTCAGGGCTGCTGCTGGTGCAAATCAAAGAGCTCAAAGGTTCTGTCCTTGGCAGGAACAAAATTGTTTCTTATCATCCCATTTTCTTTCACCAAAAGCATGAAAAACAAGATGTAATCAGTTGTTGAAAGTACTCAATGCCATAATAACCATGAAATATACTGTCCTTTCTTGTCCTCCTAATGGCTGAGGGACTTACAAGTAGATGGATGCATAACCCTTTTGAGAGACTGTGGAGTTGCTCCTAAAGTACACACCCTGTACCTGGGCTCTAAGATAACTTCTGAGTTTCTTACTGTTGCAAATCACCCATGCCTTTATGCCCATGCTTTCTCTGTCCTTCCACAGGCCTGATGTTTTTTTTTTTCTACTTTGTTTCAGGGCTCATCGTCGGGGTGATCCTGAGGTATGGCACCCCTGCTACCAGTGGCCATGACAAGTCACTCAGCTGCACTCAGGAAGACAGGGCCTTCAGCACATTATTAGTCAATGTCAGTGGAAAGTTCTTTGAATACACCTTGAAAGGAGAAATCAGCCCTGGCAAGATCAACAGTGTAGAGCAGAATGACATGCTGAGGAAGGTGAGCTGGGACACTGAGTGGTTGTCCTGATGTGGTATTTGATTTCCTATTTGGTCTCAACCTTATGGAGAGAAATTATTTCAAACTCCTGGAGCATAGATAGCATTTTTGCTTCTCAGTTTTGCTAGGAGACTTTTGGGCTATGATGTGGAAAAGAAGGAACAAGATTTCAATTTCAGCCTTTCAGTTTTGCTGGGATCAGTAGCTGACTTGGGCCACTGATGGTGCAGTAGGTTTGTACATCCCCATTCAGCTCATATCTCTAACCCCTGTCTTTTCTTTACTGTGTCTTTTGTTCTAATTTAGGGATGAGGTTGTTTCTTTCTTAACATTGGTTTCACTTTCAGGTTGTTTATTCAATATTCAGAACTAATTCTTGGTTCTTCATAGTTCTTTTGCCATATTCTATAAATACTTGTTGAGTGTACCCTCTCGTTGGTGATTGATAACAAAGGCTTATTCTTCAGAGGAAAGATGTATTCTTGTCTTAGAATTTGAGTCCAACTATTGGTTTTCATTTGATGTTGGAAGTAGCTAAAATACTCCACAGGAAAAAGGATTATGTCCCCTTACTTGGGTAATTTCCAGCATAAGCAAGAGATTTGTATTTATCCTCATATATTCTATTACCTTATAGACCTGGTGTTATCAGCAGGAAGGCTTCTGGATAAAGTCTGAGCGATCCAAGTTGTAGAAGACCCTTTTAATATGGAACAAGATTAATGTGTGTGAAGGTTTGTAGTCAAAGATACAATGTAGTCCTTACTCCAAAAATTAAATTATTATTAATCTCAAGATCTATCCTAATTCTTAAAGAAAATTATTCTCAATCTGGAGCATTCAACATGCCCATTTTCTCCATGTCCTGAATGGCAGTTCTACTGAGCTCTTTGCTTTCAAATACTTCATAAGCATGCATGGGATGAAGTGGGTATTAGGAAACTCTTGTGCTGCTTCATACATTACTGGGTTTGGTGACTTCCAGCAAGTCGCACTCTCTTTGGCCCCAGTGTCCTCATCTATGTAGGTATTGTCCAATTTCCCTTCTCATTCTGACAGTCCCTGCTTTTCAGACCACTCTTACCTTCAGCAAGAAGATAGGATAACGGATAATTTGGCAAGAACCATTCGACTTTTAAATAGACTAGTTAACATTTCTAGTTTCTAAAGAGAAATGCTAACTACACTATTAATAATTAGAGTGAAAATTTAAAATAATTAATTGAAATAAGAGCCAACTAATCTACTAACATGAACAAATTCTTTTAAACCTCAAATTCTAGGAGGTTTATAGAATGGTTGTGTTTTCTGGATGTGATACGACTTTTGCTGTCTAATAGTTTCACAGTGATTTCCCTGTATTAAAACTACAGGTGATTTAAGTCCCATTAGAGCTGCTGAATTTATTTTGGTGTTGAGGAAGTGATGCCATTACCGTCACTGGAGACTTTGATCTAGGTCACATCATGTATCACAAAAGGCTGACCACTCAAAAGAGACTTAAATTTAGTAGAATTATGTCTATAAATGATTCTGTGGGAAGATCTAGACAATTAATAAAGAATTATGACTGCATCTTTATTGCAGTTGAGTTTTCATAAAGCTGTGATAAAGATCAAGATGTTTTGATTTCTTGTTTAAAAACATTGACCAGAAACTTCCTGTGAGGTCTCAAAATTGCATTGCACTGTTGTGTCTTAATATGTATTAAATGGTACCCCAAGAGCAGAACTCATAAGTGCTATGTGGAAATTTGTCATTCCACAGGGGAGCTGTGACTTCTCTTTTGTGATGCGCTCATGATTTTTCATATTTATATTACATGCTTTAATATTCAAACTTTAGCCAATGGCTTCAAATATTAAGCAAATATTATAGCACCAATTGGTATTAAACTAATAATGGGCTTTTTTTTCTCTTTAAACTTTTAGGTAACATTCGATCCAGAGGTCTTTTTCAACATTCTGCTGCCTCCAATTATTTTCCATGCTGGATATAGTTTAAAGAAGGTAAGAAAATTTGCAAGTATTTCCTTTTCTTCAAGCTTAAAATAATAAAAAATTTATCCACAGATAATAACAACATAATGACATTCCTGGGGTGAATTATCATAAAACAAAAACTTTGTATAGTTGAAAAAAGAAATATAAACACATTCCAAAATAGTGTTCATGATAGTATGTGTGTGTGGTGTATACAGCTAATGCCATAAGTGGGTCTACCTTTACCAATAACTTCATGGAAACTATGGAAGGAATTCCCATGGCAAACAGATTTCCTGCTGGTTGACCTTTTAATAGTGTTATTGCTTGGTTTAAAGTTTTATTTTCTCTTGAGAGGTAGAAAGGCTTTAAATTATGTAAGCAGTATGATATTTTTGACCAATATTTCTTAAAGCATGGGAAGCTCTGTGTTAATTTACCTGCATAATTGTCTATTTTTTCCATCTCCAAGATTGCTTATTACTGTGTTATGTACCCACTCAGACACTATAGTTGACTTATCATCAGTGATTCATTTCTGTTTTAAAATCTGGGACTCTCATACATTGCCATTGGGAATATAAAATAGCACAGCCACTCCAAAAAAGTTTTGCAGTTTCTTATAAAACTAAAGTTGAATTCCCATATGCCCCAGCAGTTTTATTCCTGAGCATTTATCCAGAGAAATGAAAACTTAGGTTCACACAAAAACTTGTACATGATTGTTCATGGTAACTTTATTTATAATAGCCCAAAACTGGAAACAACTAAAATGTTCTACAATAGGTGAATGACTAAATGAATATCCATACCATGGAATACTACTCACCAATAAAATGCAATGAACTATTGATACACACAACAGTCCGGATGAATCGCAAAGACATTATGCTGAGTGAAAAAATCTAATCACAAAAGGTCACATACTATATTATATCATTTATATAGCATTCTAGAAATTACAAAATTATAGGAATGGAGAATAGATTGGTGGTTTCCAGGGATTAAGACTGCAGGAGTGAACCCTGGCTGTTGTGGCTCAATGGATTGAGTGCTGGCCTGTGAACCAAAGGGTCACTGGTTTGATTCCCAGTCAGGGCACATGCCTGGGTTGCAGCCCAGGTCCCCAGTGGGGGATGAGCGAGAGGCAACCACATATTGATGTTTCTCTCCCTCTCTTTCTCCTTCCCTTTCCCTCTCTCTAAAAATAAATAAATAAAATGTCTAAAAAAAAAAGAATTCAGGAGTGAGAGGGGGATGAGTATGACCACAAAGGGGTAGCGTGAAGGAGTTTTTGTGTCGTTAGAACTTTTCTGTATCTTTTTTTTTATTCTCACCCAAGGATGTTCACTAATTCTAGAGAGATGGGGAGGGGGAAGAGAGAATGGGAGAAAAACATCGATGTACGAGAGAAACATCAGTCACCTGTCTCTCACATGTACCCTGACTGGGGACTGAGCCCATAACCCAGGCATGTGCCCTAATGGGAGTTGAACCAGTGACTTTTTGGTTTATGGGACAATGCTGCAACCAACTGATTCACACTGGCCAAGGCAAACTCTTCTATATCTTGATTGTAGTGGAGCTTACATGAATCTACACATGCAAAAAAAGGACATAGAACTACACATGTGCATTGTACCAATGTCATTTTCCTGGTTTTGATGTTGTACTACAGAGATAACCAGGGGAGAAAACTGGGTAAAGGTACACGGGACCTCTCTGTACTAGCTTTGCAACTTCTGTGAATCTATAATTACTCCAAAATAAAAAGTTTAAAGAAATTCATCCTGATTATTGAGAATCATTGTGCTTAGCAGCAAGGTGGGGGCCTAAGCCCCTAATTATTTAAAATACTGAATACCTTTACAAATAGTGTTAGTGGCTCCCTTCCTCCCCCATTGTGGAGGTATTCTGTGAAAATATAGCCTCCTAAAAGGCCTTCCTCCCTCAAGGGAGGAACTTGTTTCAGCTGTCTTTCTAAATAGGGACTAAAGGAAACTTTTTTGGTGAACCTAGAGAAGGGAAATTTTCGCTGCCAGTAAAACTCAGTAACATCCTGAGGAACTAGAGTATGCCTTTTAAATTGATAAACCTCTAGATACATCAATCCAGAAAAAAAGAAACAAACTACCTATATGAGGAATGAAAGGTGGGACATCACTACAGGCCCTTTAGACATTAAAAGGACAGTAGTGGAATACTACAAACAACTTTGTATAATTAAATGTGACAACACAGGTGAAATGGACAAATTCCTTGAGTGATACAAATTACCAAAACTGACTGAAGAAATGGAAAACCTGAATAGTCCTATATTAATTAAAGAAATTGAGGTCATGATCTAAAACCCTTCCACACACCCAGATGGCTTCACTGGTGATTTTTTTCTAGCAATTAAGGAAGAAATAATACTAGTTTTATACAAACTGTTTCAGAGGTAGAGGAGGGAACATTTCCAACTCATTTTATGAGAGGATGCCTGCCTATGAGGCTGGTTCTTTTGTCAAAACAACTCTGCGGTTGTCAGAGGCTTTTAAACTATTTCCAACCAACATAAATACAGTTATTCTTTATGGACCACCTGACACAAACTCTATTAAGAATGTGAAGGTAATAGATTAGCTTCCGCCCCTTCTCCCTCAGGTTTCCAACTCATTGATAAACAGACACAGGAAGCTAACTGGCAATTGAATGGTCCATTTATGACCCAAAGTCCCTGGTAACACATGTTGGATGATGTAGTTTAGCCCTTAGTTTTGGGGCTCCTTGCTACACATCATGAATTGAAGACAGATGCCTTTTAGCTTCCAGGTCAGTCACAGTCACAGATATGGAGGCTGAAATTGAGAGATCCTAGAAACTGCGGGACCCACTAAAGGCAGTCTCTTTTGCTCACAGAATGGAGACTAGAATGGCAAGAACAATTTTCCACCTTGCACAAGATGTTCAAGACTGCAAGTCAGGGTCAAGCCAGTCTCCCCCTTCAGAGATCAAATGACTCTTCCTTACTGTATCACCTTTGGGGGAGGGGCAATGAAACATAAGTCCCTTCTGCATGATGGATGCTTGAGGATCAGGAGGCTGCATTTCTGCACACAAGCCCCACATACATTTTGTTTTCCAGACATGTAGAGAGTGGCTTGCATTTTACTGAAAATCAACCTAAACTCAGAATTATTAAGTGACATCTATGAGGTTACATAGCATGACTGAGACAAGATTATAGTCTCTTTGTCTGATGCCAGAGCAAAGGGTATTCATCTTTGCTACACTCCCTCTGGATTTATGTTTTATATATAAAAAATTATTTTCTCTGACTAATCCATTGAGTTGCCAAAGTCATCTGAATCTATGTCTATTGACAGATAACAGATAAGAGATGATTTTATAGATATGAATAATGTTATTCTTTATCTAAATGAAGAATTTGGGAACTCCTCTTAAGATCAAATGGGTGGACTTCTGGTCAAGATGGAGGCGTAGGTAAACATGGCTTGCCTCCACACACAACCACAGCAAATATTACAAGTAGACTACAAAACAAATATCACCCAAAATCATCAGAAAATTGAGCTGTATGGAAGTCCGACAACCAAGGAATTAAAGAAGCCACATTCATTTAGATGGGTAGGATGGGCAAAGACATGGAGATGCACAGAAAGGTGGGGAGGTGAGGAGACAAAGAATAGGTGGACCCACACCCACATGTAATGGATAAAAATTGAGAGGGATATCTCAAGACTGAGGGATCCCAGCTCCACACCAGACCACCCAGCCCAGGGTACCACCTCCAGGAAGATAAGTCCCTGTGACTTCTGGCTGTAAAAACCAGTGGGCGTTGGGGCAGCAGAAGAAACTGTGGGATTCTCAAGAGACTCCTCTTAAAGAGCCCACAACAGACTTATGACTTATATAAACTCACCCCCTATTGGCTTCAACACCAGCACAGCAGCTTGAAGGGCACTAGTAGCATACAGGGAGTAACTTAAGTGTCTGGTATCAAGGCATGTGCTGGGGAACAGTACCCTCCCAGGAAAAAAACTCCAGAGGCCAGGCACTGGCCATTGTAACTTTGCTGAGCTCTCCCCTACACACAGCCACAGAGCAATGACACCATATCTGAGATTCCATCAATTTAGGTCACACAGGTTGCTCTACCCTGGTGATTACCTAGTGTTCTACCCCATCCAACTTACAGGTGCTCTTTTCCACAATAGGCTACAACTACTAAGACAGGGACTCAAAGCAGCTCTACCTAATATATAGAAACAAATACAGGGAGGATGCCAAAATGAGGAGACAAAAAATATGGCCCAAATGAAAGAACAGAACTCCAGGAAAAGAACTAAACAAAATGGAGATAAGCAATCTATCAGATGCAGAGTTTAAAATACTGGTTATTAGGATGTTCAAGTAACTCACTAGGTTCTTCAACAGCATAAAAAAGACCCAGGCAGAAATGAAGTTTACACTAAATGAAATACAGAAAACTTTACAGGGAACCAACAGTGGAGGAGGCGAAGCCAAGAATCAAATCAATGATTTGAAACATAAGGAAGGAAAAAGCATTCTATCAGAACAGCAAGAAGAAAAAAGGATGTAAAAAAAGAGGATAGGCTAAGGAGCTTTTGGGTCATCTCTAAATGTACCAATATCCAAATCATAGGGGTGCCAGAAGGAGAAGAGGAAGAGCAAGAAGTTGAAAACTTATTTGAAAAAAATAATGAAAAAAAAAAACCTTCCCTAATTTAATGAAGGAAAAAGGCATACAAGTCCAGGAAGCACAGAGAGTCCCAAACAGGATGGACTCATAGAGGACCACAGCCAGACACATCATAATTAAAATGCCAAAGGTTAAAGATAAAGAGAAAATCTTACAAGCAGCAAGAGAAAAGTAGAGAGTGACCTACAAAGGAGTTTCCATAAGACTGTCAGTGATTTCTCAAAAGAAATTTTGCAGTCTAGAAGAGATAAGCAAGAAATATTCAAGGTGATGAAAGGCAAAGACCTACAACTAGGCTACTCTGTCCAGCAAAGCTATCATTTAGAATGGAAGGGCAGATAAAGTGCTTCCCAGACAAGATAAAGCTAAAGGAATTCATCATCACCAAGCTATTATTATATAAAATGTTAAATGGTATTTTTCTCATTTTTTATTGTTTTTCTATTAGAATTGTCCCAATTTTCCCATTGCCCTCCCCTGCCCTGCCCACCCACTGCTCCCACAGTCAATCCCCACCCTGTTGTCCATTACCATGGATCCTTTATACATGTTCCTTGACTAGGTCTTTCCCCTTCTTTCTCCTCTCCCCCCACTCTCTAGTCACTGTCAGTTTATTCTTTATTGCTATGCCTCTGGTTCTATTTTGCTTATTTGTTTGTCTTGTTGATTAAGTTCTTCTTATAGGTGAGATCATATGGTATTGTCTTTCACTTCCTGGCTTATTTCACTTGGCACAATATTCTCCAGTTCTGCCCATGCTGTGGTGAAGCACAATACTCTCCAGTTCCGGCCATGCTGTGGTAGAAGTTCTTTCTTTCTGCTGTGTAGCATTCTATTGTGTAAATGTACCACAGTTTTTTTGATGCACTCATTTACTGATGGGCACTTAGGCTGTTTTCAACACTTGGCTATTGTAAATAACGCTGCTATGAACCAATTTGGGGTGCATAGGTTTTTTTGAATTGGTGTTTTAGACTTCTTAGGGTATAATCCCAGCAGTGGAATCACTGGGTCTAAAGGCAGTTCCGTTTTTACTTTTCAAAGGAAATTCCATACTGTTTTCCACAGTGGCTACACCAGTCTGCATTCTCACCAAAGGTGCACCAAGGGTTCCCTTTTCCCCACATCCTCACCAGCACTTGTTTATTGATTCAATGATGATGGCCATTCTGACCAGTGTGAAGTGGTATCTCCTTGTGGTTTTCATGTGCATCTCTCTGATGGATAATGATGTTGAGCATCCTTTCATTTGTCTTTGGGCTCTAGTATGTCCTCCTTAGAGAAGTGTCTGTTCAGGTCCTTTGCCCATTTTCTGATTGGATTGTTTGTCTTCCTGGTGTGGAGTTGTGTGTGTTCTTTATATATTTTGGAGATCAAACCCTTGTCCAAGGTATCATTTGCAAATATATTTTCTCATACAGTTGGTTTCCTTTTCATTTTGTTGCTGTTTTCTTTAGCTGCACAGAAACTTTCTAAATTTGATTTAGTCCCATTTATTTATTCTTTCTTTTATATCCCTTGCCCTAAAAGAAGATCAAAATGATGAACATTAAAATAGCAATAAATTCACAACCATCAACAATTGAATCTTAAACTAAGCAAACAGCAGAACAGAAACAGAATCATAGATATGGAGATCATTTGGAGGGTTATCAGCTGGGAGGGGGAAGGGAGAGAATAGGGGAAAAGGTACAGGGATTAAAATGTACAAATTAGTAGTTATAGGATAGACAGGGGGATGTTAAGAACAGTATAGGAAATGAAGAAGCCAAAGAACTTATACTCATAACTCATAGACATGAACTAAGGGGGGATTGCTGGAGGAAATATGGGGTACCAGGTTGAGGGTGACAAAGGGAAAAATTGGGAAAATGTACCATGATTACATAATCAATAAAATATATTTAATAAAAATAAAAATCAATGGTACATTTACACAGTGGAATACTACATAGCACAAAGAAATAAGGAGCTCCTACCCTTCGAGACAGCATGGATGGAACTGGAGGGCATTATGCTAAGTGAAGTAAGCCCAGGAGGTGAAAGAGAAATACCATATCATCTCACCTATAAGTGGAACCTAATCAACAAAACAAACAAGCAAGCAAAATACAACCAGAGACATTGAAATAAAGAACAATCTGACAGTAACCAGAGAGGAAGAGGGAGAGGGATAATAGGGGAAAGGACATCAAGGAACGTGTATGAAGGACACATGGACAAAGCCGAAGGGGGTGAGTTTGAGGGTGAGAGGTGGAGGGGGTGGGTGGTGGGGCATGATGAGGTGAAAATGGAGACAATTGTACTTGAACAACAATAAAAAAGAAAAATAATAAATAAATAAATTTTATTTTCATAAAAAGATCAAATTGTGTCATGAATAACTCGATATTTTAAATAACCAATCTTAATGTATAATAACCATGGTCAAAGTTGCTTTCATATAAAACCAAATCAATGCTTATGAATGAAAACACACACACACACACATACACATTAAAATTTGTCAGTGGCAGATGAGGTTTCCCAAGGAGTAGGAATATAAGGCTTAGAATGGTAGGAATTGGTAGGTCAGGTGTGTTTTCATGGTAAGCAAACTTTTTTGCACTGATCTGTCTTAGGCTTATATTCTTGAAGGCTGTACCAAGGTATGTCATTTCCTTTTGTCTCTTTGTTCCATTCTATAAAGGAGAGGCTAAAGCAGGGGACACTCTGAACCAGTCATGGCCATTTAAACTGCACCTGACTGTATGTACTGTCATGGCCAAAGAAGAAGACAAAAGATATAAGATTCCAGTAGACATCTGCTTTTCTTCCCTAAAATGATGTGGTGGGAATTGAGAAGGGTAGCTTATGTGGTGAGAATGCAGTACCCTGAAGTCAGAGTACCTGCTTCCCAGTTTTGGTGCTTCAGTTTGACTTCTGTATGACTTCAGGCAGCTCTCATCACATGAACCCTTGAGCCTAGATGTCTTTTATATAAATGGTTTGAATAACACCTTTCTGATGGGGTTGTTGTGAGAACCGGAAGGGCTAATATATGTGAAAGTACACTTTACAGTTGACTGTTGAACAACACAGGTTTGAACTGCATGTGCCCACTTAATATGTGGATTTTTTTTTCAGTAAATATTGTAAATGTATTTCTCTTCCTTATGATTTTCTTAATAACATTTTATTTTCTATAGCTTACTTTATTGTAAGAATATAGTATATAATGCATACGACATACAAAATATGTTAATTGACTGTTTATGTTGTCAGTAAGGCTGGTCAACAGTAGGCTATTAGTAGTTACGTTTTGGGGGAGTAAAAAATTATATGTGGATTTTTAATGGGTAGGTGGGTGCTCCTAATGTCTAAATTGTTTAAGGAACAACTGTACTTTTGTAAACCACGGAATACACAGTTAAATACTAGTGTAATAATACATAAATAAGAGGCGTGTTATACCTTTTCCAGGTATAATAAAATTTCAGTTTATATCAGCAGATATAAATGGGGATTCCCAATTATGTGTATATGTGGTTTTAGAATATATTATAAATGTATTTTGGTGGCAGATTCACACTCCTAATTTTGGCTTTGACTAATATATTTAATATGAATTTACTTAATACATTCAAAGTAACCATATGAATAGTTATCCAAAAGAAAGCTGAGTGGCAAGGGAAAGCATATGTTCCTGAATACTTCCCATAAGTTTCATTGGTCTCATGTTTCATCCTTGGTGCACTCCAAGCCCTCCCTGATTTAAGCCCTTCATGGGGCTTTTAGAGGAAACAAGATCATAGTTGTTGATTTTTTTTGAAATCTAATTTTTTCAAAACATTGGTGTATAACATGCATTAGCTTAAAAAATGACTGGTTTAAGAGGCAAACATAGTGAGTCCATAATATATACAAGCAGCACCCTCCTTTGGTGACTGTGATGTAGCAAGCCCTTGAAGGCTTCTCTTCTGAGCAGGTGGCTTAGAGACAGCAGGCATTCCTTGATACCTTCTTCAGCCTCAGAGAGAGGCAAACATTGGGGAAAGACAAAAGAAACTACTCAGATCCTCTGTCTGGAATGCAGGCCAGAAGACACCCACAGTCCTTTGTCTGGTCATACTTCATGGTGGCTACTCGCTCCAGGCTGAGTTCTTCTTGTGCTTTGTGTGTCCCTGATGTTGCTCAGCTGGCATGCTAGGGCTCTCCTGCCTTTTTAAATTTTAAGATAAAGTTTTCCTGGCCCCTGTTTAATTAGGATGCTTGGGGGATTTTGCTGGTTTGTTTTTGGTAAATAGTTCTGATTGTCCAATGAAAATTGGACAGCTAATGCCTTGAGGAGTAAGAACCATGGCTCAGAATCCCAAGAACAGGGATTTTCCCCCATCAGAATATCCCACCAGCACAATGATTTATGAGAAGTAAATCCGTGCATGTGTGTATATTTGTGTGTGTGCATTTTAAGGTAGCCAATAAATGTACAGAGGCATTTAGAGGATTACAGTTTTGCCACCTCTTTCTGAATAATTACTACATCTTGTATCGGTGTAAGTATATGAATTTACATACTTATATACATATAGATACTTAAAAAATGCCCATCTTAAGTGGAACTAGTTGTTTCCCATTTCTTCTCATCTATATTTCCCAGGATCTGAAGATTAATCCAGATGAATATCAGGAGACACCATAGATGCCATGAGCAGATACTTAGAACATTCTGTTTTCTGAAACTAAATTAAGCAGAAGTTTCCTTAGATAGCATTTTTATATTTTATTAGTTTGAAACTTATATCTCTAATGATCTTCTAAGGTTCCACCAGAACTGGAATTGACGAGCTGAATCACTAGAGTAAAATGTTCTGGGTTCAATCTATGGAAATGATTGCTGTATTTACACATGTGCATGCGTGCACACAAACACAAACACTTAATTTAATAAAAGTAGCTGCAGTAGTTTTGCCTGAAATTTACTGAGCCCTTGCTTGCTTCCTCAGTGATTGGTAAGACAAAGGACATTTTAAAAACATGATGTTTAAGGCTAAATAGCATTATTCAGGAGTAACTTCAGTTATGACTTGATATCATAGAAGCAGTAAGTAGTTTTACTTTTTAGAGACTTTTAATGTGTTTCTAATGCTCACTCAAAAATCACAATGTGATTCTTGCTTTTTTTTAAATTCAGAGACACTTTTTCAGAAATCTTGGGTCTATTCTGGCCTATGCCTTTTTGGGGACTGCCGTTTCCTGCTTCATTATCGGGTAAGGGAATCTTTATCATATAACTTAATTAACACATTTTCCAAAGAGATGAGATCCACATGGGTCCACAGAGTATAGTATTTCCCCAGCTTTATTGAGATATAATTGACACATAACATTGTGTAAGTTTAAGATGTACACTGTATTGATTTGATACATTTATAAATTGCAAAATGATTTCCACCATAGCTTAGCTAACACCTCCATTGTGTCACATAGTTACTATTTCTTTTTTTGTGGTGAGAACATCTGAGACCTACTCTCATCAAATTTCAAGAATATGACATAGCATTATTAGCTATAATCACCATGCTATAGGTCTCAAAAACTTGTTAATCTTATTACTGGAAGTTGTACTCTCTGAGCAATGGTTCCCCATTTCCCCACCCCCTACCCCCTGGCAATCACCAGAGTCAAGTATTTATGGTAACAGCAGGTAATATCTATAGCTACATTGTCCAGTGTGGTAGCAATTAGCCATTTGTGGTTATTTAAATTAAATTAATATTAATTAAAATGAAATAAAATTATACCTGGTCCCCAGGCCTTGGTTTCTAATATCATTATCCAATAAAAAGAATCATGTCCCTTTGCATGTGTGACTGATTCTAGGGCTGGGGCAGCATATATACAAGATGAGAATGGAGAACCTTAAAATGCCAAAAAGTAAGGAAGTGCTCAGAAAACAAACATTGGTGATAATGGAAGCAAGGTGGGGGAAAAGCTGCCAGAAAGAAGTCTGGTAACCATGTCTAAGTTTGTGGTAGAAGGAAATGAAGAGGAAGGTGTGCTTTTAGAAAATATTTAAAAGGTAGATGAAATAAGCAACAAAGGGCAAATCAAATCTGTATCATGGGGTTACTATAAATTGAAATAGAACTTCTCAGGTGCCTGGAACAGTGTCTGGCACACAGTAAACAAGCATTAACCTACAGTTATTTATTCTCAAAAGGATTAAATTCTGCAAATAGTTCTTGAGCTCCTATCTTAGTCAGTCTACTTGTTCTAGGCACCCAGGATATAAAGGTGTGCAAGACATTGTTCTGACTATCAAGAATGTTACTATCAGGGGATTGACTTTAGGGTGCAAAGAGTCTATTTTGTGGTTATTTTTATTCCCTTAACCCCTGGAGTTACTGCCAGTACACACACAGACATACACACACATGCACATATACACACATACAACCTTAGTAACAGTAACCTTAGTAAAAGTCACTAGGTCTTTTAACACCCCTCACTCCTCCCAATTTGTTAGTTGAGGAAATGTGCTCCAGATGAAGTTCAAATATTAAACTTCATGATCCCTCTTGTACCACATCATACTCTGCATAGCATAAGGAGGATGGCTGCTGGCCTGTCAAATCCATGCAAAGAAGAAGAAGCCAGATATGTTGATGAGTACACTAATTTTTAATTGGATGTTTAGAGAATTTTGCCTTTTCCCTTTTTTCAAATAACTCTTGGCAGGAAATGTTGCTCACTTGAACTTTGTGGCTAACCCATTTGTTTTCCTCCCCAACTTCATCCAGTTCACTCATGTCCATGACTTTAAACATACTTTCTTAGAATCCTGTGGGTGTTATAGAAATCTGTTATACATTATGCAGGGTTCCTTCTCTTTCTTTCTTTTCTATTACCCAGCTGCTTAAGATATCTTTATTGCTAATTGAGGACCATTCTTTATAGTTACAAGTAAGCACAACTATAAAAAATGGAATATTCAGAGGTTTCAGCAAGTTACATTAATTGCAAACTATTACTTGATGCCAAAGTCTTATTGCACATGTTCCTGGTAAGTGTTCAACCACAGCATCTACCTGATGCTTTCATGACTCTGTCTTGAAGTACAGTATTCTAGTACTACTCTGCTTGCACATTTGCTAGTTTACTCAGTTAGGAGAGTTTTCTTTTATTTTTTTTCTCTTCTGACATAGTTTATCTTCCCTCCTTATAGAAATCTCATGTATGGTGTGGTGAAGCTCATGAAGATGGTGGGACAGCTCACAGATAAATTTTACTACACAGATTGTCTCTTTTTTGGAGCAATTATCTCTGCCACTGACCCAGGTATTTGTATATTTTGCACTATCATGATGATATTTCATTATTTAAATCTTAAAAATTTCAGAGCAATCATGAACTTTTGTTGCATTAGAGAGAATGTAGGATTAACATGGAATGGTAGAGGAAGAGACCAGTAAGTCTAATAGACTTAGATGGCTTTTCTAAGAAAATTATGCATTCATTTCCCTATTATTATTATTAGCTGTGGCAAAACACATAACAAAATTTACCATTTTAACCACTTTTAAGTGTACAGTTCAGTAGTGTTAAGTATATTCATATTGTTGTTAAACCAACCCCCAGAAGTTTCTCATTTTGCAAAACTGAAACTCTGTACCCATTAAACAACCCCCATATCCTCTTCTCCCTGCCCCTAGCAACCACTGTTCTATTTTCTGTATCTGAGTTTTACTATTCTAGATACCTCATATAAGTAGAATCAAGAATATAGTATATGTCTTTTTGTGATGGGCTTATTTCACTTCATATAATATCCTGAAGGTTCATCCATGTTATAGCATGTGTCAAAATTTCCTTCCATTTTAAGCCTAATATTCCATTATATGTAGATACTGTATTTCTGTTTATCCTTCCATCTACCAGTGGACACTTGGGTTGTTCCCACCTATATTTTCTTTTTGTCTTTCATTTGAGAATGTCTAATTTGTTCATAATTTTTACACATAGACTGTCTTATTTTTCAGTGTTGTGCTTTTGACTTCTTTCATGAAACATACCATTTGGTATAAATAATACTTTATCTTAGTGGAAGTGCACACTGGTACTTGTAGTGAGTATAATTTAATTTGTAGACTCCTTTTCTTCAGTGTTTCTACATGACTGCACATTATGATGCGGTTCTTAAACATAAATTTCTTACCTTATATTTTTCAAGTGTTAGTTGAACCAATTCTTAAAATTTAAACCAATTCTTATTATATGTCTTTCCTCCCCTACAGTTCAAAAGCAAACAAGCAAAACAAAACAAAAATCTCTCTTCTCCAAGTTGGAACCCATAATTTAAAAAGTTTGTGTGAAGTAGCTACAGCTATTCCTTCCTCTAATGTCATCTATTGAGGGTACACCTTAGGAAAAGAGTTTACAGAGAAAAATCTGATCCTGTCTTAATAGTGGAGATAGAAAGGTCTACAGTGTCCTTTAACATCCTGGACAGTAATGATCTTTTTTTTTTCTTGCTTATAATTTTTTATTTGTTGATTGATTTTTAAAAATATATTTTATTGATTATGCTATTACAGTTGTCCCATTTCCCCCTTCTCTCCCCTCCACCCTGTACCCCCTCTCCCACCCCCGTTCCCCCCCTTTAGTTCATGTCCATGTGTCATACTTGTGAGTTCTTTAGCTTCTACATTTCCCATACTATTCTTGCCCTCCCCCTATCTATTTTCAACCTACATTCTATGCTACTTATTCTCTATACCTTTTCCCCCTCTCTCCTCCTCCCACCCCCCTGCTGCTAACCCTCCTTGTGCCCTCCATTTCTGTGGTTCTGTTCCTGTTCTAGTTGTTTACTTAGTTTCTTTTGGTTTTGCTTTAGGTGTGGTTGTTAATAATTGTGAGTTTGCTGTCCTTTTACTATACATGTCTTTTCTTTATCTTCTTTTCTTAGATAAGTCCCTTTAGCATTTCCTAAAATAAGGGCTTGGTGATGATGAACTCCTTTAACTTGACCTTATCTGAAAAGCACTTTATCTTCCCTTCCATTCTAAATGAGAGCTTTGCTGGATAGAGCAATCTGGGATGTAGGTCCTTGTCTTTCATGACTTGGAATATTTCTTTCCAGCCCCTTCTTGCCTGTAAGGTCCCTTTTGAGAAATCAGCTGACAGTCTGATGGGAACTCCTTTGTAGGTTACTGTCCCCTTATCCCTTGCTGCTTCTAGGATTCTCTCCTTCGTTTTTACCTTGGCTAATGTAATTATGATGTGCCTTGGTGTGTTTCTTCTTGGGTCCAACTTCTTTGGGGCTCTCTGAGCTTCTTGGATTTCTTGGAAGACTGTTCCCTTTGCCAGATTGGGGAAGTTCTCCTTTATTATTTGTTCAAATAACTTTTCCACTTGTTGCTCCTCCCCTTCTGGTACCCCTATAATTCAGATGTTGGAACGTTTAAAGGTGTCCTGGATGCTCTTAAGCTTTTCCTCATTTTTTTGAATTCTTATTTCATCATGCTTTTCTGTTTGGTTGACTCTGTCTTCCTTCTGGTCCACTGTATTGTTTTGAGACTCAGATTCCTTCCTTTCACTATTGGCTCTCCTCCGTATATCTTCCTGTATCTCTTTTATGGTAACCTGCATCCTTTCATCTAAATTGCGCCCAAAGTCAATCAATTCCCATGAGCTTTCTGATCACCAGTGTTTTGAACTGTGCATCTGATAGATTGGCTATTTCTTGGTCGCTCAAAAGGATGAGTCCTGGGGGACTGATCTGTTCTGCTGGAAACATGTCTTATGTCTTTCCCTGTCTCTCCTTATTTTTTTTTTTTCGGTCTGGTCGCTCTTGTTATGGTGGGGGGCGGAGCCTTAGGTGTTCACTGGGGCTGGGCACCCCAGTTGCTAGATTGTGACGTTATATGTGGGGGCAGGGGCGGGAGCGGGGACGGGAGGGAACAATGGCGGTAGTTCCATTCTCCTGAGCCCAGACACTTCTTTGGGATCCTGGGCTGCGAGCTCTGCCCTGGTCCACAATTGCTGCCTCACTGGGTCCCCCAGCCGCAGCTTGCATATTCAGGGATCACTGCTGTGTTCTTGTGCCCCAGATGGCTGTCGTGCTGATTTTGTGCCAAATTTTCCCCGACCTCCGCATGACGCCGACCCGCTTCAGCCCCGCGCCCGCCCGGCTCGTCGTCCCCTACCAGTCTGGATGTACGGGTCTACTTCAACTTCTTGGCTGTCTGACTTCCATTCAGATAAATCCTCTGTCAGTTCTGAGTGATATTATGTCTGTAAATTATTGTTGTTCTATTCTTGGTTGTGTGAGGAGGTACGGTGCGTCCACCTATTCCTTCATCTTTGGACAGTAATGATCTTAAAGATAATAAGATTCCCTACAACTTCACCATACCTCTTGGGGATCCTCTAGATCAGAGATATCCCATAAACCTTTGTGTGATGCTAGAAATGTTCTGTAACCTTCCCAGTCCATTATGGTAGCCAATAGTCACATGTGGATTTTTCAAATGTGGGATAGTGCAACTGAATAACAATTTTAAATTTTATTTTATGTTAAGTAATTTAAATTTAAGTGGCCACATGTGAATAGCACCACTCCAGACAGTTATGTAATACAAAAAAATCTCAGTGGCACCCATATCATTGACCTTTTGAATCCCCTAATTTACTCCAAATGCCCTAAGTTAGTTGATATTGAAGACTTGGTTGGTTAAAGCACCCTGCTTTGTGAAAAGACTGTGGAATATGGAGTTAGTTGCAGGCAAAGGTTTTCATTTGAGCCTTGCTAGTCACTGAGCTGGTGTCAGTTTACTCAATTATGAAGTAGGAATAATGGTACCTATTTTCTAGGACTATTATGAAGATTAAATGAAATAACACATGTCAAGCATTGAACATAGCATCTGACACAGGCATAGATTTCTCTGTTTTCCTAGTATTTTTAAAAATAAATAACAGGTAATCACATAACCCCAGCATGGTTTTTCTTCTTTTATTTTTAAAATATATTTTATTGATTATTATAGTTGTCCCTTATTTTTCTTCCCTTTATTCCCTTCTGCCTTGTAACACCCCACCCACCATCATTCCCCCACCTTAGTTCATATCCATGGGTCATACATATAAGTTCTTTGGTTTCTTTATTTCCCATACTAGTATTAACCTCCCCCTGTCTATTTTGTACCTACCAATTATCCTTATTCCCTGAATCTTTTCCCCCATTCTCTCCCCTCCCCCTCCCCACTGATAACCCTCCATGTGATCTCCATTTCTGTGATTCTGTTACTGTTCTAGTTGTTTGCTTAGTTTCTTTTTATTTTTTTTAGGTTGAGTTGTTGATAGTTGTGAGTTTGTTGTCATTTTACAGTTCTTACTTTTGATCTTCTTCTTTTTCTTGGATAAGTTCCTTTAACAGTTCATATAATAAGGGCTTGGTGATGATGAATTCCTTTAACGTCACCTTGTCTGGGAAGTACTTTATCTGCCCTCCCATTCTAAATGATATCTTTGCTATCATTAGAGTAATCTTGGATGTAGGTCCTTGCCTTTCATGACTTGGAATACTTCTTTCCAGCCCCTTCTTGCCTGAAAGGTTTCTTTTAAGAAATCAGCTGCTAGTCTTATGGGAACTCCTTTGTAGGTAAGTGTCTCCTTTTCTCCTGATGCTTTTAAGATTCTCTCCTTATCTTTCATCTTGGGTAATGTAATGCCTTGGTGTGAGCTTCTTTGGGTCCAACTCCTTTGGGACTGTGAGCTTCCTGGACTTCCTGGAAGTCTATTTCCTTTGCCAGATTAGGGAAGTTTTCCTTCACTGTGTTTTCAAATAAGTTTTCAATTTCTTGCTCTTCCTCTTCTCCTTCTGGCACCCCTATGATTCAGATGTTGGAATGTTTAAAGTTTTCCCAGAGGGTCCTAAGCCTCTCCTCATTTTTTTGAATTTTTGCTTCAATCTGTTCTGCTTGAACGTTTATTACTTCCTTTTGGTCCAAACCGTTGATTTGAGTCCTGGTTTCCTTCCTGTCACTGTTGGTTCTCTGTAAATTTTCCTTTATTTCACTTTGCTTAGCCTTCATTTTTTCCTCTATTTTGTAACCATACTCAGTCGTTTCTGTGAGCATCCTGAATACCAGTGTTTTAAACTCTGCATCTGATAGGTTGGCTATCTCTTTATTGCTTAGTTCTATTTTTGGAGTTTTGATGTGGTTTTTTCACTTGGGACATATTTTTTGTCTTGGTGTGCTTGTTGAGGAACAAAGCTTTAGGTATTCACCAAGGCAGGGTACCCCAAGGCACTGTCTGTAGGGAAGGTGGCTGAGAGGGAACAATGTTGCTTTCTCAGCTCTCAGCTGGCTTTCAGTCACTCCTCCTGTTAACCACAAGCACACTGGGCTCTTCTGGTGCTGATTCCCAGGTGGGTGGGTTTGTGTATGTTCTAGGACCCTGTGAGTCTCTCCAACAAACTCTCCTGTGAGGCTGGGAGTTTCTCCTGCCACCTTAACCCCCACAGGTTTTTAGAGACAGAGGTTTTGAGGCTTTATTTTCTCGCACTGAAACCCTGGGTTGCACAGTCTGTCTTGCTCCACAGTTCTTCTGCCCAGTTTATCCACATGCAAATGTGGGACCACCCTGGTCCTCCAGCCACTTCCTTGCCTGGCTACCTATCTCTGTCCCTCCTGCCAGTCTGGATGAATGTTTCTTCTTGAACTCCTTGGTTGTCAGACTTCCATATAATTTGATTTTCTGGCAGTTCTGGTTATTTTTTTAATTTTAAATTTGTTGTTGTCCTTCTTTGGTTGTGTGAGGAGGCAAAGTGTATCTACCTATACCTCCATCTTGGCCAGAAGTCCACAAGTAGCATTTATACAGCAGTGGTCTGAATTTGACTGCTCTGAGTTTTAGTTTCTCATTCTTCCTGTCTATCATCTTATAAAGCAAGGCAGGAGCTCTGCCATTCCCCTCCTGAGGAAGGCTGTGCCGATCCATGATGAGGAATACAGGTGCTGACACCAGGGAGATGATGGGGGATGACAGACTAGTTGAGTGGCTTCTAAAAGTTGGGAGTAAACAAATTGTCCCACCCACAGCAGAACCTTTGAATCAAAGAGAACAGGGTCACAACAGCTGTTTCCAACTGTATTTATGAACAGAGAAATTGCAGTGAACTGACTGAGGAGTGCTGGTATAGGTTTCTAAAAAGCAGTGGAAAAAAATAAAAGAATAGCAGATAGGAGAAGAAAGAAAGACAAAGAACCTTAATTTGTTAATTCAACTAACTTTTCCTGAATATTTCATCAGTGTATTAAAGAGCACTTAGCACTTGTGAACACTCAGTACAAAGCAGTAAATATCATGCACAAAATAAATGACTCAAGAACTATGGGAGCAACTAACTGAAGGAGTTCAACTAAAAATGGATCCACCTTTTGACTCAGCAATTCCACTACTAGAATTATATCCTAAGAACCCTGAAACACCAATCCAAAAGAACCTATGCATCCCAATGTTCATAGAAGCACAATTTACAATAGTCAAATGCTGGAAGCAACCCAAGTGCCCATCAGTAAATGAATGGATCAAAAAACTGTGGTACATTTACACAATGGAATTCTATGCAGCAGAAAGAAAGAAGGAGCTCCTATCCTTTGCCACAGCATGGATGGAACTGGAAAGCACTATGCTAAGCAAAATAAGCCAGGCAGTGAAAGACGAATACCTATGATCTCGCCTTTAACAAGAACCCTAATCAACAAAACAAACAAACAAGCAAAATATAACCAAAGACACTGAAATTGAGAACAGGCTGACAGTGACCAGAGGGGAGAGAAGAGGGAATTTCAGGGGAAAAGGGGAAGGGTTTGAAGGAAGAAGTATAAAGGAAACACGGACAATAACAAGGTGGGGTGGAAACAGGAAGGAGGTAAGGAGGGCTAGGGTTGGGTGGGCTGGGATGGGGGTAAAGGCAGAAAACTGTATTTTAACAACAATTAAAATAAAATAAAAAAAGAAGGGGCTGGAAAGAAGTATTCAAAGTTATGAAAGGCAAGGACCTATATCCAAGATGACTCTATCCAGCAAAGCTATCATTTAGAATGGAAAGGCAGAGAAAGTGTTTCCCAAATAAAGACAAGTTAAAGGAGTTCATCATCACCGAGCCCTTATTATATGAAATATTAAAGGGACTTAGCTAAGAAAAAGAAAATGAAAAATATGAATAGTAAAATGACAACAAAGTCACAACTATCAACAACTGACCCTAAAGAAAAAGAAGCAAAAATGAACTAAGCAAACAGCTAGAACAGGAACAGATTCACAGAAATAGAGATCACAGGTAGGGTTATCAGCAGGGAGGGGGAGGGGGATTGGAGAGAATGTGGGGGAAAGGTATAGGAAATAAGAAGCATAAATGGTAGGTAGGAAATACACAGGGTGAGGTTAAGAATAGGATAGGAAATGGAGAAGCCAAAGGTCTTATATGTATGACTCATGGACATGAACTAAGGTGGGGGGAGTGCTAGTGGGAGGGGTGGTGCAGGGCAGAGGGGAATAAATGAGAGGAGAAAAATAGGACAACTGTAATAGCATAATGAATAAAATATATTAAAAATTAAATATATTAAATAAAATAAATACATAAAATCTTTAAAATAAATAAATAAAAATAAATAAAATAAAATGTTGATCAGTTTACACTGTCTCCCTGCTTAGAAATCTCCAGGGCCCTTAGCAGGAACATCAGTATAAACAGTAGAAAATAAATTTTTATTTATATTAAAGTAGAAGAAATGCTAATTATTATGATTAATTATGTAACCTATCCTTCATTGTTGTGGATATATGAGTTAACTGTACATTTTTTTTTACCACTGATAATTGTAACATTTTAGGAAAACAGTATTTAAAACTCAGAAGAACTTTAAAAATCAGGTAGCTCAAATGCTTTACTGAAATCTTTATCTTTGCTGTGTACTAAGTTCTCATAGTTGGTGGCTATGTTGTATACTTCTATGTGCCCCTCCAGACTTACTTGTCACCCTTCTCCACTCTCTCCATGCCAAGAGGCTGATTTGTATGGAAGATTTCAGAGGTTCCTTTGCCTTCTAGTTTCCCATTGGATTTGTTTGAGTGGAATCAAAAGAAGGAAGGTGGGGATGCAGGGCCCCTGAGGGCTGGTTGTGTCCCTTGATCAAAAGTTACAGCTCTTGTCAGGTGACCCTCTCTATATAGTTCCTGGTTCCGACTATCACTCCTTCACTGGTCCCTTTGAGCCTAGGGATGGTATAAAGCACCCTGTTTCAGCCTCAAGTACTGCCCTCTCCCTTGTGGCTTTCCTGTACTCTCACCACACTTCTATAAATAATCCCTTCTTAAACACTCCTCCCATTGCTTAATTTGAGGATGTCATCTGTTTCCTCCTGGGACCCTGACTGATAAAGTCCTGAGACCCAGACACCCTGGGCTGCCAGCCTTGTGCTATGTTTGTGGAGATTAATCTCCATCAGTCTTGAGTCCCTGAGTGAGTGATGTGAACAGAGGCCTCTGGTGCCAACCCCCAGTGGACATATTATATGAGTAACAGATAAAACTATTCTTGGGTTCAACCACCAAGATTTTAGGAATTTCAATACTGCAGTAGAAAGTAGCCCATCATAAAGGACCTGATTTCTTTTCTCTAAATTGGGAGAAATGATAGTGCTACCCATAGGCTTTTATGAGGACTAGATGAGATTGTAAAATGTTTAGCACAGTTGTTATGAATGTTAATTTTTCATCAACATTGGGTTAAAAACAAGATAATTCTTGTCATATACAGTTGACCCTTGAGCAAGGGTTTGAACTGCAGGGGTCCACTTATATGCGGATTTTTTTTTCAATAAATACTTGTACAGTTTTCAGTCCATAGTTGGGAGTCTGTGGATGTGGAGGGTCAAATGTATGCATTGATTTACTCCACTTCATAGAGGGGGCTTGAGCATCTGCAGATTCTGGTATCTGCAGGGGGATCCTTGAACCAATCCCCTGTGGATGCAGAGGAGCAATGAAGTTTAGGGGAGACAAAAATTATATGTGGATTTTCAAATGTGCAAGGCAGTCAGCACCCCTAACTTTCATGTCATTTAAGGTCAACCATAATGATAAACTACTAGAGTAAAGGTTTTGTATTAGTTGGGGTTCTTCAGAGAAACAGAATAGGAGATGCATGTGTATGTGTGTATGTGTGTAGAGACAGAGAGGAGGGAGGGAGAAAGGGAGAAGGGGGGGAGAGAGAGAGGGGGAGAGGGAGAGAGAGAGAGAGAGAGAGAGAGAGAGAGAGAGAGAGAGAGAGAGGTATTATAAGGCATTAACTCATGCAGTTATGGAAGCTGAGAAGTCCCAAGATTGGCAGTCCAAAATCCTAAGAACCAGGAAAGCCAATGGTGTGGTTTCAGTCCAAGTCCAAAGGTAGGAGGAGACTGACAACCCAGTTCAAAGACAGCCAGGCAGAGATAGTTCTCCTCTACTCTGTCTTTGTTCTAAGTCAAACCTTAAACAGACTGGATGAGTCCCACCCACATTGGGAAGGGCCATCAGCTTTATCCAGTCTCCTGATTCAAATGTCAATCTTATCCAGAACCTCACAGACACATCTGCAATAATGTTTAATCAAATATCTGGGTACCTTATGGCCCAATCAAGTTGACACATAAAATTAACCATTATAGGTTTTATGTAAGGCGCCACAGATATTGTTTATATAATAAATAATCCAGAAAATAGCCCTGGCTGGTGTGGCTCAGTGGATTGAGTGCCAGCCTGTGAACCAAAGGGTCATAGGTTCGATTCCAAGTCAGGACACATGCCTGGGTTGTAGACCAGGTCCCCAGTAGGGGTCGCTCGAGAGGCAACCACACATTGATGCTTCTTTCCCTCTCGTTCTCCCTCCCTTCACCTCTCTCTAAAAATAAATACATCAAATCTTTTTTTAAAGGAGAAAGAAACCTCAGATATTGTGGAGGAAGAGACCAGAGAATATAGATCTCAGAGTGCTGGGGAGGTGGGTACACCCAGAGGCCACATTTTTAATACTTCAATGTAAAACCAGAAGAGGGAGCCCTAGAGCCATGAAAATAGGAAGTGTATTCTAGGCCTTCTACCCCTGATTTAGTATGAGGAGCAGAAATGGATTGATATTGAACTTGCAAACATTTTGTAAGAAAAATGAAGTTAATCCTTCTGAATAATAAAGTTACAAATAATGAAGTCATACAAAAAATAGGGTCCCAAAGTCAGATCAAACTTTATTAATATTGCATCAGAACCTAAAGGAAATTTTTAAATGATAGAAATTATAAAAGAACTATATATATCAGTATTAGAAAATTGAGAAATGAGAGGACTAAACAATAGGGCTTATGAACAGGGAACTGACAGGAGTGGAAAGGGTAATTGTGAAGTAAAAGAGATGTAAAAAAGCATTTAAAAATAAATGTTAATATATGCAAAACCAAATGATAGTGTCAGGGAATATATATTGGGTGGTCAAACTACAAGAGAATGAAAGGAAGCAATTATTATAAAATCAGATTAGTGATTATTTTTGAGTGAAGGAAGGGGTTTGAGATTAGGATGGAACATATGGAAGGAGTTCTGTGTAGGCTAGCCAAGTCTGATTTGTTGAACTGAATGATGATTACAAGAGTGGTTGGCTTATAACTCACTAAGCTAAACATTTGTTTGGTTTATTTTTTCTAATTGTATCAGTTTATAATGCATTTGGCTGCAAATAACAGAAAAATCTGGCAATACCAGCTTAAACAAATAGCTGTTTATCCTGGCTAGCAGTCCTTAGCTGATGCCACAGCTCCTGCTACAATCAGGCATCCAGATGCTCAGTGTGCAGTGCTACTGGTATCCTGTGGGGAGAGACCAGGGATGCTGTTAAATATCCTACCATGCACAGGATAGTCCCTCACATCAAAGAATTTCCTGGTCCCAAATTGCAATGGAGCCAAAGTTGGGAAACTCCAAAAATGTTTCAGGGGGTCCATAAGGCCAAAACTGATTCAATAACAATAATAATACATTATTTGTCATTTTTACTTTCATTCTTTAACAAGTATACAGTGGAGTGGGCTTTTCCACTGCCTGCATAATGTGTGATATTGACTGTTGATCAAATGAAACAGAAATATGAAACATGTCTTACATTAATCAAGATTTTAAAAGATTTGAGAAAATGTATAAGAATGTCTCTCTCCTCACTATTTTTTGTTAGAAAATACTATTTTCCATTAAAATATGTTATCATATAAATGGGTTTATTAGCAATTTAAAATCAAATATTTATTTTTTCCTGTTTTTCTCAATCCAGTAAATATAGATAGCTATAGCCCACAAAACTAAAGCTCTTTTGGGGCCTCAATAATTTTTTAGAGTATAAAAGGAGTCCTGAAGACAAAAATTTGAGAAGCACTGGTCTGGAGACTAGCAGATTTTTAAATGCTTAAGAAATATGGAGACTATGTGAAGTGTAATTATGTATAGTCTTAACAAAGACTTATTTCATGAAGCGTTATTAAAGCCTTTTCTGTGCCCTGTGGTTTTGCTGTGTTCTGGGAACACAGTGGTCAATAGAATAGGGTTTCTGCCCAATAGTAGAGCTGAATCACATTAATTAGTATTATTTTTTAAAGTTTCATAATAGCCCTGGCCAGTGTGGCTCAGTTGGTTGGGTGTCCTCCCATACACCAAGAGGTTGTGGATTCAATTCCCAGTTAGGGCACATACTGAGATTGTGAATTCAATCCCTAGTTGGGGTGCGTAAGAGACAACCAATCGATGTTTCTCTCCCTGTCTTTCTCCCTTCCTTCCCCTCTCTATAAAAATAAATAAATTAATTATATCTTTTTAAAAGATTGTATCTATCTATCTATCTATCTATCTATCTATTTATTTATTTTTAGACAGAGGGAAAAGGAGGGAGAAAGAAAGGAAGAGTAATATCAATGTGTGGTTGCCTCTTGCGTGCTCCCTTCTGGGGACCTGGCCCACAACCCATGCATGTGTCCTGTCTGGAAATCGAACCAGTGACCCTTTGGTTCGAAGGCCAGTGCTCAATCCACCGAGCCACACCAGCCAAAGCTAATTAGTTAAATCTTTTAAAAGAGTTTTTTTAGAAATTGTGATGGGATTACAGAGGGAAGGGCAGTGTTTTGGTGCAGTGTTATTAGAATCAAGCATCATCTCACAACTCATTCTGATTAAGAAGACTGCCATTTTTGTTTCTGCCACAGACAGACAATCCACCTTTGACTCCCTGTCTCCCAAACTACCCAGTCCCACTGAAGATAAGAATTGCTTCTATAAACTTGTCATCCATGGCTTAAGGCCAGAAACAAACTAATTTATGTGCTTTTTACTTACTTTTTAGTGACTGTACTGGCAATATTTAATGAGTTACATGCAGATGTGGACCTTTATGCACTTCTATTTGGAGAAAGTGTCCTAAATGATGCTGTTGCCATTGTGCTATCCTCGTAAGTAACAATATTTCTGCCCAGGGAAGAGAGACTCTGGCTTCCTAAATGCTCTGGGCTAAATTCAGAGATCCATCTTACAGTGTTAAATATTAAATTGGGTGTTTTTCTAAATGAGGTTTCTCAACTTTATTGATTATGTTATATTGCTTTGTCCAGTCAGCAGCAATCAGAATGCTATACTAGCATAACATGGTGACTGGAGACTAAGTTAAGTGAATACACCATGGGAAGTGCCTGGTGAATTACAGATACATATGTTTGTTGGATAGTTTTTGGTACCATGGTGTAAAAACCAGCACAGTCTTTTTAATTTTCTCTTCTTTTTAAATTCCAGGTCTATTGTTGCCTACCAGCCAGCAGGGCTGAACACTCATGCGTTTGATGCTGCTGCGTTTTTTAAGTCAGTTGGCATTTTTCTAGGTATATTTAGTGGTTCTTTTACCATGGGAGCTGTGACTGGTGTTGTGACTGCTCTAATATCCTTTTTGTAGTTTTCTGGCCCTGCATGGGTATGATTATATGACATTATAAATGCAAAAAGAAAGTTATATTTTTTTCTTTTCAAAGTGAAGCTTAAATTTATTGTTCCACTGGGGTTTGGGGTCTTCTGACATGCCCCTTTGGTATAACATGACAGTTGAGTGCCTAGCTAAGAGTCTGAGAAAATGTTTGGGGTGTAACTCTGGGTTTAGCTCTCTCCTCACCTTTGCATTTTTCTTTCCCTCCTATGAACCAGTTGGAGATGGGAAATAAGGAGGTTAGTTTTAGGGGGATGAAAAGAGCTGAAGAACCAGGAGGAGGCTGGGAATCAGAGATCACCTCACAGAAGGCCAGGAAGAAGTAGGCTGGGAAGTGCTTTAGCCCCAAGCTTGTTGCTTCTGTTAGCATTCTGTGCCATATAGGGCTAACATGGCCATAACTAGCTGGGGGCCATTAGTGGGAATTACTGTGAGGTAGTCTTCCTTAAGTAGGCTGCACAATATTTAGTTTAAAACCAACTAACCAGCCAACCACCCCACAAACACACATAAAAGTGTGCAATGAGCAGGTAGCCCCTCCACAGGTGTGCTGAGTCCTTCATCATATCTTCTTTCAGTGGCATTTAGATCACTGCTGCCCAATAAATACAAATGTAATGGGAGCCACATATGTGAGCCAGATTTCAGCCTGTAATCAATATACAAATTAACAATACACACACATTATTAATGAGATTTTTGTGCATTCAATTTTTATATGCAATCTTTGGAATATGGTGCAGATTTTGTTCATATAGTACATCTCAATTCAGACTAGGCACATTTTCAGTGTTCAGTAAGCACATGTGGCTAGGGACTACTATACTAGACAGCACAGATTTATATTGCTTTCTTCACAAAGCCCCTTTTGATGCACCAGAGATTTATATTGTTCAGTAAAACCACCCATGAGATGTTTCCATGCTGGTCTTCCATGGAATGACAGTGTTAGAAGAAAAATCTCTGGTCCCAAAAGGTGATACCCGCACCTTGTATTTGCCCCTGGTGTGGCACATTTCTTTCTTCTTCATGCCTTCATTAGACACCTACTATGGGCTCAGGCCTCAGTGGCCTGCAGAGGACACGGTCTCACAGCATCATCTTCCCAGGCCAGCTCTAAGCATTCCTAGCACTGTCAGGACTAACCTGACAGTCACACCACATGCCAAGACTGTGCCTTTCAGACCCATGGGCATTGCAAGGAGCACAGAAAACCCATTTCCAGTGCAATGAGCAGGTAAATTTTATCTCAGTTTTATTGAGATAAAATTCACACTGTACAATTCAACCTTTTGAAGTGTACAATTTGATGGTTTTGGTATTTGACATTCATTTTTTAGAATTATAGTAAAATGTATATAAAATTTTCCCTTATAACCATTTTAAGTGTACATTTCAGTGGCATTCAGTACAACCACAGTGTTGTATAACTCCCTACTATCTGTTTCCAGAACTTTTTCATCATTTCAAACAGAACTGTGTACTCATTAAACAATATCCCCCTTTCCCAGCCCTTGATAATCTCTATTCTACTGGAAAGCTTAATTTTTTATTACTTTAAAAAGCAAGCAGCACCTTTGGGACCCCAAAGGAAGAGTTGAGGGGAAGGGATGGTCCTTAGGGAGGGAATCCTGGGCTAATAAAATGTGGTTCTTAGTGACTCTGGTAGTTCCTGGAGATGAGTTCCTTGACAGGGGCTGACGTGACCAAGTTTACAAAGCTGCACTGCTTCCCACTGCTGGAGACAGCACTCTTCTTCCTGATGTCCTGGAGCACGTTCCTCTTGGCAGAAGCCTGTGGGTTTACAGGTGGGTTTTCTCTACCCTTGGCCCACTCTTTCCCTCACTGTATAGGGGGCTGTGGGAGATTGAGGGGAGGGAAGAATTCTTAAATAGCAGCTGCATGGAGTTGATTAACAGCTCATTGAAAGTCCATGTGGTGGATTACTGAGCAAGGCTGATGTTCTAACTTATGAATAATTATTTCCCAAAGCTGCATAAATTTAAAGGATAAAGTTTATTGTTTCAAACTCAGTTATATCTTTGAGTATTCATTCTAACTGTATGTTTAGTTGCAAGGGTTACTGAACATATTAACATCTTATTTGTATCCTCCCTTAGATTGCTATGTTAGTTTACGAACAGCAGGAATAATAAGCAAAATATGTAAACTTTTAAAGGTAATTTTGTATCTACTCAGATAAGTGGGAACACAGGTATTCCTTGTCTTTTCCTCAGGTCTGTTTAATCATTGTTTTTCAATACCATATTTTTATGGTGCCAGTTTCATGTTATTATTGTGAGTGATCGTGTAGTTTTAGTTCCTCACATTCTCTCATTACAAAACCAAACAAAAAACCAAATCACTGATTTTTCCATTAAAAAACTTAAATACCACACATAACACAGGTAGTGAGGAAGTTCTTTTATAACCTTTTCAAAATTGCAACTTGTCTTAATATGCAGCATTATAAAATGCCCCACTTCCTTAAAACTCAACCATTATCTGTAAATTTATAGGCAAAGTCCCAAGTGCATCAAATGTCTTACATAACAAACTGGTTATCATTAACCAGAAGTCTAGATCATCAAGACTTGAATAAATGGAATAGTATTCTGGATCCATTTTGTCTGAATCTCTAGACCATGCAAAAATATAAAGCCTTGGTTTGAAATTAAACTCCTTTGTTCTAAGAACAGAGAGGAATATGATAAAAGTGTATGATAGGCCTTCACAGTCTCTCTGAATGCTAAATGCAATATACAGATGGTAATACAGTAGGAGTTTAGAGGTTGAGAGAGGATACTCTTAATTCTGGAGTAAGAGACGAGGTCCGGGACCTTGGGTTTGAAGGAAAGCAGGGTTGGAACAAAGAGAGGTTAATATGAGTGATGGGGGCAGGGAGAACTTTCAGCAATAGGAAACTCAAAGATATTCAGGAACTTGGATATGCTGGGCTTGCCTACCTTAAGTTTTTGTCTCACAGGGATTTTTCCTGCTGTTTTTTATTCCATTGATTATAAAAAACAACCTCTCATTGCCAGGTGTTGTAGCTGTACTTTTCTGTGGAATCACACAAGCTCATTATACCTACAACAATCTGTCGGTAGAGTCAAGAGGTCGAACGAAGCAGGTGAGCAAGAGCCCTCCATCCTCATGAGTTACCTGTGACTGACGCTGGGCTTCATGCTTCCTTTTTTCCTTTCCCTGCAGCTCTTTGAGGTGTTACATTTCCTGGCAGAGAACTTCATCTTCTCCTACATGGGCCTGGCTCTGTTTACCTTCCAGAAGCACGTTTTCAGCCCAATTTTCATCATTGGAGCTTTTGTATCCTTTTTTGGTTCCATTATTTTCTACATGGAGAGGTGACTGTTGCCAAGGAAGCTATAGTAATAATTTTTGTTTTGGGTGCATGACTGAGCCAGCATGAGTTCATGGTATTTTTATGAGAAAAAGAAGGCTTAAGTGGTTCATTTAAATGTATTTGATTTAAAGGACTGCCATTGATTCTGAGGTTGTCCTTTCTGCATTTCCTGTGTAAGATGGCCTTTCTGTTATGCCAGTGCTGGCAGGTGGCTGTTTGTTTTCTAAAGAGCCCTTCTTAGCATATCTAAGAGTGAGCAACCATGTCAGTTCCTGGAACTATTCTTATTTCATTGTTACATGAATTCGATCAAGGAGGTTCCCCATTTGAAAGACTAGAAGGTTCTATTACTCCTGTTCTTGACTGCATACTGATATGGGCAGCCCTCCCTGACCTCCCAGGGAAGCTTGCAGGTAATAAGCATGCTTTCACCCAAGCTTAACATATTGAGGTGGAAAAGACTCTTTTTTTTCCCCCTAGAAATGAAGAAGGAAACATAGAAAATATCGAATGGAAAAACAGTTGGTTTCTTGATTTAGTCCCACTGGGAGCGTAGTTTCTGGAAGAGAGACACAATTTTAAGGGTTGGATTCTTTCAAGTGAGGAGGGATGTGAATACCTAGCAGTGGATCAACAGCTGAGGGTTTTGCTCACTTGGCCTCAGATCCTATTGTTTTCATTTAAGTGAATTTTTCTGAGGCTTGGAACTGTAGTTCTACAGCTCAGCCTGGATTTCAAAATCCCAAGCAGGAGTTCTATATTGCCGGGCATTCACTTTTGCCTTTTCCAAGGCTCATGGATATCCTTAGGTCTTGGGATGCTGGCAAAAAGAAAGGAGCATTTTTCTCTTCTGGTGTTTTCATGTCTTGTGCAGGAATAAATGATATTCACCAAACAGCTAGATAGTGACAATGGTCTAATGCCATGTCACAATCCTTCCACTTATCTGCTTCAACTGGGGTTCATTTCTTGGATTGACAAACTAATAGCTGAAAGTCTGCAGGATCAGTGTTTTTATTCTTGATTAGGAAAGACCTTGCATGTCATTTTGATTTGTATTCCTGGCATGGTATCCTGTGAGAGTGAGAACGCAGCCCTTGTTTACAAATGAGGACCCTGGAGTGGGGCCAGTCAGATCCTCTGAGAATCCTGAAGGCTGCTTACATGGAGGATCTCTGCATGGCTACTGGGGTAGAATGGGCTTTATACACACTACCTGTTTCCTTTTGCTAAACACAAAACAAAAAACGAAGATAAAAAAAGAAAATTTTAGCCAGAGCTTTGCCCTGGAGAAGACAGAAGATACTTTTGCCCTCACTTGTATCCGAAACAGCTGCAGCTCTGGCAGCTGGTGCTTTGCTGGAACGGAAGCTCCCTGTTCCTCTGGTTCCCACTGGGCTTTCCTCCTGTAAGCAGGGCATGTGTGGCTCTCTGTTGGGCTCTGTTCTAAATTCAGCAGGTGACGAATGACTGGTTTCCCTGAATTCTTTGGTTTCCACAGTAGAGTTCCTCTTCCACACTTTTAATTTTCCATTTCTTATATCTCTGAAAGACATTTTAGCCACTTAGGTAGAGAAATCTTTCCAGATTGATTCTTGTGAGGAACATAAATGTGTTTTAGTATTATGAGTACTTTAAGTTTCCCTACCTCTTATTTGTAGACTCTTGCTGGTCATTCAAGCCCCTGGTGTTTACTTTCAATCAAAGCTTACTAGCTTCTGACCCAGCAAATTTTCTCCTCGTAGTTTGTCTCAGAGGTTAGTAATCTTTTCTTCTTGTGTTTTTTCTTCCAAAAGACCCCAACACACAGTTTGCTTCTCTCAGCTCCCCTCTCCTGATATGGTACCTTACCTTATTTCCAGACTTATTTTAAGATATGTTGGATGGGTCATACCAGTTTAATTAAATCATGAAGCTATAATGGTGCACATAATGAGCTAGATGTGACCTCTGTGGGCCAGCAGGTTGGGAAAGTTGGTCAATTGAATAGTACTTGTTGTTGAGACTTGTTTAGAGGGAAACTAGACAGCATTGCTTTTTTGGTGCAGCTCTCCTGATCATATGAGATGTTGTGGCATTCCTAAAATTCTCTGTTTAACCAGAGGTTGTGTGACAGTGGCATTCTGGAAAACTTTGGGCCCTTAACCTCCATTTGGTGCTCAGGTTGCCATCTTCCTGGGCAGAGCTGCACATATCTACCCGCTCTCCTTCTTCCTCAACTTGGGCAGAAGGCATAAGATTGGCTGGAATTTTCAACATATGATGATGTTTTCAGGTAAAACAGTATAAATGTATACAAAATGAGTGTTTTTCAGCAGGCAGTGTTAATATGATTAAAGTATTGATAACATTCATAAAAAGAGAAAAATTCAGCTTTCTGGTTCTGTTTTATCCGCTGCAGTGCTGAGTAGACAGATGTACATGGTAAACTTACTTTATATTGATTTTGCAAACTCTACTACCAAATGTGAACATTCTCACCTAAAATATTTGCATCTTTATTTCATTCCTACCACTCAAGGGGCCTGGAGGTATATGAAAGTGCCTAATTTTTCTCTAGATTGTTCATAACTCTTAATTTTCAAGAAGGGCTCCAGAACTAAATTAAGTAAAATAATTGGTCTTCAATGAGAAAGAACATAGGCCGTGTCACTCAACACCCCTCCCCCAGCTGCAGTATCTTCTTGTAAAATAGTGACATTGAGCTAATTAGTTGAGGTCTCTCCTAGCTCTAACTTGGTATGGAGCAAAAGAAATAAAATACACTCCTAAGGAAGATGACCCCAAACTGGAAAACAACAGCTGTCATAGTTCTGCTGATTTACACTTGATTTACACTGTCTCCCAGATGCCCCCTCTCCACTATAAAGCTAGAAAGTGTGTAGAAGCCACTGAGAAAATAAAGGAAAATAAGGAAATATGTGCAGATAAAGAAGGGAGAGAACAATCTGCGTGAATAGATAGTGCAGTAAAAGGTGGTAAGCATCAGATTTGATAAATAAGACCCAAGTTACAGCATCTCTGCAGAGAAGAGGGAGGAAATAAATGGTGGCACAAAAGGCTACTGTAATTCTTAAAGTTACTTCTGTCCTGTTTGGGGGATGGGGAGGGGCTATACAAGAGGCAAAGTGAGTAACTGCTCTTTACTGCCATGCAGTAATTCTTGGGGGCCTTAGAGAGTCATACTGAAACCACACCAACTGGTACTATTCAGCAGAGTAGTCATTGTCTTACTTGCATCTGTCCTTAAATGTACAACTTGCCATAATGATTGCCTTTCACTCTTACAAACATTTATTGAGCATTCTCTTTTATAAGCCACAGTTCTAGGTTGTAGAGGACACAGAAACCAGCCTCCTTCAAGGAGTTCACAGTATACTGGTGGGAGACAGGTGTACAAAGTGCTTTCTCTGAAGAGAGTGGGGTGAATTGCACAAAAGAAGTATAGAATAAATGCAGAGGAGAGGAGGAGCCAGGGCCATCTTTGCAAAGGGGTAACTTTTGAACTGAGCTTGGAAGAAATGGATTTCAGGAGGCAGCAGGTTAGAAAGTCTGGGAAGGATTGCCTCATGTGCCTTTTGCAAGAAAAGGTAAGCAGTCTGGTTCACATGTAAGACACATGGGGTAATGGTGAAAGATGGTAAGGTTGGAATGGAAAATTACATGTAAAGTGGTGTGAACCTTCAGATTGCACTGGAATCACCTGTTGGTCTGGTTAAAGCAGTGGGTACAGGGAAGCCTCGAGAATATGAATTTCTAACATGTTCTGTGCTGTTACTGATTTGAGGATTACACTTTGAGGACTACTGCTGGAGTCTAGACCACAGAGAAGCTCCAGTGCTGTACCAGTTTGGGTTTTACTTAGAAGCAGTTTGGAAGCATTAGGGATTTGTGAGGACAATGGTAAGATCCTCCTCATGTATTAGGAAAGTGATAGCAGAAAAAAGAGATGAATTGGACATAACTCAGTCACCTAGATAAACTTAAAATATGTTTATTATCTTTTGTACTAAAAGACTGAGAAGTACATAGTGCTGTTTAAAGATATCTCTTATAAAAATTATTTTCTGCTGGGAGAACTCATTCTTGAAGGCCATGAACTATCTGAGGTTTTACTTTCATATTGTTTACAATGTTTACCTAATAAAATGAAGAAATATATAGCAAGCATTGTCTTTTTCTGACCCCCAAGTTATCCTATTTGAGATAACATCTCTTTAGAGGCTTAAATATTGATTGATTGGTCAATGACATAACTGGCCTATAGGGTAATCTAGATATGTATAAATATTTTCCTAGGACAGATTAATAGAAAACATTAACTTCACTCTGTTTTTTAATGTGACTTTTGTTGAATAATTCTTCTTTAGTAAATCATAATGAAGTTCTTAGATTAATTGTGAAATTATTGGGAAAGGTGGGAAAAATATAAACAGATATAGTGGGCATAACTTTAATTCTTATACACACAATCTTGCTCATGGTGAATAGGAATTTAAACTACATATGTATTAAAGACCATGGATTCAGTCTTCAGTATGCAATAAATTATGAGCATGGCATGGGAAGGAACAAAAAAGCTTAGAAACATAAATATTAAAATGTTCATGCTTAATCTTAACACATGTTATTGTAGATTATCAGGGCCAGCAAACTGTGGTGCCTGAGCCAAATCTGGGTGCTGCCTGTGTTCATATACCCTGAGGGCTCAAAATGGCTTTTACAGATGAATATTTATAATCTATTCGATAATCAGGAACATTAACTTTGCAAGCCAGATAAGCATTGCCACACTCAAAGAATTCCTTTCTTTTCAATAGTAGGCCTGTGTTACAATAATTGTACTCATTATTATTATATTCTTGTTTTTGTTAATGAAATTTTGTGAAAATTTGTTTTTTTAATATAAGTACCTACATGATAGCCTTGATTTTTCCTCATGGTCCACAAAGCATAAACTATTTGTCATCTTTTACAGAAAATGTTGCCAACCCCTGATGTAGATCAGGTTATATTGTTACTTCTCTGTGTGGCCTTGCTAAGGAAATGTTGAACTATTTTGTGGTTTATAATATATGAACCACAAATATAAATTTGATATATTCATACATAACCTGTTTCTTAAGTTTATAGTGACTATGTAGGGAATGGGCTGTGCTTGGATCACAGACTTGGAGAGCTAAAATTATTCCTTATTTATATTTCTTTTTGTTTCATATTACTAGCAGGATAATTATTTCAGCAATAAAAGAGTTATTAATATTAATAAAAATATCCTTTACAAAGTTATACAGTGTTTTTAGCATTGTATTTGGACACTTTGCAAAAGAAAACTTCAAACAGGAAAAAATTATATTCCTTTATAGTTCTTCTTTCTGAATAAAACAACTTGACTCCAGAAGCATAAGTGGATATGGTTTATGAGCCCCCAGAGGTAGCAGTGCATTTGAGGACACATTGCCATTTGTCATTATAACCAGGACAACTTCCTCTTTGGTCCTTGCAGGCCTCAGGGGAGCAATGGCATTTGCACTCGCCATCCGAGACACAGCATCCTATGCTCGCCAGATGATGTTCACGACCACGCTCCTCATTGTCTTCTTCACTGTCTGGATTGTTGGTGGAGGCACAACACCCATGTTGTCATGGCTTAATATAAGGTCGGTTTGAAACTGAGGCTAGTTTTGTGTCTATACCACTATACCCATGCTGGGTGTGCTATAGCTTAGTGCATGGAAGGTTTTTACTGTTTGTTGTTGTTGTTGTTCTGGGGAGAGATCAAAACTAAAAAACAATAAAAATTCAGAGTGTTGAAATTTCCAGGAGAAAAAAACTGTTGCCATTAAAGTTTTTGTTGCTACAAAATCACAAGGGATTAGAAACACCTGCACCTTGCTGGCACAGTGACATTAGGGCAAGAATCCAAAAAGTCTTAAAGCCGAAGGAGAGAGGGTAAACATAGCTGTTTGCAATGTCTGCTATTTCACAATCAAGTTTTGTTTTTCACAATTACAGTTTTGTTTTAGGAGGAAACTGCTGTGTCTTTTCTTGCTTGAGTGCACAAAAGAGGTGACATTTCCTGCATAACCCTCATTTGTTGCAGCCTCATGGATGTCCCCTGCCTGTGGTTTTGCAGTTGTGTCTGAAGGGGCACTGACCTAATTTTCGTGTTTTAAAGAGCACTTAAATTCTGAACTGGGCTTGTGAGCTCCCACATCCTATGGCAAAAAGGACTTTGGAACAGGAGTCAAGACCCACAGCCCAACTCTGGCCCTGGTTTAATGCAAGCCCCTCATGTCTTTGGGCCTCATTTTCTCTTATTAATAAATAAAAGCACATTGTCAGATTTTCTCCAGGTAACCTTCAGTTCTGAGTGAGTACCCTGAATCTTGGAGGTGCTCTCACCACCTGCATCAGTTTTGGGTCTGCAGAGGGTGAAAGTGATCAGGAGAAGATAATTCAATAGTGCAAGAGGTGTGAAGAATTCTCTGAAAAGCCACAGGGTGGCAATGTTTTTTTTTTTCATTCTCTGTTGGCTTTTAGTTTGTATTTTCTTCTCTAGAATGTAGGATACATGGGAATAACAGCTGCAAAGCATACCTAGCTTAGAGGAGAGAAAAATGAACAGGGATCTCACAGTCATCCTTGGAGTCAGAGATAAAACTAGAGTTGGAGAGAATAGTCTCAAAACTTTTATATTGATAGCAAGCAGGGATTCCTGGGTTTGGCCACTGCCAGCTCTCCCATTTCTGGGCTGACATGACTCAGCCTCAGGGTGGGTGGGTCTGCAGAATCTATGTGGGGCTTATCAGTGATGGTCATATAATAGCTAACACTTATGCTGCAGGTGGTATTTAAGATGCCACATGTATATTAAGCTAATTCTCATAACATTCCTATAAGGGAGCTACCACTATTGTCTTTATTTTAGAGTTGGGAAAGCTGACACACAGAGAAAGAACTTGCCCAAGGTCACAAAGCCTTAAGTGGACAGGTTGGTATATGAATCCAGACAGTCTTGCCACAGAGTCCACACTCATTTAATAACTACTGTGCTATACTGTCTGTAAGAAGGCTTGCTGTGGTAGGGTCTTTTTTATGTTGTAAAATGTGGGATGATTTGAATTTCAATTTCTTGGCATGAATCTTGAGAGTTATGCTAAGGAAAACTATTCATGTGTGGCAATATAAACCTGAAGAAGAAAATTTACAGATTTTTGGCTTGAAACTTGAGACATAAGATGTACTATCTTTGTTTTGTATAGCAGAATAAGAACTGCACAGTTGAGAGTCTGCATTCAGTGACCTCTGAGATTACTTCCTGCTTCTATTTGGTCACTCAGTAGGTACCCTGGATGCTCAGAAGCTGATTAACTCATGTTTGTGTTGAATGCTATTTTATAGGTCCTTTATTGCCCCCCTCAACATACACAGGATCAAATGATTTCTCACTGGGAATAGACAGTAGACTTATGACATTTTGCATTTCTCATAACCCTTTTCAAGAAGTGGGCCACTAAAACAGAGCTACCCAGAGCTGAGAGCATGGGCAGCTTACTCTGAGACACACAAGCTGTATGTGTATGAATATAATATAATAATTGAATGTCTGTGAAATATTAATGTAATGTATAGATAGCATTTAGAACATAGCAGCTACCACACAGTGAGGGGTTAGAAATGACTATGTGCATGACTGTGTATGAGAGACTCAGTTTCTCTACATCCTTGCCAGCATTTAGTGTTATCAAATTTTTTCAGTTCAGCGGTTTTAATAGGTCTGTAGCATACCTCAATTGTGGTCCTAATATGCATTTCTCTCAGGGACAATAATATTGAACATCTCTTTGTGTGTTTATTTTCTACTGATACATCTTTTATGCTAAAATATCTGTTTCAGTCTTTTATCCATTTTCTTTTTTAATCATTTTTACTGATGTTCAAGTACAGTTGCCTCCAATTTTCCTTTATCACTCCCTCTCTCCCCAGCCAACCCCACCTCCCACCTCTATCCTACCCACCTTTGGTTTTGTTCAAGTGTCCTTTATACATGTTCCTTGATGACACTTCCTCCTTTTCCACTCATAATCCCCTCCCACCTCCTGGATTTATTGATCCTTGGAATAGTTCTTTTAGTCTCTATGTCATTTAATTCTGCTCTGATCTTCATTATTTCTTTCATTCTACTACCTCTGGGCTGTCTTTGTTGTTCCTCCAGTTCTTTTGGTGTAGGGTTACGTTGTTTATTTGAAATGTTTCTATCTTTTTTAGGTAGGCTTGTATCAGTACAAACTTCCTTCTCAAGACTGCCTTTGCTGTGTCCCATAAGTTTTGGACTGTTGTGAGTTCATTTTCATTTGTTTCCAGAAACTTTTTGATTTCTCCCTTGATCTCATTCTTAGCCCTTTCATTGCTTAATAGCATGCTATTCAATCTCCATGAATTTGAGTGTTTCTGACTTTTTTTTCTTCAGGTTGGTTTCAAGTTTTAGGCCCTTGTGGTCCAAGAAAATGCTTGATATGATTTCATTGTTCTTGAATTTGTTGAGGCTTGTTTTGTGTCCTGTCATGTGGTCTATCTTTTAAAATGTTCCATGTGCATTTGGAAACAATATGTACTTTGTTTCTTTGGGATGAAAGGTTCTATATATGTCAGTTAAGTCAATTTCATCTAGGGCATTGTTCAGTGCTGCAATATTCTTGTTGACATTTTGTTTGGAAGATCTATCCATTTTGATAGGTGGGTATTAAAATCCTCTATATAAGTGCGTTGTTGTCTATATCTTTCTTGAAGTCTTCTAAGGTTTTCCTTATATATTTGGGTGCTCTTATGTTGGGTGCATATATGTTTATAATGTTTATGTCTTCTTGAAAGATTCTTCCCTTGGTATTATGAAGTGTCCTTCTGTGTCCCTTTTTATAGCCTTTGTTTTGAAGACTATTTCGTTTGATATAAGTATTGCTACCCCAGTTTTTGTTTGTTTGTTTGTTTGTTTGTTTGTTTGTTTGTTTTACTGTCCATTTTCTTGGAATGTTTTTTTCCAACACTTCACTTTCAGTCTGTGTAGGTCTTTTATTCTGAGGTGGGTCTCCTGTAGGCAGCATATGTGCGGGTCATGTTTTCTTATCCATTGAGCTACCCTATGTCTTTTGATTGGAGCATTCAATCAGTTCACATTAAGGTTATTAGTAATAGGTACTCATTCATTGCCATTTTACCCCCTTTGTACCTGTGTTCCTCTCTCTCTCTCACACACTCTTTTTCTTCCTCTTGTTAAAGCAGTCCCTTTAGCATATCTTGCAATGCTGATTTGGTGGAGGTATATTCTGTCAGTCTTCTTTTGTCTGGGAAACTCCTTATTTCTCTTTCCTTTTTCGATTGAGAGCCTTGCTGGGTAGAGTAGTCTTGGTTGCATGCCCTTGCTTTTCATTACTTGGTATATTTCTTTCCATTACCTTCTGGCTTGTAATGTTTCCATTGAGAAATCAGCTGCTAGCCTTATGGGGCTCCCTGGTATGTTACTTCCTGTTTCTCCCTTGCTGCTTTTAAGATTCTCATTTGTCTTGGAATTTCGCTGTTTTCATTATGATGAGTCTTGGAGCAGGCTTCTTTGTGGTCCTCTTGATTGGGATCCTCTGTGCTTCCTGTATTTGTGTGGCTTTTTCTCTCATGAAATTAGGGAAGTTTTCCATCATTACTTTTTCAAACAGATTTTCTATCTCTTGCTCTTCTTCTTCTTCTGGTTACCCTATTATACAGATATTATTCTGTTTCATGTTGTCATGCAGTTCCCTTTATCCCTCTTTGTTCTCTTTGAGGATTTTTTCTCTTTCTTTTTTGGAGGTTTTTCTACCTCGTCCTCCAGCTCGCTGATTTGATCCTCTGCTTCATCTAGCCTGCTTTTGATTTCTTCTACTGTGTTCTTCAATTCAGAAATTGTATTCTTCATTTCCTCTTGGCTCTTGTTGATAGTCTCTATTTCGTTTTTCATGTTGATTTACTTTGCCGGAAGCTCCTTGTAGTTTCCCTGTAGTTTTTGGTAATTCTCAGTGAGCTCATCGAGCTTCCTTATAACCATTGTTTTGAACTCACTATCTGATAGTTGACTTGCCTCTATTTCATTTAGCATTCTTTCTGAGGCTTCCTCCTTTCCTTTTGCTTGGGGTTTGTTTCTTTGTCTTCCCATTGTTTGTGAGACTCTTCTTGTTAGCCTCTGTTTCTTAAATTGATCTGTTCCGACTCCCTGAGTTTGTGGTGTGAACTTCTATGGTAAGAGACTTGTGAGAATCAGTGGTGCAGTCTCCTTGATCTCCTGAACTTGATGCTCCTAGGATGCCCTTTATGCTATTTATGTTGGCTCTCTGGATGTCTTTGGGGTTTGATTGTTGTTGGGTCTTTCTTTGGTGGTTCCTTCCTTCCAGCTGGTTGACTGAGGGCCACTCCACCATCCACATCTTGTATGCTGTTGTGCAGGTGCTGCCAGAACAAAACCACAAAGTCCAGGGAACAAACCCACATCTGCAATAATATCTCCCCTCCACAATCCCACTATCAGCAGCTAATTAACCAGTATTAATGAGGGTGTAAAGAAATTAAGACTATTATAAGAAAGGAGAGAAATAAACTATAGTAGAAATTCTAGTGAGTTAATATGCACACACTTGCTGGAAAAGCAATGAATATTAAAAAGCTATGCAGGAGAGAAAATATTGCTAATCATGGAGAAGACCAGAGTGGTTTTTGTCTCGGTATCCTCTAGTATTTACCACTGTTTTTTCTTTCTGGATCTGCCTCTGGTGATGTCACGCATTGACCCCATCTGACACTAGGCAGCCTGCTCTGAGAGTGCCAGAGGTCTACTGTCTGTGGCTATTTCCCTCAGTTGTCAATCTAGTCACTGTACACTCAGCAGTGAGGCTTAAACCCCATAGGGTGGGGCAGAATCCCTCCTGGGATTGGGGCTATTGTTTCCCCTCAGGCTGCTGCAGCTTGGAGGGGAGTGGTCTGCCTGAGGAAGATGGGTGATACTAATAGGGGGTGACTCAGCACTGGGATTCCAGTGGCCACTCTCTCAGTTCTTCCCTGAAGCCTCTGTCCCCAGTCTGTCCTTAAGCATGTCAAGTCCACTCTGTGCCCCCACCCTTTGCTAGGGATCTACTATCACTGGCTGACTCCTTCAGTTGTTAGTTTCATCATTCTGCACTCAGCAGTCATGGTTAAGCACCACAGGGCCAGGGCAGAGTCCCTCCTGGGGTTGGGGCCATTGTTTCCCCTCAGGCTGCTGCTGCTCAGAGGGGAGTCATCTGCCTGAGCACAATGGCTGCTGATGTATGGGGGATGACTCAGCACTAGGATCCCTGGGACTACTCTCTCAGCTCTCTCAGCTCTCTCTAGAGCTTTTGTCTCTAGTCTCTCCTCAGGCGTCTCTAGTCCACTCTGCCCCCATCTTTGCCAGAGCCATGGGTAAGTGGATGCAAATGAAAATTTGTGTGTTGACCCTTTAAATGGCTTTTTGTGTCTCTAGACAACTATCTCTGGCAGAGAGAAACCCTTCTGCTTTTTGCCATTGGTTGTTATGTATACTTTTTGGGCTCTGGTGTTCTAGGCTGAGGATTGCAGCTTAGGGTTTAGACCCCACAATTCTCAAGGGGACCCAACCAGTTGCTTAATTATCCCTCAGGTGCTGCTGCCTGTGGGCACCCAGCCAGCCATCTGGAGCAGTGCACTCCTTACCAGTCAGTTAGTGCCAAAACTGATTCTTCTGTCTGCCCAAGGCTTTTAGGGTTATCTCTTACTATTGTTCAATTGTTTGACCTCAGTGATTTCTCCACAATGTAGTTGTAATTCCAGGTTGGCTCTGGGAGGAGGTTGATGTGGCTTCCATTCACTCCTCCACCATCTTGTCTCTGGATCTTTTATCCATTTTCTAATTGGATTTTTTATTAATTATTGAGGTTTTTTAATTGAGATTTGAGAGTTTTTTATTTGTTCTAGATACTAGTCTCTTGTCAGGTATGTGGTTTGTAAATGTTTTCACCTAGTCTGTAACTTGTCTTTTTATCCTTTTAAAAGTGTTGGCGTAGAGCAGAAGTTAATTTTGATGAAGTGCAATTTATCATTTAAGTTCTTACATGTGTTGTACTTTTTATGTCATGTCTAAGGACTCTTCATCAAGCTCTAGGTCTCCAAGATTTCTTTTTGTGTTATCTTCTAAAAGTGTTTTAGTTTTAAGCTTTACATTCAAGTTTATGATCCATTTTTACTTAATTTTTATATAAGAACTAAGGCATATTTTATTTTATTCTATGTTACTACAGCTATCTAGTTGTCAGCACAATTTGTTAAAAAAACTGTCCTTACTCTGAAGAATTACTATTACTCCTTTGCCAAAAATCAGTTGGCTATATGCATGTGAGTCTGCTTCTATTCTGGTTCATTGAATCCTGTGTCTATCCATCCACCTCATCCTGATAACTATCATTACATAATAACCCTTAGTATCAGGTAGAGTGAGTCCTTCCACTTTATTTATTTATTTTTAAACTGTTATAGTTCTTCTAGTTCCTTTCCATTTCCATTTTAGACTAAGTTTGTATGCATCTTTTTAAGAAACTTGTTGGGATTTTCATAGGAATTGTATTAAACCTGTATATCAATTTTAGAAGAACGGACATCTTTACTCTGTTGAGTCTTCAAATCTATGAACATGGCATTTTTCTCTATTTAGATCTTCGTTTATTTCTTTCATTTGTATTTTATAGTTTTCAGTATACAAAATTTCAGCCTGTACATGTTTTGTTAGATTTATGTTTAAGTATTTTTTCTCCTTTCTGAGTAACTGTAAAGGTTATCCTATTTTTAATTTCAGTTTCCATGTGCTCATTGCTAAGATATAGAAATACAATTGGTTTTTGTGTGTTGATATGATATCCTGTGACCTTGCCAAATTTACGTATTAGTTCTAGGAGGGTTTGTTTTTTTCTTGGGTTTTTATTTTTATTTTTTATAGATTCTTTGGGATTTTCTATGTAGACCATCATTTCATTTGCAAATAGAGACACTTTCATTTTTTTTCTAACCAGTGTGCCTTTTATTTTCTTTTGTTGATTTATTGCTCTGGCTAGGACTTTCAGTACTATGTTGAATAAGAGTGATGTGAGTGGACATACTTGCCTTGTTCCTGATCTTAAGGGTAAAGCATTCTGTCTTTCACTAAAAAGTATGATATTGATTTTTATGAGATCTAAGATGGTGTCGGAGTAGGAAGGAGCAGATTTGGCTTTCCTCTGCTCAGGGGAGAGAGTCCTGACCGATCTTTGGAGTGGAAAGGCAAGCAACCAACATATTTCAGCATTTTTGAGAACGGAGGACCAAAGATTGTGGCAAAACCAAAAGAACAAAGAACGGATCCTAGGCGGAGTGCTGCATCAAGGTAGGCTCCCGGGACAGGCATGTGGTCCCGGGGCTGCAGCCCCAGGCCCGGGGCCGCGGCTGGGTTTGCCGTAGGGTTAGTGGGAGAGAGCCAGGTCGGCTGCTCCCTCCCCAGCCGAGCGAGGTCTGGGCGGCTCTGGGAGGAGTCCAGGTGCTGGCGGGCACACCGGGTGGCGAGCAGCTTTGGAGGCGGTGAACGCCAAAGCCGAGTCGCGCTGCGGACCCGGACTCCCAGGGTCACCGTTCTGGCTGGAGCTTTGGCGGTGAGAGAAGCCGGGCCACTGTGGAGAGCGGCGGGCTGGATCGGAAGGAATTTCCCAAGAGGAAGGAGTGAATGGACACAGACACTGTTTGGGGAATTCTCCTGAAGTGATCAGTGGCTCTGGCCTGTCTGCTCCCCAGCTGTGAGCACGCAGGCTGCGGACGGGCCGCGCCCGCCCGCGGGGGCACCGGGTGTGGCAGACGGCCGTGCAAGCAGCAGACGGCCACTCACGGGAGCTCGGGTCGCGCGGGGCGGCGGACGGGCCGCGGAGCCAGTGCGAACCCCACGGGCCTAGGAAGAAAAGCCAAACAAGTCATCCTTCAGCCTGCCTCAGCCAGCAAGAGCAGAAAAACCGGTTTGGCCACTTTGAAATCAAGAGACTTTTTAATTTGATTCTATTTTTTTTTAACAATTTTTAATTTTTTAAGTTTTATTGTTTTTATTCTCTTTTGATTTCTTTTTCCTCTCTTACTGATTTCTTGTTTTATTCCTTCCTCCTTCCTGTCCTCCAATTTTATCTCTTCTTCCTGCCTTCGTCTGCCTTTTCTATTTTTTTCTTTTTTAACATTTTTCCTAAATACCTACAAGTGAGACAAAATCCTGGATCGGTGAAAAGACCAAAGTTGAACCCAAAGAAGGGGCATCACAACAGCTGGGACAGTGAGATAAATGTCACTCTGCTATTACAGAGAACCTGCAAGTTATTGCATATTTGTATTATTATTATTTTTCCAGTGTTCCTACATCTTGTTTTTTTTAACAATATTTTTATATCCCTCTTATTTTTGTATAGCCTGCTTTGCTAGGCTGGTTTTATTGTATGACCTGACAGCTTTCCCCTGATATCTCTTTCTATACCGTATTACTAATCTACTGTCCATTAACTCACCTGTGTCCTATCAGCATACTACTCAATGTTCTGTACTCCATATCCTTATTACCTAGATTTCATAGACTCTGCCATATGAATGTTGCCATAATATTATTGTAAATAACTGCTGTTCCATGCAATTGTAATTACTTCACAACACCCTCCCCCAGATCTTAGCCCATTTCAAAGTTTCCTGAACTCTATTACTGTAGTGGTTAACTATATTCTCTCACACACTACACCTATTTACTATCCTTTACTCTCACCTTACCCTAGAATCTGACCGCCCACAACCTCTCTGCTTTATAGATCCAACTCACAATCCTTCCTCCCCCAACAAGAGTATTATCTTCTTTCCATCCTTTCTAAAAATCAGCTAGCTGGGTGGAAGACCACAGTTAACACTATACATAGTGAAAGGATCTCCTATATCTTCCCTACTTGCTACTACTGTAAATAGAATAGAATTCTCGGTTGCTGTCCTAAACCATTTTGCCTTCCCCTCCATCTGATGACAAAAAAGAATAGGTGGAGGAGGTGAACACCAGGATACCCACTGGAAGAGGAAACCCAACAACTAAGGAACCACTAACAGATAACAGCAGAAGAAGGTGAAGGAGGGAGTAGTAACCACACAAACCTCAATCCAGGGCTTATCTGGAAATACAACTAAACAGTAGAGACAGTACCCAATACAAACAACTGAACAAGATTTCTTTAAACCTTGTACACACAGAAGAACCAGCCTCAACACAACCTGCCCTCACCAGCACAACAAAATACAGAAGGTGGTGGACAGAGTGACCCACATTTAACCAGCTGGCGGAAAAGAACCACCAAAGAAAGACTCAACAACAATCAAAACCCAAAGACAAACACAAAGCCAACTTAAACAACAGCCCAAGACCAGCGAGCTTGGGGGGTCAAGGAAACAGCACCACTGAAACTCACTGCTACCCTACTAAAGAAGTTCACATCATAAACCGAGGGAGCCAGAACAGATCAATATAAGAAGCTGAGGTGAACAAGAAGAGTCTCACAAACAATGGGAAGACAAAGAAATACTCCCCAAATGAAAGGAAAGGAGGAAGCCTCAAAAAGAATGCTAAATGAAACAGAGGCAATTCAACTATCAGATATTGAATTCAAAGCAGTGATTGTCAGGAAGCTCAATGAGCTCACAATGAGCTACGAGAAACTACAGGGAAGCTACAATGAACTCAATGAAAACTACATCAGCATAAAAAAGGAAATAGAAACTCTCAACAAGGGCCAAGAGGAAATGAAGAATACAATCTCTGAAATGAAGAACACAGTAGAAGGAATGAAAAGCAGGATCGATGAAGCAGAAGATCGGATCAGCAAGCTAGAGGACAAAATAGAAGAAAACACCCAGAAAGAGCAAGAAAGGGAAAAGAGGCTCAGAAAGACTGAAGAGGGATTAAGAGAAATGCAAGACAATATGAAACGTAATAATATCCGTATAATAGGGATACCAGAAGGAGAAGAAGAAGAACAAGGGATAGAAAACCTAGTTGAACAAGTGATGATGGAAAACTTCCCTAATTTGATGAGACAAAAAGTCACACAAATCCAGGAAACACAGAGAGTCCCAATCAAGAGGAACCCAAGGAGGCCCACCTCAAGACACATCATAATTAAAGTGGCAAAATTTCAAGACAAAGAGAGAATCTTAAAGGCAGCAAGGGAGAAGAAGGAAGTAACATACAAGGGGGCCCCAATAAGGCTAACAGCTGGCTTCTCAATGGAAACACTCCAAGCCAGAAGAGAATGGCAAGAAATAATCCAAGTAATGAGAACCAGAGGCCTGCAACCACGACTACTTGACCCACCAAGGCTCTCAATTAAGATAGAAGGCCAAATAAGAAGCTTCTCAGACAAAAGAAGTCTAAAAGAATACACCTCCACTAAACCAGCTCTGCAAGAGATGCTGAAGGGACTGCTTTAAGGAAAGAAAGGAAAAGAGAGAGTGAGAGAGGATCACACGTACATAAAAGGCAATGAATAAGTACCTATCAATAATAACCTTAAACGTAAATGGATTAAACGCTCCAATCAAAAGACATAGAATAGCTGATTGGATAAGAAAACATGACCCACACATATGCTGTCTACAAGAGACCCACCTCAGGATAAAAGATCTGCACAGGTTGAAAGTGAAGGGCTGGAAACAAATTTTCCAAGCAAATGGACAGGAGAAAAAAGCCGGGGTAGCAATACTCATATCTGAGAAAATAGACTTCCAAAGAAGATCCATAAAGAGAGACCCAGAAGGTCATTTCATAATACTCAAGGGAAGAATTCACCAAGAAGACATAAACATAGTAAATATATATGCACCCAACATAGGAGCACCTAAATACATAAAGAAAATCTTAGAGGACTTCAAGAAAGATATGGACAGCAACACAATTATTGTGGGGGATTTTAACACCCCTCTATCAAAAATGGACAGATCTTCCAAACAAAACATCAACAAAGACATTGTGGCATTGAACAATACCCTAGACGACCTGGGCTTTACTGATATTTACAGAACCCTCCATCCCAAAGAAGCTAAATACACATTTTTTTCAAATGTACATGGAACATTTTCAAAGACTGACCACATGATAGGACACAAAACAAGCCTCAACAATTTCAAAAAAATTGAAATCATACCAAGCAATTTCTCGGATCACAAGGGACTGAAACTAGAAACCAACCACAAGGAAAAAAACCCAAAACACTCAAATTCATGGAGATTAAACAGCATGCTATTAAACAATGAATGGGTCAAGAATGATATTAGGGAAGAAATCAAACGGTTTTTGGAAACAAATGAAAACGAACTCACAACAACCCAAAACTTATGGGACACAGCCAAGGCAGTCCTGAGAGGGAAGATCATAGCGATACAGGCCCACCTAAAAAAGTTAGAAACATTTCAAACAAACAACCTAACCCTACGTCTACAAGAACTCGAGGAACAACAACAAAGACAGCCCAGAGCAAGCAGAAGGAAGGAAATAACCAAGATCAGAGCAGAATTAAATGACATAGAGACTAAAAGTACAATTCTAAAGATCAATGAATCCAAGAGTTGGTTCTTTGAAAAGATAAACAAAATCGACAAGCCTTTAAGCAGACTCATCAAGAAAAAAAGAGAGAAAACCCAAATAAACACAATCAAAAATGAAAGAGGAGAGATTACAACAGATACCACAGAAATACAAAGGATTGTAACAAATTACTACAAAGAGCTGTATGCTAAGAAATTTGAAAACCTAGATGAAATGGACAAATTTCTAGAAAAATATAACCTTCCAAAACTCAATAAAATGGAAGCAGAAAGCCTCAACAAACCAATAACAGCAAAAGAAATTGAAGCAGTAATCCAAAAACTCCCAACACACAAAAGCCCTGGACCAGATGGTTTCACAGGAGAATTCTACAAAGCATTTAAGGAAGAACTAACACCTATCCTTCACAGACTATTTCAAAAAATCCAAAAAGATGGAAGACTACCAAACTCTTCTTATGAGGACAACATCATCTTAATCCCAATACCAGATAAAGACACAACAAAGAAAGAAAACTACAGGCCAATATCGCTGATGAACATTGACGCTAAAATCCTCAACAAGATACTGGCAAACCGCATCCAACAGTACATTAAGAAGATCATACACCATGACCAAGTTGGATTCATTCCAGGTATGCAAGGATGGTACAATATACGCAAATCAGTAAATGTAATACATCACATAAACAAAAGCAAAGACAAAAACCACATGATCATATCAATAGATGAAGAAAAAGCATTTGATAAGGTACAGCACCCATTTATGATAAAAACACTCAGTAAAGTGGGAATAGAGGGAGCATTCCTCAACATAATAAAGACCATATATGAGAAACCTACAGCCAACATTATACTCAATGGGCAAAAATTAAAATCTTTTCCAGTAAGAACAGGAACAAGACAAGGATGTCCACTTTCACCACTTCTATTCAATATAGTACTGGAAGTTCTAGCCACAGCAATCAGACAAGAAAAAGAAATAAAAGGAATCCAAATCGGAAAGGAGGAAACAAAACTGTCACTGTTTGCAGATGACATGATAGTGTACATAGAAAATCCTATAGACTCCACCAAAAAACTGCTTGACCTAATAAATGAATTTGGTAAAACAGCGGGATACAAAGTCAATATCCAGAAATCAAAGGCATTTCTGTACACCAACAATGAAACAGCAGAAGCAGAAATGAAGAAAAAAATCCCATTTGAAATAGTAAAAAGGAAAATAAAATACCTAGGAATAAACCTAACCAAAGAGGTAAAAGACCTGTATTCAGAAAACTACATAACACTGAGGAGAGAAATCAAGGAAGACACAAACAAATGGAAACATATACCGTGTTCATGGATTGGAAGAATTAATATCATTAAAATGTCCATACTACCAAAAGCAATTTACACATTCAATGCAATACCTATTAAAGTACCAATGGCATATTTCACAGACATAGAACAAACACTTCAACAATTTATATGGAACCATAAACGACCCCGAATAGCTGCTGCAATTTTGAGAAAGAAGAGTAAAGTAGGAGGAATCACAATACCTGACACTAAACTATACTACAAGGCCACTGTAATCAAAACAGCCTGGTACTGGCATAAAAACAGGCACATAGACCAATGGAACAGAACAGAGAGCCCAGAAATAAACCCAAGCCTCTATAGTCAATTAATATTTGAGAAAGGAAGCAGCAACATAAAATGGAATAAAAATAGCCTCTTCAACAAATGGTGTTGGGAGAACTGGACAGCTACGTGCAAAAAAATGAAACTCGAGCACCAACTTACACCTTATACAAAAATAGATTCAAGGTGGATAAAAGACTTAAATATAAAGCGTGACACCATTAAAGTCCTAGAAGAGAACGTAGGTAGGAAAATCTCAGATATTTCACGCAGAAACTTTTTTACTGACTTGTCTCCTAGAGCAAGGGACATAAAGGAAAGAATAAACAAATGGGACCTCATCAAAATTAAAAGCTTTTGCACAGCTAAGGAAAACAGTATCAAAATAAAAAGAGAACCAACTGTATGGGAAAACATATTTGCTAATGATACCTCAGACAAGGGTTTAATCTCCAAAATATATAAAGAATTTACACGACTCCACTCTAAGAAGACAAGTAACCCAATTAAAAAATGGGCAAAGGACTTGAACAGACACTTCTCCAAGGAGGACATACAGAAAATCCAAAGACACATGAAGCGATGCTCAATATCGCTAGCCATCAGAGAGATGCAGATTAAAACCACAATGAGATACCACTTCACACCAGTGAGAATGGCCATCATAAACAAAGCAACAAACAACAAGTGTTGGAGAGGATGTGGAGAAACGGGGTCCCTAGTGCACTGTTGGTGGGACTGCAGACTGGTACAACCATTATGGAAAGCAGTTTGGAACTTCCTCAGAAAACTAAAAATGGATCTGCCTTTTGACCCAGCAATTCCATTGCTGGGACTCTATCCTAAGAACACTAAAACACCAATACAAAAGAACCTTTGCACCCCGATGTCATAGCAGCACAATTTACAATAGCTAGGTGCTGGAAGCAACCTAGATGCCCATCAGTAAATGAATGGATCAAAAAACTATGGTACATTTACACAATGGAATTCTATGCAGCAGAAAGAAAGAAGGAGCTCCTACCCTTTGCAACAGCATGGATGGAGCTGGAAAGCATTATGCTAAGTGAAACAAGCCAGGCAGTGAAAGACAAATACCACATGATATCACCTTTAACAGGAATCTAAACAACAAAACAAAACAAAACAATAAACTAGCAAAATATAACCAAAGACACTGAAATAGGGGATAGTCTGACAGTGGCCAGAGGGGAGAGAAGAGGGAATTTCAGGGGGGAATGGGTAGGGATTACAGGAACAAATTTGGAGGACACATGGACAAAAACTAGGGGTGGGGGGTAATGGGGGAAGGGGGGAGGGTTGGGTGGAGGGGCTGGAATGGTAGTAGGGGGGAGAAAACTGTACTTGAACAATGATTGAAATAAAAAAAAAAGTATGATATTATCTGTAGGGTTTTTGTAGATGTTCATCATCAAATTGAGGAAGTTTATATTAGTAGGTTTCTGTTATTTTTTAAAATAACAAACATGTTGAATTTATTTATTTATTTTTAGAGAGGGAGGGAAGGGAGGGAGGGAGAGAGAGAGAGAGGGAGAGAGAGAGGGAGAGAGAGAGAGAGAGAGAAACATCAATGTGGGGTTGCTGGGGGTTATGGCCTGCAACCCAGGAATGTACCCTTGCTGGGAATCGAACCTGGGACACTTTGGTTCCCAGCCCACGCTCAATCCACTGAGCTACGCCAGCCTGGGCACAAACATGTTGAATTTTATCAAATGCTTTTTCTGTGTAAATTTATATGATCATATAATATTTTTCTCATTTACTATGTTAATATGGTGGGTTACACTGATTACTTTTCAAATATCAAACCAGCCTCACTTGTCCAAAACAAACCCCATTTTTTTGTTGTGTATAAATTTTATACATATTGCTGAACTGTATTAGCTAATATTTTCTTAGGGATTTTTTCTGTCTGTGTTCATGAGGGATATTGGTCTGTAGTTTTCTTTTGTCATACTGCCTGTATCTTTTTTCGGAATCAGGATATCTGGCATCACAAAATGGGCTGGGGCATGTTTCCTACTCTTTTGCTTTCTGGAAGAGATTGTATAGAAGTGGTGTTAATTCTTTTTGAAAGTTTTATGGAATTCTTCAGTAAAACCATCTGGTCCTAGAGACTTCTTTGACAGGGATTTTAAAATTATGAACCCAATATCTTTAATATGGCTATTAAGATTATTCATATTGGGTAAGTTATGGTACTTTGTGAGATTGGTCTGTTTCATTTAAGTTGTAACATGTCTGTTACATGTTACAATGCTGTTGTTCATAGCATTACCTTATTATCCTTTTGATGTCTATGAGAGCTATAGTGATACCACTGATAGAGGTAATTTGGTAATTGGTAATTGGTAATTTCTGATATTGTTAATTTGTATCTTCTCTCTGATTCTTTGTCATGCTAGAGGTTTGTCAATTTTATTGATCTTTTCAAAGAACTAGCTTTTCATTTCATTGATTTTCTGTGTTATTTTTATTCTCAACTGCATTGATTTCTGCTCCTATCTTTATTATTTTCTTCTCTCTGTGCAACTCTATCCAGATAATATAATGAAGCAAAGTTGCCATTGGTGAAAAATATATATGGTGTCAGTTCACTGCATGTATATAAAACATTCATTATTACAATATAAATATATATTATTAATTATATTATACATTGTATGTATTCAGTGTAGAAACTGACATTTACAGAGATTACATCAAAAGAAGTTCCTTCCTACATAAGGTAATGAAACTGACTGGCTTTTCTGGCTTGTGGCTTGTTGTGTTACTTAAGGACCACAAATCATTTATATAAATCAGGTTTTTATTCTAAATTGATTCAGAAATCCCCTAAAATTCAGCATAGTATTTTGACTTCTGTGACCTTAGTAAGATCAATACCTACTTAGTGTTTACTTCTCCAGGCTGTTGACAGAGGCCCTACTCAGAAGTCAGAAGCCCAAAGTAGGACTCACAGTTCCACCATAAATAATTGGGAGTAATTCCACCATAAATAAATCTGCAATTTTTAACCATGGTTGATTTCTGGTCTGTGTATAAAATAAAAATATATATAACCACAAATCCAAAGCCAGGTCACTGCTTTCCAGAAATCCAATTTAACTTTTTTAATTTGATATTTTCTGATTGATATTTTAAGACAGGATTGCAAAATGGCTGTATTGTTTTCTGCTAATGCACAAACTATATACTATCTTCCTTAGTCTCTTGGGCAAGTGTTGTTATTCACAAAGGACAAATTTTGGCAACTTGAAGATATGATCACAGGAGTATTTCAGAAGATAAACCTTATGTATGTCCTGAGTGCAACTGATGGCATGGTAGCTGTCCTCTTGGAGTCCCCAGATTAAGTGACACACAGATGATGTGGTGGGTGTGTTGGAGGGTGGAATGGCTCACACCCAGGCAGCTAATGAACAGATAACCTTCCTATCCTGGAGTGCAGTAATACGATCATGCAAGGACAAGTTAGGATACTCTGTGCTGTATAATCCTATTAGACTGAAAATTTATGATACTCTGTGCTATATAATCCCATTAGACTGAGAATTTATGATAAAGATCTTTGTAAGATAACATAAGGAATAAGGGCTGGGAGAAGTTCTGAGCACTTTAGGTAATTTCATTTGTAACCAATATTTTTAAAGAAGTTCAAAATGACAACTTGTAATCAAAGGCACTGTCCTAGAATGTGAAGAGCTGGGGCTCTGGTGTCTAACAGACTCAGTTACAATCTTGGTTCCACCATTTTCTAACTTTGTGATCTTGGGCAACTTATTTAACCTCTGTAACTCCCAGTTTCCTCACTGGTTAAATGGGGATGACAATAGTGTGAGAACAAAATGTGACAATTAATAAATATGATAAAGAATTTTCTTACATTAAATGTATCATCTGGCACATTGTAAACATTTATTATATTTTAGCTATGATATTATCATTACTAATCATAGTATCACTACTACTACAACTACTGTTATTATTACTAGTGAATCTTACATTAATGGAATGTAGCTTGCTTTTTTGGAATTTGTTATAATTTTTTAATACTATGGTAATATAGAGTCTGAATAAGTCACAGTCTGAATGTGTGACTAATTATAAGTACCACTTTAAGAAGCATTACCTTCTCACTTGCATATTTCAGAGGATATTAGTAGCATGAGAATTTTGGCATGTCTACCACAGTGTTTCTCAACCATTTTTTTTATTATTGTCCCCCTAAAGAGCCTTCAAAAATGTTTTCCCCATTTTTAATACCACAGTAAAATTTTAATACCACAATTATTTTTCTTTTTAAGAAATTCCATCACAGATCTACTATGTATCTATTTATGTACTATGGTGTTTTAAAAGCTACAAACTATTGTAATGCCTGAACACATTATTTTGTCCTACAAAAACCAATTTTCACACCTCTGGGGGCAATATCACACACCCCCCCCACATTGAGAATACATGATTTAATCCAGTAGTTCCCAACTGAGGGCAATTTTGCCTCCCAGTGGGCATTTGACAATGTCTGAAGACATTTGTGATTGCACTGGGGTTGGTGGGTGCTTACTGGTATCATGTGGATAGAGGTCAGCACTCAAAATGTTAAGTTTGCCTCTGCAATTATTAAGGAAGATAAAAAATGGACTATGTGAACTCTAAGGTCACAAGGTAAAGACAGTAGCAGAAGTTAGGCTCCTGACTTTCAGGTTGAACACATGGACAATGTGATATACTTGTTTAGAAAAAAAGGCCATCTTTGCTTTTTAACTATTGTTGCTGTTTTTAATAATGTAGTGCTTTTTACTCTTTCTGTCAAATATGTGTAAAAAATATGTGTGAACACTTCAAATATGTGTTCAGTAACAACTTTGTTTTCTATTTTTGTATGCCTGTGTCTTGCTTTATGAAGCACATGTATTCTTGAAAAAATTGTATAACTTCATTTCCTGTGAGTTGCATTTATTCCTCAGATTTCATTTTATTATATATTTGAAAGGCTTATCTTCATTCCTAATTGGTCCTAATTTTGATCTGGCATATGACATTGTTGCTTTAAATGTGAATTTAGTGGCCTCTCTGCCTGAATTTTAGAGAGTACGAATAGTTTAAGAGAGAATATGGATTTATGTTTAAAATGACAGTTTGTTCTTTGATGGACGTGGTCCAGGTCATATTTCCAGAGCCCCTGGCTCCCCTATTGTCCCTGTCACACTCACATTCCCTTCTTCTGCTGCCCAGAGTTGGCGTCGAGGAGCCCTTCGAGGAGGACCAGAATGAACACCGCTGGCAGTACTTCAGGTGACACAAGGGCATCCTCTGAAACAAATTAACCGGGCCTGGCTTTTCTCGTCTTTCTAATCTGAGATGTTTCTCTTTATGCTGTTTGTCTCTTTCTTCCTGTGTGTACCAACCCCTTGCCCCCTTTAGCAAAGGGGAAAGAGGTCAGGTCAACTCTAATAACTCTTCCACTCTTTCTCTGGGCTGCTTGATGTATCAATGTTTCTGAGATTATGTCCCAATACCCTGCATTTTGGACAATGCTGGCATGTGTCTCTTTGTACAACTGAGCTTAATGTTAAGAGCACCACATATGCAGAGCCACAAATACTTTCCCCACAAAATTCTGCTAATTTCCTAGTAAACAAGGCTTCTAACTCATGAAGAGAACTAGAATTTTATATCTCAGCCATGGTTGGGATATGGCTTACACCATCTTAATTAAGTACTATTTTAGTTTTTAAAATGTGTTTTTGTGTATTTGTACATTATCACAGTGAATCAGAAGATATGAAAAACAGGCATTTTTAAGCCAGAAGATAATTAAAGGATCTTCTAATGCAATTTGTTTCTCAGTGTGCATCCAAGTTTTTGATTTGATTATGCTTAATGGTGGTGATGTTGGGCAATCAGAATAAAAACTTTAATATTCTTTCCCTTCTGTATCTCTAACTTGCATGCTTTCTTCCTGATCTGGTTTTGTGTCCTGGTCAATAATTCAAGTGCAAAGTAGGCTTGAACTTTGTTCTTGGCATTGTGAAAGTGTTTCACGCTTTAAGCACAGTGATGAAAGCAGCTATACATGGATCTAGGTCCTGGATGTATTCCATAATGACATATAGAAAATTAATTGAAGCATTTAAACTTTCTGGGTTTTAACTTTTTTCTACTGTTTAAAACACACACATACACATTCATTTTTGGAAATCTGACTTTAGATATTGATTAAGTTGCAGAGGAAACCCTCTCCTTTGAAATATTCCACCTTTAAGAAGGAAGTTTCTTCAGGCAAAGTGCCAAGTATTACACTTGGGACATGAGAGGATTCAGATTCTGATCTGTCGTTCAAGGTTTTGTATGAAGTTATGTGTCTAATAATCCTCAAATTATTTAGGATCTCTGCCATTCAAATAAAAAAAAACTATCAATTAAAGTAGATAGTTCTAAATTTATAAATTTCAGAAGTTCTAAAATTTCTTCAGTTTAATGGCTTTTTATACAGCAGTTAATGAGAACGTACATATTATACCAGAAGGGAAATTATTTATTTTTTGTATTTAATTATTCTAGAATGAGCACATCTGTTTGATTGCTTTACTTCCTCATTTGGTATGGGATTTTCACATTTGTTTCATTCTTAATGAAAATAAGGATAATTCAGTTTAGTCTAAAAGAAAAGAGTGTCATATGTGCTCTGATGAGCTCAACCCTGATGTATCAGGGGAATGCTAAAATATGATATAGTAAAACAGCACACAAAGTTCAAAGCATTACAGTGGGTCAGAAGAGAAGTGTATATTGTGGACAGTTGCCTGAAACTAGGAATTTCAGAAAGTCAGAGAACCCCCAAGTCTTCTGTGGCATTATACCAAAATACTGTGCCTGGACTTTCTTGCTGCCCAGAGCACCCCCGTTGGTCTTAAACACCCTGGCCCATTGTTTAATCTCCTGTCTCCAGAGACCAGGTTAATTTTGAGCTCTGCCCCAAGGGCAAGGCTCCTTGTGGTGGTCCACTGTCATTCTTGGAGATTAGTCTGAGGGGTCCTCAACCCTGTCAGAAAAGTAATTATTAAATTGTTATAAAGTAAACAGCCTTCAATGGAGAAAGAAATCACACAGCACCATTTGAGTCTCATGGCCCCTTGTCTGTTTTTTTTTTCCCGTTATTTAAAAAGGCAATAGCAGTCTGAGAAGTAGGTCTTTGTTTCCTTCCTCAGAAATCTATCAGCATTTTTACCAGGAGCAGAGGCCTCCCATGTTTCTCTGCCTGTGGGAAGGCCCAGGAGGTCCTCTTAGGCTCCTTTTCAGCTCCATGCTGTCAGGAGCTTGAACTGCATCTCAAACAATAGTTGATGGCAAGTGGTAACAGCAAGGGTCAGAACTTCCATGGCAGAGGTAGGTAAAAGCAAGAAAAGTGGATGCTGGGTAGCAGTGTCCTTAGAACTGAGGACTGCCTGGGGATGGGTTCAACAAGATCAGAAGATGGCTTAATTTGTTGGAATTTGATTAACTATGTTTCAATTAACTATAATTTTTCTCCTTGCCTTTTCATGTTAGGAGAATCTTAGCAAAATATTCCAGGATTTATCTGTAGAGGAAAACTACATAATTACTAGAATCTATATCTACCTATTTATCTATTGCCTGTATTTATCTATTATAGCACCCATGAATCCTCACAGTTTGTGGTTTTCACACCCCAAAATAATACAAGATCCTTAATCATCAATATTAGTAGATTGGAGAGCCAAGAAAAATACTGATGTGTTTTTGAAACATTTTCAAGAAGGATATAATTAAATATTCCTCTTTTATTTTCACCAAGGATATAATTAAACAGCCTTCTTTTTTAGTTGTGAAACAATTTAAATCTGTAAAAAAAATTGAAAGAATGGAATGACGAATACCCAAGTTCTAACCTGAATGTGTGAATTCTTAACATTTTATCATATTTTTGGTCATTTTCACGCTCTTGCTCTCTCTCAACCATTTCAGAGTACTTCATAGTACATAGCAGATATCATGACTTTCTAACCCTAAATACTTCAGCATGTATCTCCTAGGAATCCAGTCTCCCTACATGATTACAATACCTTTATCATACCTGAGAAAAAGTAATATGAATTTTACACACACACTGGATACAGGATCCAATCAAAGTTTACTTTCATTGTCATGTCTTTTTAATCTCCTTTAGTCTGCAACAATACTCAACCCCATTTTTGTGTGTCTTAGAACATTGTGTTTTTTAACTATTCAGGACAATTGTCTCCACAGAATTCCCACAATCTGGATTTTTATTATTTGTTTCCTAATGACTAGAGATAATCATTTTTGCAAAAACAAAAAAACAAACTGTAAAGGTGATATTATGCATTTCTTTTTTTTAAAGATTCTATTCATTTATTTTTAGAGAGGGAAGGGAAGGAGATAAAGAGAGAGAGAGAGAGAGAAACATCAATGTGTGGTTGCTGGGGGTCATGGCCTGCAACCCAGGCATGTACCCTGACTGGGAATCGAACCTGCGACACTTTGGTTCGCAGCCCGTGCTCAATCCACTGAGCTACGCCAGCCAGGGCTTGCATTTCTTTTTTAAAAGATGTTATGCATTTACTTTTAGAAAGGGAGAAGAGAGGGAAAAAGAGAGGGAGAGAAATACCAATGTGTGGTTCCCCCTCACTTGTCCCCTACTGGGCACCTGGCCCACAACCCAGGCATGCATGCTGACTGGGAATCAAACCAGTGACCCTTTGGTTCACAGACCGGCACTTAGTCCACTGAGCCACACTAGCCAGGGCTGATGTTATACATTTCTTGTTGCATGTTATCATGTGGTGCATATTGCCAGTCTGATCTTTATTAGTGATGCTAAACTTGATCACTTTCCACCCTAGATTTCTCCCGTGTAAAGGTGTCATTTTTCCTATGTAACTAAGAAGTAATCTGTATACCTGTCCCTTGACTAAACTCTTCCCCTTCTTTCTCCCCTTACCCCGCTCCCCTCTGGTTGCTGTCAGTCTGTTCCTTGTTTCCATGTCTCTGGTTCTATTTTGCTTGTTTGTTTGTTTTGTTCATTAGGTTCCTCTTATAGATGAGATCACATGGTATTTGTCTTTCACATCCTGGCTTATTTCACATAGAACAGCAGTTTTTCAAAAAGCAATCTGTAGAGTGATCCTTTGATATCATATGAATAGCCAGACTCCAAACAACCCTTTACCTGTTGTACATCATCCATTGATGACCCTTGATTGAAATAGTTATTATACTAGGGCGTGGAAAATAGTGATTTTCTAATTCTGTCATTCCTTTAATGTTTATAAAATTACATTTATCTACAAAGAAGAGCTTTTGGAGAGTTTTCAAGTTTATTTTATATACTGATGAAATGAGGAGTCTCCCCATTGTCTAATCAGTTTGAGCAAAGTTTTACTTCATATTTCTGGCACTAGGGATTGTGTCTCTGCAGGATCTCAGCAAGCATCTTGGGTGTTATCACTGAGAATGTAAAAGGTAGGAGACAGTTGTCACTTTTTTAGTCTAGAAAAGAATGATGCTAGAGAGATGTGGCTGGAATTAGTACTGTCTAGAAACCTCACTGTCCAATTTTGTAGCCACTAGCCACATGTAGCTATTTAAATTTGATTTTTAATTTATTAAAACTAAATAAAATTTAAAATGCAGTTCCTCAGAATCAGAGAAATGGACATCACATGGAGGGATTTAAGTGGGGAGGGGGAAGGGAGGAATGGGAGGAAAGGTACAGGGAAGAAGCATAATTAGTAGGCATAAAATGGATGGGAAGAGATAAAAATGGTATAGGAAACAGAGAAGTCAGAACTTATATGTCCAACCCATGAACATGAACTAAGGGGTGGGGGGAATGCTGGAGGGTTGGAGGGTGCAGGGTGGAGGGGGAATAAAGGGGGAAAATTGGGGAAACTATAATAGCATAATCAATAAAAAGTACTTAAAAAAAACCCCTGTAGTCCTTGATGTAGGGATATGTATAAATTTGGTAACGTGGCCAATAGAATTGACTTTCTGCAAATAAAAAGGATTTTATTTTACTCATTCACACACACACACGCACACACATACATACACAATGCAGTTCCTTAGTCATATTAACGACATTTCTAGTGCTGAGCAGCCATATGTGGCTAGTGGCTACCATGCTGGACAGCGCAGATCTAGAATACTACCATCATTGCAGACAAGTTCTATTGGACAGGGTGGATCTAGAATCACTCTTAAGTTCTTCCAAACAAAATGTTGAACTTCCTGAGTTTGGGATGAGATTTGGGTGGCTCTAATTTTGTGAGTTTATCCAATTATTTCATTGTTTTCTGTTTTGTTGTTTTAATTCTATCCTGGTCACATGGGCCCAGGGTGAACAGGAGTTCCACTGATGTTTCCAGGGCTTGAATGAAAATAGTCAAAACCTAGTCTTTATAAGCAGTTCTTGTTGAATGGAATTTATTTTAATTTTCTGCTCAACAATATTTTTCCCTCCTGGTAGAGATCAGTTAAAAGAATAGAGGGGATAAATTTCCTTTGGCAGGTTTTATTGTATTTTACTTTATTTTCTTCATTGTAGTACAGGGTACTCTTCAGCCTTTTTTCCTACCCATAGGCTTGCTATTTCACCTCGGCTGATAAAGTCAATTGGTTTTATCTGTATTGACATGAAAGCCCTATATGAAGGCTAATACACCTGTTTCAAAATTCATGGTACAAAAAAGAGAGATTATTAGTGCCAGATCTGAATGGCCATACTCTTGGGCATAATATACTTCAGGCCATTCAGATCTCATAAACTTGTTGCTGCTTCCCTACAATAGCCTCTCTGTGGTTAGGCTAAGGGCTGTTGGGTCACCTGACATTCTGGTAAGCTATCTGGGAGACCCTGGGGTAACTGGCACCATATCCCTCTAAATGTGCAGTGGGAGCACATCTGAGTCACTTAGTCCATCATGAAGTGGCTTACAGAATCCACAGAACAAGGCCCATTATTGGATTCCTAGCTGTTGGTTTTATAAATGCTGACAAAACTGCCCTATAGAAGACTTTTCTCTGTGTAATACACATTAAGAGACTCAAAGTATGTGAGTGTTCAGAATCAACAGCTAGGAATTTAAGTTGTGACCTCTCCTCTACCACTTTGGTACATTAGACACTTTGGGCGCACTGATGCTCTGGTATGACTTTTGTGGGCAGTCCTGGGACCCCTGAAGTAGATGGATTTCGTGTCAAAAAATATCTGTGAGATTTGTTGCTTAAAAGTCCCTGGATAATGTCCAGTTGTGAGGACAAGCCTCCAGCCCTGAGAAGTTCCTGCCTAGAAGCAGCTTATAGACACATAGCACAGTCTACCTAATTTACCATGAAAGGTCCCATTAAACCTTAGGCCCATGGGGAAGAAATCAGGCACTGGGCACACTATGGGTTTTAACTAAGTGCTCATAACAGTGTGAAAAATATGGGGTAACTCTTCCCTTTCCTTCTATAACCCTACCCTGTCCAAGGGCATGCACCTTTGGTTAGTGCTTGACAAGCCTGGAATGAGAGGGGAGAGGTTGGCTTTGGAGGTGGGGGTACATCTATGTTGTCTTCTATTCCCCTTTTACATTACTATCTTCTCTCAAAAAATATGCTGGGCATCACAGATGGGGAAGAGGAAAGGAGAGGAGGAAAAGTAAGGCATACACACACAGAGCTTTGTGCTCCTGCAGCTCTGCTCATTGGAGTAAGAACCCTGGTACTGACTGCAGATAATACCCTGGTGAAGGACACTTGAGCTTGAAGAGAAGGCCATTCAGCACCTCTCTTCAAGTTCAAATCAAGCCTGCTAAACATTGTTCTCAGTTTACCTTGTGTAATACCATATGTTCTTTGTGATACTGGAAGGAGTGAGGGAAAAAGAGAATTCTCCTGGCATTTTTGTTTTTCCCCGCATTTCCCCATATTATCTATGTCATCTATGTCAGAATTAGGAAGGCACAGGAATAAAGAATTAGCATATGCATAGGGCAACAGTTGGTATGTTACTGAGCCAAGAACACACTTTTATGGAATTAGTTATAAGCTGATTTTGCCACTTTGCTTTTTGCTTTTGTGTTTAGTTGTTCATCTCACATATGTGACTCCTCAGGTCATCTCTGCTATAGGAGGATGTGGGGGCACCAGGATAAAAATTTTGAGATACACACATGCTGGATTATTTAGAGGAAGTATACTGATTCCTGCAACTTTATTTTAATTCATCCAAAAAAATAAGAAGGGGGGAGAGATGCATAGACATATAATAAAATACAGCAAAATTTTAATGGTAGAATCTAGGTGGTGGGTATGTAGGTGTTCACTATAAATTCTTTCAGCACTTCCTTGGATATGTGAAAAGTTTCATAACAAAAGGTCAGGGAAATAAAAGGAGGTCAGGACAACAGTAAGAAGCAGTAGAGAGGAAAAGGCCTGGTGCAGTGGGACCCACATTTTTATAATGGACAGTCTGGTGCAGGAAAACAGATTGACAGTTGCCAGCTGGTGCTGTTCCCTAGAGGCCTTGCTTAGGGTGTAAGCACACAGGATTTATTGCTTCTCCTACCCTCTGAGATCTGATGTGATATATAATCTTTCTCATTGTTTGAATGATAGCCTCTCTCTTCTTTTAGATACCCTTTCCTCTGCTTCAGGAAGATGGTCAGCCTCTTGCCAACTTTCAGCCAGAAAGCTTGCCCTGGTCCAAGCTAATACTCTCCATTTTTCTCCTTGTCTTTCTCCCTGGTGACTGATAGAGTTGGTGTTGACCCAGATCAAGACCCACCACCCAACAATGACAGCTTTCAAGTCTTACAAGGGGTAAGTCACAAGACATGCTTTTTCCCAGGGAAGACATTATTAAAAATAGCTAAAATTTATTTAGCATTTACTACACACCAGGCACTTTACATGAATTCCCTCATTGTGATCTTGATAAGAACTTCATGAGGTATGTACTATTATCCCATTTTATGGATTAGAAACTGAAGTTTGGGAGTGTCAGTGAATTATATAAGGCCAGAGAATTAGAAAGTGGTGGAGCCAGGATTTGATCCCAGAGACAGTGTTCTTTTTTTTTTTTTTTAAAGATTTTATTTATTTATTTCTAGATAGGGAAGGGAGGGAGGGAGGGAGAGAGAGAGAGAGAGAGAGAGAGAGAGAGAGAGAGAGAGAGAGAGAGAGAGAGAGAGAGAGAGGGAGAGAGAGAGGGAGAGAGAGAGAGGGAGAAACATCAATGTGCGGTTGCTGGTGGTTATGGCCTGCAACCCAGGAATGTACCCTGGCTGGGAATCGAACCTGGGACACTTTGGTTCCCAGCCCGTGCTCAATCCACTGAGCTACGCCAGCCAGGGCTGAGACAGTGTTCTTAAGCAACATATTAAGGGGGTGGGCTGGCCAGAAAGAGTGTTTAAGCTAAGTCCCCAACTCCCTATCTTCCACAAATGGATATATTGGGTAGATTGGTGATTGGTTCACTGCAACTTATTCTGAGTCTCTCAGTGGTACCCAGGCAAAGGAAGGAAAGGGATGTGATTGCAGGCTGTCCTGGTCTTCTAGTGCCTGGGATCCTCCAAGCTCTCCGAGTTTCCCTTCAACCCACCAATGGCAGAGCAGCAGCCCTCACCCCTATGTGGGCTGAAGGTCACAGCAAGACTAACAGTTAAGGCTTGCACAGGGCAGTAGCAGCAGTGACAGCATGGAACAGAGCATGGGGGAGGGAAGCTGTAGAGACAGTGAATGGAAGAGCCCTTATGGCAGCATTTAGTGTGACCACAGGGAAGAGTGGCTGTTGCAGCAGAGAATGTTGATGGCCCTTGGCTTGGCCATCTGCAACACTTACTATTGCTGCTTAATAAACTGCCCCAAGTGTAGGAGAATGAACAATTTCTCCTACTCATGGATTCTCTAGGTCAGGTATTTGGAAAGGGCCTAGTACAGATGGCTTGCCTTTGCTCCATGAAGGAGGCCAGGGGTTACCTGGGTGAAGCTGGGGCTGGAATCATCCCAAGGTTGATTTGCTCCCATACCTGGCTCCTGGGCTGGGAGGATGCACATGAGGACAGCCAACTAGAATACTGAATTGTGGCTTCTCCAGGTGACCTCAGGGAACTGGACCCCTTATATGATGACTTACGGTTCCAAAAGCCAGTGTCCCAGCAAGCAAGGGGGAAGCTACATAGCCTTTTCTGACCTAACCTTGCAAGTCTCACAGCATCACTTTTGTGACTTTCTGTTGGTTACAACGAGTTGCTAGGGCTAGCCCAGATTCAAGAGGAAGGGATAGAGACCATAACCTCTGAGTGGCAAGAGTGTCAACAAAGTGATAGATGCGTTTTTATGCTGTGGTATCATCCCTGTTGTAGGGCTGGCAGGATGATTTTGTCTCTAGGTTTTGCTCCTTTCCCAGGCTGGCATTTCCTGGGCAGGCCAAGTGGTAGAAATGAGAGTTATGATGAGAGCAGAAATTTTTTTCCAAAATATTATTATTTGCCCTTGGGAGTCAAGAACAATTCTGATCAGCATCAAAAACCCAGTGCTGAGCACAGTGCTGAGCTTGGCACCTGGGGAGCTCGATAGGTGTTTGATAGGCAGATGCAAACATGACGGACCAATGCAGTAGGAAGCTTCACTGACCACATACATATGTTACCTGTGAAACCATGTCGATTGTTTCTTTTTCTTCCAGCCAGCTTTGTTTTTTTTTTTAATTATTTTATTGTTGTTCAATTACAGTTGTCCACATTTACCCCCCACCACTCCCTCCTCACCCCAGCCATCCCCATCTGCCTCCCCTGCTTTCACACCTTCTTGGTTTTGTCCATGTGTCCTTTACAGTTGTTCCTGAAAACTCTTCTCCCCTTTGCCCCATTATCCCCTCCCACCTCTTTTCTGATTACTGTCAAATTGTTCTTAATTTCTATGTCTCTGGTTATATTTTGCTTGCTTGTTTGTCTTGTTGATTAGATTCCAGTTAAAGGTGAGATCATATGGTATTTGTCCCTCACCGCCTGGCTTCTTTCATTAGCATAATGCTCTCCAGTTCTATCCATGCTGTTGCAAAGGGTAGGAGCACCTTCTTTCCTTCTGCTGTGTAGAATTCCATTGTGTGCATGTACCACAGTTTTTTGATCCATTCATTTATTTGCTGATGGGCACTTAAATTGCTTCCGGCACTTGGCTGCTATAAATTGTGCTGCTATGGACATTGGGGTGCATTGGTTCTTTTGGATTGGTGTTTCAGAGTTCTTAGGATATAATCCTAGCAGTGGAATTGCTGGGTCAAAAGACATTTCCATTTTTAGTTTTCTGAGGAAATTCCATGCTGTTTTCTACAGCGGCTGCACCAGTCTGCATTCCCACCAACAGTGCACTAGGGTTGCCTTTTCTCCACACCCTCTCCAACACTTGTTTGTTGCTATGTTTATGATGGCCATTCTGGCCGGTGTGAAGTGGTATCTCATTGTGGTTTTATTTTGCCTCTCTCTTATGGCTAGCAATGCTGAATATCTTTCATATGTCTCTGGACCCTCTGTATGTCCTCTTTGGAGAAGTATCTGTTCAAATCCTTTGCCCATTTTTATTGGGTTGCTCGTCTTCTTAGACTGGAGTCATGTGAGTTAATTTTGGAGATCAAACCCTTGTCTGAGGCATCATTGGCAAATATGCTTTCCCATATAGTTGGTTCTCTTTTCATTTTAATGCTGTTTTGCAGCATTAAAAGTTTCTGCCATGCAGAAACTTTTTAATTTGATGAGGTCCCATTTGTTTATTCTTTCCTTTATGTCCCTTGCTCTAAGGTGAAAACATTGCTGCGTGGAATGTCTGAGATTTCTCTTCCTGTGATTTTGTCTGGGACTTTTATGGTGTCACGACTTATATTTAAGTCTTTTATCCTCCTTGAATTTATTCTTGTGTATGGTGTAAGTCGGTGCTCGAGTTTCATTTTTTTGCACATAGCTGTCCAGTTCTTCCATCACCGTTTGATGAAGAGGCTCTTTTTACTCCATTTTATGTTGCTGCCCCCTTTGTCAAATATTAATTGACCATAGAGATTTGGGTTTATTTCTGGGCTCTCTATTTTGTTTCACTGGTCCATGTGTCTGTTCTTATGCCAGTACCAGGCTGTTTTGATTACAGTGGCCTTGTAATACAGTTTGATATCAGGTATTGTGATCCCTTCTGCTTTGTTCTTCTTTCTCAAAATTGCTGCAGCTATTCAGGGTCGTTTATGGTTCCGTATACATATTTGAAGTGTTTGTTCTATATCTATGAAATATGCCATTGGTACTTTAATAGGGATTGCATTGAGTCTATGAATTGCTTTGGGTAATATAGACATTTTGATGATGTTAATTCTTCCAATCCATGAACATGGTGCATGTTTCCATTTGTTTGTGTCTTCCTCAATTTATTCAGTGTTGTGTAGTTTTCTGAGTACAGGTCTTTTACCTCCTTGGTTAGGTTTATTCCTAGGTACTTTATTTTTCTTGTTGCTATATCAAATGGGATTTTTTTCCTGGTTTCTGTTTCTGATACTTCATTGTTGGTGTATAAAAATGCCTTTGATTTCTGAATATTGACTTTGTATCCTGCTGTTTTGCCAAATTCATTTATTAGGTTGAATAGTTGTTTTGGTGGAGTCTATAGGATTCTCTATGTACACTATCATCTTCCAGCCAGCTTTGAATTACACTTGTCATTGCACTTCATCCTAAATCCAGTTTACATATTTCACATTCCATAGGATCTTCTAAATGAGTCCCTCTACCAAATTATGTGTAACAAATATTGCAAAATATGGTATTGTATGGGACTCAGGGGGTACTTTTCTGGTTTCCTTGCCTTTGAGGCTGGTCACAGCCTGATAAGGCATTCTTGGTGTGGAGGCCCCTTAGGGGACATAAAGCCATGACCTCTGAAAGTTCTGGGCATTTTGGGAAGAGCTTTCAATGAGTTACATTGGAGATTTGGTACCCACTTCAGTGTTGCTTCAGAAGACTTTTGTGATTATAATAGAATTAGCTATTATGTCAGTCGGGAACACATGGTATCAATGAACTCTTTTTTGAAAAGTTGCTCTTTGATTCTAGCTTTGATTAAGGACCTTAGTAAATAGGATTCAGGAATTGTGCACTAGGGAACTAATTTAGAGTTTAACAGTTTGGGAGATCCTGAGACTCATCCCCAAGAAAACCTGGGTAAAAAGTGTGATGGATGTCTTTGTTTCACTGAAAGGAAAACAATGGTTCTGGTAGGATATGACTGCCCTATTCCAATGTATTTTCCACAGACCTATGGCTAGTCAATATTAATTTTATAAGAAAAACAGGCCAATTCCAGCTAGATAGCCAGGGTTTAGAGAGATTTCATTTTGACAGTTCATACCAGTCACACACCTCCCAGCCCTTTTGCTGTTTGCCATTGCTCTTGCCTTTGGTCCCAAGCATCTATAACAGGGAATAGGGAAATGGTTTGGTAGGTTTTATGCAGCTGAAGTTATTATACATTTCATAGGAACTGTGTGTGGAGACAGTTGGCTTGTAACCAATCTCAGTAATATACTTGCTGTCACTTTTCCATGGAAATATTTTAGACAGTAGTGGGTCCTAAGTGCTGAGGGTTCTGGCAGTGCATTTAGTTCATGTAGTAACAGCTAAGATAGTGCCTCCTGCTCTAGGTGGGTAGACCTTTCTGAATGGGTCAGCTCAGTGATTCAGTGTTCCTGGCAGCTCCCTGGAGGACCCTTTGGGCCAAGTATAAAAGGGCACAGTCACTTTTGCTGCACTACCAATTGGCCAGGCCTAGCTAGGAATTGTGTCACAGCTTCCCTTTAACTTCACTTCTTCCAAGTCTCACACACAGTCATGCAAAGGGCCCCCAAAGTCAGTTCCATTGGCATTTCAAGATTGCTGTCAGACTGGGGAAAAAAAGAACTTTAAGTTTGGTTCCCCAGGACACCTTCTAGAAAATTTCTTATTTCTCTAAATCTACTTGGCCTGACCTTTTTGGTACAGTGAGCCACTAACAGCAGTGCTGTGAGTACTGAATGGTCATGAGAAACAGTAAAACAGAAATAAATGGGCTCCTCATTTTTGGGTGAAACCCTGGGTTCTTGCAGTTTCCCCTGAAATGGATCCAAATTACACACAGTGTTGTCATAAAAGTGAAATCAGAGGTGGAAAAAGTCCAGATGTTTGTTCTCCATTAGAAAAGAAAGGGCAGTTCTCTTTACCTCATTTTCTAAATCATCTTTCTAAAAACAAATAAGTGATATTTGATGGGAAAGCATTTTTTATAGAGAGCACAATTTTCCTCACAGGTTTTTAGAAGATCAAGGTTATAAACATAGTCATGGCTACAGGGCTATAGAATATTAGCTTATGTGGGCAAAGGAAAGGAACTATTGGCTTGAACTTTCTTATATTTCCTTCAATATTCTTTGACAGAAGCATAAGAATATTGTGGGTAGACTTTAGCTTCATGTTCCTGGCAGGTTTGACTCATTAGAACAAAACAAAACAAAAACCTTGGTTGCTTTGTTTCTCAGAGGTCTTGGTGACTTTGCAACCAAAACAAAAACAAGCACAGCTGGAGGCAAACTGCCCAGGCCTGGAGGTGGCCTCACACCCCATTCAAGTGGGGATGTTTCATGCCAAACCCAGCTGAGATTTGTGTTGGCTGGACATGCAGACATATCATTCACTTCCTTCCGCAAGTTTACAGAAGAGCACTCATTGATGAGCCTTAGCTAGGAACCCGAATCTGAATTTATCCTGGCTTTATCATCTCAGCAGGACAAGGTCACAAGCAGGATATTAGTGAAAAGTGGAGGAAAGGAAACCACTGTGCTTACAGTACCTGTGTGTTTGTATGTGTGTGTGTGTACACAAGTGTGAAAACTGCAGAAAATCAGCTGTTCATAGTTGAATTGGCATATAACTTTCTGGGCAAATTAGATTTGTTTGTTTCTGGGTTTTCCTCCAGTGTTCCTCCAGGCTGAAATCTGATACCCAGTCACATATCTTTAACTTCACTTGCTGAAGTGCCTTTCCTCAAAAGCTTTCTCACTCCCCTCCCACCACGCTTTTCTTTTTGTTCTTCTGATTCCTTCCCTTGGGCCCCCTGTTTCTCCTTTCTACTATTCTTTTCCCCCCTTAAAGTTCAAAATTAACATTAATTTATTTCATTTGACAAATACTTATTGAGTGCAGGCTGTGAAAGAATTCACAAAGAGAAGAAAGTGCAGAAGAAAGTTATTTTACTTTCCCAAGGGAAGGAAAAGTCTAGGTACTGATAGAGATAGGTACCAGCACAAGCACCAGCACCAGCCTTGAGAGGTGAGGGCTTTGAGATTTTTCCAGGTAATGGAGCAGTTGTAGAGCAGGATGTTTCAGTTGGGCTGCAAATTGTTTCAATGTTATCTTTGGGTGCAGGGTCTAGTGGTCTGGTATGTCCTGTTCTATAAGTTCCAGGAGCCTCAGTGCCTTCAGGGAGCTTCCAGTAATTTTCTAATCCTGAGGATAAGGGCTCATAAAACAATTAAGGTCAGTCATGTTTGGGGGTCTAGCCAACTCTGGGAAAAAGGGCCTCAGAAAGTAGCTTTTGTCCTGTTACTGAGCATCTGTTATATATTTCAGACATTCTTTCAGGCTCTGTGAATACATCTGCAAACAAGCTAGAAGAATCTTTGTCCTTCAGAATTTGGGGACAGTGTGATGATGGAAGGGTAAGGGTAGAGAGTGGCAGAGGTGAGCTTCTGGAGGGCCTCATCTGCTTTTCTTCTAGGGACCATAGACCTGTCTTTCTGCTGCTCCAATTGCCCCCACAGACCAGCAACCTGGGCATGACCAAAGATTGTTAGAAATGCAGACTCTCAGGCCGCACTTTGACCCACTGAATCAGAATCTTCATTTTAACAAGGCTCCCAGGAGGGTTGTGTACACTCTACAGTAAGTACTGGGGAGCTCTCTGTTCCCTATTTCATGCCCTTTTATCTCACTTTTGAGAAATCTTGGCCCCATCATCCCAAGGACATGAAAAAGGCCCAGATCTGGTTGCATCATTTATTTACTCTTTTGTTTTGCATTAGTTTTGTATTCCTGCTGTAACAAATTAGCATAAACTTAGCAGCTTAAAGCAACACTATCTTATAGTCCTGTAGGTCACATGTCTAGTGGACTCCACTGATTTCTCTGTTTCAGGTCTTTCAAAGCTGAAATCAAGTTATCTTCTGGGCAGGGTCATTCAGGTCATTGGTAGAATTCAGTTTTATGCCCTTGTAGGACTGAGGCCCTGTTTCCTCCCTGGCTGTTGGCTGGGGCGTCAAGGTCAGCTCCTAGAAGCACCTGCATTTTCTGGCTCATAGTCTCCTCCATGTTCAAAGCCAGCAATAGTGAAGCAAGTCCCTGTCATGCTTTGGATCTCTCCTGCATCTTCTTCCATTGCATCTCTGACTCTTTTGCCCACCTTGTCCACTTTTAAGGGTCCATGTGATTACATTGGACCCATCTGTAAAATCTTCAGTCCATCTACAAAGCCCTTTTTGCCATGTAATGTAACATATTCACAGGCTCCGGTGATTAGGATATAGAAATCTTTGGGGAACTGCTATTTGCTCCATCTCTGAAAAACACATAAGCCATTCTCAGTAATGCAATGACCTTAACTTAAAAAAAACTTTCAACAATAAGAATAGAATAAGATTCAGTTCTATTCAGAAATTTACTACTTCTAGAAAAATTATTTTCAAAATAGAACCTTTTGCCATCACTCAGTTCTTTAATCTGCTTTGTTTTTCTTCATCACATATATCATCATATATGTATCTCTCTGTCTCTCCCTCTGGAAATGTGCTCAAGGGGCAGGTGCTGGGTCTCACTCCTCTTTGTGTTTCTAGAACCCAGCATGGTGCCTGGCAGACACAGTCAGTGCTTAGTCAATGTAGAAGAAATAGATACTGTTATATGCTCCACAAAATGGTAATAAGCAGAGTTGGTGGTATTTTTTCAGAAGGGGCTTTTGACTTCATCTTTGTGGGTAACAGATCCTGGAAAGAGTTTGGTGAGATTTCAGTAAATGGAAAAATAGTAACAATCAGTCTGGATGTATATTAAGAGATCTTCTAATTAAGCTATCATTGATTTGACAGAATTAATGCAACTGAGTTCCAATTCAGGATGGGGTATTGTCAATAAAAAGTAAAAACAAATCCCTTATGTAACTCACAAGAACAGAGAATAGAATGGTGGTTACCAGGGTCTGGAGGAGTTGGGGAGATGTGTAAGGGTTTAAACTTGTAACTAAAATATGAGTAACATTTGGAGATCTAATGTGCAGCATAGTAAATATCAACAATGCTGTATTATAAAATACACAGTTGCTAAGAGCCTAGGTATTAATTGTTTTCACCACAAAAAATAAATGTTAATACTAAGTTGATAGAGGTGTTAACACTACTGTGGTAATTATACTGCATTATACAAATGTGTGAAATCAATTCATTGTATACCTTAAATTTGCCTGGTGATATATATCAATTATATTTCTTTCTTTATTTTGATTTAATTTACTTAAAAATATTTTATTGTTTATGCTATTACTATTGTCTCAATTTTCCCCCTTTGCCTCCCTCCACCCAGCCTGCCCCCAACTTCCATAATAAGTCCACTCACCATTATCCATGTCCATGGGTCACACATGTATGTTCTATAACTGATCTCTTCAGCTTCTTTTAATCAGTTTCCCTTCCCACCTCCCTTCTTACAGCTGTCAGTCTGTTCCATGATTCTATGCCTCTGGTTCTATTTTGCTCATTAGTTTATTTTGTTCACTAGATTCCTCTTATAAGTGAAACTATATAGTATTTGCCTTTCAATTATATTTCAGTTTAAACTTGTCCAGAGTCACACAGCAAGGCAATGACACAGTCATGGATAGAGCTAGCATTTAGAACCAGGCAGTCTATTAAGAAAGACTGTGATGTTTACACTTAGACCTCTTGGAGTGCTCTTTTGCCTTTGAAACATTTCTCTGAAAAGACAACCTTGTGCACAGCCTTGAAAAGGGAATAGGAATTAGCCAGGTAGGTGTCATGGGCAGCAGAAGGTGAGGGGTAAACAGGGTGTTCCAGGTGCTACAAGCAGCCTGAGCTAAAGATATGGGGGTGTGAACCCTCCTGGTGGGAATGCAGGTTTTGAGAAGGGGTGTGGTGACAGAGCAAGTTCCTGCTTTTTCTATGGGTGTAGCACTTGAATGGAAATCTAAGAATCTGCAAATGGAGCAGGGAAGGGGGGCCCTGACCATTGTATGGTCAGCCTGCACCCACACTGACACCTGCTCAGTCCTGTGCTGCTCAGATCCCACAGGAAGGATTCCACTGGCTTGTTTGTGATAAATAACAGCCTAAATCAAGTTGTGAAGCAGTTGGTTATCTTCTGGGTCAGCTTACAAAATCACCCCTGTTCCACAGACCCTCCCTGATTTCCCCAAACCCCACCCTATATAGATTTATATAAGCTGCTCCTGTACTTAATCATGCTTCTGGCACCATCTCTTGGAATAAGAAATTGTTTAACACCCCTTTTATAATGTTGCACTTTTTATTTGCCCCGAATTTACCTCATGTAACCTGTTCAGGGCTATCTCTTGGTTTCTTACATTTCTGAAGTTACTTAATCTTATTTGTGGACTGCAGGCATATCTCTTTGCAGCTGAGAACTTTTGTTAGTTTGTTTTAAAAAAGCAGCATTTACTTTGCTTTACTTATTTTAATTGTCCCTCTTGGGGCTTATGTAAGTGTTCTGTCACTTCCTTGACATGAGATGGCAAGAACTTAAGTGTTCCAGTTGATGACAATGAATTTTGGTTTGCAGAGGTGAGGATGACAGAGTAGGGGTTCATCACTTTTATTGTTGTTTTAGAGGAGCAGATGAAACTGGCTTTGGGGGACTTGTTTTGTGCCTGATGGTTTAGAGTATCCTCCCTGATGATGTTTACTACCTTTTTCATTTTTCTTCAGTAAGATTCTGCAGACACTTAGAACTGAGGGCTTAGAACCTATCACTTTCCCTAGTGCTGTCATTAGGCTAGCAGTTAATTACCTGAACGGAATGATTGTTGTCTGCAAATGGAGATATTTCTGTGCCCTCTTTCTTTCACATGAGTTATAAAAATGTAAAATAAAGTTAGTTCCTAGAATATGTCATTTTTATTTCCTCATCCATAGGAGGGCCCATTTAACTAAGCCATTTCCACACAGGGTGGAGCAAAAGTAGGTTTATAGTTGTGAGTATGTGAAACACAGAGTTTATTCTTGTATTATTATTTATTGTAGTATGTTTCATATGAACAACTTTAAACCTATTTTGCCTCATCCTGTATTTGTCACTAAACATTCCTTAAATACCATGAGGACTTCATTTTAAAAAATAATCTTCACCATTGGAAATATTAGGAAATTAAATAATGCGTGCTGATGTACCTCCCTCTACTTGCCTATATGCTTAGCTTCTCAGAGGTCTCAAAGTAGTCCTAGAACCTGTATTTCTATTACGGGTAGAATTTATACCCACTATGATTTAGAACTACTTGTAATTGTAGCTAAACTTTTATTTGATGATTGCTGATTATCTCTCATTTGCAGAGTTGCCTCTCCATATAACATTCAAGAGAATTATGATAAAATGGCTGAGCTTCCCAAGCAGTCTGTCCTCTCAGCTTGTCATCCAGCAACATAGAACCCTAGCTGCGCCCTGAAATTGCTGCAATCAATCCACTTTTTAAATTAATTGTCCTGCTCATAATACTTGCACAGAACAGATTTCTTAAATCTCAAATGAATGTTTGATTTTGCCAGTTATTTTCAAAATTAAGCGATGGGGATGTTTGAATTGAAGAGGCATGAGAGGAATAGTAAAGGAACTTACCATGTGAGGATAGATAAAAGAACAGAAATTGTAGTTCTGGCTCCATTTCCCCTGCCCAACACCCCCATCTTCCTAATGTACCTTGGGTAGGGAAAGTTACTGCACGATCTGGAACATAATGCAGGTGCCTGGGTCAGGACCAGCAAGAGTCTTTGGCTGGTTTGTCAGGAAATTCAACAAACTGCAGATTACCCAGACCAGTTTTGGGGGACCTAGAAAGTTGGTTTTACAGAATCTTTCTTTAATATTCTCTGTAAATCAATTTTGGCCTGTTAGGGTCTAGAATACCTTACAATAAATAATCTGCTGAAAGGCACTTCAGGGAAAATTACAATAAGAATGCCAAAAGAAATTTTGTATTACTTTGAGTTGATCTACCTACAGGTATAACCAAGTTGTTTCACTTTGGGGATTGATGTGCCTGCCTTTTGGATTTATTCAATTTCCTTTAAAAATATTACCTCCCGCCCTGGCTGGCATAGCTCAGTGGATTGAGTGCAGGCTGTGAACCAAAGTGTCACGGGTTCGATTCCCAGTCAGGGTACATGCCTGGGTTGCAGGCCATGACCCCCAGCAACCGCACATTGATGTCTGTCTGTCTGTCTGTCTGTCTCTCTCTCTCTCTCTTTCTCCCTCCCTTCCCTCTCTAAAAATAAATAAATAAAATCTTTTAATATATATATATATATATATATATATATATATATATATATCCTCCCAATATACAAAGAGGGACCCCCCAAAACAGAATTATCTTCTGGAGGGCAGATCCCTTGTAGTACGGGCTCCCTCTTCTATGTGAGTGTTATAGGAACCCATCTGTATCGGTGCACTGGCTGGCATTGCTCTGAGAGGCTGCAATTGGCTTCAGTAAATTTTTAAGTATATTTTATTTATTATGCTATTACAGTTTTCCCAGTTTTTTTCCCCCTTTATCCTTCCTCCACCCTGTACCCCCCAGCCCTCCAGCCTTCCCTACCTTACTTCATGTCTGTGGGTTATACATATAAGTTCTTTGACTTCTCTGTTTTCTGCACCATTCTTAACCTCTCCCCATCTATTTCATGCCTACCAATTATGTTTTTTATTCCCTGTACCCTTCTCTCACCATTCTCCCCATGGACCCTCCCTACTGATAACCCTCCATGTGATCTCTATTTCTGTGATTCTGCTCCTGTTCTAGTTGTTTGCTTAGTCTGTTTTTGTTTTTAGGTTCAGTTGTTGATAGTTGTGAGTTTGTTGTCATTTTACTGTTCATAGTTTTGATCTTCTGTTTCTTAGATAAGTCCCTTTAACATTTCATGCAATAAGGGCTAGGTGATGATGAACTCCTTTAACTTGACCTTATCTGGGAAGCATTGAATCTGCCCTTCCATTCTAAATGATAGCTTTGCTGGATAGAGTAATCCTAGATGGAGTTCCTTGCCTTTCAGGACTTGGAATACTTCTTTCCAGCCCCTTCTTGCCTGTAAGGTTTCTGTTGAGAATCTTATGGGAACTCCTTTGTAGGTCACTCTCTCCTTTTCTCTTGTGGCTTTTAATATTCTCTGTTTATTTTTAATCTTGGGTAACTTGATGATGTGTCTCGGTGTGTTCCTCTTTGGGTCCGATTTCTTTGGTACTCTGTGGGCTTCCTGGACTTCCTGGAAGTCTATTTCCTTTCCCAGATTGGGGAAGTTTTCCTTCGTTATTTGTTCAAATAAGTTTTCAACTTCTTGTTCTTTTCCTTCTAGTACCCCTATAATTCAGATGTTAGAGCACTTAAAGTTGTCCCATAGGTTCCTAAGCCTCTCCTCATTTTTTTGAATTCTTGTTTCTTCATTGTATTCTGGTTGAATATTTATTTCTTTGCTCTGTTCCAAACTGTTCATTTGAACCTCAGATTCTTTCTGTTCACTGTTGGTTCCCTATATATTTTCCTTTATTTCGCTTTGTATAGCCTTCATTTTGTGACTGAGCTCAATCATCTTGGTGAGCATCCTGATTACCAGTGTTTTGAACTCTGCATCAGATAGGTTGGCTATCTCCTTGTTGCTTAGCTCTTTTTCTGGAGCTTTGATCTGTTCTTTCATTTGGGCCATATTTCTTTCTCTCAGCACACCTGTTATGTTGTAAGGGGGCAGGGCCTTAGGTGTTCACCAGGGCATGACAACCCTAGTTGCTGCAAGCTGGTGCTGTCTGTGGGGGAGTGGTCAGAGAGGGAACAATGCTGCTAGCTCACTTCTCCATTCTAGCCCCACTTTCCAATGAACTCTCCTGTGGGACTGGGAGTTTCTCCTGCCATGGCAACCCCTGCAGTAGTTTACAGCTAGCTTTGAGTCTTTAGTTTCCCATTCAGCTAGCCCTGCCTCACCCACATGGTCCACTGCCTTGTTACCTGTCCTCTCTGCTGGGCTGCCTGACTCTGCCACTCCTACTGGTCTGGGTGAATGTTTCTTGAACACTTTGGTTGTCAGAGTTCCATGCAGTTTGGTTTTCTGGCACTTCTGGTTGTTTATTTGCTTTAGATTGGTTGTTATCCTTCTTTTAATTGTGAGAGGAAGTGAAGCATTTCCACCTATGCCTCCATCTTGGTTGAAACTCATGGCTTCAGTGAATTTTTTTGAAGACTCAATGTGTTTGCTCATTTCATGATGGGTGATTTATGAGCATACCTGCCCACACATGCTGAGTGTTCAGTGGTTTTTGGCCAAAAATTGCATGACCCCCATGCCCCACCCTCCCTACACACCCCATCTTGCCCCAAATGACTTTTTTTTTTGTTTCCCCGGATGAAAAAAGCTCTAAAACAGAAACGTTTACAGATGTAAAAGAAGTGAAACATAAAATAGCAGAAGCACTAAAAGGTATCAAAATTGACAACTTCAAAAATGATTTTGAGCAGTGGGAAAAACATTGCAATCAGTGCATTGTATCAAATGGAGAGTACTTTGAAGGTGACTTAAGTTTAAATATGTAAGAACAAATACATATTTCTTTATAAATAAATTCTGGTTTTTTGGTCCTCGTAACTTTGATACTCTGGTGGTACAGGATGTTAGATTCATATATATCAAAATAATTTAAAACTATGGTTAAAAAAGCTTTTCCCCTTTATTTCAATCCTGTTTTACAACTAAGCATGTTTTATTTGTTCCTAGGATGGTCCAGATTCCACTGGAGGAAACCAGACAAAGCAGGAGAGTGCATGGCTATTCAGGCTGTGGTACAGCTTTGACCACAAGTATCCTTTTACCTGGTTTCCCTGAAACATTGATGATGAAATCCTCTTGTTGAGTTGCCAGTGAATGACTTCTGATAAGTAAGGCAAGATGTGTGCTTGCTACAATGTAATCAGTCCTCTCTTGGGACTCTGGCAGTGACCATTCAACCACAGGTAGTCCTGGTGAGCATCTCTCTGGCCAAGAGGAACATCTGTACATCATTATGTTAGTCCACTCATAGCCTGGTAGACTCATGTGGTTCTTTAGAGGTTTGTGTACAAGGGAAGTATATGTTTGTAGGTGAATTGGTGTAGTCAAGAAGGAAAGTGGAGCTTGGGGAGTGTGGGGAGGCTAATTTCCTTTCTTTTTTATAAGTATATTTTATTGATTATGCTATTACAGTTGTCCCATTTTTTTCTCCCCTTTATTCCCCTCCACCCTGTACCTGCATCCTACCAGCATTCCCCCCCTTAGTTCATGTCCATGGGTCACATATATAAGTTCTTTGGCTTCTTCATTTCCTATACTGTCCTTAACTTCCCCCTGTCTATTCTGTACATACCAATTATTCTTATTCCCTGTACCTTTTCCCCTATTCTCCCCCTGGCCCCTCCCCACAGATAACCCTCCATGTGAACTCCATTTCTGTGATTCTGTTTCTGTTCTAGTTGTTTGCTTAGCTTGTTTTTGTTTTTAGGTTCAGTTGTTGAAAGTTGAGTTTGTTGTCATTTTACTCTTCATAGCTTTGATCTTCTTCTATTTCTTAGAAAAGTCCCTTTAACATTTCATATAATAACAGCTTGGTGATGATGAACTCCTTTAACTTCACCTTATCTGGGAAGCACTTTATCTGCCCTTCCATTCTAAATGAGAGCTTTGTTGGAGAGAGTAATCTTGGATGTAGGTCCTTGCTTTTCAGGACTTGGAATACTTCTTTCCAGCCCCTTCTTGCCTGCAAGATTTCTTTTGAGAAATCAGCTGATAGCCTAAGGGAACTCCTTTGTAGGTAACTGTCTCCTTTTCTCTTGCTGCTTTTAAGATTCTCTGCTTATCAGCCCTGGCTGGCATAGCTCAGTGGATTGAGTGCAGGCTGGGAACCAAAGTGTCCCAGGTTCGATTCCCAGCCAGGGTGCATTCCTGGGTTGCAGGCCAGAACCCCCAGCAACCGCACATTGATGTTTCTGTCCCTCTCTCTCTCTCTCTCTCTCTCTCTCCCTCTCTTCCCTCTCTAAAAGTAAATAAATAAAATCTTTAAAAAATTTTACATGTTAAAAAAAAAAGATTCTCTGCTTATCTTCCATCTTGGGTAATGTAATTATGATGTGCCTTGGTGTGTTCTTCCTTGGGTCCAACTTCTTTGGGGCTCTCTGAGCTTCCTGGACTTCCTGGAAGTCTATTTCCTTTGCCAGATTGGGGAAGTTTTCCTTCGTTGTGTTTTCAAATAAGTTTTCAATTTCTTGCTCTTCCTCTTCTCCTTCAGGCACCACTATGATTCAGATGTTGGAATGTTTAAAGTTCTTCTGGAGGTTCCTAAGACTCTCCTCAGTTTTTTGAATTGTTTCTTCATTCTGTTCTGATTGAATGTTTATTTCTTCCTTCTGGTCTTAACCATTGATCTGAGTCCTGGTTTCCTTCCCTTCCCTGTTGGTTCCCTGTACATTTTCATTTATTTCACTTTGCATAGTCTGCACTTCTTCCTCTATTTTGCGACCATGCTCAACCAATTCTGTGAGCATCCTGATTATTAATGTTTTGAATCTGCATCTGATAGGTTGGCTATCTCTTTATCACTTAGTTCTATTTTTGGAGCTTTGATCTGTTCTTTCATTTGGGCTGTATTTCTCTGTCTTGGTGCACCTGTTACATACTAAGAGGCAGATCGTTAAGTATTTGTCAGGGCTGGGTAACTCACTTCACTGGATTGTGCCCTCTATGTGGGGAGGGGTCAGAGAGGGAACAGTGCTCACTTGGCTCTTGACAGCCTCTCAGTCACTTCCCCCACTACCCACAAGCAAATTGGACCCTCCTGGTGCTGATTCCCAGGTGAGTGGTTTTGTGTATGTTCCAGGATCCTGTGGTTCTCTTCAATGAGGTCTCCTGTGAGGCTGGCAGTCTTTTCCACCACCAGAACCCCTACAGGATTTTACAGCCAGAGGTTCTGAGGCTTTCTTTTCCCATGCTGAAACCCTGGGTTGCATGGTCTGTCTTGCTTCCTGGTTGTTCCTCCCGGTTTATCCACATGCAAATGTGGGGCCAACTGGTCTGCCAGCCACCACCTTGCTGTGCATCCTCTGCACTTCAGCTGCAGGTCTCCACCCCTTCTACCAGTCTGAATGAGTGTTTCTTCTTTAACTCCTTGATTTTTGAACTTCCATACTGTTCGATTTTCTGGCAGATCTGGTTGTTTATTGTTTTTAAATTTGTTGTTTTCCTTCTTTTGGTTGTGCAAGAAGGCAAAATGTATCTACCTATGCCTCCATCTTGGTCAGAAGTTGGAAGGCTAATTTCTAAAAACTGAATCAACTCTAGCCAAATCTGATACAGGCCTTAACTGGGCGACATGCAGAATAGACTATGTTATAGTAGATTTACTTGATCCCAAGTGAGAATTAACAACCAAAAAAGTTAAACTTTTATGGTTTCTTAAGTTGACATAGCGATCAAATAGGCATGTAGCTAGCTTATATATGGTCTTTGGAGAGTTGAAAAATGTTTCATATTTTTTATTGAAGTATAAGATACATGTAGAAAAGTACACAAGTCATAAGTCAGTAAATTATCACAAAATATACACACTTATTTAACCCAAACAGGTTAAGAAACATGCAATTACCAGGTCTCCTCATGCCATAACCCAGTTACTATCCCTTTCTCTTCCCTAAATGTACCTACTCTCCTGACTTCTAGCAATACTTAATAGTTTTACCTGTTTTTTAGTTTTGCATAAATGGGATTATAGAATGTATGTATGTGTGTATAATGTATGTTAGTGTCTGGTTTATTTGACTTGACATCATTTGTATGATTCATCCGTGTTGCCACATGTACCTCTAGTTCATCTACTTTCATTGTTATATGGTATTTCATTGTATGAATATGTCATAATTTATTTATCTACTGTTGATGAACATGTAGATTGCTTCTGGTTTGGAGCTGCTGAAGAATAGTGCTATGAACATTCCTATACATGATTTTTGGTTCATGTTTACATGCATTTTTGTTGGGAATATACCCAGGAATGAAATTGCTGGATCATAGGACATGAACTGGTTCAATTTTAGAGAAAAGTGCTAAACAGTTTTACAAGATGATGGTACCTCTGTACACAAGTACCTGTAGTGTATGAGAGTTCTAGTTGCTTCATATCCTTACTGACAATTGGGTTTGTCAGCGTTGTTAATTTTAGCCATTCCAGTGGGTTTATAGTGGCATTTCATGATGGTTTTAATTTGCATTTGTCTGATGACTAATAAGTTTGAGCACTTTTGGATAGATTTACTGAGTACTTGGTATGTTCCTTTATGAAGCATCTATTCCAGTCTCCCAAAAATTTTTCTTTTGGGTTGTCTGCCTTTCTCTCACTAATTTGTAAGCGTTCCTCATATATTCTGGAGAATATATATATATATATATAATCATATCACTTGCTGGGCTTAGTATTTTGCTAATTATATGTGATAAAAATAACTTTTCTACTTGTGACTTGATTTTCACTTTTAAACAGAATCTTGATGTACAAAAGGTCTTCATCCAATTTATTGATCTTTTCTATTCTGGTTAGTACTTTTTGTGTCCTGTTTGAGAAGCCTTTGTCTACCCCAAAGTCATGAAGCCAATTTCCTGTGTTATCTTTTTCCTGTGTTATTTTTTCTTTTTTGCATCTTTTTTTTAGTGACAGACATGGGCAATGAAAAAGTATAGATATAATTTGAGATGCTCTAGATGGGATTATCATTTTTCAGAGATAATTTAACTTACTGACATCAGTGAGTAGGTTTGCTGCATTAGCAATTGCGGATCACTTTAGTCCAATCAGGAATGAAGGTGATTTGAAGCTGGGCTTCAGTTACTGGGAAGGGTTAGTCTGTTTTCTGTTTAGCCTTTTTTCTAGAGTTCTGCCCTAGAGCCTAGGGTGTTTATGTAGTTGTCCTCAGAAGGCCTTGGACAACAGTTTTTGTTAGATGTACTATCTTTTTGAGTCATCCAGATGCTCTGTTCAGTTGCTGAGGTGCCTGTAGGGAAAATGTGGCTTAACAAGTTCCAGGCTCACCTCTTGGGTTTCTTCTCCCAGATTCTGTCTCTCTTCATTGCCATGGTAGCTTTCTGATGCCATTAAGCAGAAGATTTTATTGTGTCCTTTCTTGTGTTATTTTGCCCAGCTTTTCTATTTGTTCTCAGTTAAAAAGATGGTTTAAAGTACTGTTTGCTATTGTTTGCTGTTAACTGAAATAGACCCCCCCAGGGAATCTCAAAGCCATAAGAACTTCATCTACATTGTAGTCCATAATGCATGTTACTCACTGGGCTTAGAAAGGATATAGAGAAAATTGGAGAGAGTTCACAGGAGGGTGACAAAATGCTAAAGTGATAAGAAGTTGATTCTTTTTTTTTTAAACTTGCTGTGTTTTTTCTTTTTAAGATTTTATTTATTTATTTTTAGGGAGGGAAGGGAGGGGGGAGAGAGAGAGAGAGAGAGGGAGAGAGGGAGAGAGAGAGAGAGAAACATCAATGTGCGGTTGCTGGGGGTTATGGCCTGCAACCCAGGAATGTACCCTGGCTGGGAATCAAACCTGGGACACTTTGGTTCCCAGCCCGCGCTCAATCCACTGAGCTACGCCAGCCAGGGCTAAGAAGTTGATTCTTGTCAGCATTTAATACTCTACTTTCAACAGTGAGAGAATATCCAGATAGAAAATCAATAAGGAAACATTGGACTTGAAGTACATTTTAGATCAAATTAACCTAATAGACATGCACATAACATTCCATCTAATAGCAACAAAATGTATATTCTTCTCAAGTGTTCATGGAATATTCTCCAGGATAGATCTATATATCAGATCACAAAACAGTGGGCTGAATTGGGAGTAAAAGGGAGAAAACTGTACTTCAGCCATGATTAAAATTTTAAAAAAAGTAAAACAAAATCACAAAACAAGTCTTAGAAAATTTAAGAAGAGTGAAATCATATCAAGTATCTTTTCTGACCACAATGGTATGAAGCTCAAATTGATTAACAGGAGGAAAATTGGAAACTTTACAAATATATATATATATATATATATATATATATATATACATTAAATAACACATTCCTGAACAGAACAATCAGTGGGTGGACACTAAGCAATACACTCTTCAATAACCAATGGAAGAATGAAGAAATCAGAAGGGAAATCAAAACAATATCTTGAGACAAATGAAGATACTACATAACAAAACATGCACACCAAGGCACATCATAATTACGTTACCCAAGATGAAAGATAAGCAGAGAATCTTAAAAGCAGCAAGAGAAAAGGAGACAGTTATCTATAAAGGAGTACCCATAAGACTCTCAGCTGATTTCTCAAAAGAAACCTTGTAGGCAAGAAAGGGCTGGCAAGAAGTATTTGAAGTCATGAAAGGCAAGGACCTACATCCAAGATGACTCTATCCAGCAAAGCTTTCATTTAGAATGGGAGGGCATATAAAGTGATCCCCAGAGAAGGTAAAGCTAAAGGAGTTCATCATTACCAAGCCCTTATTACATTAAATGTTAAAAGGATTTAAGGAAAAGAAGATCAAAACTATGAACATTAAAATGGCAGTAAATTCTTAACTACCAACAATTGAATCTAAAAAACAAGCCGAGAAAACCCAGCATAACAAAAACAGACTTGTAGATATGGAGATCATTTGGAAGATTGTAAGTTGAGAGGGTGAAAGGGAAAATGGGGGGAAAGGTGCAGGGATTAAGAAGTACAAATTAGTACGTACAGAATAGACAGGAGGGTGCTAAGAATAACATAGGAAATGGAGAAGCCAAAGAACTTATATGTACAACCCATGGACATGAACTAAGGTGGGGACTGCTGGAGGTAATGGGGGATACCAAGTGGAGAGGGGCAAAGGGGGAAAATTGGAACAACCATACTAACATAATCAATAAAATATTTTAAACAAATAATAAATGAAAAAGTAGGCATTACAACTAATACCACAGAAATACAAGGGGTCAAAAGAGACTGCTATAAATAATTATACACCAAAAATCTGACAACCTAGAAAAAATGGATAATCGCTTTTGTTACCTGTACTTGTATGTTCATAGCAACATTATTCACAGTAGTCAAAATAGGGAAACAACTTAAGTGTCAGTCAATGCATGAATGAATAAAGAAAATGTGTATGAATACAATGGGGTATTATTCAGGTTTAAAAATGAAGGAAATTCGGCCATTTGGGATAACAAAATTGAATGTTAGCATACTGTTGTGCATTATCAGAGTTCTAGGATGAAAAGAGAAAGTCTGAGTCTGGAATTCTATACCCAAACTAATCAAAATTGAGCAAAAAAAAGTGAGTGTGGTTTTTTGGCACGGAAGAATTCATAAAGTTCAGCACCATGCAGACAGTGTAAGAAGGGGTAAAAAACAACATAAGGATCAAACAAAACAAAATCCAACTAATGGGACAATGTTGAAGAAGCAGTGATTTGTTATAACCCAGAAGAAGTGAGCAAGATCAAAAAGAAATTTAAAGAAGATCCTTTATTTAGTAAGACACTCAAATATTCTACTCTAACAAAGTTTAAATGACATTGTATTACCCTTCCTTTAATAGTGTTCTAACCACCTTATTACAAATGCTGCTCATTGTTTTTTAACATTTAGATTCAATCCATAGACAAAGCATAGGAGATTTACTTATTAATTATAAAATAAAATGCAAATTTTATATATCTGCATTATAAAATTAATTATAATAAAAATTAGAAAGGAAAAAAGTTGAGGCAGGAGTGTAAATGAATTAAATTTGCCACCCTTCATAGGAAGCAGTTAAAAGCACCTGACTAAAGTTTATAAATCAAGAAATAGGAGAAAAATGTATTCTATACAGTTGTAATGGTAATTAACTAAACCACAGAGTGGGAGAGACTTGATATTTCATTTTTTCCCTTCCAACAATCTGAATTTTTAAAATTTTCTATGTGATTTTTTCTCTTTTAAAGATGTTATTAGAGGCTTTTCTGTATTTGGGGAAGAGGGGCAGTTGTCTTTAACTGCCTGAGGCAGGAAACGGAGAGGTAGCCTCTGAGTTCCCCTGTGACTCTTATATTAGTCATTCTGGAAATCCAATTGCTTTCAGCTTCTGAATTAAAGGTACAGGAGAACTGATAGGCCTGTAGAGGCTGTTCCTAGGAATGCAGTTAGAGGATAGGTGTCAAAGGGAGTTTGTTCAGTTTGTAAAGAATTTCAGCAGTCTGGCTGGGTGGTTCAGTTCGTTGGAGCATCTTCCTGTACACCAAAAGGTTGCGGGTTCAATCTCCAGTCAGGGCACGTATGGAAGGCAACTAATATCTTTCTCTCTGTCTCTCTCTCTCCCCTTTCTCCCTCCCTCCCCCTTTACCTCTCTCCTCCTCCCTCCTAACCTTCTCTCTCCAAAATCAATAAACATATCCTCAGGTGAGGATTAAAAAAAAAAGAATTTCACCAGAGCCCACACATTCTTCTTTGTTGAATAATTTCCAACTAGAAGTGTGCCTCTGGGTCTCCCTTGTGCCTTCTCCTATAAAGAAGCCTTTTCTTTCTTGTGCTGTGCTAAATGAAGACAGGAATTGATGATGCTTGAAGTAGTCATTCATTTGGGTACAGGTGGTTGTGACACATTCTCACCTTCCTTTAAAGTCCCTTTTGGCTATTTCTGCTTTTGAAGTAGCCATGTTGAGTCTTCACCTTTTCTGTATAGTGCTTAGGCTGTGGGTATCAGGTCATGGGTCTATCATTAATATAACATGTGCTTCATCATGCTTCCAACACAGTGTCATACATTTGGCAGCACAAATATCTACACACTGACAAACCCTGATCTCTCTACATAATAGCTAACCTTTATGTTAGAATAGTAGTCTCAACCAAGGGTGAGTGTGCTTCTCAGGGGACATTTGGGAATGTCTGGGGTCATTTTTATTGTCACACCTGGGGTGGTGGTGGTGGTGGTACTGGCATCTTGTGGGTAGAGACCAGGGATGCTGCCAGACATCCTACAATGCAGAACAGCCCCTGATAACAAAGAATGATCTGGCCCAAAATGTCGATGGTGAATAGTCCTATATGGGAAGTTGGGAGATTTAAATCTGAGCAACCTTAGTGAAATCATTTCACTTTGCTAAGTCTGAGTTTCCTCCTTTGTAGTATAGCTCCAGGTTACATCTAAGGTCCTTTCCACCTTGACCATTTCCATCATGTGACCTCGGAGCAGAGTGGTTTAACAAGAGTCCTTACAGAGAACCCTGGGCAGAGGGACACAGGGGCTGTAACATCTTCCTTCATTCCAGGTGAACTATCTCCTGTTTCTAAGATGTGAGCTGGTTGTATGTCAAAAGCTGGAATGCTGATTGAAAACAAAATTCTCATTGAACATAAAAGAAGGGAGAAGGGTATTCTAATTAACCAAATAATCTTTTTAACTTAAAATTGGTAACCACCAACCTGAGAGAATTAAGTTAACTCTAAAGGCTGATGGAGCATAATTTAATCTGTGATTCAGGTTGAGACCCATGTGGCTCAGTTGGTTGGGTGTCGGCCAGGAAAGCGAAAGGTTGTGGGTTCAATTCCAGGTCAGGGCACATGCTTAGGTTGCAGGTTTGTTCCTGGGGCATGTACAAGAGGCAGCTGATCAATGTTTCTTTCTCACATTCATGTTACTGTTCCTCTGTTTCTTTCTCTCTAAAAAAACTAATAAATAAAATGATAATTGATTCAAATTGTTGTGTACTACAAGTATTGTCATACTTCAGAGATATTACAGGTTCAGTTCTAGACCACCACAAGAAAGGAGTCATAATATTTTTGCTGGTGGAGGATCTTGCCTTCAGCTTGTAAAAAGTTGCAACATCTGTGAAGTGCAATAAAGAGAAGCACAGTAGATCAAGGTATGCCTGTATTTTCTGTATTGTACTGGTACAATGGGGGAAAGAGGCTTTTTGTGGGTAGAATGTCAGATGATTTAGTTGTTGGGAATTCCAAACACATTTTGTTGGGTGTGTATTTTCTTTGCAGACATTTTTCCTTAACTCTCTTTTTAAAGTTACTTGAAGCCCATCCTCACACACAGTGGCCCCCCATTAACCAACACTCTCCCAGCCTGGTGTGGCTTGCTGGCTCGATGTCTGACCAGTCCCCAGGTGTATGATGTAAGTACATTTAGGGCTGCATTCCTTTTCAGCCTCCAAATTCACAGATTTTGCTTCTCCAATAAGATAATTACAAATGGCCAGCTTACATATGCTTAATACATTTTGCACAGCAACAGAGAAAACTTTTACCAGGGTTATGGGACTCCTGAACATCAGCAGCTATTATGTGGTAGAAAGAACACTGGATTTGGTTGATCTGATTGAACAACTAGATCAGTAGGTTGAAAAGTTAGTATTATTATTTCTAATCCTGCTGATAGCTTATTTAATAACGCTGCTTTTTTCCCCCTGAATATGAATAGTTTGCTCAGTTTGGACCTGTGTCTAAAGTGACAGTGTGGGTCATTTGAATTTTTTTAATCTTCAGAAACAGGGCAGGCACTGCCTGGAATCACCATATATCACACTATTGAAGCTCCAACTGATTACACCCTTCAATCTTATGTTTCGTTGGCTTTGCAGGTTTCTTTGTCTCCAGGCTCTAGTCTCTTTTAAACAGTTTCTAAAGCCTTTCATCTTAATTAGGTTTTATAATGGTCACTTTTCATGTCTATGTAATAGTATGAGAACTAACCCACTATTAAAACTTTATGAAAACCTTATCTAATTTGATGCTTACCAGCTATTTCCTTGCTCATTGATTATGGGCATCTGACCTAGTTTGAATTCAGCATAAGCTCGGTAAGCTTTCAGAAACTTAAACTGTAGTACTTCCGTTACCAATTTGACAGCCTACTCAAGGTTTGCTTTCTTGGGTAATGTTTGGGCTATGACTCCCCACAATCAGCCCAAGATGGGGTGACTTACGCTACAAGGAAGAATTACCCTCTATCCTTCTGCTGCTGTTTTGTGACTGGAGTCCTGACCAGAGTCTCAGTGAGCTCCAGAGACTCAGTGAGCTCCAGAGAGAGAGAGAGTGGGAACAAAGAGTCTTTGAAAACTTAACTGAGGAACCCAAATGGGAGATACTGGAGGGCCTACCCACAGATGGGTGATGGTCTTGGACTGGGCCACTGTCATGGCTATTTGACATGCTGTTGTGTGGTCCTCACTTATCTATATGGTGTTTGTACATCACGTTTATTTGGGAGATATCTAAAATGTTCATTATTCACCATTTCCACTAATTCCAAACTGCTTAAATTTATTATCTGCATAGAAAATGTAATCCACTTACAAAAACAAACTCTGGTTATTTAAAATGTTTATGTTCCCACAATACACTTGTTTGTAGGCTGCATTTTCATAGCACCCTGCAGTGGACAGCTAGTTATATAATTATACAGACCTACAGCTTAATCAAACTTTTGTTGATCCTGTTATCTAGAATTCAAGGGAGTAGACTGACTTCATCATCTGCATACAACTTTCATTAAGCTCTTGAAGATCCCTCTCCCCTGGGTTTTACTATGTCCTTGTTTCTGAATGACCTTTCCTTGGGTACCATTTGTATGGGCTTGTGAATTTCATAATGGAATGGATCAACCTTCTCTTTTGTCCTTTTGGTGAATTTCTCCCCTGCTTCCCACTGCAAGGGGTCAAAGGAGGCCATACAGGGCTCCAACTGTGTTTCCTCTGTGCAGAATTACCCTCAAATGCAGTTTTCTCAGATTCCTCTTTCCCTGTGAGGCTTCAAACTTAGCATGAAATATGTGCTGAAGAGTCTCCTCCTGAAATTTGGGTGCTAAGAGTCCTGGGAGAGGTGTTTTGACAGAGATGAACAAAAATATTTAGCACAAGTATGAATTGGAGAAATGGAACGTGCTAAAATAGGGAACATGATGTCATTTGTTGTTAAGAAAACTATCAGGGAAGACATGAGTTTCAGAACATTTTAAACAGTAACAGACAGGAGGAAATTGGGGGAGTTTGGAGCGAGTTTTACAATTTCCCTTTGCTTGACTAGAAGACTCTTAGTTAATTACACATTTGCATCCTGCCTCAATCCAGTAAGGAACTGAGGCAGCAAGCAAGAGGAGTTTGCATGCTTGCCTGTTAAAAAAGATGGAGCATTGGTTAAGTGGAGTCAGACTGTGGAGTTTGGAGAAATCAACATCACTGAGAAACACAGCAGAGAACAGAAATGTGCTTGTCACCAGTAAGTGCACAGAGATGGGCTAGGACAGGAGAAGTGAGGTAATGAGAACCCAGGAGTCCTCCCTAGGTCACTGCCTTTAACAGACATTCATCTAGCAACTACTACAAGTTAAGCACCCCAAGGAAGGGTGCTGAGAGAAGGAGAAGGAGGTCACTGCCCTTTGGTGATTCCTTATCTAGATGGGGAATCCAGGCATGGACATAGAAGAATCTGCCTGTGGACTTGGGCAGCATGACTGAGTGAGGGCCATGAGGCTGCCAGAGAGGCAAGTTCAGGTCCTACACCAAGGAGACCATTTTGTGTAGAGGACAGGATGCAGGACTTCAGATATGCTTTGAAGGGTAGATAGGAAATAGGAGAGAAAAGGGCAGTTTTTAAAACTGTTTGCCATTTAAGAAGGAAGTCTACAGTCTTTGGCAGCTGTGCAGTGGGGGTAGGGGAGCACACCACCCCTTGTTTTTTGGCTTGTTGAACACATTGGGGAGTGAAAAGTTGTGTTTGGCCTCACGCTGCTTCCTGACACTCTCCCTGCCATCTTTGTTTCAAGTGGCTGCCACTTGGCTCACACCTGCCTTGCTCAGCTTGGTCTGTTTTGCTACAACTGCTGTTTAGTATGAGATACCATGCCAGTACTCTTGCTAATTGGGTGACTTTTCATATCCTTTATGTGGTTATAAGCAGTCTGGAGGCAGCATAAACCCAAACCCTGCTTCCTACCAGCTAGACAACCTTGAGCAAGTTTCATAGGTTCTCTTAGCTCAGATTTTCTGCTTTGTGACACAAGTGTTTGCACCCTTCACAGAAGAGGGGTAAGGACCAAATGAGAGCTTATGTGACATTCCTGGCAGGCATATAATAGATGCTCAAGAAAATGTACCCTCCCTCTGTGTCACTTGCTTCATCTACTTGAGAATTTCCCATCAGGGTTTTTCTGTGGGGATAGGAAAGAAATCCTAATAATGGTTTGTCCTCTTTCTTCCATTGCTGATGAGGGCAAATAGTATTTCAAATGTAAACCAGATGGGTTTAGGATGGTTTGTGTGGAGCAGGAACCCCGCCCAGAAGACCTTCTCAGAGAAGAGAGGAACTGAAACCTATTTTCAAGTTTGCCCAGTGAACTTAGTCCTTCCTTTCTTTGTGGGCTGGGAAGCTAAAACTCCAGGCTGGTTTCCCTTTCTTCCTTTTTTGTCACAAACTGTCAGGCATTTAAAATCATAGCTGCTTTCTGATTTTTCAAGTCCTAGTTCAGGCAACAGTGCTATACATTGAATAGCACTCTATAGTTTACATTCAGTTATCATGCCAGAGGCTCAAGGCAGACAAGTTTCAAGATCCTCAGTTTCAGATTTGGAGTTGAGGTTGGAGTTGGCTGGAGCTCTGGAAGATTCCAGTCTTAAATTTGTTGTTATTGTTGTTTGTTGCACTTTTCAGAACCAAGAGCCACTGAGAGAGGAAGACTCTGATTTCATCCTGACTGAGGGTGACCTCACCTTGACTTATGGGGACAGCACAGTGACTGCCAATGGTTCCTCAGGCTCCCACACAGCCTCCATGAGCCTAGAGGGCAGTCGAAGAACAAAGAGCAGCTCTGAGGAGGTGTTGGAACGAGACCTAGGAATGGGAGACCAGAAGGTCTCAAGCTGGGGCACCCGCCTAGTTTTTCCCCTGGAGGATAATGCATGACTTTCCCCCCAAACCCTGAAGCAATGGGGTAGACCCTTCAGTGGTGTGGGGCTGGCTGCATGCTCCAGTGTTGTTTGAGGTGGGGCAGTGACTGAGTGGAACTAATGCTTCTGTTTTTATTGAGGTCTGAAGATATCTTAACATTTAAAATTTAACCAAGATACAGATGGTGGGGCTCAAGTGTATCTTAAATCAACACAAATGCAGACCTATTCCCACTTCTTCACATAGTAGTGTGCTGTTCTGAGTTAAACAAACAAAAAACAATCGCATGCTTTACTGGTCTCTTAATTCATTCACCTGCGGTACCTGAACAAGGTGTGGTAGGTGCTGGGAATCCCTCCCAGGAGAGGCTTCATATCTACACATAGCAGTGAAAATCCAGCTGGATGTAGAAATATCAAGAGAGGGGAGAACAGGCTAGAAGAAAGATCTCGAAGGAAGGCAAGTGAGATTGGACCTCCAAGGATTTAGGGGAAGCTGGTGTTGAATGGGGCAGAAAACATGAGAAGGCAATTTGAGTGCAGGCTGTGGCCACGAGGGCTGTGTGATACCAACCTCATCTCAGGATTTTTGACTTCTTTTGCTACCTGTGTTTCCTCTAGACTGAAGATTGGAAAATATATCCACCAACATTTCAACATGGGGGAAAGAATTGTAATTCCTTCTTTGGAAATTTCCATAAAGAAGAAGTTACTGAAATGTTTGAAACCAAAGGCAAAATAGTGTTATACTGTTGTTTTGTAATTAACCTGAAGGCAGGAGAAAACGTTTAGAAACTGATGATGATATCACTACAAAAATCAGTCAATTCTTCAGGGATGCTATATGAGCTGACTGCTTGGAACATGATGAATGGGACTGAGATATCTACTGTGGGTTTGGAAGACAGCAAAATTTGTGGAGTGCTTTGATCTGGGGAAGAAAAGGCAGTAAGAACTCTAAAAGCAATAGGTTAGTATTCAGAGGGAAGAACTCACTGTGAAAAATAAATAAATATAAAGAAAATACAAGGTAGTGTTCTAAAGACTGGATAGAATTCCAAACTTCAGGCTAATAAATGCATGAGATTTCAGTGGCCACCTGAAGAATCAGAGGTGAACCAGTGGAAAGTTAAGCTTTCTTCAGTCCAGTAGAAGGTTCTGTCTACTCTTAAGATTAAGAATATAGATGTCTTGACACTGAGTGCCATGTAGAGAAAGGTAATTTTCTTGGTATTTGGGGAGGCTTGCACCAACTTCATGTGTGAGTGTGGTTCCAAATTTAGGATTTCAGTTTGAGTTCTCTTGTGGGTGAGATATTCTACCTGCCCACACCTGTAGTAAGTGAAAATACTGAGAGAACTCTTGGAAACCAAGTTGGAGATTCTCCCCTTTGTCTTTGTGCTTCAGTGCTATTACATTTGAAAACCCAGTTTCTAAAAAGTGCTTTCACTAAATGTAGGCATTTCTCTTACTACAGCAGACAAAATAGTGGCCAGGTCTTAATGCTCCCATCATGAATCAGCCATTTAACCTTTTAACTCATATTTCTAATGGTTAATTTTAAATAAGACAGTGTTTCACACTGTTTTTCAGTTGATAGTTTGTGTAAGCCAAGAAAAATTTATTAGTCATATGAAATTTCTGTTATTCATTTTAAGAGAAATGACTTAATGTGGTTCAATATAATAGAACTGAATAATTTTTATTCCCCTTTCTATCTACACTAACATCCACTTTTATTTGATGGTCATCCATGGGCTTTGTAAGTTTGGATAAAAAAATCTAAACATGCCTAATGCTATGTTTCCCCCTATAGAAGCATTATGCCTATTCTGGGTGGTGAAAAGTAGGGTGCCACCAGGCCCAGAAACTATCTAACTGAAGACTATCTGCTGTCAATCTGGCATAAACAAGATTGACACTGCTGAGTAATGGTATATCCAAGTAAACAAAGTTCCTCTCAGAGGGTAATCCCAAGTCATCTTGTGAACATATTTGTGTTGGGTTGGGGTGGGGTGGTTACAGTTCAGCAGAGTCAAATGTTGTAGAGCTGTTCTCAATGTTGGCTGCACATTAGGATTTTTTGGCCCATTTAAAAAAATATCAGTATAAGAGCCTACCCTCAGAGATCCAGATTCAGTAGGTTTAGAGTGGGGCCTGGCTTCCATGCTGTTTTGTATCCTCAGGGATTCTAATCTGGAGCTAGGGTTAAGAACTTTTAGTCTAGAACTTGCAGTGGACCCTACTTGAAATGTTAAAGAATGGCCTAGCAAATTAAGTTAAAAAATCATTAGTTATGTGGAACAAACTGAGTGTTCATCAGTAATACAGACTGGGTAGCTGTGAGGGAGTTTCGTGCTAATATTTGCAGAACCCAAGAATGTACTCCATAAAGCACAGCTGAAATAAAGCTCCCATTTGAAAACCTTAGAGCATGAGAGGGAGAGAAGGATGACTTCAGTGTATGTATAAGGAGAGGATTAAAAACCTGTCATCTTTCCTTCCGTTTGTGGGAAAAGGGGAGTTTTGTCTTAACTGAGCTTAACTGAGTGGGGTGACTGGACAAATAAGCATTGATGCCGTGCAGCCAAAAATCACACTGTGACATCACATGTTTCACCAAATAAACAGCAAGGAGGTCTTTAGGCTGTGATCTCTACACCTGAAAATGTACTCTGTGGTTTGGTTGACAAATGAAATTTTAGAAAAAAACAAAAATGCTATCTTAGCTATCTATGAACATTTCAGTCTGTTTCATGTCCTTCCCCTACTTCCATCATATCACTTCCTTTCTCTGCCCATAGTTGAAGTTACTGTAATCATGTCAGATATTTAATGTGAACAATCATTTCTGAATGTAGAAACACTACTGATACACTTAGACATTGGTGACAGGGCAGCTGAGCAACTCAGAGAGGAAATCATCTGCTTGGGAATTTACCTTGGTACCCATTGTGAGTTCTAAGAGGTGAATCAGAAAGCTGATTTTACCATGCTGTCAAACGTAATCTGGAATGAGTGTTGCTGTAAACTTACCTTGCTGATTCAATAAAGGGACTTTTTATTCCACTTCAGAAATGGGGAACTCGACAAGCTTTGTGCCTGCCTTTGGTGTTGATTCTGTAGATGAGTTAGTGTAGGAGCTAGTCTGTCAGAAGTTTTAGACGGATATCAATTGAGTTCTGATCTCTTCTGTTGTTTATAAAGTGGGAATCTGACTTGCCAGTGTAATTTGCTACGTTCTGACACAGTAAGTTGAAGGAATCCAGTGGTCAAGAGTTAGAATTTAGAAACAACCCATTTGAATGCTGCTTTTACACTGATACCTTGATACCTGAAAAGACCGTACCCCTTTCTAAAAGCTGGTAAATACAATATACAGAGAAATACTCTAGAAACCAATGTGTCTAACCAGAAAAATCAAGTAGGATCTTTGACAATCTTTTCAAAATAAGATTTAGAAGTAAACCGTATTTTCCAGTTTCAATTTTCATAAGTAGAATTTTTTTAAAAACTAACAAACACATCTTGTATTGTTACCCAGTGCTAGCAGAAATTGTAAAGAGTAAAACCAAAGTTTTTGATGTAGGTTTTCTTTTTGTAAGCAGGGTATACTATAACCATGGCCTACATGCAACAAACACATAGGCAGCCAGTTTTCTGCTACTTGAGCCTTGGAGATGAGAAGGTCTGCCTGTTCTGCTGCCTTTTGAAAAGGTCTGAAACAGACGCGAGAGCTTGGGAGAGGCCACCTTGTCATTCTGATGTCTGCCTTTTAAAAAGGGTTAAGAGAATTGCCAGATATCATGATCAGCTAGAATCTTGGCCAGTGGAAAATGATCTGGGCCTGTATGTTAGGGGAACTCAATAGAAAAGGACATGTAAATAGCATGAAGAACGCTGCATCTCTGTCTGAAGCACTTAAAAAAAGTTAACATCCCACTGCTACTGGATGACTGTCTAATTACATGGACATTTAGGGACTGAGTTTTGTTGTGATTATTCCAGTTGTAGGCTTTGGAGAAAGAGATGAATAATTTTTCAGCTGTGTGGGTGTTAAGTTTATGGATTTAGAATTCATCACTGAAATCAGTCGTTCAAAGTGTGACTTCATAGTAGGGTCACTTCCTTCTAGGTTGTCTTTTTCTTTTTTACATAAAATACATCTGGTACTTCTTACTTACAAGTCTTACATTTGTTAAAATTATTAAATGGGAAGGCCACTGATATTCATTTAATAGCTGAAAAGCAATTTTTAAAATAGAATAAAATGAATTTAACATAGATGATGTGACCTCTTTTTGTACAGATTACATACCATAATTGAGGAGAATTTTGTCTTCTACTTCCATTCAGCAGTGGCAAACTGGTGGTTTTATAAAATTAACATTATAGTATGTTATACAAAATAACATTAAAATATGTTTAACTGTGAAAAAGTGAAGACTTGGAATTATCAGCAACTTTTATGTGCAATAAGGAAAACTGAAGTTAGACCCCAAAGTGCTATCTTTCCCTAGCATCCTACTTAATGTTTGCCTTTGTATATATGTTTAGATTGATATTGTAAAGCTAGCCACGTTTTCCTGCCTTTGCTGATATCTAACACATTTTTCTCAAAGCTTTTTCTGTATTTTTTATAAAACTTAAAATAAAAAGATTAACTGGCTGAACTAATCTTGTTTTGTATTTTAAAAGTATTGTCTGTTAGTAGAAGGGAACAATATGATCCTGTTCTTTGTCTCTCTCCCTCACTTAGAGGTTGTTTTTTGGGTGGAAGCTATTCCTCTCTGGCTTCAGTAAGGCCAGGAGTTGACAAATTACAGCTGGCTTTTGGATCAAATCTGGGCCGCTGCCAGTTTTGTAAATAAAATTTTTATTGGCATACACTGTGTTCATCATTTGCATATTCTCTGTGACTGTTTTCATGAAGAACTGAGGAGTTGTGACAGAAGTGAGCAACTATTTGCTTATCAAGCCTGAACTATTTACTCTCTGGCTCTTTACAGAAAATGTTTTTGCTGATCCATGATTTAGATGCTGGAAAAACTTTAGTTTCAAAATAGGGTCTAAAAATCATAGCAACAGGTTTTTTTTTTTTTTTATGTGCTGTAGGGTTAAAAGAGCCACTTTAAACTTGATCTCTGTCTGTGATTCTCCTGGCCTGCAACAGCCTTTAACAGGCTTTGAGTGTGGGATAATGCTAAGAATATTGAAACCATCATACAGTTTTCTTTATAGTCTTTATATTTCTTTGTATGTAGACTAGTGCTTCCCAGAACAATGCAATTGAACTACATTGTAAAATCTGAAGCTTCCTAGCAAAACAAGTTCTGTCATTAGCATGACTCCAGTCATTTAATAGTATAATTAGAAAAACATCAGATAGAACAATTTAAAAGTAAATTTTTTCCCCAGCTCATTAAAATTTTCTCACCCTACAGCAGGGGTGTCAAACTCATTTTCACCAGGGGTCCCATCAACCTCGTGGTTGTCTTCAAAGGGCCAAATGTAATTTTAGGACTGTACAAATGTAACTACTCCTTAACTAGGAGCAAGGAGCTCTACATTCGACCCTTTGCAGGGAACCACAAGGCTGATGTGGCCCCCAGTGAAAGTGAGTTTGACACCCCTGCCCTACAGAGAGAAACTGCTTTTTAAAAAGCAATTTACAATAGCCAAGTGCTGGAAGCAACCTAAGTGCCCAGCAGTAAATGAGTAGATAAGAAACCTATCGTACATTTACACAATGGGATACTATACAGCAGAAAGAAAGAAGGAGCTCCTACCCTTTGCAACAGCATGGATGGAGCTGGAAAGCATTATGCTAAGCGAAATAAGCCAGGCAGTGAAAGACAAATACCATATGATCTCATTTATAAGTGGAACCTAATCAACAAAAGAAGCAAGTGAAATATAACCAGAGACATTGAAATAAAGAACAAACTGACGGTAACCAGAGAGGAGGGGGGAGAGGGATAATAGGGGAAAATAGAGGAAGGGCATCAAGGAACATATATAAAGGACACATGGAGAAAGCCAAAGGGGGTGGGTTTGAGGGTGGGAGGCGGGGATGGGTAGAGCAGTAGGGGGAAAATGGAGACAACTATAAATGTACAACAATAAAAAAAATTTAAATCAGAAGAGCCGGATGAGTCAGGTTTAAAACATACCACCCAGTCCTTTCACTTAATATCAAGTAATTTAATCAAGATACACGGGACTGCACGTGGCTCTTATTTACATTAATGTTTTGTCCAGACATCTGCTGATGAGAAATGGTACCAAGTCACGTCTCTTCTTTGTTGTGAGCATGCTTTGTTGAAATGACTCCAGCTAAGGCAGGTTCAAGCTGGGAACTAAGGCTCTTCTTATTTTATTGCCATAATTATCCACATTGCACTGTCACTTCCCCACTGGAAATGTTGTTTCAACCAATGTGTTGGTTGTTATTTAATAAGCTCATGATATTCCTGCTCTGCAGAATTGCACAGCAGTTGGTACCAAATCAAGTCCCAGTCTCTGTCAGCATGATAGATTGCCTCCATAGTGTGGCTTCTCCAGTGCTGGGGCAACATGCTAAGTGTTCCAGTTCTTGATGACTGACCTGGAAGGAAAGGAACAAAGTGCATTTGAACTTTAGAATATAGAAATCCACAAACAGAATGCCTGCTGAACCCAGGTGATGTAAGGCCTCTTAAATGTGGAACTTCTTACATCTTCCTTATTTAAACTGCACTATCCAATGCTGGAAATCCATCACTGAACCAGTATCTTATCATTTGTACGTTGTGAAGACAGGCCAGACATAAATGTGACCCAAGAGGTGTTTGGTGAGAAATGAAGGCAGGAAAAAGATGGGGGCACCTCTGTCAATATGACTGTGCTTTCTGCAGCTACTACTGTGGGACACCTGTTGAGAACAGAATTTTCTGAGACCAGCTGGTTAGAGTGGGAGAAAGAGCTGGGATTGAAGCTGTACCTTTAGGCACCAACCATGTAACTATCCATCCTTCAGTTGTATACTGGATCACATGTGCAAAATAAATACTAACAATAATTGGCTGTTATATAGAACCAAGGCTGTATATAAGCAATGAATCCAGCTTCCTCTGAACTTTTTTCTTCTTTCGTTAAAACACATTGCTTGTGTGACTGTATGGGAGCAGCAGAGTGGGCTGCCTCTGGATATGTTTGTATAAATTCTGCTATCAGTTTCTTGTGATCCTTCCTCCGATCCTGGATGTGTACCAACTTTGACATTATTTTCTCATGTGTTGAAACTGTTCATCCCTTCAGTATAACTACTGAAGCAGAGTGGGGGAAGGAAGCACTTTCAACATGATTAAAAAGGTACAATAAAGATTCAAATTAAACATTAAGGAAAAGGTTATTTCATCAAACCCCTTCTATGAAACTTTAATATTCTGAGTACAGGTTATTTGCATAAAAGAGCCACCATGCTAAATTTCAGTATAATTTAGTTTAATAAAATACATTTCTGCTAATTCTTCCCACAAAGTAACTGAAATCACCAAATACAGTATGTAACACAACATAAGACTCTGAAGGGTGAGGAAAGGAAGGTGGACTGACTAGAGGTATTGGGTAATGAGGAAAAACATAGTTGTGAGTTCCCTGAGCTTTCCTTTTGCCTCTTCTATATCCTGGAATGGGTGCTAAAGAAGCCAGCAGACCACAAATGCCAATGCTAAAAGATCAAAAAGCCTCTATAGCCAAATTATCTATATCGATAGCCAAAAGGCAGGGAAAGGACTAGTCTAGAAAGACAGAAACCAAGCACCACAAAAATTATCCCTCCTCCTGTCAGCAGAGGCTTAGTGGGAAGCCAGGACTTCTGGATTAGCATTCCCACCTGGCAGTAATCAGATGATGCACCCCTTCCTCCTCCAGTTAAGTGTAGGTGGAGGCCTCCTAATTTGAACATGTAACTTACAATTCAGAGATTCATATGGTCAAATGTTTAGGATACAATGAAAAAAATTACCTGTCAGTTGGCAAGATGGTAGAGTGAGTGTAAGCCACATTAACTTCCTCCCAGGGCCAATCTGGAATTACAACTAAATTGTGGAGAAATCACCAGGAACAAACAACTAAACAATAGTGAGAGAAGGCTTATGACCTCGGACAAACAGAAGAATCATCTTCACCACTAACTGACTGGTAAGGAGTAGTACAGTGGAGCCTCAAAAGTGCTGTCTGGGTGCTCACAGGTGGCAGCACCTGAGGGATAATTAAGTGGCTGGTAGGATCCCCCTGAGAAGAGTGGGATCTAAACCCTAAGCTGGGATCCCCAGCCTAGACCACCAGAGCCAAAAAAGTACACAGATAACAACCAGTGATGAAAAGCAGCAGGGCTGCTCTCTGCCAAGACGAGCGGCTGGCCACACAAAGAGCTGTTTTACAGGGCCAACACACAAATTTTCATTTGCTACCACTTACCCAGATCTCTGGTAAAAGTGGGAGCAGAGTAGCTAAAGACCCCTGAGGAGAGACTGGAGATGGACACTTTAGGGAGAGAGCTAAGAGAACAGACTCTGGGATCCCCGTGCTGAGTCATACTCCATTAGCAGCAGCCATCCTGCTCAGGCAGACCACTCCCCTTCAAGCTGCAGCAGCTTGAGGAGAAACAACACCTCCAATCCCAGGAGGGATTCTGCCCCACCCTATGGGGTTTAAGCCTCACTGCTGAGTGTAGAGTGACTAGATTGACAACTGAAGGAGACAGCCACAGTTTATCTCTGGCAATCTCAGAGCAGGCTGCGTAGTGTCAGATGGGGTCAATGTGTGACGTCACCAGAGGCAGATCCAGAAAGAAAAAACAGTGGTAAATACTAGAGGATACCGAGACAAAAACCACTCTGGTCTTCTCCATGATTAGCAATATTTTCTCTCCTGCATAGCTTTTTAATATTCATTGCTTTTCCAGCAAGTGTGTGCATATTAACTCACTAGAATTTCTACTATAGTTTATTTCTCTCCTTTCTTATAATAGTCTTAATTTCTTTACACCCTCATTAATACTGGTTAATTAGCTGCTGATAGTGGGATTGCGGAGGGGAGATATTATTGCAGATGTGGGTTTGTTCCCTGGACTTTGTGGTTTTGTTCTGGCAGCACCTGCACAACAGCATACAAGATGTGGATGGTGGAGTGGCCCTCAGTCAACCAGCTGGAAGGAAGGAACCACCAAAGAAAGACCCAACAACAATCAAACCCCAAAGACATCCAGAGAGCCAACATAAATAGCATAAAGGGCATCCTAGGAGCATCAAGTTCAGGAGATCAAGGAGACTGCACCACTGATTCTCACAAGTCTCTTACCATAGAAGTTCACACCACAAACTCAGGGAGTCGGAACAGATCAATTTAAGAAACAGAGGCTAACAAGAAGAGTCTCACAAACAATGGGAAGACAAAGAAACAAACCCCAAGCAAAAGGAAAGGAGGAAGCCTCAGAAAGAATGCTAAATGAAATAGAGGCAAGTCAACTATCAGATAGTGAGTTCAAAACAATGGTTATAAGGAAGCTCGATGAGCTCACTGAGAATTACCAAAAACTACAGGGAAACTACAAGGAGCTTCCGGCAAAGTAAATCAACATGAAAAACGAAATAGAGACTATCAACAAGAGCCAAGAGGAAATGAAGAATACAATTTCTGAATTGAAGAACACAGTAGAAGAAATCAAAAGCAGGCTAGATGAAGCAGAGGATCAAATCAGCGAGCTGGAGGACGAGGTAGAAAAACCTCCAAAAAAGAAAGAGAAAAAATCCTCAAAGAGAACAAAGAGGGATAAAGGGAACTGCATGACAACATGAAACAGAATAATATCTGTATAATAGGGTAACCAGAAGAAGAAGAAGAGCAAGAGATAGAAAATCTGTTTGAAAAAGTAATGATGGAAAACTTCCCTAATTTCATGAGAGAAAAAGCCACACAAATACAGGAAGCACAGAGGATCCCAATCAAGAGGACCACAAAGAAGCCTGCTCCAAGACTCATCATAATGAAAACAGCGAAATTCCAAGACAAATGAGAATCTTAAAAGCAGCAAGGGAGAAACAGGAAGTAACATACCAGGGAGCCCCATAAGGCTAGCAGCTGATTTCTCAATGGAAACATTACAAGCCAGAAGGTAATGGAAAGAAATATACCAAGTAATGAAAAGCAAGGGCATGCAACCAAGACTACTCTACCCAGCAAGGCTCTCAATCGAAAAAGGAAAGAGAAATAAGGAGTTTCCCAGACAAAAGAAGACTGACAGAATATACCTCCACCAAATCAGCATTGCAAGATATGCTAAAGGGACTGCTTTAACAAGAGGAAGAAAAAGAGTGTGTGTGAGAGAGAGAGGGACACAGGTACAAAGGGGGTAAAATGGCAATGAATGAGTAGCTATTACTAATAACCTTAATGTGAATTGATTGAATGCTCCAATCAAAAGACATAGGGTAGCTCAATGGATAAGAAAACATGACCTGCACATATGATGCCTTCAAGAAACCCACCTCAGAACAAAAGACCTACACAGAACTAAGTGAATGGTTGGAAAAAATATTCCAAGCCAATGGATAGGAAAATAAAAGCTTAGGTAGCAATACTTATATCAGACAAAATAGATTACAAAACAACGGCCATAAAAAGAGGTGCAGAAGGACACTTCATAATACTCAAAGAAAGAATCCATCAAGAAGACATAAACATTAGAAACATATATGCACCCAAAATAGGAGCACCCAAATATATAAAAGAAACCTTTGAAGACTTCAAGGAAGACACAGTCAGCAACACACTTATAGTAGGGGATTTTAACTTGCCACTCTCCACAATGGATAGATCTTCCAAACAAAATATCAACAAGTATATTGTGGCACTGAGTGACACACTAGATCAAACTGACTTAATTGATATATATATATATATATATATATATATATATATATATATATATATATATATAAAATTTCTCATCCCAAAGAAGGAAAGTACACATTTTTTTCAAATGCACATGGCACATTTTTAAAGGTACACCACATGATAAGACACAAACCAGTCTCAACAAATGCAAGAACATTGAAATCATATGAAGCATTTTCTCAGACCACAGGGGCCTGAAACTAGGAACCACCCTCAAGGAAAAAACTATAAATTATTCAAATTCATGAAGATTAAATAGCATGCTATTAAACAATGAATGGGTTAAGAATGAGATCAAAGAGAAATCAAAAAGTTTCCAGAAACAAATGAAAAGAACTCACAACAATCCAAAACTTATGGTACACAGCAAAGGCAATCTTGAGAGGGAAATTCATAGCTATACAAACCTACCTTAAAAAAACAGAAACATTTCAAATAAACAACCTAACCCTATATCTGCAAGAACTGGAGGAACAATAACAAACAAAGCTCAGAGCAAACAGAAGGAAGGGAATAACCAAGATCAGAGCAGAATTAAATGACATAGAGACTAAAAGAGCAATTCAAAGGATCAATAAATCCGGAAGCTGGTTCTCTAAAAAGATAAACAAAATCCACAAGCTTTTAACCATGTTCATCAAGAAAAAGAGAGAGACTTCTGGACAAGATGTAAGCATAGGAAGATACACTTTGTCTCCTCGCACAACCAAAAGAACAATAACAATACAAAAAAAAACAACCAGAACTGACAGAAAATTGAACCATATGGAAGTCTGACAATCAAGTAAAAGAAAAAACATTCATCCAGACCAGTAGGGGAGGCAGAGATGGGCGACCAGGGTGGAGAGGACTCACAGTAAGGTGGCAGCTGGAGGACTGGGGCAGGCAAGACAGCACCTGGCAGAGTGGGCATTCCCACATTAGCATGCAGATAAACCAGGAAGAACAACTGGGGAGAGAGACTGAACAATCCAGGGCTCCAGTGCAGGGAAATAAAACCTTAGAACCTCTGGTTGACTAACCTTTGGGGGCTGAGGCACAGCAGAAACTTCCAGCCTCACAGGAGAGTTCACTGGAGAGACTCACAGGGTCCTAGAATGCACACAAACCCACCCACCTGGGAATAAGCACCAGAAGGGTCCAATTTGCTTGTGCATAGCAGAGGAAGTGACTGAAAGCAAGCGGAGAACCAAGCAAGTGGCATTGTTCCCTCTGGGGCCCATGCCCCACAGACAGCACCACAACACCCTGAAGTCAGTTGCCCTGCCTTGGTGAATACCTAAGGCTCCTCCCCTTACTATGTAACAGGCATGCTGAGACAAAAAAAAATGACCCAAATGAAAGAAAAGATCAAAGCTCCATAAAAAATACGACTAAGCGATGAAGAGATAGCCAACCTATCAGATACAGAGTTCAAAACACTGGTAATCAGGATGCTCATAGAACTTGTTGAGTATGGTTGCAAAATAGAGGAAAAAGTGAAGGCTATGCAAAGTGAAATAAAGAAAAATATACAGGGAACCTACAGTGAAGGCGAGGAAACTGGGGTTCAAATGAATGATTTGGAACAGAACAAAGAAATAAATATTTGATCAGAACAGAATGAAGAAACAAGAATTCAAAAAAATTAGAAGAGGCTTAGGAACCTCTGGGACAACGTTAAACTTTCCAACATCCGAATCATAGAGATGCCAGAAGGAGAGAAGGAAGAGCAAGCGATTGAAAACTTATTTGAGAAACTAATGAAGGAGAACTTCCCCAATCTAGCAAAAGAAATAGATATCCAGGAGGTCCAGGAAGCCCAAAAGAGTCCCAATAAGTTGGACCCAAGGAAGCACACACCAAGACACATCATAATTACATTACCCAAGATTAAGCAGAGAATCTTAAAAGCAGCAAGAGAAAAGGAGACAGTTACCTACAAAGGAGTGCCCATAAGACTAGCAGTTGATTTCTTAAAAGAAACCTTGCAGGCAAAAGGGGGCTAGAAAGAAGTATTCAAAGCCATGAAAGGCAAGGACCTCCATCCAATATTACTCTATCCATCCAAGCTATCATTTAGAATGGAAGGGCAGATAAAGTGCTTCCCAGATAGGGTCAAGTTAAAGGAGTTCATCATCACCAAACCCTTATTACATGAAATGTTAAAGGGACTTATCTAAGAAAAAGAAGATAAAAACTATGAACAATAAAATGACAACAAACTCAGTTATTAACAACCACACCTAAAAAAAAAAATCAAAAACAAACTAAACAGAACAGGAACAGACTCACAGAAATGGAAATCACATGGAGGTTTATCGGTGGGGAGGTGGAGGGGGGAGAATGGAGGAGAAAGGTACAGTGAATAAGGAACATAATTTGGTAGGTACAAAATAGACAAAGGGAGGTTAAGGATATCATAGGAAATGGAGAAGCCAAGTAACTTATACGAATGATCCATGGACATGAACTAAGGTGGGGGAATGATAGTAGTGGGAGTACAGTGCGGAGGGGAATTAAGAGGAGAAAAACATGGGACAACTGTAATAGCATAATCAATAAAAATACATTTTAAGAATAAGTAAAATATAAACATGCCCATGAATTCTTAGTGTGATGATCCCCCAAATTCTTAAGCCCTCGGGGCTTTAGACATAGGATTAAGAATGAAATTCATTCCAGACATCACTCTTCTTAACACTATGGGGCCCTATTAAGTTGGAGCTATTAAATATTCAACTTAGGGTACATATTTAAAAACCAAATACTCAGTTTATCAGCCAGCTGCAGTGACGGAGGAGCTAGCCTTGCCCTTTCTTCTAACTACTAGATGTTTGACAATGAAAAATTAACTGTTAGACTACTGAACTTGGTTCAAACTATTTCCACTTACATAGAGTTTGGGGAGAATGAAAATGTTTGTTACTACCTGAACCACCTGAACCAAGTGTAGAAACTTCTGGTCATTCATAAGTTAAAAGTATTTAAGAACCTATCTTGTATGATAATAAAAATAGATAACTCAAAAATTGTCTTAATACAATTAATTTCCAGATTTATAGAAATTTTGTTAAAACAAGGAAGGATCTGAAGGTCCAGGTGGCTCAAAATGTTATTTCTTACTAAATGTTACAACATAGCACAGTATTTTGCAGCTACAGCTGTAAACAGGATGAGCTGACAGGAACTCACTATGAAAGTAGCCAACTGCAGAGAAATAAACATGTAATTGACCAAACAGTATACATAAGCAATGGCTAAACCTTGCTTCAGCAAGGCTGGGCTTTGTATATGAATCTCCTGTCTCCTTTACTTGCTGGAAGTAAATAAAACCACCTTGCAACAATCTGTCTCATTTTTTTAACAGAGTACCCCAAGCTGTGAACACCCTGAGATCTGTAACAATTTCCGTATATCATTGTTTTGTGAAGCATGTATAAAAGGGTTTTTAAATATGTGGCATTGAAATGTGAAGTCATTCCTTAATACTAAATTCACAAATTCACTTGCACTTTTTAAAAAATGGATTGTTTACTTGAAGATTCATGGTCATACTCCAGTGAGTTGGGTGCATTTTGTCACCTTTGCTACAGTTCCCCTGAGTATTTAAATGACCAGTGAGGCCCTAAATGCAGCTGGTTGACTTACTAATAGCCTCACTGCAGTCAAAGGGAAACTTCTTTCTGGGTTAAGGAGCCTGGACTGCAATTGCAAGCAGTTGGCTGTGCTGGACCTCCTGGGGACTACAGTAGAGCAACTCAGGAAAGACAGACACACTCTTAGCATTTTAATCATACTTTTTCAGCTGGGATGGGGGAGGAGGAAGAATCAACTTCCTGCTTGCTTTAAAGTTTGAGAACAGAAGATTCAAGCATAGCTCTACCTCTCTCTCTGTGGCCTTCCTGTCCCCTTTCAAGTCAGGAACTGAGCCCTAGGCCTCCCAATTGGATCTGGGAATTTGCATGGGCAACTCACTTCCCTCATTAAACCACACTTATGGATTTTACCCACACTTCAAGTTTTTCGAGGTTTTGCCTAAGAAAGTAGTCACCTGTCCTTGCCCACTCACTTGTGCCAGGTACAGCGTCCTGGGTTTATCACCAAAAGTGACTTGACAGATGCTAAAAGTTGGTGCTAGGACTTGGCACTTGGGCTGAGGGATCTGAGACTTCCGGGTATTCAGCAGATCCCATTATCACTGGTGAATTATTTTCCAGCCCATTGTAGTAGCCTTCCTCCTGGACCCACTCCAGAACAAACGGGCTGAGGACGTTGTTGGCCTCCTTTTCAATGGCAAAGTGTTCTTGTAGTGTCTTCTATAAGCATCTGACCCTGGAACCACCCTCTGTGGATATGTTACCTTCTAAGCTTATCTGTTAACCTGAGTTAAGCTTCCTTAACCTTCCTGTTTCCATCTCCAATCAGTGGAACCCAGTGCCAAGGAAAACGGAAATGACTGACAATGTTTACAACAATAGAGCCATTTAATTATTGATTTTTTAAAATGGGAGCTGCTTAGAAATGATGGTAAAATAATACTTGAAATACCAGAAATATCAAAGTGTAAGCAATACTTTATTGTGACTCTAAAGCAAAATATAATAGGAAATATTTAGTTTGCTAATCTAACTGCATTCCCTCCCCCAATAGCCTAGAAATGCACTTTAAACAGCATAAATGTGATAAATCATTTTTAGTCTTTCAATCTGAAAAATTAAGTGGCAGAGGGTGCTAGGATAATCACACTAGTCTATAATAGTTTCAGTTGTATTTAATACCTGAAACAACCCTTGCTTCAGTTGAAAATAGGGTTGAGTAAAACATACACAAAAAGACACAAACAAACAAAACTTATTGCCTGAGGACTTCGGGGAGAAATCACTTGATTGGACCTAGGCAGCCCATGTTAAGAGCTGAGCTGCCTCTCTATCCTCTTCCCTGCCCACAGTGGGAAGAAAATACCTTTTTCTGCTCCAGAAATCAGAGTAAAACCTCAATCCATGGAAATCATTAGTCAAGCCCTTGGACTGGCCAATGCAAAAATTAAATGGCCATTATATTTCCCCAATAGAATTAAATAATGTTTTCCACTTATTAAAAAATTTTATTTATTTTTAAACAGAGGAGAAGGGAGAGAGAAACCAAGGGAGAGAAACATCAATGTGTGGTTACCTATTGCACGCCTCCTACTGGAGACCCAGCCTGCAACCCAGGTGTGTGCCCTGACTGGGAATAGAACCAGCAACCCTTTGGTTTGTAGGCTAGCACTCAGTCCACTGAGCCACACCAGCCAGGGCTAATGTTTTCAATTTTATCATACCCATCTCTAACTAAAAATTTCCCAAGTTCTTGAGTTTACTTGAGAATAAATTAAATGAAAATGCTCCAAACCAGTATTAATAAACTTGCAAATATCAGAGTTTGCCTAGTTGACTTTTGGTTTTTCCTTTCATTGAACTGCTCTGAAATATAATTTTAATTGGCATACATAATTGCTTTTGTGAGTAAGGTCATTCCCAAGTCAAATAAAGGAACTGAGTCAGTATTTTGTCATATATATTTCATCACCCACCTACACGTTTGTCATCTATCAAGTGGGAGTGGCAGGGGTTAGGAAGGGTGTTATTGGGGAGACGCCTGAATTAGGGCCCTCCCCCTGCCAGCTTGTTTTTTGGTTCTTGCCTTGCTGGCAAGACAAATTCAAGTGAGAGGCAAACACCTATCATGGAAATGAGATAGCAAGTTTATTTGTGAAATGTGTACAAGCACAAAGCTGCAAGCAGGCTCCCAGCTAGTCTGAATGCCCCACCTATAGAGGAAATAAAGTTGTTAGTAAGTTTGTTCTCTACACTTGAGCTGAGGCTAAAAGTAGGTACTCAATTAATGTGTGTATCCTGACTATTGAGGTTCAGGGGTTATATACCTTAGACAGCTTCTAGCTTCCCCCCTCCTTCTTCCCCTTCTAAACCTTGGGAACAATAGACAGCTACAAAAGCTTTCTTTCTCAGCTAGTAAAGGTTCTTCGTCTTAGTGGAATTACTACAGAGGCTCCTTTCCCAGCACAGAGTCTCCTTCTGCACTATCCCTGCTTGTGATATTCAGAACACCTGGCAATCTTATCGGACCAGGCTCAGGACTGCTGAGTCAATGGGTCAGACACGTGTCCCTCCGCTTCCCTGCCTTAGTTTACTACTTATCCTGTGTGACAAGAGTGTGGGACTGGGAAGTGACCAGAGTTTGCACCTGCCACTCAAGCAGTCCTTTGGCCTCCACTGAAGCTACCAGCCAATGGAATGGCTGAAGGTGGGGTGGGGGCACTGTGGCTGCTGCCCTCATCAGCTTTAGGATACACAGTTCAGGATGGTTGGTCAGCCAGCATACCCTAGCAGAGGTGTCCAACCTGTGGCCTGCAGGGTGCATGTAGCCCAAAATGCCTGTGAATGCGGCCCAACACAAAATCATTAATTTACTTAAAACATCATGAGATTTTTTTGTGATTACATGTTGCAATCATGTATTTAATGTGTGGCCCAAGACAACTCTTCTTCTTCTTCCAGTGTGGCCCAGACATGCCAAAAGGTTGGACACTCCTAGACAGAGTCTGTCCATCAGCCCAAGTCTAGGCAAGTCACTTCAGGTAGCTCTCCCTGCAGAGTGAGATGCTGTGTCTGTTCCACCCTTTCCTAGACCTGCCCACAGGATGGTGTGGATAAAATGGTCCCATGGCTGAGAGAAGGTTTATGTTGGCACAGGACAGTGAAGCATGTAAACCAGTCCTCCTCAAGGCCTGTAGGATTGCCAGAGACTGCCATTCTTAGGAGCAGGATATGGATCTTTCCTGAGGTTAAAAGTACTTCTGTTACCCTTTGACTACTGAAAAATAAAAATAGAATTAATTTTAAAAGGCATTCAATCATGTTAAGAGTTTTGTTGTTTTTTTTTTGGGGGGGGGGTATTTTCAGCTAACCATCTGGTTTTTGCAAAATAGCCCCCTCTGCTATCCTTAGGCAAGAACATGTAACTTTTTTGTAGTTTGCAGAACCTGAAAAATGGATTGTTTTCCTTTATTACATCTGTGTTGGTGATCTCTTTTATTAGAGCAAGAAACAGAATCTGCTTTCATTGCTTCTAAAATCTGTCTATTTAACATATGCCAAACTCCATGCTGTTTGAAAGGATGTCCTATTTTTAAAACATTATCTTCATCTTAGTATTTTTGGCTTACTGTTCCCATAATTTCTCTTAGGCAGTAATATATCTTTTTTGGTAAAGTCTGGTCTTAATCATGGGGAAAGTAACTTTTAAGCTCTGGGACATTTTTCCCTAATGGTCACCTTATTTGTATGTATATAGAGACTGCTTTAGTTGGCTTCCCAGTTTACATTGGGGCTTTCAAAAAGTCTCTTCAGATCATCATCTTTACAAAAGAACTCACAGTCTCCCACCCCTACCGACTCCCATCCCTTGCAAGTTTCTGTAATGTTTGGTGTCACCCTCACTTAGTCTGCCTTCTCTGCTTTCAGTATGCTGAATATTAATGTCTCTAAACCATCCCTGTGAGCATTTGGATATCAGGCCAGATATGAAACTTCCTGATGGCAGGGCCCAGAGACTGCCTTGGGCCCTCACATCTCTCCCTGTGCCTTCTAGGGCTCATTTTAACACTCCCGTGACAGGAGTGTTAACAGAAAGGGCTTCCATTCCATAAGTAAAAACAAGTCTTATTCAGTGGTTATTTTTGGCATGTGACTCTTCAGAGGAGAATAATCTTTTCATTCCAAACATGGAAGTTAAACACAATGGTTGTTTTTCACTGCCTCTTAATTCCCTATTTCAAAATATTCACTATCAGCTGATGCTCCAATTTCTTCTCAGTATCCAGTATGATGGTCTTTAATGTGAACAAGGCCAGCTGCAGAAATGTCAAGCCAGCCTGCCAAACCTGTGGGCCAAGGGGGCAGGGAGCAAAACTGAAGAACTCCAATTCTCACGAAGACATCACTGAGCTCTGCAATTTTTCTTCAGTTGAAACTGCTTCCTATTCAGTTCCAAAACAGTTCACTTCCTTGTGTTCTTGAACTTGGGCCAGGGTTGTTTCTTAGTCTTTACTGTTTTTCCTCTATAGTGCACTTAAGTAGAAATGTTTCTTTCAGTAGGTCAAGTTCCTTCAGTTCCACTATGAAGCAATGGAATGAGGAGCCAGGAAGCACTCACAACAGAGAGAGGTTCATTTATTAGCTCACCTTGTTGACTAGAATGTCAGACACAAAAAAGCAAGACCAGTTTAGCAGTTTTAAGTTTCATTCTTTTCTGTGTTGCTCATGCTGAGAGAAGGCTGAGGAAAGGCATACTGCAGAATTTTAAGCCAGCTGCTTATAAGTGTTTTTAAGAGCATCTTGCCCAACTATTTATATTATGTTTGTATTCAGGGGAAGAAAATCTCTGCTCAGACAAAAAAAAAAAAACTCTTTGAAAACTCTGTGAATCTTGCCTCAGCAACTGTAAATGGGCACTTCTGCCCTCCCCCAGACTACAAGGAGAGCTCTCAGGAGAATAGAGAAAATGTATGAAGAGTTAAACCTTATTTAAAATCAGCCTAATTTTCCTAGTGATAGTGTCCTGAAATTGTTGAAGTTCAAGTGAATAGGTAGAATCCAGTGCAACAGTACCAGAAGGATATTTAACAAGAGCCTTGCTAAAACCTAATGGCATATATAAGTGTGGCTTTAAAAAGGGATGATTGTTTTTATTTCAAACTGTATTCAGTCCTTCAAAAGAATCACAGAAATGACACTTTCTGAGTACACGTGGACAGCAGAAGGACTAAGAAGTTGATGACATCTCTGCACCCTGGTTCCCACAAACATTTCCACCCATCAGATTAGCCAACACACAAAAAAATTAGATAAAATTCATGTTGCTGAAAGTGTAGCAAACAGACACTCCAAAAAACAGCTTGTAGGAGTGAAAGTTTGTGTACCTTCGAAGAACTTTACTTCTTCAAAATGTACAAAGCATACAGCCTTTCTCCATAAGGTGACCCTACTTATATCTCAACTTTAAAAGTTTAAGGAATTAAAAACAAAAAGATTTAATTACCTAAAAGGCTATACTTTTCTGTTTCAATTTGCATAAAACATTTCTAGACATTTATTACAAGAAATGTAGTGGATCCTTCTAGGATGTGAGATTGGCAGGTATTTTATATCTTAACATTCTGTTGAACTTTTTTTTCACCACATGCATGTATAATTTTAAAAAATGTGTAAAACACTAGTTTCAAAATAGCACCTGATTTTCATCCTCTGGCTGTGTTATCCTTGGCAATTACCCAACCTCTCTGAGTTTGTTTCACCATCCATAAAATGGGGAAACTACATAGAATTTCTATGTAAAAACATATAACACATGTCTATTCATAGGCAGTCTGTGTTTAAACAAGAGTTTCTCCTTCCATTGCTATTTATACGTAAGCCATTTGGAGTGTAATAACCAGATTAAAGTGGAATGACCTTCAAAATGCTTTGTTAGGGACTTGGTGGTGGCTGGTCTTTATTTTTCTGTTTGCATGATTTCCTTAAAAAGAAAGCTTTCTGACTGTTGGGGTTTAGGTTATAGTTCACGTAACTCCTTTCCTAATTTTATTCAAAGAGTACATTTGTCTTGTCAGAAAAAAAGGCCAAGGTGTCTTACATGCCTATGGGAATGAAACCCTGGGTCGGTCCTACCAAGGATAGAGGTCAAAGGGAGGCATGCTGAAAAGGACAGGACAGCATATCAGTGTGCTCAGAACTGCAGTAGATAGTGTACAATAGTGGATTATTAGATAAGGAGTACAGACAACAAAGCATTTGAAGAAATGTAAGAGGGTGATAATTGGATCCATGAATAATTTAAGACATTTTCCCTTTCCATATTAACACCTTACACCCTACAGCTCCTTGGAATTTCACAGTTCCAAGTTCTTTCACATAAATTACTGTAGCAGACAGTTCACTGCTCATTAACAGCCCCCATCCTGATCTTGTTCCAGTGGCAACAACCTAGGTCAGGGGATGAATCATGACTGGTCCAAGTCAGTGGTTCTCAACTTATCTGTATAGTACAGTCACCTGGGAAACCTTTTAAAACATCCCAGTGCCTGGACCCCGCCCCAGACCAATTACATCAGTATTTGTAGGGGTGCAGCTCAGGCACTGACATTAAAAATAAAAGCTCCTCAGCTGAATATAATGTCTGAGCCAAGCATGACAATCGTAGTCCCTTTCACCAATTTTTGGGGTAGGGCAGGCCATGTGACCCAGGGAAACATAAAAGAAGTAGGCTGGGTCAGGGAGTTTTGGGAAAGATTTCTATAGTGAGATTGAAGGAAAGAGAAACACATAAGGGAAAAATCCTTCACTCCTTATTTGCTAACCAGTTTCCTTCTTTTCTGCATTTTAACAACCCTGAGTAGTTGTGTGAGAAAGTGATGCTTGTTGCTGAGGCTACCATCTTGTGACAGTGAGTGGAATCCAAAAAGATGTAAAAGATGGAAGTACCTGGGTCCTTGGTGACTTGGTTCAGGGTGCTGAGGTCCCCACACAGCCTTAAAAAAATCATACTGATTCCCTGGCAGATCCTGGTTGTCAGGTATGGACCATCCAGAAGTTACTCAGGTCAATTTGGGTGTAGCCCTTCTTTACTGATGAGCTCAGGCCATGCTCAGATGCCCCGTGAGGAAGACAGCCATGGAGAGGATGGCTGTAGAGTTACCAGCTTTCCTATGTAGGATGTTGTTGGCAGTTCAGGGATATTTTATTGATTTGTTCAGTGGTTAGAGCATATTAGTTAATAAAGTTGTATGTATTTCCCACCCCAGAGTAGTCTGTAAACCTGGGTGGAGTGCCAAAGGTGGTTCCAGGGCATGCTAAGTGGGTAAGGGGGCCATGTAAGGGTGTGTCATATTGGAGAGATTCTGAGTTCTGGGGTCAAACACCATAGCTGTTCCACCGTCACCAGCCCAGGTGTAAATTTGGGCAAATTATGTGACTTCTCTAAGTCTCAGATTCCTCATTTGTAAAATTGATAGTATGTCAAAATAATGATACATGTACAATGCTTAACTCAACTCAACACATGGCACATAAGGATCTCTTCCCTTTCCTAGAGAAGAATGTGATAGACTTTTAGAAAGTCATCAGTGAGTCAATGTTTTCTTTCTAGGAATCATGAATACAACCTTTTAATAAACCCACTGGTTGGTGGTGACATGGTAAGTGCCCCAATAATTCCAACAGAAATATGGAAGGGAGGGATTAGTCAACAAAGTATGGAAGAGCCTAAAAGTGCCTGCCAGATGTTCCTGAAGTCCTTCAGAAAAAACCCTATTGGCCTTCCAAACAGCAGCACTAGTGTCTTCCCCCATAATCACCCTCACAGACTCTAACTTCCTAGAGGACAAAGCCTTGTCTTCTAACCCTCCTCTCTATTCTTCCTCTTACCCCACCCCAGTCAGTACTCAGTAAACATCAATAAAAATGAGAAAAATGTGGAAGTTTCTGGGAGGCTGTTCTTAAAGCCATAAAATGCTGTAGCATTTCCCTAGAGAGGTGTTCCCTCTGGCCTGTGAAGGAGAGTTAGGTTACGTTAACTTATATCTGTAAATACAAAGTTAACAGATGAGAGGATGTTTTTGTTGAATGTGACAAATCATCATATGCCTTGTCTTCCTTTACTCTGGAAATTAGGAGAGAATGCAGACTTCCTAGCAATTACAGAAACTGACCAAGAAAACCACTTGATCACTGGGAGAAAAATCAGCCAACTTCCAAAATCTCTCTGAAACCCTGGCTCTATTAACAACAAAATCCACTTCATGAACATCTTCAACTTTGTCCTCAGAGCTTCATCCCAGGGGAATAATGAGTTACACTATAAAATAATGAATGGAAACTTAAGTCACTTCCGCTCACTGGACACTGCTTTTCCTCTTCTGCTGGACTGCACAGTGCAGAAAGCTTGCACCCTTCCAACTTACATAGAGTTTGGGTAAACCTACCCCCATGCTACTAACTAGACTGTTACGGTCAGTGTCATGCAGAGCAAACTCTTCCCCTCAGCCAACATACAAGCCGTACACTGATCTAGACACTGAACACATTTTGAGATCATTTAAGCCCCATTTTAGCATCTCAGGATACATGCTTTACAGAGGAAGAACAAAAAGTATGGGGGCTGATCCTTTCAAAGCGCTTCTTCTGTAGTTACAGCCAAAGCTGCTATTGCCAATCTTAAGGTTCCATCTCTCAAACAGGTGGGGCAAAGTGGGGAGAAGCCCAGCCCTGAGGTCTGGTCGATACTAGAGGAAGCTGACCAGGCAGCTTTCAGGAACTGATGTAAATGGGATATGGTCAAATACCCTACAAACATCAGTCATGGGGGTGGGGGAGGCTCCACATGAGCCAGGAGGACAGCTAAGGCCATTCTACACCATTGTAGCAGAGCCTGAGACACACGCATGCTAAACTGTTGCAAGAAAGGCTTGACTATGCCTGTGAGCTTGGGAACTCATAAGGAAAGTCCTGGAGTTTGCACATCAGAGAGAGAAACATAGAAGAAATGAAACAGATTAGGGGGAAGTGAGGTAAGAGTCAATAACTTTCCACCAAAGTCCGCTTTGGGCTTTCTCTGTTCATGCAGACACTGTTGCAAAGAGTTTTTCCTCACAAGACAGACTGGCACCAAGATAAAGTCATAATCCTCAAACTCAAATGGCCCCCGAAATCCTATGTTTTTCATGTCAATTCCTAGTTTCAAGTTCCATTACGACTTTCAAATCTTCTCTACTCTCCCCAGACCTGATATCCCTCTTCCCTCCCCTCTACCAATTCTCAACAGATGACCTTACTTCCTACTTCATAGAGGAGACTGGGGGTATAGAGATCTGGGTTCAGCCATACTTAACCTCTCTCATCTCAGGATCCTGACCTGAGGAGGCAGGTGGCTAAGCTGGCAATCCCAATGACTCTCCCAAATTCTGCCGGCAACGCTTTCCCACCGCTCTCCCTGTAGGCTGGTCCAAGATCCCCAAAGACCCTTCCTTGCCTCTCCCTGCCCCAGGTCACCTTACCCAGATCTGTCCCCAGGACGCAAGTGGATGGCTACGTGGCGCCATCGGCATCCATTTCCAGCGGTGTCTCCTCCTCCAGGGTCAGCTCTGCGTCACCCTCTTCTCCGCTGCGAGGGTAAGCCAGCAGACGCATGGCTGGAGCACAGGCGGCCTCCACCTGGCGCACCTGCTCTTGGCTCAGGCGCTCGCGCCAGGCGTGCACTGCCTCGCGGGCGTCGCGCGCCGACAGGTGGAAGGGCCTGTCAGCGCCATATGCTGTGCCGCGCGTCATGTTGAGCGCGAAGGTATCCAGCGCGGCCACTGCGCGCAGCCCGGCGAAGCGCAGCAGGCGGCGCAGCTGGGCCCGCGGCTGCCTCACCAGGTCCTCATAGCGAAGCCTCAGGTAGCGGCGCCGCAGCCAGGCAGGCGCCCCACGCGCGAAGAGCAGGTCGCGCAGCCAGGCTTCACAGATCACCTCCAGCGCACCGGTCAGGAAGAAGTCAGTGCGTGGTGCTGCGGGCAGCGCATGGGACTGGCCCCCAGGGCGAGCACCCACGCCGTGCGCCAGCAGCACACGGTGAAAACGGTCTCCTCTTTGGCGGGTGCGCAGCACCTGGATGCTTTCGCGCAGCAGCCCCTGCCTGGATTTAAGACGAGAGTTGTGAACGGCCCGCGGGTCTCGGAAAAGCTGCACCACCTTCAGGTTGAGGCCCGGATCACGCAGCAGAGGCACCAAGACTCCCAGATCGAGGAGGCGCACGTCCTTGATGACCACCACCGGATACTTGCGGCACTCGGCTTCCAGGGCGCGCAGAGCTACCGGTGGGCAGGTGCGCTCGCAAGCCGCGTCCTCGACGAGGCCAACCTCTGCCCGGGCCTGGGACGCGCCAGGGCACAAAGGCGGCGAGCAGATGACCTTGTTGGTCCGCCAGCGAAAGAGAGTGGCCGTGGTGAGATTGGCTGAGTCTGTGGTGCGCGCGGCGGGGTCTCCTGGAGGCGTGTACAGCCGCAGCACGGAAAAGTCACAGCGGAAAAGCGAGCGCAGCATGTCACGCAGCGCGCCTTGCAGGCTCTCAGCATCTCCTGGATACAGCGCCTGCCAGAGATGCCACATGGGCTCGTACAAGTAGAACACGTCTGGGTGCTGGTTAAAGAGCTCGCCAAGGAACGACGAACCGGTGCGCCAGGTGGCGTGCACATATATATGCTGCTTCTCACCAGACACCTTCTCTCGGATGGCGCTGCTAAGGTTGCCCGGGGGTCCAGGGGATTGGCTTGCGTGCCCCTCAGCAGCGGGCCGCGTCTCCGCGCCCTGCTCCCGCTCTCCCGCTGCCGCCGCCTCCAGGCTCCATACTCCTAGGCTGCGCTGCAGGCCCGGGCAGTGCCCAGCGCCCTTGTCCCTCTCGTGGCTGCTGTCCAGTATGGAAGGGACGAGCAGCAGCACCAGCGTGTACAGCACCAAGAGTAGCGCGAATTTGCAGTACTCCCGGCGCCGCCGCCGCCGGCCCTTCATCGTTTACCAAGCCCCTTAGAGAGGGTGCGGCTCCAGTCTTCTCCCCTTCCTTAGAAATCCCCTCCCGAGTCTGCCCCTCGGGCCCCTGTGGGCCCCTCTGCGCCGGGAGGGGCAGAGCCGTTAGGGCAGTGCATCTACACGGACTTGGGAGGCGGTGGTGCTAGAGGCGGCGCCCCTGCCCTCTCGACTCTACGGCTGGAGAGTCGCTCATTGGCTGCCTAAAAGGCCGCCTGCCCCGCCTTCAACCTCGGTTTCTTCCCGCCTCCCTACCCGCGGGGTTCGCCCACAAATCCGCCAGATATGGGCGGAGTTGCAGCGGGGTGGTGACGCCGGCTGGGGCGCGCCAAGCTAGACCCCACCTTTTACCAGCCACTCCGTAATGAAGTCAAGTCTTCATGAATTAACTTCAGGCAAGGGGCTCGTGTGTACAGAATGTACCCAGTGACGAGATGTGGACTCCACCCGGAGATTTTCACTGCCTCTCTTGTTACGTGTCCCCAGCCTGGCCATCTCTATCATAGACAGACTTGCCTCCACACTATTTAGATTGGGGTCCTGGTCAGTACCTACATCCAGTGCCCCCATCAGTCCCAGGATGAGTGTTAATGAGTTCTGGATGGAGACTTCTTCACTGAGATAAACACAATTGCACATTGCATGGTGGCCCAGAAGAATCAGAGGCACTACTGCATTTATGTGGTGCATTTAGTGATTAAGGTGTAGCCTTCGTGAAATTTCAAGTGTTGTGTTCCTTAGGGTTTTGCCCCTGAGGGGCATGCACATTTACAGATATCCTGAGGATCTGTTTACTCATTTTTAAAATGCCATGATTTTCATAGGGCCCCTGTACTTCCTGGTGTTGTGAGATTTGGGGGTCATTTGTTACTACAGCATAACCTAGTCTGTTCATACACACGTGAACAAAATCATTTATATAATCAGAGTGGGAAGATGGTGGAGTTTCTCAGGAGCTCAGTGTTTACAAGGAACCCATGAGGAGGGACATGTACTCAAGGATGGATGAAAAAGTGACAGGAAGTCCAAGACGCAAATTAAGCTCAGAGTTCCTGAAATCCAAAAGAAAACTAAAAAGAATATTTTTTGCTCTGTTTTAGCAGGATAATGAACAAGAAATATGAACACCCCTTTGGAAAAGTTGTTGTAAGGTTAATGGAAGATATAAAGCAAATCTCATCACCAGGGGATGGTATTCAAATTGGAAATGTCAGAATGTCTCCAAAGATTGTCTCTGGTCTTTTTCATCATAGAAACTACTCCACCTATGAAATCACTAGCTCAAACATTCACTTTCCATCCACAAGCTTCTCTCATTTCAATCACTTGCTCAAATTCTCTCTGCTCCCCAGCCTCAGTGACCACTACCACCACTTTCTTCTCATTTTCATATTTTAGTAACACTTCTACCAATAACCTAAACTCTGCTGGCCCTCTGCCTTTTCATTACTTATTTAGCTAAATCTCTCAAGCCCTGCCTTTGGCTTTCTCTGTGCCTGAAAACACAGTAGCAAAAAGTTTCCCCACAGGACAGATTGGCATCAAGATAAAGTCATAATCATCAACCTCAAGTGCTCCCTAAGGTCTTATACTTTCTAAGTCAGCTTCCAGGCTCAAATTCATTTATGGTATTTCAAACCTTCTATGAGGAAAGGTCTACTCTATTTAGACCTTTGATACCCTTCTTTGCCCTTCACTAACCCTCCCCATCTCAACAGTTGACCTTACCTTTTATTTCATAGAGAAAATGAAACTATGTTAGACAATGTCTCACGTTTCCACTACCAGGCCCATATATCCACTTATATCTGTACCTATCTTCTCCTTTGTGGCAAGAATATTATTTTCCAATATTAATCTATAACTTGTTTCCCTATGTTTTTACTTTCACCCCACCCTCCTTTTTTAGGCAGGTAGGTGACTGTGCTCACCCGAAGTGGAGGATTATGGCTGGGTAGAATGCAAAATGTCATTAGTGTTTTATTCTAAAAGCCTAAACTCCAGTAGAGTATGGTAGGTTTTAAAAAATAACCACATCTTGCACCTGGAGAACATTACACTAAGTGAAACAAGCCAGTCAGAGAAAAACAAATACCATATGATTCCACTCATATGTGGAATCTAATGAATAAACTAAACTAACAAGAAAAATATAGACAGATTCATAGATGGAGAGCAGGCTGACAGCTCTGGTGGGGTGGTTAGGAGGTGGAGGGATTGAGCAAAAAGAAAAAAGGACTCATGGACATGGATAACAGTGTGGTGATTGCAGGGGGGAGGAGTGTATAAGGAGGATAAATAATAATGGAAAAAAATCCAATAAAAAGGAAAAATAACCTCAAGTTTTTTCCTCTTCTCTTCATGCCCTTTGGCAATACCTACCCACAGTGATATTGAAATGGCCTTGTGACTTGCATCAACTAATGGGACAGTAGCAAATATGACAAAGGCAGAGGCTTGAAAGCAGTCTTCCACTGTGGGGTTTGCCCCCTTACTGCTCTTGGGAACCCTGAAGTCACTGTGTGAGGAAACCTGGGCTAGCCACATGAATCAGAGAATAAGCCTTTCCAGCTGAGGCTTCTCAGCCCAACTAGCCTCACAACCACCAGACAGGTGAGAAGAGATATCCTAGACCAGTGTGTCTCAAACTTTAATGTATACATACGCCTGCTGGGGATCTTGTCAAAATGGAGAAGTTGGCTCATTAGGCCTGGGGTGGGGCCAGAGAGTCTACATTTCTAATAAGTTTCTGGGTGCTGCTGGTCTGAGGACCACACTTTGAATAGAAAGATGCTACTTGCTCCACCCCAATCAAGTTGACCCAAACCAAAAGAACCACCTAGCTGACCCACAGGATTATGAAAAATAAAAAATGCGGGTTGTGAGATACTGAGTGGAGGGGTGTTATGCAGCAAAAGCTAGCAGGTAGAGGCAAGGTGTGAGGGCTTAGGGGAAATGTCTCAGAAAAGCAGGGGAAGAGCAGCTTTCTGTTGGCCCCTCCCCTAAGTGGTGGTGGTTGGGGGAAGAAGAGAAAAAAATTCTATGGGCTCCACAACACAGACCAGCTAAGCTCTTCTTCCTTGCAATGCATCAGGGAAGAGTAGGACTCAAGGGGGAGTGGCAATATGATTCATCTTAACAGAGGTGATCAAAGCAGAGACACTGTCCCAAAACTTCCTGGGCCCCAGGCACAGCTTGGAGGCAGCAGAAGGGTCAAAGAGACAGAGGTGGTGTCATTTCAGGGGCAACTATATGGACTAAAACCCAGTGATCTGAAGACTTTAGATCAACTGCATAGCCCTGGGAGTACAGACACCCAAGGAATCTTTAGGGTAAATTGTCACCCCAGCAGAAAGAGAGCTTAATCAGATATAAGTTGTTTTCTATAAAAGTGATTTTTATCCACTTAAAAGTTAGTGGACCTGCTATCCCCCGCTTTTTCTTTCTGGTACAGTAGAGTAGACCAGTTCTTTCTACTGTTCCCTACTTCTCCCTCATGTGAATCCAACCACACCCTCTTAACCAGATTATTTTCACCAGTGTGAGAATTGAACATAGTTTTTCTCTCTTTCTATCAAAAAGCCCCATTGATTCACATCCTCCTCTGGCACAGCTTGTGCTTACACATACAGAACTTTCATAGAAATAAGAAAGTGCCACCACTAGACAGATAAATTGCAGAAAGTGGACTGACCACAATGAAAACAGTACTCCTTCCTTTAGGCCACAGCTCCAGGCTAGTTTACAGCTTGAGTGCACAGCTTGGCTAGATTCCAACTTGTGTTTGAATCCTTCTGCCAGGAACCCTTGCCACTCCCTTGTCCTACTGCCACTGGTTTCTCTGCCCACTCCTCACAGCTGAGCTTCTTGGTGGAGTTGTCTATACTTGTTCTCTCTCTGATCTCATCTCCTACTTATTCCTTAGCAAACTCCATGTGGATCCCACCCTCATGTTGCTACGTAAGCAGTTCTTTCTAAGCTTATCAATGGTTTCTGGAAGACATTTAATGTCTTGCCTTATTTGACCTTTCAATAACATTTAACACTGTTGACAGCTTCTGACTTCAAACCCTTCCTTAAACATTTATGACATCACACTCACCAGTTCTCCTTCCATTTCAGAGCTGCACCTTCAAGAGCACAATATTTCAGAGACTGGACTCTGTAAAACAGTAATCCTAATGGTATCTACCTTGCAGTGTCATTGTAAGAATTAAATTTTGTAAGATGAATAGATAGATAGATAGATAGATAGATAGATATAGGGAGATAGATAGAGCAACAATATATGATATCGAATAAGCTTCAAGTATTATGAATTACTGTCATTGCTCTGGGAGGCTTATCTTCCTCTACATGGTCATTCGATGGTGGAATGTTAGAATTCCTTCAGGCTCAGCCATAGGCTCTTTTTCTTCTCACTCTAAGGTTTCTTCAATAACCCCAGGTTCACATTTCCAGCCCAGATTTCTCCTTGGTGCTCCAGATCTAGAAATCCAGTTGCCTACTTGACACTCATCTTGGTTGCCTCAAGGTCATCTTAATTTTAATATTATTGGGAAAACCCTGTAGTCTATTATGCAATTAGAAATTAAGGAATTAGTCTTGGCACCTCTCTCTTCTTCAGCCCCACCCCTTCCTCAATCCAGCCCATTGCCAAGTCAGATTGGTTTTACCTTCTCATATCCTTTTAATCCATCCATTCTCTTCATTGCCACTACTACCACACTAGCTGAGGTGACTACCCTTTGTCTCCTGGAACACTGTAAAAACTGCTTTGCCTACTGTTTGCCTACCTTCCTCTGATTTTGAATCAGTGGTTTATTCCAGTCATGCCATTCCTCTGCTTGTAATTCATCATGGCTCTCAACTGGTCTTTGGATAATGACTCAACTCATTAAGGCTTGTAAATTGTGTTGTTAGGGGTTGTTAAAGAGATAACTACAGATCCAAAATAGTGTCGCTTGTGCTAAAGCCTATGATACCAAACCTAGATTTAACATCTGACCCAAGTGCTCTTTTGATCTTTCCAAGAAATATAGTCTTAATCAACAAGTCTGTAAGTTTCTAGTCAGCACTAATGAGGTAATTTGTCATGTGGGCCCTCTCCATTCCCCATAGAGAAAACAGGCAGTCTGTATGATAAAACTGTTTGCCATGAGTTCCCCCCAAAAGATGTTCTGGTCTAGAAATAATTTCTTCTTTTGTTAATAGCACCCTTGCTCTGCCCTTTTTCCTGTGAAAAGCTTTCATTTTGTACAATTCCTCTGGGTGCCTTCTAGTTGCTACACAGGATGCCGCCCAATTAATAAATGGCCTAATTAAGCAAATTGGATTTTCAAATTTACTCAGTTGAATTTTTTAACAGGGTCTTGAATGCCAGAGCTTATCATGGTATCAAGCACATAGTAGATGCTCAATAAGTCTCTATTGCCTGATTGACTAATGGGGGGAAGCACTTTTACATTTAGTTTTTGAAAGTAAACTACCATTTTTATTGAGGGAGTAAGTAATAACTTTTAAAGAATAGTCTTGCTAAGATCCAGTGGATTGAGATTGAAGCAGAAAGATCTACTGTGAAAGGAGGAGAGGACAATTTGAAGTAGATGGCTATAGGAATGGAAGGGATGGGTAGAGACTGGGAGAACAGAATCTGCAGGCTTGGTGTATGGAAAAATGAGACCAAGGGTTTGGGCTTGGAAATAGAAAAAATATTGCTTTTTATTAATCTGTTCTTGTACCTTCTCTTTTTCATGAGGTTTAAAACATAATAAACAAGGGTACTAAAATCACATCTTTGATACTTTAAAAACCTTGGATCTGGAGACCAAACTTCCTCAAAAATAGCTGGTAGTGTTTCCCTTTGTAATATTTTCATATCTTTATATTTACTGTAAAATATTTCTCAAATGCACCACAGTTTTTTCATCCACTCATTTACTAGACATGAACAACAAGGTGGGGATTGACTGTGGGAGTGGGTGGTGGGCTGGGTGGAGGAGAGAAAAGGGGGAAATTTTGGGACAACTGTAGTAGAACAAATATAAAATATTTAATAAAAAATATTTCTCAAGTGCCATTGTGTGCCTGGGATTATACTAAGCTGAGGGGGTACATGGTGAGAAAAACAGTCCCTGTCCCTCCTCTTATGCCTTTTCCAGGCTAAGAGGAAAGATCAACATTAACCAAATAAAGCCCCCACAGTGTGCGACGAACCCCAAACTGAGCCAAATGCTGTGGAGAGGAACACAGTTCTCTGAGAGAGTATAATAAAAGGCCTATCTTAGCCTCTGTGTGTGTGTTGTGGGGAGTGGCAAAGACTTCCTAGAAGGGACACTTGAGCTGAGATCTGAAGGTGGAGAAGAACCCAATTAAATGATATGGCAATAGAATAACAGAAGAAAACATGGCCACTTCAAGAAACTTAGAGAAGCTGTTTAGCTTTTCTTGCAAATTAATTTTTCCATATAAACTTTAGTATCAATTTATCTAGGCCTAGAATAAAAACTCATTGGTATTTTTATTGAGAAGTGTAGTACATTTTAAATATAACTTAGGAAGGAGAATTTTCCTTATGATATTGTCTTGTCCTATCCAAGATAAAGAAATGTCTTTCTGTTTGTCCGAAACTCCTATGTCTTTTAAGAGGGTTTTAAATATTTCATTGCATAAAGTAGCATATTTCTTCAATTTGTTCTTAAGTATTTCATATTCTTTGTTGCTATTGTAAGTGGATTTTTCTCTAAGATTATATGTGCTAACTGGTTACTGTGTACTCAAAGCGGTTGATTCCTGTATGTTAATTTTATATCTTAATAACTTAATGAATTCTTTGGTTGTTTAAGTTAGTTTTTATTATTGATTCTGTAGGAGCCTCCAGATTTATTATCATGTCATCTGCAAGGAGAAATAGTTTTACTTCTGTTTTTCAAACTCTTATACCTCTAATTAATTTTTCTTTCCTTTTTTTAAAAGATTTATTTATTTATTTTTAGAGAGGGAAGGGAGGGAGAAAGAGAGAGAGAGAGAAACATCAATGTGCGGTTGCTGGGGGCCGTGGCCTGCAACCCAGGCATATGCCCTGACTGGGAATCGAACCTGCGACACTTTGGTTCGCAGCCTGCACTCAATCCACTGAGCTACGCCAGCCAGGGCTGAATTAATTTTTCTTATCTAATTCTATTGGCTAATACCTCCAGTATAATGTTAAATACTTGTGGAGATAATGATTGTCCTTATTTTGTTCTTGATCTTAGATGAATTCTGCCAAGTTTCCCATTAAGTAAGATGCTTGGTTGAAGATTAAGGTGTGAACACTCATAAATGTAGCTACCCATGTGTTATCATGTAAAGCAAGTATCCATCAATTTATATTTTCTTGAGTGTTTTTAAAATTAGGAAAGGAAGTTAAATTTTGTTAAAGGCTTTTTTGGCATCAGTTGAAATCATCATATGATTCTTCTCCTCAGGTGTTTTAATATAACTAATTATATTAACTTTATAATATTGAATGAATCTTCCATGTTAGGATTAAATCCCAATTAGATATGGACCATGATTTACCTAATGTCATGTTAGATACTCTTTGCTTTTTTTAAAAAAAGATTTTATTTTATTTTTAGACAGAGGGGAGGGATGGAGAGAGGGAGAGAAACATCAATGTGTGGTTTCTTCTCACACGCCCCTCACTAGAGATCTGGCCCGCTACTCAGGTGTATGCCCCGATTGGGAATTGAACTGGTGACCCTCTGGTTTGCAGGCTGGCATTCAATCCACTGAGTCACACCAGCCAGGGCTGCTTTTCATTTACTATTTTGACATCAATATTCATAAGTGATTTAATTTGTAATTTCAACTTTTGTGCTGTCTTTATAAAGTTTGGGTATCAAGATTATACTTAATTTATAAATACAAAGTAAATATTTTCCTTCAGTTTCTATGTTATGGGATAATTTTGTAGCATTTAGACAATGTTTTCTGTAAATGTTTGACAAGTTTTTCCTGTGAAACCATCTGAGCTAACTGTTTTTCTGGGATAATAATTTTAAAGCTTTAGAGAAATTGATTTATTTAAGCTTTGTCTCTCTACAGGGGTCAATTTTAGCAAATCTATTTTCCTAGGAAATTATTCATTACATGTATGTTTTTAAATTTACATGCATAGTGGTCTACAAAAGGTCTCATAATTTAAAAAAAAAATTCTTGCTTCAACAGTTATTTCCCTCATGTCATTTTGAATTTTGTATATGTCTGCCACTCCTTTTTTTCTTAAAACACTACAGGAATTTCTGCTAAGATCAGGAACAAGGTAAAGAAACCCATTATTTCCACAAGTGTTTAACTTTATACTTGTTGTATTAATCAGTAAATAGTGGTTTGTATATTTTATTAATTTTTCAAGATGATAGGATTTTAATTTGATTAGGTGTAAAAATACACTGTTTTTCTATTTTTTATCTCATTAATTTCTGCATTTATCTGTACACTTTCCTCCTTGTGCTTTTATTTTCTTTATTCTTTTTAAAATTTTCTGAATAGGGAATTTAATTCACACATTTTTACTTTTCATTTATTGATATTAATGATATTCATTTGTTGACATTAAGGGTATGAAGTTTCCTTTGATCACTTATTTAATTATATCCAATAATTTCTGACATGCAGTGTTTTCATTAGCAATATTTTTTAAAAATTCTATAATTTCATTTTTTCCCTTTCTCCAAGAATTATTTAATACAAGATTTTTAAATATCCAAGTAGAATTTCTGGTTTTATTGCATTGTGATTAGAGAATGTTGTTTATAATAGTTCTATTTTATGGCACTTACTGATGTAGTATCATTGGGGTTTTTTTGTTGCTGTTCCATATACATTTTCAGAGTACTTGTTCTAGATCTGTGATATATGCCATTGGTATTTTAATAGGAATTGCATTGAATCTACAGATAGCTTTGAGTATTATGGACAATGTCTATGAGTACGTGTCATGTGCACTTGAGAAGAAAGTGTATTCTCAATTATCATGGTATAAAGCTTGATATATCCATAATTATCTACCTTATTAATTTGTCATTTAGGTCTTCTATATTCCTTTTTGAAATTTTTTATTTTTATATTTTATACTTGTTCAAATGATTTCCTCCTTTGTCCCACCACCCAGCCTGCCCTCATTCCCACAGTCATTCCCTACCCCATTATCAATGTCCATGCACCCTTCATGTATGTTAATTGACTTCGCCTCTTTCAAACAGTCCCCCCGCCCCCTGTCTCCACCCTTACCCCTGTGAGTCTATTCTGGATTCTAAGCATCTGGTTCTATTTTGCTGATTAGTTTGTTTTGTTTATCAGATTCCTCTAATAAGTGAGATCATATAGTATATTTCACTTAGCATAATGCTCTTCAGTTCCATCCATGCTGTCACAAAAGGCAGAAATTCCTTCTTTCTTTCTGCTGTGTAGTATTCCATTGTGTAAATGTCCCACAGTTTTTTAACCCACTCATCTATTGATGGGCACTTAGGCTGTTTCCAACTCTTGGCTATTATAAATAACACTGCTATGAACATAGCAGTGCATAAGTTTTTTTGAATTGATGTTTCCGGATTCTTAGTGTATATTCCCAAGAGTGGAATCACTGAGTCAAAAGGTAGTTCTATTTTCAATTTTTGAGGAAATTCCATACTGTTTTCCACAGTGGCTGCACCAGTCTGCATTCCCACCAACAGTGCACTAGGGTTCCCTTTTCCCCACAGCCTCTCCAGCACTACTTGTTTGTTGATTTATTTTCTTAAAAATTTTATTTATTTATTTTTAGAGAGCGTGGAAAGGAAGGAGAAAGAGAAGGAGAGAAGTATCAATGTGTCATTGCCTCTTGCACACCCCCTACTGGATACCTGGCCCACAACCCAGGCATGTGCCCTGACTGGGAATCAAACCAGAAACCTGTTAATTCACAAGCTGGCACTCAGTCCACTCAGCTACACCAGCCAGGGTATATTGATTTATTAATAATAGACATTTTGGCCAATGTGTAGTGGTTTCTCATTGTGGTTTTAATTTGCATCTCTCTGATGGCTAGTAATATTGAGCATCTTTTCATGTGCGTATGGGTCATCAGTATGTCCTACTTGGAGAACTGTCTATTCAGATCCTTTGACCATTTTTAATTGGATTGTTTGACTTCCTGGTGTTGAGTAATATGAGTTTTTTATGTATTTTGGAGATTAAGCCGTTGTCTGATGACCTTTGGCAAATATGTTCTCCCATACAGTCTGTTCCCTTTTTATTTTGATGATGGTTTCTTTAGTCATGCAGAGCTTTTTAATTTGATGTATTCCCATTTATTTATTCTTTTCTTTATTCCCCTTGCTCTGAGAGATATCTTGGCAAAAATATTGCTACATGAGATATCTGAGATTTTACAGCCTATGTTTTCTACTAGAATTTTTGTGGTATAATGATGTATATTTAAGTCTCTTATCCATTTTGAGTTTATTGGTATATGATGTGAGTTGACAGTCTCACATTTTTTTTTACATGTACCAGTCCAGTTCTCCTAACAGCATTTATTGAAGAGACTATTTTTACTCCATTGTATGCTTATGCTGCCTTTGTCAAATATTAATTGACCACAGAGACATGGGTTTATTTCTGGGCTCTCTATTCTCTTCCATTGATCTCTGTGTTTGTTCTTATGCCAGTACCAGACCGTTTTGATTACAGTGGCCTTGTAGTATAGTTTGATATCAGGTAATGTGATCCCTCCAATTTTGTTCTTCTTTCTCATGATTGCTGAGGCTATTCAATTTTGTTGTTGTTGTTGTTGTTCCGTATAAATTTTCAGAGTATTTGTTCTAGATCTGTGATATATGCCATTGGTATTTTAATAGGAATTGCATTGAATGTATACATAGTTTTGAGTAGTATGGACATTTTAATGATGAATAATATTAATTCTTTCAATCCATGAACATGGTGTATGCTTCCATTTGTTTGTGTCTTCCTTATTTCTTTCTTCAGTGTTGTGTAGTTTTCCAAGTACAGGTCTTTTACCTCATTGATTAAATTTATTCTTGATACTTAATTTTTGTTGTTGTTGTTGTTGCTGTGGTAAATGGGATTTTTTCTGGGTTTCTTTTTCTGATAGTTCATTGTTGGTGTACAAAAATGCCATCAAATTCTGAATATTTGCTTCATAGCCTGCTCCTTTGCTGAATTCATTTATTAGGTTGAGTAGTTTTTTGGTGGAGTTATAGGGTTTTCTATGTACACTATCATGTCTGCAACTAATGACAGTTTTATTTTCTCCTTTCTGATTTGAATGCCTTTTATTTCTTCTTTTTGTCCAATTGCTGTGGTTGGAAGTTTCAGTACTATGTTGAAAACAGTGGCAAAAGTGTACCCCCTTTTCTTCTTCCTGATCTTAATGTACACACTTTGAGTTTTTTTCCCATTGGGTATGATGTTGGCAGAAGGATTTTTGTGTATGGCCTTTTTTATGTTGAGGTGTGCTCTTTCTATTCCCACTTTGTTGAGTATTTTTTTTATCATAAATGGGTGCTACACTTTATCAAATGTTTTTTCAGTATCTATTGATATGATAGTTTGATTTTTGTCCTTCATTTTGTTTATGCGATGTATTATGTGTATTGATTTGCAAATATTTTTCCATCCTTTTTTAAAATTTAATTTTAATCATTGTTCAAGTACAGTTTTCTGTCCTTTACTCCCATTCCATCCCACCCATATTGTTCCATCCTTGCATCCTGGAAAAACTCACTTGATTATCGTGTATGATCTTTTTACAGTATTGCTGGATCCAGTTTGTCAATATTTTGTTGAAGATTTTAGCATCTATGTTAATCAGAAATATTGGCCTATAATTTTCTTTCTTTGATGTGTCTTTACCTGGTTTTGGAATTTGGCTTAATACTGGCCTATAAAAAGAGTTTGGGAGTCTTTCCTCTTTTTGAATTTCTTGGAACATTTTGAGAAGGAAAGGTGTTAGTTCTTCTTTGAATGATTGGTAAAATTCACCTGTGATGCCATCTGGTCCAGGGCTTTTGTGTGTTGGGAGTTTTTTGATGGTTGCTTCAATTTCACTGGTTGTTTTCAGTCTATTCAGGTTTCCTTCTTCTTCTTGATCCAGTTTTGGAAGATTGTATGTTTCTAGAAATTTATCCATTTCACCCAGGTTGTCCAATTTCTTGGTATATAATTAATTGTTCGTAGTAATTTCTTATAACCCTTTGTATTTCTGTGGTATCAGTTGTCACTTCTCTTTCATTTCTGATTTTATTTATTTGGATTCTCTCTCTCTCTCTCTCTCTCTCTCTCTCTCTCTCTCAATGAACCTTCTTAAAGGCTGGTCAATTTTGTTTATCTTTTCAAAGAACCAGCTCCTGGATACATTGATCCTTTATATTGTTTTTCTTGGTCTCTATGCCATTTTACTCTGCTCTGATCTTGAGTATTTCCTCTCAAGATCAAAGCAGAGTAAACTGCTGGGCTTTGTTTGTTGTTGTCCCTCTAGGTCTTTTAGATGCAGACTTAGATTGTTTATTTGAGATTTTTCTATCTTTAGGTAGGACTGTATTGCTATGAACTACCCTCTCAGGACTGCCTTTGCTCTGTCACATAGGATTTGGGTTGTTATGTGTTCATTTTCATTTGTTTACAGAAACTTTTTGATTTCTTCCTTGATCTCATTGTTAACCCATTCATTGTTTAATAACATGTTATTTAGTCTCCATGAATTTGAATGTTTTTGAGTTTTTTCCTTGAGGTTGGTTTCTAGTTTCAAGTTATTGTGATCCTAGAAGATGCTTGATATGATTTCAATTTTCTTGATTTTTTAAAGTTTTGTTTTGTGTCTGGCCATGTAGTCTATCTTTGAAAATGATCCATGTGCATTTGAAAGAAATGTATATTTTGCTTTTTGGGGATGAAATGTTTTGTAAATATCAATTAGGTCTATTTGATCTACAATGTCATTAATTGCCGCAATATCCTTGTTGATTTTTGTTTGTTTGTTTGGAAGAGCTATCCATTGTTGACAGTAGAGTGTTAAAATCCCCTACAATAAATGCAGTGCTGTCAATCCCTTTATTAAAATCATCCAGAGTTTTCTTTATATATTTTGGTGATCCTATATTGGATACATAAATGTTTACAAGGGTTATGTCCTCCCGTTGGACTACTCCCTTAAGTATTATATAGAGACCTTCTTTATCTCTTGTTATGACCTTCATTTTGATGTCTATTTTGTCTGATATAAGTGTTTCCTCAGCTCTTTTATCATTTCCATTTGCACAGAATATTTTTCTCCATTCCTTCACTTTTAGCCTGTGTGAATCTTTTGTTCTGAGGTGGATCTCTTGTAGACAGTGTATATGTGAGTTATGTTTTCTTATCTGTTCAGCTACCCTATGTCTTTTGACTGGAACATTTAATTCATTTACATTTAAGGTTATTATTGATAGGTGTTTGTCCATTGTCATTTTTTACCCTTTGTGCCTGTGTTCCCCCCACTTTTTTCTTCATTTTCTTAAGGCAGTCCCTTTAGCATCTCTTGCAATGCTGGTTTGGTGGAGATGTACTCTTTAGGCCTTTTATTTTTGTTGGTCTGGAGAGCTCTTTATTTCTTCTTCCATTTTGAATACAAACCTTGCTGGGTAGAGTAGTCTTCATTGCAGATTCTTGCTTTTCATTACTTGGATTATTTTGTGCTAGTCCTTCCTGGCTTTTAGCGTTTCTGTTGTCAAATCAGCTAATAGTCATATCAGAGCTCCCTTGTATGTTACTAGCTGTTTCTCCCTTGCTGCCTTTAAGATTCTCCCTTTTTCTTTAAATTTTGCATTTTTACTGTGATGTCTTTAAATTTTGCATTTTTACTGGCCTCTTTAGGTTCATCTTGAATGGGGTCCTCTGTGCTTCCTGAAGTTGTGTGACAATTTCCCTCAATGAGTTATGGAAGTTTTCTGTGATTATTTTTTCAAACAGATCTTTACAAAGATTTTATTCCCTTACTTTTAGAGAGAGGGAAAAGGAAGGAGAAAAAGAGGGAGAGAAATGTCAATGTGTACTTGCCTCTCACATGCCCCCTGCACTGGCCTACAACCCAGGCATGTGCCACAACTGGAAGTTGAACCATTGACCCTTTAGTTCTCATGTCAGCACTCAATCCACTGACCCACAGCAGCCAGGGCTCAAACAGATTTTCTATCCCTTGCTCATTTTCTTCTCCTGATCTCACATCCCTATGATGTGAGCATTGTTACATTTCATATTGTCCTGTAGCTCCCTTAAACTACTTTTGTTCTTTGTGAGTCTTTTTTTGTTTTGTTGCTCTGTTGGGTACTTTTTTTCCTACCTTGTGTTCAAATTCACTGATTCAATCCTCTGCTTCATCTAGACTACTTTTAATTCCTTGTAATGTATTCATTTTAGACATTATATTATCCATTTCCACCTGTTTCTTATTCATAGTTTCTATGTCCTTTTCAAGCTGATATAGTTCCAAGTTCCTTGAGCATCCTTATAACCATTACTTTGAATTCTATACATGATAAATTGCTTGCCTCAATTTCATTTAGCTGTTTTTTTTCTGGGGATCCCTCCTTTGCTTTTGATTGGGGGTTGGTTCTTTGTCTCCCCATTTTAGGTTTGTTTCTACCTATCAGATTGTTTCTGTTTATTTCTACCTATTAGATTGATCTTCTTTGACTTCTTGTCTTCATGGGGTGGCCTTCTGTGGTAGAAGACCTGTGGGACTCAGTGGTGCAGTCTCCTTGATCTCTTATGCTTTTTTACAGGTGCTGATAGAACAAAACAAAGCAACACAGAAGTCAAAACACATACCAGTTGAAATACCACCTCCTGAAAGAACATCAATGTTGATGAAAAATAAGCAGAGATTAATAAATGTGGAAAGTGAATAAGAATATTATAAGAAAAGTAAAAAAGAATATGAGGTGACTAAAAGAAAGAAAAATGATTTTGAAAGGGTAGAAGGAGGAGCAATAATAAGAATAGGGAATAGAAACAAGGTGAAGAAAGGGAAAATAAAATCTGAAATGTACAGAAAAGGAAGATAGAAAGCAAAATGGAGCAAGAAAAAGAAAGAGTGAAATATGAGGTTTGAAGTGATAATAAAAAATAAAGAAAATCATGAAAAATAGGAACAAAATTGAGGAAAAACAACAGTCACAACAAAGCAACGACAAACAAACAAATATCCATAAAGGTGGAAAGAGCATAGGAATATTATAAGACAGAAAAAAGAATATGAGGTGACCAAAGGCAAGGAAAATGATTTTGAGAGGATAAAGTGAAAAGAAACAAGGAATAGAAGAAATAGAAACAAGGAATAAAGGAATAGAAACAAGGCAAAGAAAGGGAAAAAATAAAATTTAAAGCAAAAGTAAGAAAGGGAAGATAGAAGGTCAAATGGAGTAAGACAAGAGAAGAGTAAAATATAAGATTTGATAAAAAAGAAATACTGATCAAACAGGAAATAATATAAAGGACAATTAACTACAACAGCAATATCGCTGACAAATGATGAAAGATTAATAAAGGAGAAGAGAGAATATGATTATTATAAGAAAGAGAAAAAGAATATGAGATGACTAAAGGAAGGAAAAATGATGTTGAGAAGATAGAGGGATAGAAATAATAAGAGTGGAAACTTCTGGCCAAGATGGAGGCCTACGTAGATACACTGTGCCTCCTCGCACAACCAAAAGAAGGACAACAAATTTAAAAATAAAAAACAACCAGAACTCACAGAAAATTGAACTGTACATAAGTCCCACAACCAAGGAGTTAAAGAAACATTCATTCAGACTGGTAGGAGGGACAGAGATGGGCAGCTGGGGTACAGAGGACATGTGGCAAGGAGGTGGCTGGAGGATGGGGTGGCCCCATGTGTGTATGGATAAACTGGGAGGAAAAACTGGGGAGTGAGAGCACTTAACCCATGGTTCCTGCACAGGGAAATAAAGTCTCAAAACCTCTGACTGAAAATCCCTGCGGGGGTTATGGCAATGAGAGGACCTCATAGGCTCACAGGAGAGTTCATTGGAAAGACTAACAGGGTCCTAGAATGTACACAAACCCACCCAGCAGGGAATCAGCACCAGAAGGGCCCGATTTGGTTGTGGGTAGCAGAGGAAGTGACTGAAAGCCCACCGAGAGCCAAGCAAGCAGCACTGTTCCCTCTCAGACCCCTCCCCCACACATAGTACCACAATGCTATGATGTGAGTTGCCCCTCCCTGACAAATACCTAAGGCTCAGCCCCTTACTATGTAACAGGTGCACTGAAACAAAAAATACCCCAAATGAAAGAACAGACTAAAACTCCAGGAAAAAAATACAACTAAGTGGTGAAGAGATAGCCAGCCTATTAGATGCAGAGTTCAAAACATTGGTAATCAGGATGCCCAAAGTAATGGTTGAGTATGGTCATAAAATAGAGGAAGAAGTGCAGACTATGCAAAGTGAAAGAAAGGAAAATGTACAGGGAACCAACAGTGAAGGGAAGGCAATTGGGACTAAATCAATGATTTGGACCAGAATGAAGAAATAAACATTCAACCAGAACAGAATGGAAAAAGAAATGAGAATTCAAAAAAATGAGACATCTCCGGGACAATTTTAAATGTTCTGACATCTGAATCAAGGGGTACCAGAAGGAGAAGAGGAAGAGCAAGAAATTGAAAACTTATTTGAACAAATAATGAAGGAAAACTTCCCCGATATGGCAAAGGAAATAGTCTTCCTGGAAGTCCAGGAAGCTCAGAGAGTCCCAAAGAAGTTGGACCCAAGGCACACACCAAGGCACATCATAATTACATTACCCAAGATGAAAGATAAGCAGAGAATTTTCAAAGCATCAAGAGAAAAGGAGACAGTTACCTACAAAGGAGTTCCCATAAGACTCTCAGCTGATTTCTCAAGAGAAACCTTGCAGGCAAGAAGGGGCTGGAAAGAAGTATTTGAAGTCATGAAAGGCAAGGACTTATATCCAAGAGTACTTTATCCAGCAAAGCTTTCATTTAGAATGGAAGGGGAGATAAAATGCTTTCCAGATACGGTCAGGTTAAAGGAGTTCTTCATCACCAAGCCTTTATTATATGAAATGTTAAAGGGACTTTTCTAAGAAAAAGAAGATAAAAAACATGAACAGTAAAATTATAACATCACAACTATCAACAATTGAACCTAAAAAACAAACAAACAAACAAACAAACAAAAGCAAACTAAGCAAACGACTACTATATGAAGTGAACCAGAATAATGGAGATCACATAGAGGGTTATCAGCAGGGAGGTAGAGGGGGGTGAATAGGGGAAAAGGTGCAGGGAATAAGAAACATAAATAGTAGGTACAAAATAAACAGGGGGAGGTTAAGAATAGTGTCAGAAATGGAGAAGCCAAAGAACTTATACGTACAACCCATGAACATTTACTAAGGCAGGGGAATGGGGGTGGGAGGGGTAGTGCAGGGATGAGGGGAATAAAGGGGAGAAATGGGACAGTTATAATAGTATAATCAATAAAATATATTAAAAAATAAAAGACTCAGAAAAAAGAAATAATAAGAATAAAGAACAGGAATGAAGCAAAAAAGGGAAAATAAATTTTAAAATTAAAATAACACAAGAAAGGGAAGAAAGAAGGCAAATTGGAGTAAGAAAATGGAAGAGTAAAATATGAGTTTTGAAATAAAGAAAGTGAACTAATAGGAACAAAATTGAAGAAAAATGTTAAAAAGTTATGTGAAATAAAAAACCATGCGAACAAAAAAATGAGGTTGATTTGTCTCAGTAGAGTCCAGTGCTTGGCTGCAGGCCTCTCCTTCTAAATCTGACTCTGGTAATGTCAGATGTTGTTCCTGCCTAGCTCTAAGCAGCTTCTTTGAGGCTACAAGCAATCCACAGTCTGTGGCTGTCTCCTTCAGGCATGGCTGTGTCTGGGATGGTCCATGCTTCTGTGTCCTGCTGGCTTTTCATCAGTACAAAGCCCAGGGGTGGATTATCCAACATCTGAAAGCACTGCAGGTACCACCTGCACTTGCCTCTATCTGCCGTCCTGCTGTTAGTCTTAGCCTCACTGCTCTGACCTATCTGTTTTTGAGAGGGCTTCTTATGCAATCAGGAGGATGGGGCCCCTGGATATCCCCTTGGAGGTGTTGTTCAGACTTCAGGGAAGATGGTGGGTATGTTTCCCTGCCCTAGTGCCACACGTCTTGGTCTGTCCCAGATTATTTCCAATAATGTATAGTTTCTGATGAGTTAGCTGTCAGTTACATGTGAGGGGCCAATGTGTGGAAAAGGATCAGCTTTTTCCTGCCTGATGCTGATGTCAGCTCTGTATAAGATCTGAGGCTGGGTGGGGCCATGAATTCCCCTTGCTGTGCTAATTTCTGTAATCTCTGCCCAGCTGGTTTCAGTGGAATAGGGCCCGAGTAACCAGGGTGTTGTGGCTGAGAAAAATTCAGAAAGGCTTCCCTTGGTGTTTTTCTCCACCACCCCTGCTAATATGCACCCAGCAGGGGGCTCCTGAGCCTAGCTAGAATGTTCCCCAGGGGAGGGATGGATACACCTTTCCAATTCTAGATGTTTTTACTCTGCATTGGAAGAGGAGGTGGTCTGCCTGGCTGCAAAAAAAAAAAAAATCTGATGTTCTACTCTTGTCTTTCTAACTCCTAGCCCACTGCCTTTACAGGAGATGCAGTGCAGAGCTCTGTGTTCTGCAAAGCCCCCATCCTTCTGAGCTGGGCAGGGTCTAGCAAACTTTCTGCTGTGCAACTCTGAATTCCCTGCCCAGCTGGATTCAGTAGGAATGAACTGCACTTTCAATTGGGTGTCTTTGCTGAAAGAGCAGCTGTGTGTGGGGCCTTTGCCCAGCCACTTTTCAGCTCCTCTTTAAAAAGACTATGCGGTACCCATACTGCAGTACTGAGTGGCTGTCTGGTTCTCTGTGCATACCCGCCCCCAACATGCAAAATGTCTCTCACAGCCCTGGCCAGCTTCAGCCTGCTGGTGTCTCTGACAGACCCAGGTGCAGCAACCTGATCTTTTTAGGAGATTGAGTCCCTATTTGGAATTCTTCAGGTTGGTGTATTATAGATGTGTATGTAGCCTGGGTCTCCCAGACTCCGTATATCCTCCCAAGTCTCTCCCTGTTAGGGTAAAGGATCTCTGTGTGGGATTAGGGTCCTCTGCTCTGAGATGGGAGGGAGTTCCTAAACCGTGATTTCTGTCTGCTCTCTCCTCTGCTGCAGGCACCACACAGGTGATCCCCTTTAACTTACAGAGTCTCCTTACCAGATAGTATGAAGTGTCTTCTGTACTCCTTGGCTTCAAAAATTACTATCAGCTAAGATTCTGTTGATTATTGGGGTTAATTGTCAGAACATCAGCCAAAAATCTGAGTTGGGGGCAAGAGCAAGTGGAATCAGCTTTTACCTATTCAGCTGCCATCTTGAACCTCAGGTCTTTTATATTCGTATTTACTTTCTGTCCATTTGATCTGTCTTGTATTGAAAGTGCTATGTTAAAAGCTTGCTATCATTAGTGAGTTTATATTGATTTCTCCTTGTATGTCCTGCAATTTTTGCTTCATAGAGGGGAATACTGTGGTTACTCACCTTTTACAGAGTATGGTGGATATAATAAGAACCACACTTATATCCTCTTCAGGATTCTTTTTACTTCATCTGCTAGGAATATCTTTGGCAAACGGCCCTCAGGTATTAGCATCCTTTGAGGTTGCCTGAACTGAACAGACTTGGCCTTGCCTAAAGCCATGGTTCCACCAGGGGTGGCACACATAAAATGCCAGATCAATGCAGGATTATAAGACCTCAAACCTTCCTATCTCAACTTTAGACAGCTCTAAATGCCCATGCCATCTTCATGCCTCCCTGAAGGATCAGCCTAGACACCAATGAGACTGTGTCATAGCTCCACCTGTCTTGTGGCCCAATCCTTCCACAGGTCTTGGAAGGCTACTTCATAAAACTCCTGCGAGGTAATGTCCATTTCAAGTCTGCCAGATGACAATGTGCAGTGAAGAGTTGAAAGGACTACTAATGCATATTATTATTATAGCATTGGCCCCATATCACTACTTTTAGAAAGTAAATTCTCAAGCCAATGTTTAACACTTGGGGCAGTTGTCCCAAGCAAATCAGGTTACTATTGTCAAAGACCATAGCAGAGACTGGCTATTTGCACTGTGTCTTGCTTGGGTCTACAGAAGATATTTTTTTCCTCCTACATATCTTGTTGCCTGAAGATGGTGAAGGAACCCCCCTTACTTTTTTTCTTACACCAAAGAGAGAACAAAATCCCAAGCATGAGGAACTGCTGGACAATGAAGGAGAAAAAATTCTGAGATAAGCACATCCTTTTGGGGGCCCATGAGAGCCAGAGAATTTGGGAAAATTCCCAATTTGAAGAGATCCAGGGAGAGGAATCTCCTAATGCTGTTTATAAACTGTATACAGTCCTAGGTTTACCCCCAAGCTGCACACACATGGAACACACCAAAAAAGCATGACAAAGGCTTTGAAAACTGAACTGAGTGGAGCTACCACCTGCAAAAGGCAAGACACACTGTGTCTGTATGCTCTAGGGCAGGGGTGTCAAACTCATTTTCACTGGGGGCCACATCAACCTCACAGTTGCCTTCAAAGGGCTGAATGTAACTTTAGGAGTGTATAAGTGTAACTACTCCTTAACTAGGGGCAAGGAGCTCTGCATTCAGCCCTTTGAAGGCAACTGTGAAACTGATGTGGCCCCCAGTGAAAATGAGTTAGATAACGCCGCTCTAGGGGGAATCTTCATCTCTTCGAGCTTTGGGTGGCTATTGGCCTTCCTTGGCTTGTGATTACATTTCTCCCTCTTCCTCTGTGTGTGTGTTCCTATAGAGATTCATGTGACATCATTTAGGGACCACCCAGATAATCCAGGATAATCTCCTCATCTCAAGATCCTTAACTTAATTATACCTGCAAGCACTGTACCACATAAAGTAACATTCATAGGTTTCAGGGATCAGGACATGAATATCTTTAGGAGCTTACCACAAATACCATTTAAAATAATACCAAATATGAAATACTTAGGTGTAAATTTAACAAGTATGTACTGGATCTGTGTGCTGAAAAATACAAAGAAATCAAAAGATCTGAGTGAATGGAGAGATTGCCTGTGTTCATAGGTTGAAAGACTGAATATTGTTTTTTTGGGGAGGGGAAATGCCTATTTACTCCCTTCTTGGACATTCAAACAAATATGAACGTATAAAAGACAGATAAACGAAGAAATTGTGCAGTGAAGAAATGTATGTGATATTGTTTAACCCAGTATTTTCCAAATTACCATGTTATTTTATTTATTTTTATTTTTTTAATTTTAAAACGGAATTTATTGGGGTGACATTGGTCAATAAAATTATATAGGTTTCAGATATACAATACGGCATCATCTGTATATTGTATTGTATTGTGTGTTTTACCACCCCAGGTCAAGTCTCCTTCCATCACCATTTATCCCCCCTTTATGCCCATATACCTCCCCCTATCCCCCTTCTCTCTGGTAATCACCACATTATTGTCTGTGTCCATGAGCCATGAATCTTTATTTTTTTCTTTGCTTAATCCTTTCACCTTTATTGCCCAGCCCCCAACCCCCTTCCCTCTGACAGCTGTCACTCTGTTCTCTGTATTCATGTCTGTTTCCACTTTATTAGTTTATTTTGTTAATTTGATTCCACATATGAGTGAAATCATATGTTACTTGTCTTTCTTTGACTGGCTTATTTCACTTAGGTCCATCCATAACTGAGTATTGTTAAAATGCAAATGTTCTGCAAATTTATTTATAGACTCATCCTAATCCCAATCCAAGTCCCAGCAGGATTCTTTGTAGGTATCAGCAAGGTGATTCTAAAATTTATTTGAAAAAAAAAAAAGAATTGGAATCTTTAAAACAATTTTCAAAAAGAACAAAATTGGGAGATTTACACAACTTTATTTCGAAACTTATTATAATGCTAAAAATAATTAAGACAGTATGGTTTTGGTAACAGGATAAGCATGAATAGAATAGAGAGTCCAGAAATTGACCAACACAAATATTATCAACAGATTTTTGACTAGGAGACAAAGGTAATTTAATGAAGAAAATGTAATTTCCTCAACAAATGGTACTGAAACAACTGGGCATCCACAGGTAGAAAAAAATGACCCTTGACCAATATTTGACACTTTTGACAAAAATGCCCTCAATATTAATCATGGACCTAAATGTAAGATGTAAAACTTTTGGAAGAAAACAAAATAAAATCTCTGTGTGCTGGGGTTAGGAAAATGATTCTTACACATGACACCAAAAACACTATCTATAAAAGAAAACATTGATCAGTTGGAGTTCATGAAAAGTAAATGATTTTGCTCAGCAAAAGATGCTGTTAAGAGGATAAAAACACATGCTATATACTTGGAGAAAAGAACTCTCAAAGAGTACAAAGAACTCTCAAAACTCAACAATAAGGAAACACATGACCCAATGTGAAAATTGGCAAAAGATTTGAACAGAAACTGCACCAAAGAAGATATGTGACTTCACTGCCTATAGAAAAGATGCTCAACATCAATAGTAAAATGCAAATTAAAACCATGAGATACCACTGAACACCTATTACTATGGCTTAAAAAAATCTGACAATATCAACTGCTGGCAAGATTGTAGCACAATAAAACAGTAATATATTACTGGTGGGAATGTAAAAATAGTTCAGTCACTTTGGAAAAACTGTTTGGCAGTTTCTTATAAACTTAAAAATACACTTACCACATGACCCATCAATTCCATGCCTACATATTTATCAAAAAGAAATGAAAACTTATGTTAAAAATCCTATATGTGAATGTTTGTAGCAGCTTTATTATAATTGCTAAAAATTGGAGACAACCTAAATGTCATTCAACTGGTGGATGGAGAAACAACTTTAGTGATCAATAAAATGAAATACTACTCTGCAATAAAAAGGAACACGCTATTGATATACACAACATGGATGAATCTCAAATGCATGTATTCTGTATGAAAGAAAGCGGGCTCCAAAGTCAATATTATATTTCATTCTACTTCTATGATACTCTGGAATGTGCATAAATATGTTGACAGAAAACAGATTACTCATCACCAGGGATTGAGGATACAGTAGAGGAATGGACTACAAAGGAAAGAATGAGGGAGTTGGGAGGAGTAATTATAACTATTCTATATCTTGACTGTGGTGGTAGTTACATGACTTGGTAGATTTGTCAAAACTCATAAAACTGTATACAAAAAAGTGTGAGTTTTACTGTAGGTTAATTAAAAAGTAAAAATTAAAAATTCCAGATATTCCTGGCCTTGCTTTCTTCCAATGACCAAGCTGTCCTGAGTTCCTGAGCGCAAATGGATGAAAAGGTGGATATAGGCTTTGCCTGAAACCCATGTCTAAGCTCTGTGGGTTCAGCCCTGTTCAGTTGAATTCTCTGTTAAAGCAGACTGTGAAATGGAGATTAGCATGCAGATTTATTAGAGAGAGCCCTTGGGATCAACATTTGTTGAAGGGAAGGGAATGATGCAGGATTGGTAAAGGGAGAAGATGGGTTGCACTAGGTGGCCTTTTGGTCTACCAAATAGTGACCTTTGAAGATGGGATGGCTATTCTGAATTGTTCCAAGTTGAGAGAACAGGTCTCATGTCATTCAATTAATAGATGTAGGGTGACTCATAGAAAGATGTGACTTTCTCTTCACCCAAGGCAACATTGAAGAGGCTGACAGCTGATGGCTTTCTGCAGGCCCTGCTCCTGCAGGGAGGGGAACATTTCCTTTATTCCTGAGAGAATCTGGACAGTATCCACCAAACTCTCTGACATCTTCAGAGGAAGAGATGTTTCAATCCTCTTTACTACCTCCCAAAAGGGTGCAAATGGTGATTTCCTGTCAAAATCCAATTACAACTCATTTACCAGGTCCCTTGTATTTTCTGATAGAAACATAAATTAGCAAACATATTTTCTGAGCAGAGGGTCTTCTCATGGGAATTTTTCCAATTTTACACATTTTCCATCATTGTTACAATATGTATAATTTATTTGTGAGAAGGAAAGTATAAATTATAATGGAAATTAGTTGTTTGTTCATTTTAATTTTTTCCCATCCTAAAGCAAAAGTTAATTAATTAATTACATGTTGTAGATCAGGGCATCTTTCATAATACTGCCACTTCTTCACATCCTTCAGAGGTTGGCTTGCCAGCATGCTGAGTACTGGAGAGGCTTCCAAGCTCTGGCTAAAGTGAGGCAGGGATTATTCTAGGAAGATTGTTAGAATATCACCATATTCCACTCCATCTCCCATGAATGTAAAGTTTGAACTGTGAGACAAAAGTTACAATCTTTCCTCTTCAAACATGACCCCATTCCCTGTGGTTCCCTTACTACCTTTGAAGCTGCTCCTTCTTAATCTTTATAGTCTCTGCCTAACCTAAAGTATTGGAAATCCCAAAGTTCCATCTTTGAGCCCTCTTCTCATTTTACTCAACTACCTGAGACTCAATTACCATGGCCTTTCCTGACAAGTTTAGATTGTTCACTCAAATATCATTTCCAGATTTTTCTCTTAAATTCCAATTAGTTTCATAATTCCACTTCTGTCCCAGCAACTCCACCTGGATGCCCCCAGACACCTCAAATTCATTTCATTCTGAACAAAATCTTTTACAACACTATGAATCTCATATTCCTCATGAATTTCTTGTTTTGCATGATGCTATTATTATACAACAACATGCCAGAATTGGGAACCTCACAGTCATCTTCATGCATGCCTCCCCTTTTCTCAGGTATCACATCCAGCCATTTGCCTTGCTCATAAAGTCTACATATGAATGCCTCTTAAATATGCCTCCATTATCAACCCTTTTCCATGCGAAATGTCACCATTCATCTATCTGCACTGTTTTTCTTCTCCGGCATTGTGTGATCCATCATCTTTTAATTGGTATCTCTGCTTCCATGTTTTACTGTGTTCATACCTTTATAAAACAGCTCTCTGTGGCCCACAAGGTCAATGCCACACTCCTTAGCACACCTCATAAGGTTTTTCATAGTGTTTTCCTTACTCCTTAACATGCCTTCTGAGGGCTTCACAGTCTTTCCCCAACCTATCTCTACAGTCTCACTTCACACCACTTCCTTCCTCTTCCTTTTCTATCCTCCACTCCAGTTGGCACACTGTGTGTTTTATGCTGTGTGTTGTAGCCAGACTGCTCTGGGCCTGGCAAAAATGCCAAATAGTTCAATACTTCTAAATCTGAGCTTAAGTTGTTCCTTCTGCCTGAAATGCCCTTTGCCCACATCTCAGTCTCTAAAATCCCACTCAGATTTGAAACTCACATATAAAGTTTCTTCAACAGAAGTAATGATTCATTTCCTAGTTTCCCATGATATCTTGTGCACACCTGTATTAAAATAATGTTTACATACTGTTTGAATTTGTTTCCCTTACCAGATGGACTCTGAGCTCAATGAGAAAACTTGAAGTATAATAGATGTTTTATGTTTGAACGAGTGAATTTATTTTTTAATGTTTATTAACAATTTTTTAATATTTTATTTATTTATTTTTAGAGAGGGGAAGGGAGGGAGAAAGAGAGGGAGAGAAACATCAATGTGTGGTTGCCTCTTGCACACCCCCTACTGGGGACCTGGCCTACAATCCAGGCATGTGTCCAGAGAAGGAAATGAACCAGCGACCCATTGGTCCACAGGACAGCACTCAATCCACTGAGCCATACCAGCAAGGGCAGAACTAGTGAATTTAATGCCCTTAGTATAGTTCACACATTAAACTGAAACTACTGATTATACACACGTAAGAATGAATTTTAATTAGATGCTGCATTCTAGGTTAGAAACGCAGGAGGCAAACTTTAGTATGTTGAGCTTAAAGGAGGGGAGAAGTAATTCTAAACAACTAATTTGGGAAACAGAGAGGAATGAGAAGCCTGCATGGAAGAAAAAAATGAAAATATATCAGAGGTGAACATTATGTAAGGACAGATTTGACCACTTAGCATTTTGTCTTTGTTCTGTTTTTGTATATAGGCAGGCTGATGTCACTTGATGCTAAATAAGAAAATATCTGGTAAAAATACTGTGCAACCAGGCATTGAAGAAAATGAAAAGTTTTATTGTCTATATTAGTCATGACTTTTTGTTATTAGTCTTCTTTTATAAATGTAACTTCTTAATGAATGCCTTTTTGTAAATGAATTCAAGATGTAGAGGATCCCTGGCTGGGTAGCTCAGCTGGTTATAAGATCGCCCTGATTCACCAAGGTTTCAGATTTGATCCCTGGTCAGGGCACAAACAAGAATCAACCAAGGAATGCATAAATAAGTGGAACAACAAATCAATCTCTTTCTCTTCTCTTCTTGTCTCTCTCTCTCTCTCCCCCTTCCTTCCTTTCTTTCTCTAAAATTGATAAATAAAAATATTTTAAAAGGATGTAAATAAAAAACAAACTAGAGACTCTTCTATTTTAGTCACTTAGCTCACCAGTCCATCTGAACAATTTACCCATATTGTATAAAATGTCACCACCTGCTGGAGGAAGACAATATGCACAATGCAACTTGTGTGAAGTCAACATATTTTCTAGTCAACATGATTAACTACTTAGAACTACAGAATTGTTCTTTTAGCAAGTTGATCATACTAGTTCAGCCAGTGAAGAATTACCAGATCATAGGCAAATATTACTCACCACTCTGCTTTGTCTGAGGGTATGCTTTTTCCAATGTGCAATTCAGATCAACTATTCTTTAAATTGTTTTAACAAGCAGCTACTTCTCAGGACTACTTGCCCCTGTTTTAAGCTATTTGAAGTTAGTCCTTGATATGGAAGTATTAGGTATTAAAAGTAGGTACTGTACAGGTAGGACTCCCAAAATGGCTTAGTGAGAAGCTCCAGAAATACCTCCCTCAAAAAAGCAATGGTAAAACCGACAAAATTGCAGAAAACAATTACTTTGGGACTCTGGATATTGACCAGGAAGAAAGAGAGAAATGAGAAAGAAAAAGAAAACATTTTAAAAATAGTGGCTAAAACAATCACAAACTTAATGAAAAACATTAATCTACATGTACAATAACTTTAATGAATTCCCTCTAGGATAAACACAAAGATCTCTAAACATATCATATTCAAACTATTGAAAGCCACAAAGAAAATACTAAAAACCACAAAAGAAAAATGACTCACCAGGTATAAGGGAACCACATTATATACAAAGGGATCACAATGACTTCTCATCAGAAACAATGGAGGCCAGAAAACAGTGTTATAGGAGTAGGGAGTGCCAAGAATATATGCAAAGTGCCAGAAGAAAAAAATAGGTCAACAACAATTCTATATTTAGCAAAACTATCTAAAAAATAAAGGCAATGAATAAAGGATGTGAATAGCTGTTTATCCAAAGAAGATATAAAAACATCCAATAAGCACATGAAAATATGCTCAACACTATTATCCCTCAGGGAAATAAAGCCCAATGGAATATCAATTCATACCCACTAGGATGTCTGTTATGAAAGTCAAATAGTACCCCAGAGGATGATGGAGTTAGTGCATCATTAAAGACTTAAAAAAATGCAGGGATAAGAAGTGGTGGTCCTCATCATATTTCTGTTTAATTCATTATTCTGGCCCTGCAGAAACCAGCTGGTTCCTGGAGAATGAGTTTACATCACAAAAGTTAAACCACACAAAATTTAACTTCACATGAAAGAAACACAGCATCTTGTGAACCTCTTAGGGATCTGGAGGTAACATATTCCACATCTAGAAATAGTTCTCTGTCCCATATACAGGGTGACAGAAAAGGCTACAAGCTTTGAATGAGGCCTAGGACAGGAAAGGCTCTGCAGCAATACCAGGCTATTGTGTGAGCAGCCTTGTTGCTTGGACCATATGATCTGCCTCATCTATGGCATCCAAAGTGTCAGTGGTGGGAAAGGATGCAGTATGAGAATCAGGTCTCTGAGATTTGAGGATAAGGCCATGGAATCTGAGACAGAATCATATTACTTTAAAAACAAACCACTACTGGTGAGTTACAGGACCCTGTTAGGCACCATAGACATCATTTTGACATGCTGCTCCAGACCATTACTGAATAGCCAACAAAACTGCCAATTATCAGTTTTTGCCCAGGGAAATAGTGTATAATGATGCTTGAAGTCTCTTTAGCAGACAGAAATGATGCATGGAGCCTTTGGAAAGTCCCTGTCTGTGGGTCATAGTACATAGTCCGTGAGGATTTTGGAGTATAACTATACCACCTTCTGCAGATAACTAGTCTTTGGAGAGAGTTTCTAGCTTGTTATTGACTCTAATTAAGGGTCCTCCCTTTGCCTTTTCTGAGTCTTCTCCCTCAAAGTTAATAGCTATCCTGAATTCTTTTTTTATATTTTATTTTAATCATTGTTCAAGTACAGATTTCTGCCCTTTACTCCCAATACAGCCCACCCACCCATCCTAGATTCTAATACCAGAGAGGTATTAGATTACATCCATAGATTAGATGGTATGTTTGTGACCATGGAAAAACAAACAAGAAAAAAAAAACAAAAAACCTTGGGAAAATAAAAAACTAAATAAGAAAGTAAATAATTATTGGAAATTATTTGCTTCCTTATGAATTTTCTCATTTTATAAGTTGTCTTGTTCATATTATTCAGTTATTTTAAAGACCTTGACTTTTAACTTCTATGTATGAATTACCTGTGGTCTGCTTTTACCATCCACTTTTTCCTTAGTTTTGACTTTGGGTGTGCCTGGTAATTTTTGATTGAATACCACTGTGCATGAGAAATTGTTAAGGCTCTAGATGACTTCTAGTTTCTGACAGGCAATTATAGTATGGAGAAATTACCTTAGCTCAGTTAGCTAATGAGCTAATTCAAAATGGGATATCACTCTTTTAAAGATTTACTTCCCCCAATTCCTAAGTAAAGTTCTTCACAGGTTCTAGTTGAAAGTCTGTGGTATTTACCAGGGCCTATCATCACTGGTGAGATCTGAACTTTAACTTTGATCTCCTTGACACATAATTCTTTTCAAAGCTCTGCTTAGTGGTTTAAGTACATGGCTGTTGTGCGTCTCTGAATCCATCCCATGCCTTTTATAAATAAGTGAGCTCCTTGTGGGAAAAAGTAGCTCAATCTATTGGGCTTATTTCTCTTCCATTCTCTTGTCTCCACAATCTTTCCACTCAAGTCCCACTGTCTTAGCTCATGGTTCCCTTGGGTTCTAGAAGCCATCTGCAGTTTCTTGCCACATAGGCTTCTTCAACATGGAAGATTTCTTCATCAGGACAAGCAAGGAAATTTTCTCTCCAGTCTGATATAATGGAGTCACAGAATGTAACATAGTCATTGGAAGCATATCCCATCACCTTTGCCATAATCCATTTTGGCTAGGAGCAAGTCTCAGCTCTGCCCACACTCAAAGGGATAGGATTATATAAGACATAAATTATTGGGGTCAACTAGGGTGTGCCTGATACAACTGCTGACAACAGGACAAGGAGAAGAGGGGAATATAAGCATTCACAAATATCACAGTGAGATGAGCTTTCTATTTGGTGTCAGAAGTCAGTTCTGTTTCACTACTTTGTGGTACTTTAGACCATTCACTACATCTCTCTTCACCCATAAAATTTGTCAACTGATAACTTAAGTTACAGGATTTGGTGGTTACAGAGATGTGACCAAAGCAACTATGGAGATGCTTTCATTTTTATCAAGTAAGTAACACTCACATATTAAAATCATAGGAAACCTATCCCCAAGATGCAAAGTACATACTTAAAACCATAGACTCAGACAATCACATGGAAAATGAATAAGAGATGATAGATATAGATATAGATAGCTCTCTCCATACATATATGAAAATGAAGTCATTTTTAAGAGAATGATGTCATATGTTAAAGACAAAGATGAGCCCTGACCAAGCTGGTTCAGTTGGTTGGGCATCATCCAGTGAGGCAAAAGGTTGCCAGTTTGATTCTCATCAGGTCACATGCCTGGATTGCAGGTTCAGTCCCTTGTCAGGGTGCATGGGAGAGGCAACCAAAGGGTTTCTGTCTCACATCAATGTTTCTCTTCCTCTTTCTCCCTCCCTTACCCTCTCTCTAAAAATAAGTAAATAGGCTTTGGAAAATGGTGGTGAAGTTAGTGGGAGTGGAGTCCAGTCCTCCTTGTGCCCAGCTGGAACACCCAGCCAATCTTCTGAGGAACAGAGTGAACAATCAGTGGAATCCCAGCTTACATGAAGTTTGGAGGCAAAACATTGCAGAAGACATTGAAAAACAGACAGTGAGGAGATTGTACTGGGATTGTAAGGTCCCTGGGATCTGCACTGAGATCAAGGGTGCCTGCTACAGGATATGGGGAAGAGAGTTAGAGCACCAGCTCCCTCCCCTACTAGAGCAGGGAGGGCGGCATGGCATTAGGATGGACCTGGATGCCGAAAGTCATTGGGGGAAGTAGAGACACAGTGGGAGACACACAGAGGTGGTACACACTCGCTGGGACTGTGGATGCTGGCACTAGAGAAACAAATCAGCAGGAAGCTTATTATTATCTTTTTTTTAAAATTTTTGGATCCTCTCTCTTCCTGGTCCTTGCCTTTTTTTTTTTCATCTAAGTGAGATGAGAAGACACGAGTTACAAAGGGTCCAGAGACAGATCAAAAGGGGGAACACAAGGCTAACCCCAAAAACCAAGAAACTAAGACAAATGTCACTTTGCTATCCCACAGAGCTGGCATTTTATTGTATATGTGTTTTATTATTAGTGTGCAATAATTTTTGCTACTTTTATTTTATTAGTATTTTTTATTTCTCTTCCTTATGTTTAGTTTTCTTTCTTTTTTTATTTTTTTTTATTTTAATCATTGTTCAAGTACAGTTTTCTCCCCCCTACTCCCATATGTTTAGTTTTCTTCGATTTATTTTCCTGTTTAATCGCACTGCTTGGCTGTTTTTCCTATTCTCTCTCTGTATTGTATTTTAATTTTCCTTCTTTCACTTCACCCATGTTCAAATAACACCCAACACTTGATTGGGTACTTTCTATTCTGGTTATCCAAGTCATTTATTTCTTGTCATATTATTATTATTCCAGTACTATTGTAAATAATTGTTGTCCCATACACTTGTACATACTACACAGCAACCCTCCAGGATCTTAGCCCACTTCACTTTAATGCTGAGCATTAGTATTGTTGTGGTTAACTCTATTCTCTCTCACACTACATCTACTTTCTATACTTTAGTCTCACTATATCTCATCATCTAACCTTGCACAAGCACTCTGTTTTCTGGATTCAGCTCACAACCATCTTCCCCTCTAATAAGAGTCTTATTTCTCTTTCAACTTTTATAAAAAGTGACTAATTGAGTGAAATATCACAGTTAATGCTGTACTTATCCAAAGAATTTCCTATCTCTTCTCTACTTGCTGATACTTTAAACCCCATAAAATACTCTCTTGCTGTTTTAATCCATTTTGCCTAAACCCTGCTATCACAAGTGGGCACAGGTAACCAGGTTCTTAGTGATCAGGACAAAGAATTGAACCGAACATCCAGCGTTTATAGCAGAGAACATGAGAGCAGGCCAACTCCAAGCAGAGATTGACCTCATGGCTGGAGGTACTCTATTCTTATAGGGCAGGTCCTTCCTGGTTACTTTTGATGGGCTTTTACTGAGCATGTACAAGTAGTTGAATTACTTTAAAGCTACTGCACATGTGGTCTCCCATGATTTTCCCTGATTGGCTACCAGGGAAGAGGGTCCCACATTGCTACTGAATGGATCCTCGTTTCTCCTGAGGTCCTCCTGTACTACGTTCACCTTTCCCTATGCCAGAGAATTATAGCTCTACATGTTAGAGATTGGTGAAAAGGAAAGGAATTATTTATTCAAGTTATACAGACTTAAGAGTAATGACTTAATGTCTTCATCAAAATTCCAAAGTCCCTTAAAACACCCACAAACACACACAATCCTACCTTCCCCCTTTGCCCAGTCTTGGGTACTGTATCTCAGGGAAAGAAATAGAAGTCCATGGCTCAGGCAGCTCCCAGTTCTTCCCAGCAATCCATGCTCGGCTGGTAGGCCTCCCTTGGTTCCCAGCACCATCGTCTGGCTGTGTTGCCAGGATCTCCAGCTAAAACCAAGTGGTGGTTCTCTGCTGAAGCTGCGTAGTGGTTCTCTGCTAAAGCTGCGTGGTGGTTCTCTGCTAAAGCCGCATGGTGATTCTTCTCATGGCTGCGGTGGGGGGGGGGGGCGGCTATTTGGCCAAATAGCTCTGGCCGAAGCACTTGGTTCTCCTCACTGCCACAGCCACAGCTGCATGAGTCTTTAATGGCTGCGAGTCTGGGTTTAAATATCCTTCCAGCTTTACTGGGCTCCATCATGAGTCTACACAGGGGTGGCCCCATGTCGTGGAGCCAATCATCTCCAAGCTCTCATGCAGGTGCTGTAACTAGGGGGAATTGCCACCCAGTTACATCTTGGGGGGAAGTTCCTTCCATCCCCCTGGCTCAGAGCATGGCCACAGCTATTTAACATATCTATGCAACAAGTTAAAGGTTATAGATAGGTTAAATGACCATGCCAGAGGTTAGCTGCAAAGGTTAGTTGCTATGCAAAACAGCTCTGAATGGCCCTGCTCCATGTGTCCCTTCCCCCAACTCACACCTGTGGTGGAGGGTGAGGACATCCTATATATCTTTCTAATATTTCCTGGACACCTTGAGTTCTGAACCCCATTACAAATCCTTATTTTGGGGACCCTCTGGCTGCACCCTCCTACACTGCTGCTGAGAAAATACAAGAATAGGTGGAAATACAAGAATAGGTGATGTTGCAAACATCAGTATACTGCTGGAGAACAAAAACCACGAATAAAGGAACCACCAAAAAGTACAAACCCAAATACAACAAGAGAGCCCACAAAAACAGAAGAAAGGGAAAACCTAGAGCCACCCATCAAGATCAGAGACCATACCACTGAACCTAATAGAATTCCTATCATAGAAGTTCACCCTACAAAGACAGCTAACAAAGTGAAACATCAGGAAGCACAGAAACAAACAAAAGAAGTCATCTAAAATGATGAGACAAAAAAAATAACATGCAATCAAAAAGAATGGAAGACTCCTAACTTAAGGATATAAAAGAAATGGTGGTAACCAAACTATCAGATACAGAATTCAAATTAATGGTTATAAAGATGCTCAAAGACCTCACAAACAACTACAAAGAACTGAGTGAGAACTACATCAGCATGAAAAAAGAAATAAAAACTATAAACAAAAACCAAGAAGAAATGAACAGTAAAATCTCAGAAATAAGAAACACATTAGAAGAAATTACAAGCAGTCTGGATAAAGCAGAGGATCAAATCAGTGAGTTGGAGGACAAGGTAGAAAAAAAATCCCAGATAGAGCAAGAAAAAGAAAGGAGACTCAGAAAGAACCAACTGGTGGTAATGGAACTGCAAGACAGCATGAAACATAACAATATCCATGTAATAGGGATACCAGAAGGAGAAGGAGAAGGAGAAGGAGAAGGGCAAGGGGTAGAAAATGTGTTTGAAAAAGTAGTAATGGAAAACTTCCCCAATTTAATGAGAGAAAAAGCCACACAAATCCAGGAAACACAGAGAGTTCCAATCAAGAGAGACCCAAAGAGGCCCACTTCAAGACACATCATAATGAGAATGGCAAAATTCCAAGACAAAGAGAGAATCTTAAAGGCAGCAAGGGAGAAAAAGGAAATAACATACAAGGGAGTTCTGATAAGGCTAGCAGCTGATTTCTCAATGGAAATGCTCCCAGCCAGAAGAGAATGGCAAGAAATACTCCAAGTAATGAAAGCCAGTGGCCTGCAATCAAGATGATTCTATCCAGCAAGGCTCTCAATTAAAATGGAAGGCCAAAGGAGGAGCTTCCCAGACAAGAGAAGTCTAAAAGAATACACCTCCACCAAACCAGCTCTGCAAGAGATGCTAAAGGGACTGCTTTAAGAAAAGGAAGGAAGAGAGTGAGAGACACAGGAACACAGGTACAAAAAATGGCAATGAATAAATGCCTATCAATAATAACCTTAAACATAAATGGATTAAATGCTCCAATCAAAAGACACAGAGTAGCCAAATGGGTAAGAAACCATGACCCACACATATGCTTCCTACAAGAGACCCACCTCAGAACAAAAGACCTAAACAATCTGAAAGTGAAAGGCTGGAAACAAATATTCCAAGCAAACAGACAGTGAAAAAAAGCTGGGGTAGCAATACTCATATCAGACAAAATAGACTTCAAAGAAAGAGCCATAGAAAGAGACCCAGAAAGTGACTTCATAATACTCAAGAGAAGAATCCATGAAGAAGATATAAATATTGTAAACATATATGCACCCAACGTAGGAACACTCAAATACATAAAGAAAATCTTGGAGGAATTCAAGAAAGATATTGATGGCAACACAATTATAGTAGGCAATTTTAATATCCCACTGTCAAAAATGGATAAATCTTCCAAACAAAATATCAACCAAGATATTGTGGCATTGAACAATGCCGTAGATAAAATAGACTAAACTGATGTATATAGAGCTTTTCATCCCAAAGAAGCAAAATACACATTCTTTTCAAATGCACATGGAACATTTTCAAAGACAGACCACATGATAGGTCACACAACAAGCCTTAACAAATTCAAAAAAAGTGAAATCATAGAAAGTATTTTCTCTGACCACAAGGGACTGAAACTAGAAACCAACCTCAAGGAAAAATCTCAAAAACACTCAAAGTCATGGAGATTGAACAGCATGCTATTAAACAAAGAATGAATGGGTCAAGAAGGAGATCAAGGAGGAAATCAAAAAGTTCCTGGAAACAAATGAAAATGAACTCACAACAACCCAAACCTTATGGGTTAGAGCAAAGGCAGTCCTAAGAGGGAAATTCATAGCTATACAGGCCTACCTAAAAAAGATAGAAATGTATCATATCAAATTAACAACTTAACCCTATGCCTACAAGAACTTGAGAAACAACAACAAAGACAGCCCCAAGCAAGTAGGAGGAAGGAAATAACCAAGATCAGAGCAGAATTAAATGACATAGAGACTAAAAGCACAATTCTAAGGATCAATGAATCCAGGAGTTGTTCTTTGAAAAGATAAACAAAATTGACAAGCCTTTAACAAGGTTCATTAAGAAAAAAGAGAGAGGACCCAAATAAACACAATCAGAAATGAAAGAGGAGAGATTACAACCCATACCACAGAAATACAAAATATTGTATGAAATTACTACAAAAAACAATATGCCAAGAAATTTGAAAACCTAGGTGAAATGGACAAATTTCTAGAAAAATATAATCTTCCAAAATTCAATGAAGAAGAAGCAGAAAACCTGAACAGACCAATAACAGCTGATTAAATTGAAGCAGTAATTGAAAAACTCCCGACACACAAAAGCCTTGGACCAGATGGTTTCACAGGAGAACTCTACAAAACATTTAAGAAAAAGCTAACCCCTATCTTTCACGGACTATACCAAAACTCCAAGAAGATGGAAGACCCCTACACTCTTTTTATGAGGCCAGCATCATCCTAATCCCAAAACCAGATAAAGACAGAACAAAGAAAGAAAACTTCAGGCCAATACTACTGATGAACATAGATGATAAAATCCTAAACAATATTGGCAAACAGCATCCAGCAATACATTAAAAAGGTCATACACCGTTGTTACAGAACAGGGCCAAGGGTGGTAGGATATACTATTACCGAAAGTACCCCCCACTAGTTTTGTATTGTCTGCCACCAGAGGAAAGATGTCTCTCAATGCCAGAAATTTTTGAAATGGAGAGGAAATGTTTATTTAAAGCTATACAGACTTAAAGTAGTGACCTAATGTCTTCATTAAAATATCAAAGTCCTTTAGGATGCCCACAGATACACACAGTCCTCCCTTCTCCCTCTGCCCTAATCTGGGGTACTGTATCTCAGGAAAAGAAGCAAAAGTCCATGATTCAGGCTCCAGGCACCATCAGCTGTGTTGTTGTCAGGATCTTCAGTTAATCCAAAGCCATGTGGCACCTTCTCATGGCCCACCATCACGAGTCCTCTCACCTCTTTTTTTCCAGGCAAAGTCTCTCTTGCTTCCTAAGCCACGTGGCAAAAGGGAGCACCCCAAAGCTGAAGGGTCCCCAGTCTGGCAGAACCACGTGGTTCTGTTTTAGCATGGCTGTGGGGGTCTTCACTCTGTCAAAACCATGTGGTTCTCTCCTTGCATGGCTGCCAAGTCTGGGTTTAAATCCCCATACCTATCTTCCTCTGCACCCCCATTTCTGACTCCTCCTACAAGTGGTTACACCTGCCAGCATTCCTGTATTATTCCAAGTTTACTGGGCTGCCATCGTGAGCCTGGGAAGGTGTGGCCACATGTCATGGAGCCAATCTTCTCCAAGCTCTCACACAGGTACTGTAACCAGGGGCGGCTGCCCCGCAGTTACATCTTGGGTGGAAGTCGCTTCCATCACCCTGGCTCAAAGCAGAGCCACAGTTATTTAACGTATCTATGAAACAAGTTAAAGGCTATAGATAGGTTAAATGACCATGCCAAAGGTTAGCTACAAAGCTGTTGTTGTACAAAATAGCTCTGCATGTTCCTGCTCCATGTGTCCCTTCCCCCAACTCACACCTCTGGGAGGGGAAAGGGTGAGGACATTCTATATATCTTTGTAATATTTCCTGGACACCTCGAGTTCGGGACCCCATCCAAAACCTTATTTGGGACCCCGCACTTTGCTGCACCCTGTTACACCATGACCAAGTGGGATTAATCCCAGGAATGCAAGGATGGTAAAACATTCACAAATCAATAAACATAGTACATCACATAAACAAAAGCAAAGATAAAAATCACATGATCATATCAATAGATGAAGAAAAAGCATTTGATAAGGTACAACATCCATTTATGATAAAAACACTCAGCAAGTGGGAATAAAGGGAGTATTCCTCAACATAATATAGGCCATATATGAGAAACCTACCGCCAACATCATACTCAATAAACAAAAACCAAAAACATTCTCACTAACATCAAGAACAAGACAAGGTTTCCTCTTTCACACCTTATTCAACATAGTATCGGAAGACCTAGCCACAGCAATCAGACAAGGAAAAAAAAAATAAAAGGCATCCAAACTGGAAAAGAAGAAACAAAACTGTCATTGTTTGCAGATGACGTGATAGAGTATGTAGAAAGTCCTATAGACTCCACCAGAAAGATGCTCGACCTAATAAATGAATTTGGCAAAACAGCGGGATACAAAGTCAAAATCCAGAAATCAAAGGCATTTTTGTACACCAGCAATGACATATCAGAAACAGAAACCAGGAAAAAAATCCATTTGATATAGCAAAAACAAAAATAAAATACATAGGAATAAACCTAACCAATGAGGTAAAAGACCAATACTCAGAAAACTTCACAACACTTAAGAAAGAAATTAAAGAAGACACAAATAAATGGAAACATATACTGTGTTCATGGATGGGAAGAATTAACATAAAAAAATTTACTGTCCAAAGCAATATATAGATTCAATGCAATCCCTATACAAGTACCAATGGCATACTTCACAGATATGGAGCAAACACTTCAAAAATTTATATGAAACCATAAATGACCTCAAATAGCTGCAGAAATTTTGAGAAAGAAAAGTAGCAGGAATCACAATACCTGTTATCAAAATGTTTTACAAGGCCATTGTAGTAAAAACAGCTTGGTACTGGCATAAGAACAGACACATGGTCCAATGGAACAGAATAGAGAGCCCAGAAATAAACCCAAATCTTTACGGTCCATTAATATTTGACAAAGGAGGCAGCAGCATAAAATGGAGCAAAGATAGCCTCTTCAACAAATGGTGATGGGAGAACTGGATGGCTACATGCAAAAGAATGAGACTCAAGCAACAACTTACACCATACACAAAAATAAATTCAAGGTGGATAAAAGACTTAAATATAAGTTGTGACACCATTGAAGCCCTAGAGGAGAACATAGGCAGGAAAATTTCAGATATTCCATGCAGGAATATTTTCACTGATATGTCCCCTAGAGCAAGGGACATAAAGGAAAGAATAAACAAATGGGATCTCATCAAAATAAAAAGCTTTGCACAGCTAAAGAAAATAGCATTGAAATGAAAAGAAAACCAACCGTATGGGAAACATATTTGCCAATGATACCTCAGACAAAGGTTTGATCTCCAAAATACGTAAAGAACTCACATGACTCCACTCTAAGAAGACAAGCAATCCAATTAAAAAATGGGCAAAGGACTTAAACAGACACTTCTCCAAGAAGGACATACAGAGGTTAGAGAGACATATGAAAAGATGCTCAGTATCACTAGCCATCAGACAGATGCAAATGAAAACCACAATGAGATACCGCTTCACACCAGTCAGAACGGCTATTATAAACAAATCAACAAACAACAAATGTTGGAGAGGGTGTGGAGAAAAGGGGACCCTAGTGCACTGTTGGTGGGATTGCAGACTGTTGCAGCCACTGTGGAAAACAGTATGGAATTTCCTCAGAAAACTGAAAATGGAAATGCCTTTTGACCCAGCAATTCCAGTGCCGGGATTATATCCTAAAAGCCCTGAAACACCAGTCCAAAAGAACTTATACACCGCAGTGTTCATAGCCCAATTTACAATAACCAAGTACTGGAAGCAACCTAAGTGCCCATCAGTAAATGAATAGATAAAAAAACTATGGTACATCTACACAATGGAATTCTATGCAGCAGAAAGAAAGAAGAAGCTCCTACCCTTTGTGACAGCATGGATGTAACTGGAGAGGATTGTGCTAAGTGAAATAAGCCAGGCAGTGAAAGTCAAATACCATGTGATCTCACCTATAAGTGGAACCTAAGCAACAAAACAAATAAGCAAGCAAACTATAACCATAGACACTGAAATTAAGAACAAACTTACAGTAACCAGAGGGGTGAGAGGGGATAATGGGGGGAAAATGGGGGAGGGTTTTCAGGGACATCTCTAAAGGACACATGGACAAAACAAAGAGGGGTAGGATCAAGGGCTGTGGTGGGGGGACTGGTGGGGGAAAATGGAAACAACTGTGCTTGAACAACATCAAAAAAGAAAAAGAAAATAAAAGTGTTGGGATAATTGTACAGATACATTTAGAAAAATGAAACTAGACCACCTTCTACATCGCACAGAATACATTAAAAATGGATCAAAGTCTTAAACTTGGGACCCCAAATCATAAAAATCATAGCAGAAAACAGGCAGCAAAATCTTGGACATTGCTTGTAGAAATTTTTTATCAGATGTATCTCCCCGGGAAAGTGAAACAAAAGAAAAAATAAACAAATGGGACTTCATCAAATTACAAAGTTTTTACACAGCAAAGGAAATCATCAGCAAAATGGAAAGACAACCTAGAGAATAGGATACCATATCCACCGATACATCTGATAAGGGGTTAATATCAAAATTTATAAAGAAATTACGGAGAGAAGAGGGAATTTCAGGGGACAATGGGAAGGGTTTACAGGAACAAATTTAAAGGACACATGGATAAAAACTAGGGGGAGGGTGGTAATGGGAAGGAAGAGGGGAGGGTTGGGTGGGTGGGCTGGATTGGGAGTAAAAGAGAGAAAACTGTACTTGAACAATGATTAAAAAAAAGAAAGAAACTCTAATGTAAAAAAAAAGAAATTACAAAACTCAACACTAAATATCAAACAACCCAATTAAAAAAATGGGCAAAGGACCTGAATAGACACTTCTCCAAAGAGGACATACAAATGGCCAACAGAGAAATGAAAAGATGCTAAACATCACTAATCATCAGAGAAATGCAAATTAAAACCACATTGAGATACCATCTCCCACCTGTCAGAATGGCTATTATCAAGAAATCAAAAAAACAACAAATCCTGACAAGGATGTAGAGGAAGGGTAAGCCTTTTGCACTCTTGGTGGGAATGCAGACTGGTGCAGTCACTGTGGAAAGCAGCATGGATACACCTCAAAAATTAAAAATGGATCTTCTTTTTGATCCAGCTATCCCACTTCTGGAAATATATCCAAAGGAACCCAAACACTAAATCAAAAGAACATAAGCACCCTTAAGTTCATTGCAGCGCTATTTATATTCACCAAGATATGGAAGCAGCCCAAGTGTACATTGTTAGATGAGTGCATAAAACAACCGTGGAACACTTACAATATGCAATTTTGCTTGGTTGTAAAAAAGGAGAAAATTTTACCCTTTGCAATAGTATGGATGGACCTGGGGAACATTATGCTAAGTGAAATAAGCCAGTCAGAGAAAAACAAATGCCATATGATTTCACTCATATGTGGAATACAACGGACAAACTGAACTAACCAATAAAACAGAGACAGGCTCATAGATGGAGAACAGATGACAACTAGTGGGGAGGGAAGTCAATGAGTGGAGGGATTGAGCAAAAACTAAAAAGGACTCACAGATGTGGACAACAGTGTGGTGATTCCTGGGGGGAGGGAGATGTAAAGGGACTAAAAGGGAATGGGAATATATATATATAAATCATTGTTCAAGTACGGTTTTCTCCCTTTTACTCCCAATCCAGCCCACCCTCCCAACCCTCCCACTTCCCTCCCATTACCACCCTCCCCCTAGTTTTTGTCCATGTGCCCTTTAAATTTCTTCCTGTAAACCCTTCCATTCTCCCCTGAAATTCCCTCATCTCTCCCCTCTGGTCACTGTCAGTCTGTCCTCTATTTCAGTGTCTTTGGTTATATTTTGCATGTTTCTTTGTGTTGTTGTTTAGGTTCCTGTTAAAGGTGAGATCATAAAGTATCTGTCTTTCACTGCCTGGCTTTTTTCGCTTAGCATAATGCTTTCCAGCTCCATCCATGCTGCTGCAAAGGGTAGGAGCCCCTTCTTTCTTTCTTTCTGCTGCATAGAATTCCATTGTGCAAATGTACCATAGTTTTTTGATCCATTCATTTACTGAAGGGCATCTAGGTTGCTTCCAGCACTTGGCTACTGTAAATTGTGCTGCTATGAACATGGGGGTGCAAAGGTTCTTTTGGATCACTGTTTTAGTGTTCTTAGGATATAGTCTCAACAATGGAATTGCAGGGTGAAAAGGCAGATCCATTTTTAGTTTTCTGAGGAAGTTCCATACTTCTTTCCATAGTGGTTGTACCAGTCTGCAGTCCCACCAACAGTGCACTAGGGTCCCCTTTTCTCCACAACCTCTCCAACACTTGTTGTTTGTTGCTTTGTTTATGATGGCCATTCTGACTGGTGTGAGGTGGCATCTCATTGTGGTTTTAATTTGCATCTCTCTGATAGCTAGCGATATTGAATATCATTTCATGTGTCTCTGGATCCTCTGTGTGTCCTCCTTGGAGAAGTGTCTGTTCAAGTCCTTTGCCCATTTTTTAATTGGGTTGCTTGTCTTCTTAGAGTGGAGACGTGTAAGTTCTTTATATATTTTGGAGATTAAACCCTTGTTTGAGGTATCATTGGCAAATATGTTTTCCCATATAGTTGGTTTTCTTTTTATTTTGATACTGTTTTCTTTAGCTGTGCAAAAGCTTTTTATTTTGATGAGATCCCATTTGTTTATTCTTTCCTTTATGTCCCTTGCTCTAGGAGACATGTCAGTAAAAAAGTTTCTGCGTGAAATATCTGAGATTTTCCTACCTACGTTCTCTTCTAGGACTTTAATGGTGTCACGGTTTATATTTAAATCTTTTATCTACCTTGAATTTATTTTTGTGTGCGGTGTAAGTTGGTGCTTGAGTTTCATTTTTTTGCATGTAGCTGTCCAGTTCTCCCAACACCATTTGTTGAAGAGGCTATTTTTACTCCATTTTATGTTACTGCCCCCTTTGTGAAATATTAATTGACCATAGAGACTTGGGTTTATTTCTGGGCTCTCTGTTCTGTTCCATTGGTCCATGTGCCTGTTTTATGCCAGTACCAGGCTGTTTTGATTACAGTGGCCTTGTAGTATAGTTTAGTGTCAGGTATTGTGATCCCTCCTACTTGACTCTTCTTTCTCAAAATTGCGGCAACTATTTGGGGTCATTTATGATTCCATATAAATTTTTGAAGTGTTTGTTCCATGTCTGTGAAATAAGCCATTGGTACTTTAATAGGTATTGCATTGAATGTGTAAATTGCTTTGGGAAGTATGGACATTTTGACGATGTTAATTCTTCCAATCCATGAACACAGTATATGTTTCCATTTGTTTGTGTCTTCCTTGATTTCTTTCCTCAGTGTTATGTAGGTTTCTAAATACAAGTCTTTTACCTCCTTGCTTAGGTTTTCCTAGGTATTTTATTTTTCATTTTGCTATTTCAAATGGGATTTTTTTCTTGATTTCTGCTTCTGCTGTTTCATTGTTGGTGTACAGAAATGCCTTTGATTTCTGGATATTGACTTTGTATCCTGCTGTCTTGCCAAATTAATTTATTAGGTCAAGCAGTTTTTTGGTGGAGTCTATAGGATTTTCTATGTACACTATCATGTCATCTGCAAACAGTGACAGTTTTGTTTCCTCCTTTCAGATTTGGATGCCTTTTATTTCTTTTTCTTGTCTGATCGCTGTGGCTAAAACTTCCAGTACTATATTGAATCGAAGTGGTGAAAGTGAACAGCCTTGCCTTGTTCCTGATCTTAGTGGAAAAGATTTTAATCTTTCCCCATTGAGTATGATGTTGGCTGTAGGTCTCTCATATATGGCCTTTATTATGTTGAGGAATGCTCCCTCTATTCCAACTTTGCTGAGTGTTTTTATCATTAATGGGTGTTGTGCCTTATCAAATGCTTTTTCTGCATCTATTGATATGATCATGTGGTTTTTGTCTTTGCTTTTGTTTATGTGATGTATTACATTTACTGATTTGTGAATATTCTACCATCCTTGCATTCCTGGAATGAATCACACTTGGTCATGGTGTATGACTTTTTTAATGTACTGTTGGATGTGGTTTGCCAGTATTTTGTTGAGGATTTTAGTGTCAATGTTCATCAGCGATATTGGCCTGAAGTTTTCCTTCTTTGTTGTGTCTTTATCTGGTTTTCGAAATAGGGTGATGTTGGCCTCATAAAAAGGGTTTGGGAGTCTTCCATCTTTTTGGATGTTTTGAAATAGTCTGTGAAGGATAGGGGTTAGTTCTTCCTTAAATGCTTTGTAGAATTCTCCCGTGAAACCATCCAGACCCGGGCTTTTGTGTGTCGGGAGTTTTTTATTACTACTTCAATTTCATCTGCTGTTATTGGTCTGTTCAGGCTTTTTGCTTCTTTTTTATTGAGTTTTGGAAGATTATATTTTTCTAGAAATTTGTCAATTTCACCTAGGTTTTCAAATTTCTTGGCATATAGTTCTTCACAGTAATTTCTTACAATCCTTTGTATTTCTGTGGTGTCAGTTGTAATCTCTCCTATTTCATTTCTGATTGTGTTTATTTGGATCCTTCCTTTTTTTTTCTTGATGAGCCTTCTTAAAGGCTTGTCAATTTTGTTTATCTTTTCAAAGAACGAGCTCCTGGATTCATTGATCCTTAGAATTGTGCTTTTAGTTTCTATGTCATTTAATTCTGCTCTGATCTTGGTTATTTCCTTCTTTCTACTTGCTTGGGGCTGTCTTTGTTGTTGTTTCTCAAGTTCTTGTAGATGTAGGGTTATGTTGTTTATTTGAAATGTTTCTAACTTTTTTTGGTAGGCCTGTATTGCTATGACCTTCCCTCTCAGGACTGCCTTCCCTGTGTCCCACAAGTTTTGGGTTGTTGTGAGTTCGTTTTCATTTGTTTCCAGAAACCTTTTGATTTGTTCTCTAATATCATCCTTGACCCATTCATTGTTTAATAGCATGCTATTTAATCTCCATGATTTTGAGTGTTTTTGGTTTTGTTCCCTTGGGGTTCGTTTCTAGCTTCAGTCCCTTGTAACCTGAGAAAATGCTTGGTATGATTTCAATTTTTTTGAAATTCTTGAGGCTTGTTTTGTGTCCTATCATGTGGTCTATCTTTGAAAATGTTCCATGTACATTTGAAAAGAATGTGTGTATTTAGCTTCTTTGGAATGGAGGCCTCTATATATATCGGTTAAGTCCATTTCATCTAGGGTATTGTTCAATGCCACAATAACTTTGTTCATATTTTGTTTGGAAGATCTGTCCATTTTTGACAGTGGGGTGCTAAAATCCCCCACAATAATTGTGTTGCTGTCCATATCTTTCTTGAAGTCCTCTAAGATTTTCTTTATGTATTTGGGTGCTTCTATGTTGGGTGCATATATATTTACAATATTTATGTCTTCTTGGTGGATTCTTCCCTTGAGTATTATGAAATGACCTTCTGGGTCTCTCTTTATGGCCCTTTTTTGGAAGTCTATTTTGTCTGATATGAGTATTGCTACCCCGGCTTTTTTTTCCTGTCCATTTTCCTGGAAAATTTGTTTCCAGCCCTTCACTTTTAGTCTGTGTAGGTCTTTTGTCCTGAGGTGGGTCTCTTGTAGGCAACATATGTGTGGGTCATGCTATCTTTTCCATTCAGCTATTCTATGTCTTTTGATTGGAGCATTCAATCCATTTATGTTTAAGGTTATTACTGATAGGTACTTATTCATTTCCATTTTTGTACCCGTGTTTCTCTCTCTCTCTTTTCCTTTCTTTCCTTAAAGCAGTCCCTTTAGCATCTCTTGCAGAGCTGGTTTTGTGGAGGTGTATTCTTTTAGACTTCTTTTGTCTGGGAAGCTTCTTATTTGGCCTTCTATCTTGATTGAGAGTCTTGCTGGGTAAAGTAGCCTTGGTTGCAGACCTCTGGTTCTCAATAGTTGGAATATTTCTCTTTATTCTTTTCTGGTTTGGAGTGTTTCCATTGAGAAGTCAGCTGTTAGCCTTATTGGGGCTCCCTTTTATGTTACTTCCTGTTTTTCCCTTGCTGCCTTCAATATTCTCGCTTTGTCTTGAAATTTTGCCATTTTAATTATGATGTCTCTTGAGGTGGGCCTCTTTGGGTTCCTGCTGATTGGGACTCTCTGTGTTTTCTAGATTTCTGTGACTTTTTCTCTTATCAAATTAGGGAAGTTTTCCATCATTACTTTTTCAAATAGGTTTTCTATCCCTTGTTCTTCTTCTTCTCCTTCTGGTATCCCTATTATATGGATATTATTACGTTTCATATTGTCTTGCATTTCTCTTAATCCCTCTTCATTCTTTCTGAGCCTCTTCTCTTTTTCTTGCTCTTTCTGGGTGTTTTCTTCTACTTCGTCCTCTAGCTCGCTGATCTGATCTTCTGCTTCATCGATCCTGCTTTTCATTTCTTCTACTGTGTTTTTCAGTTCAGAAATTGTATTCTTCATTTCCTCTTGGCCCTTGTTGATAGTTTCTATTTCCTCTTTAATGTTGATGTAGTTTTCAGTGAATTCATTGTGGCTTCCCTGTAGTTTCTGGTAGCTCATTGTGAGTTCATTGCGCTTCCTGATGATCATTGCTTTGAATTCAATATCTGATAGTTGAATTGCCTCTGTTTCATTTAGCATTCTTTCTGAGGCTTCCTTCTTTCCTTTCATTTGGGTATTGTTTCTTTGTCTTCCCATTGTTTGTGAGACTCTTCTTGTTAGCCTCAGCTTCTTAAATTGATGTGTTCTGGCTCTCTGGGTTTGTGGTGTGAACTTCTTTAGTAGAATAGCAGTGAGTTTCAGTGGTGCAGTTTCCTTGATCTCCCAAGCTCACTGGTCTTGGGCTGTCATTTAAATTGGCTTTGTTTTCACCTTTGGGTTTTGATTGTTGCTGGGTCTTTCTTTGGTGGTTCCTTCCCACCAGCTGGTTAAATGAGGGTCACTTTGTCCACCACCTCTTGTAATTTGTTGTGCTGGTGAGGGCAGGTTGTGTTGAAGCTGGTTCTTCCGTGTGTACAAGGTTTTTAGGATTCTCTCTTGCTCTTGTTCAGTTGTTTGTATTGGGTACTGTCTCTACTCTTTAGTTGTATTTCCAGATAGGTCCTCGATTGAGGTTTGTGTGGTTACCACTCTGTCCTTCACCTTCTTCTGTTGTTATCTGTTAGTGGTCCCTTTGTTGTTGGGTTTCCTCTTCCAGTGAGTATCCAGGTGTTCACCACCTCCACCTATTCTTTTTTGTCATCAGTTGGAGTGGGTAGGCAAAATGGATTAAGACAGCAACAGTGTATTTTCTATGATATTTACAGTAGCAGCAAGTAGAGAAGGGATAGGAGAGCCTTTGACTATGTATAGTGTTAACCGTGATCTTCCACCCAGCTAGCTGATTTTTAGAAAAGATGGAAAGAAGATAAGACTCTTGTTGGGGAAGGAAGGATTGTGAGTTGGATCTATAAAGCAGTGAGGTTGTGGGAGGTCAGATTCCGAGGTAAGGTGAGAGTAAAGGATAGTAAATAGGTGTAGTGTGTGAGAGAATATAGTTAACCACTACAGTAATAGAGTTCAGGAAACTTTGAAATGGGCTAAGATCTGGAAGGGGTGTTGTGAAGTAATTATAATTGCATGGAACAGCAATTATTTACAATGATATTAGGGCAACAATCATATGACAGAATCTATGAGATTTAGGTAACAAGAATAGGGAGTACAGAACCTCGAGTAGTGTGCTAATGGGACACAGGTGAGTTAAAGGACAGTGGATTAGCAATACACTATGGGAAGGGATATCAGGGGAAAGCTGTCAGGTCATACAATATATCCAGCCTAGCAAAGCAGACTATACAAAAAGAAGAGGGATACAAAAATACTATTAAAAAAAGATGTAAGAATACTGAAAAAATAATGATAATACAAATATGCAATAACTTGCAGGTCCACTATAATAGCAGAGTGAAATTTGTCTCACTGCCCCAGCTGTTGTGATGCCCCTTCTTTGGGTTCAACTTTGGTCTTTTCACAGATTCAGGATTTTGTCTCACTTGTAGGTAGTCAGAAAAAAAATTTTAGAAAATAAAAATAGAAAAGGCAGAGGAAGGAAGGATGAAGAGATAAAATTGGAGGAAAGGAAGGAGGAAGGAATAGAACAAGAAATCAGGAAAGAGAGGAAAAAGAAATCAAAAGAGAATAAAAACAATAAAAATTAGAAAATTAAGAATTGTTTAAAAAATAGAATCAATTAAAAAGTCTCTTGGTTTCAAAGTGGTCAAACCGGTTTTTCTGCTCTTGCTGGCTGCGGCAGGCTGAGAGGTGATTGGTAAGGCTTTTCTTCCTTGGTCAGTGGTGCTTGCATTGGCTCCTGCACTGTCTGGGAAGCTAACGTGGCTCCTCAGCCTTGCGCCCTGGGTGTGGCAATCAGGTCTTTCCCCAGGGTTACTGCTGTGAACTGGGGTGCGGGGATGGTCTCCCTGCACACGTGTGCCCTTGACTGGGTGGCAGGGAAGCTGGAGCGATTGATCACTTTAGCAGAATTCCCCAAACAGTGTCTGTCTATTCACTCCTTCCTCTTGAGAAATTCCTCCTGTTTCCTGTTCAAGCCTGCCACTCCACACAGTGGCCTGGCTTCTCCGGCATCCAAACTCTCCTGCCAGACCAGTGACTGTAGGGATCAGGGCCTGCTGCGCAACCCAGCCCCTCTGGTGTCCCCAGCCTCCAAAGGTGCTCACAGCCCTTGTGTGTTTGCTAGCACCTGGATTCCTCCCATTGCCGCTCAGACCTTGTTTGCTGGGGAGGGAGCAGTTGTTCTGGCTCTCTCCCAAGGACTGTGTGGCAAATCCAGCATTGGGCACTGGGCCTGGGGCTGCAGCACCCCCAGACCACACAGTAGTCCCTGGGACCCTACCTTGTTCCAGCACTCTTCTTAGGGTCCGATTTTTTGGTTCCGCCACAATCCTTGGTCCCCTATTTTCACATATGCTGAAGTATGTTGGTTGCTTGCTTCTCTACTCCATAGATCGGTCAGGATTTTCTCCCCTAAGCAGAAGGAAGCCGAATCTGCCCCTTCCTACTCCGACGCCATCTTAGCCCCTTTAGACTACACTTTGAATCAAAACAAGGTTCTAGGGACCCTCTGGTTTAGCAGTCGTGACTTCCAAGCAGGACAAGTTTCTTAAATACACATACATAAAGACACAGACGGTCAGGGATGAGAAATAGGACTGGGCTGCTTTCTGAATCTCAGTACTGAGACCCCTCAACAACTCCCTTCTGGGGTGGAAAATTCTGAGGCCCATGGAAGGAACAGATGCTTCAGGGAGTTGTTAGCAGGCTAGGACTAGGATTCATTCCACTTGACTGTTCCTTCCTCCCTTATACTTCCCACTTTGTACAGGGGGTTTTGGTGGAGGCAAATAGTAAAGAAATGGGTTTTGTTTGATGTGAAACTATTTAAAACTTTACAGGGAAAACTGGGACTACCTCCACTTAAGGCCTCCTTGCCCTCTATGCCGTACTAAATACAAGACTCAGCTTCCCAGGAGGATCCAGCTCTACTGAGCCCAGGAGAAAAGTCAAAACATCTCCCTTCATATGTCTGTATGCCTGTGCATGCACCACCCTGGGGAAAAATGGAGCCACAGGGACCTGTCTGATCCCTAGACACTAAAGTGTCTAGTCCAGTTGCCTATCTGCAAGTGCCAGGGACTACTAGTAACTAGATGCATGCTATAACTCTTGTATTAATCTAGGTAAGCCAAACTACTGGAATAATCAGACCTGAAATATAATGGCTCAAACACCATCCCTTTCTTGTTCACATAAGAGTCAGCATGGATATTCCATACTGACAGGTGGCATTCCCTCATATAGACCCAAGTTGTTGGCATCTCTGCCCTCTTCAATATGGCTTTCAAGACACTTTGGTCATCATCATTACTGGAAATCATAAATAGAATGTTGGAACACAGGTCAGGAACCACCACTGCCTTTCAGGATCACCATGGTACAGAAAGTTAGGAAGTTTTTTCTGCTACGCATGATTGACAGCACAGGTGTTCCATGATCACAGGATGGTTGGGTCATTAACATAGAAAGGAGTCTAGCAGATGTTGCAAAAACTCACAACTGTTAAAAGATACTTGTCTACACTCCCTGATAGAGGAAAAGAATAGTGTCTACCTCCCTTCTCCCTTCCAAATTTCATGCAGAGAGATCACATTGTCAAAGGAGTCTGAGAAATATAGTCTCAATACATCCACCCCTGCAATACAGGGCAGAAAATGGGAGTGGGAATGTTGTGAAGTGCCAACAGACAGTTACAAGACACATCTTGAAAATCTCATTGAAATAGAAAGACTTGTCTCCCTTTTTCCTTTTTTTCCAGACTGAAGTTGAGGCCTGCAGAAATTTCCAGTGTTACTATGTAAACTGAAGCATCAGCTGGTGAAGCAAGCAACAGTGGTTTGTGTCATGGAATGTTTTTCTTTTCTAGTGCCTATTCCTTCTGGATATCAAGTGAGCTCTAATTTGTGCTCCCCACTATCTTTGTACACACTTGCACATGTATGTACTTATACATGTACATGTACATTCAGACATAGACCCGTATCTCAGACAGCAAATCCCCTGATTTAGAGCACTGGGCTCCAACACCCTGAGCATCTTCACAGTGGAGGAGCCCAAAATAGTCATAGGCTATAGGGCCAATGAGGCTTCGGATGAATTGGGAGAAATTCTAGATTCTGCCCCAATGACCCTGGCCTTAGAAATGAAATTTGTAGTCATGGGGCATTTGGGCATGGAGCATCCTCCTGTGTCCTGAGCTTAGAGATGGCTTCCAAGATTTATTTCATATAGTACTTCTGACAGTGTTTCTATCCATAGAAAGGACCGTTTCACTCTCCTAGGGACCAGTCTATTCAGTGATGACTCAGTGAACATGAGCAAATTATAGTCACTCTACACATTCCCAAATTGGAGTCCTGTTGGAGGAATTCTCGAGTCACCATTTCTGACCTAGAGAAATCTTTTGCTAGAGAAAATGAAGTTAAAGGACCCAGATCAAAACTGGCAAACCTGTTGCCTTTCTGGTGCTATTATATTCTTCCACATTCATGGGTTATTGTTAGTAAATAGTTGTACTATTTCTGGTTAAGGCCAGACAGGCTCTTAGAATCCTTCTATCATTCTTTTTCTTCTACCAATAAAGATTGATGATTGTGTTTAAAATTTTTTGCCATGCCTGCCCTAGGTCACCATTTCACAGATGATGTTCCATAAAACACTGTATTTCTGGCTTGGGAAACTGTTTAGAATTTTTTTTATGTCAGGACTCCTAGAACCACTACAGTACTAATTTACTGTATAGATCTCCCAGAGGGTCTGTAGAACACAGCATTTTCCAAATGAATTTCACCATAGAACTCTTTCCAAAGGACATGTAGAAAGACGAAAAAAAAGATGCTTTACTGAATAATAGAGGCTTCCTCTGGATTGCCTGACAATGAGCTAGGTGGGCCAAGTGGCTCCCTTATGCCCCAAATAGGGTGAGGTGTTGGTCATGATCTTAACTTTCTACAAAGTTGCTGGGAAAGCATCATTTTCACTATAATCCTGAAAAACTGGCACCCAAATTCAAATATTTATCCCTCACTTACAATGGCACTTTCATGCTTGTGCTATGCAAAGGAAGAACAGCAGGGGGTGGAGTCGCTTTCCTGGTGCAATCAGCTGCAAGGAGCCCAAACATGTATCTCTGCTGGATAATGAAAGAATGAGGGACCTGTGCTCTTTGCTGATCCATGTGTCTGTGGCCTACCCTGCTTCAGTGATACTTGCTGTTGATTGACTGAGCCCTTTGCTTGACAATTGTGCTTAATGAGGAATGAACATAACAGGAAACTTGAACCGGTTCATTTGAGTGGTGGACAGCATCCTCTCTGGGGCTGAAGATAAGTCACCAGGAGTGCTCATGACTGAATGGCCTCATTTTCTGTGGGCTACAAGTGCTCCTGAACTGGAAGGCCATGTGAGTCTATGGCCTTATAATTGTATGGCCAGAATGTCTGTAGGTCCCAGAAATACTGTTGAGTGGGCAGTTCAATTGGTCCAAGGTGGCTATTCACAGGGTAGTCAAAATAGCTGGAAGCCAAAGATGCATGCTAAATGTGCATATAACTGGGCTGTGTCACCATGAAAAAATGAGGCTCAGAGACATGGTTAGTTCTCTCAGCTACTCTATTTTTTAGCTTTAAAGATGAAGAGAAAGGGGTAAGAGAGGCCCCCTCCAAATTCAGTCACCATTGTGGCCAGTAGCACAGCCCAACTCCTCACGTTTTATCATACAATGTCCCAGACAGAGGACTTTTGGAGAAAGTCAGGTACATGTAAAAATGTGACAATGCATGGAAATAATAATAAGGCTTCCTCTAAGACTGATGCAGTGGAAGGCTACAGAAATCTGAGATATTGGATTATTCATCTATATGACAAAGGTGTAACATCTTTTGCAGTTGAGTGAAGTGAGTGGTGAATAATAGATGGTTGGTACAGTAATATGTACCAGAAAAACTCTGGTTGGCATTGACCAAACAGGAAGAAGCAGCTATATCTAATGCATTCCTGAAATGAGGGCTTGGAGGAATCATGTTCTCTCTCTCTCTCTCTCTCTCTCTCTCTCTCTCTCTTTCTCCCTCCCTTCCCTATCTAAAAATAAATAAATAAATAAATAAAATTATTTTTAAAAAGTCCACAAAAGGACTAGTTGTGACTCCTGGTCTCTCTGCTCTTGAAAATCTTTGTCTCCAGGAGTCAGAGGGTGGGAAGGGGGAACAGAACTCCCCTCTCCATCATGCCTATCCCCCGCATCTTACATGTATTCTCAAAGACTCTGTACTCACTGGATCAGGATGAAACCAAACCTCACCCTCTTCTGCCTCATATAACCCCATATGATGAGGCACACATGCAGAGGTTAATTGCAGGGATAGTGTAAAATCTAAGGGCCTGAGGCCTCCAAGTAGCTATCCTTTCATCCTGAAGCTAAAGGGGCAGATGGAGGCATGGTTTCCTCTCTGAAGTGTATCATTGTCAGCCCTGCCTTATTCTTCACTTAAAGCTACCATCATGTGCCCAGATTGAACCTAGCAGCTGGCCAGTGTATACTCATCTGGGTACAGGGGAAGAATGGTTTGTTTTGCTCAGATTAAGGACACAAAGTTGTGTTCTGGTTTTAAATCCATTGTCTCAGCAGCCACATTACACATCTGAAGTTATCTGTTGTGATGAAATAGTAACTCCTAGGTCTCTCTAGAACTTACTGCTCTGAGAAAAGAATAGAGTCTAACTCATCCCAAGTGAAATAACAGAGTGGTTGGTTTGGCATGAAACCCCAGAAAGCTCTCTTCTTTCTTTCATCAAAGAGTAAGCATGGTTACAGTTTTTAAAAGCTTCTTTTAGAACAGTCTGGTCTGAGTTGGAGACAAAAACAGACATGTGTCTGTTCTATGTAATTTTGTTATTGTTGTACAGATTACATTTGTTTGTTGTAGAGAGCATTATTGCTTCCCTCATATTATTGGCTTTTAAGTTACAAGCAGTGTTGTCCCCAATGACTGTTGCCAAGGAATGGGTGCTATTCAATGTTATTACACTAAACATGTTTTTAGCATGGCTTCTTCCTGCTCAAAGATACGTACCTTTATATATTTAAAATAGTAACATTATCCTGATCAATTGATCTTTTATTCTATTGAAATATTGATCTTTATCTACATTTTTCTTGCCTTAAAAATCTAGTTTGTATAATATTAATGATACCAGAATTTAGTAGGATACATATAAGGAATTGGCTTATGTGATTTTGGGGTCTGGCTAGGCAAGTCCCAAATTTGTGGGGCTGATCAGCATACTGGAAATCCTTGAACAAGAAGTGATGTTGCAGTCCACAGATGGAATTTCTTTTTCTTCAGGGAAGCTCAGTTTTGGTTTTTAAGGTCTTTCAACTGATTGGATGATATGCACCCAGATTACTGAGAACACTTTTATTTACTTAAAGCCGGTTGATTATATTTGTTAACCACATCTACAGAATGTTATCACAGCAACACCTTGGTTAGAGTTGATTGAATAACTGGATACTATAGCCTAGCTAAGTTGACACACAAAATTAACCATCACAGTTCTCCCCTTGTCAACTTGGTAACATACATATGTCCTTAAACCATACTTAATTTCAAAAATAAAACAATAACAAAGTATACTTTTACTTAACATGATATAACTATCCTATATACAAACAAAAATACACTAACCCTTTTTCCCAGAAGAGGATGCAAAGTCCTCTGGTATTCACTTTTCTCCTTTATAATTCTGTAACTTAAATACTGTGATGTAAAGTTAGCTATTGTTAATACATCATACATTGGATGGCAAGGGAATAAGATGGAGGATAAGGGAGGAGACATAACAAAAATATTACATATATATCATATATTCTTACCGAAATAAGAAAGAAATACTCATAACAATTACAGCTCTTGGTACTGCAACTTGTTACTTTCTTTCACTACTACCATTTCATATTTCCTTTGCCTTAAGCAAGCACCTCAGCTGGTTGTGGTTCTTTATCTGGTGGGGTGACCCAAACCTTCATTCCTGGAGGGTCTGGGCCATTCATACTCCTACCTGAATTGGATTGTTGTAATTTTCCATTGACTTTAATCACAGGGCATAGTGATAGACTTAAGGGATCTCCTTTATAGCAGACATACTATTACCTCTATTGTAGAGTAGCAGTCTAATTTCTGCTTTACATCAGGATCAGTTATCCCAGCCAGCAATGACTCCCTTTTTTGCCTATTGAGTTAGAGGCATGAAGAACCCAAAGTGTCTGGGTGGTAGTCTTAACTTCTAGTTCAATGGGATCATTGTTGTGTTTCCTTGTGGAAGCATTCTTTCCTTCAGAACTAAGACCTCTAGACCAGTAGAGCATAAGGTTGTAGGGGCAGGAAGTACAATTTTTGCTGGGTTACTAAGGACGAAAGATGCTACTCCCATGTCCACCCCTTGATTCCTGGTTTCTGATGAGATGATTGAGTGGATCAATGAATCAAACACCTAAACTCTTCAGCAAAGGTCATCCAGCTATACCCTTGGCCCTTTCTCCAGAGTATGTTGTTCCTCCAGCAGATTTCCTAATTTTAGCATCTTTTGTAATCTGGGTAGGTTAAGAACCTCCCAAATCATCAAATGCTGGTTCCTTTTTGCTTAACAGTTCTTTCCTCAATTTATCTCTTTCTTCTTGAATTTTATAATAAACAATAAGAAGAGATATGGCCACATCTTTAATACTTTGCTTGGAAATCTCAACTAAATATCCACATTTATTGCTTGCAAAGTTCTGGTTTCCATATAACTGTAGAATGCAAATTGACCCAAGTTTTATGTCACTGTATAGCAAGGATTGCTTTTCCTCACTTTAGAATAACACGTTCCCCATTTCCTTATTAGTTCTCACTAGAAGCGACTTGTTCATATTTCTACCTATGTTCTGTTCATGATAATATACGTATTAGGTAAAATGATATAAAGTTTACCTACTATGCTCTTTATTTCCTTCTGAGCTCCCACCAGAACTGTGTCTGATGTTCATATTTCTACTAACAGTCTCTTGAAGGAAATCTGGACTTTATCATGCTTCTCAAAATTCTTTTGTCCTCTGCCTATTACCCAATTCCACAGAAACTTCCACATTTTTAGGTATTTGTTACACCAGCAACCCCATTGCCTAGTTCCAAAATCTATATTTCCTAGGGCTACCATAACAAATTATCACAAATTTAGTGGCTTAAAAGAAGAGAAATTTATTTTTAAATAATTTTTTTATTTTTTATTTTTAAATTTATTTTTAAATAATTTTTTGAATATATTTTTATTCATTCATAGTTTTGGATGGCAGAAATCCAAAATTAAGGTGTTGGCAGGGCTGCAATGCTTCCAAAAGCTCTAGGGGAGCATATTTCCCCCTCTTCCAGCTTCTGGTGGCTCTAAGCATTCCTTGGCTCATGTCTGCATAAGTCTAGTCTCTGTCTGCATCTTCACGTGACCTTCTCCTCTTCTCTGTCTTCTCCAGTCTGTCTCTTATAAAGACATTTGTCATTGGAATTAGGGCCCACCCGGGTAATCCAGGATAATCTCATCTCAAAAATCCTTAATTTAATTATATCTGCAAAGACCTTCCCTTCCCAAATATGGTCACATTTACAGGTTCTGGGGCTTAAGACATGGACATATCTTTTTTGGGACCATCATTCAACCCACTACATTAATACAGCTACACCAACTTTCTTTTGATTAGTATTACATCACATATCATATTACATCATTTTCCTTTTTGCCCATATCCTTATATTTCTTGTAAACCAACTATAGTCTGTTTTTTTAAACCCTGTCTGACAATGTGAGGTTAATGTAATTACTGATATATTTATGTTTCAATATACTATCTTATTATTTCTTTTTAAATTACATTTTATTGTTTATACTATTACAGTTACCCAAAATTTTCCCCCTTTGTCCCCCCCCCCCCAATTCCCCCTACTCCTTCAGGAAATCCCTCACCATTATCCATGTCCATGGTCATGTGTATAAGTTCTTCGGCCACTCTATTTTCTATGAACTTTACATCTCCATGGCTATTCTGTAACTACATATTTGTGCTTCTTAATTTGTACTATTTGTTATCTATTTTGTCTCTTACTATTTTGTCTACTACCTTCTTTTGGAGTAATCAATTAACTTTTATTATTCCATTTTCCTCCAATCACCTTGTTAGTTTGGCAGTCTTTACTTACTGTTTTACTTGTTACCCAAAGATTAGGACATACATCCTTGATTTATTAGTTTAATACAGATTAGTACTTTTACTGCTTCTGCCGCAATATAATGGGTATAAAATATTTTAGCTCAATCCTCTCTTACCATCTGTACTATTGTTGATATGAATTTTAATTCTACATATATTTTAAGCCTCTCCAATACTAAAATGATGTTACAATTGTTACAATTGCTTAATACAGCCAGTGTTCATATAGTTTCCCACATATTCACCTTTTCTAGTACTCTTCATTACATTTTGCACTTTTATATTTTTAGATCATTATTTCCTAACTTTAAGCAATCTCTTTAGTATTTATTTTAGTGTAGATCTGATGGCAATTAATTATATCAGTTTTGGTTTTTCTGAACCAACTTTATTTCATTTATATTCAAAAGTATGTTTTCCCTAAGAGTAAAATTCTAGGTTAGCAGTGATTTCATTTCAGCCCTTTAAAGACATCATTTCATTGCATTCTGGTTTTTATTATATTTTTTGAAAAGTTATCTGCCATTGTTATTATTTTTCCTTAGAAGATAATGTGCCTTTTTTCTGGCTGCAATTAAATTTTCTTTTTCTTCTTTTGTTTTCCACAGTTTGATTGTGATGTGCCTACTTATTTCCTTTGTATTCACTCTGCTTGAGATTAGTAGAACTTCTTAAATCAGTGCTTGACATCTTTTGTCAATTTTGATATCTCTTCAAATAGATATCCCTTCCAATTAGACATATTGAACCTTTCCACTATGTTCCATGTCCCTTACATTCTTTGCATTATTTTTCATCCTTCTTTTTCCACAGTTCTTCGACCTATGCATTCTCTACTAACTCTTTTCTAGTTTACTAAGTTTCTGCTATGCTGTATCTAACATCCATTTAGTGCTTAATTTAAGCTGTGTTTTTGTCAATTCTTGAATTTCCATTTGATTCTTTCTAATATATATGTGATATATATATATAATATTCTTTCAAATAAATATATATTATTTGAGTCTGATCACTCAAATATTTCTATCACTGTTAGGTTTATTTGGGTCATCTGTTTTTATCTTGGTTTCCTTCATGAGTTTTTTCAAATGCCAGAAATTGTATATGAAAAGTTTTCCAATTTTATCTGGGTGATATAATTATCCTCCAGAAATAATTTACTTTTCTTCTGGCAACCAGATAGAGGAGAAGTAGATAAATTTGATCTCATCAAGGATTAAGATGATTTGAGACTTTATTTCATGTTCATGAGGAGTGATCTATATCTAATTTGGCCCTACTAGGACACAGCCATTCAGGATTTTTACCTGAAAGCCTGACAGACCCTGATCTCTAATTTTTGTCTCTCTATCACTAGAGACTTCTAAAAGCTCTATTTGAGTTTTTAGGCTCTTAGTTGCTGCTTTCTTCCTGACTTCCTGACATCTTGTCTTGTGTAGTTTAGAAATTGAACTGTTCCTACAATTTGCGGCTCAATTTTCTGTTGTTCATTTTTTTGCTGGCTCTTGACCTTCCAGTCCTGACTGTCATAGTAAGAAGCAGTGAATCCAGTTTTTGTTCTCTACTTCATGAGATTCTCAAAGTCCTGAATCACCATTTTCTGTTCTTCACCTTGGCCCCACACAGCTTAGAAATTGACAAATGCCTAAAGGGAAAAAGAAGGAGCTCACCTCAGTGTGTTTCCCTTCACTTAATCTAGATCTCTGTAATGCTGGTTTCCTTAGTTTATCTCTTATGTCTTTAAAAATCTGTGCTCTTTTGATATTTTATCTACTTTTTATAGCTTCTATCCACCAAAGAATTGGTATGAGAGAAGATAACCTGTCATATTTGGAAGAAATCCTAGTTGTAGAACATATACATATATATATATATATACACACACACACACACACACACACACACATATACATATATATATTGTATGTATATACAATATCAGTTGTATATCAATATGTAATGCAATATCAATATGTATATTGATGTGTGTATATATATATATATATATATATATATATATATATATATCAGTTATCAGTTTAAGAAAGTTTGCTTCTGTCCCTGATCCACAAAGAGGCATTAATATGAATGGAAGTTACATTTCTTAAATGCCTTTTCTGTAGCTACTGAAATGTGATTTTCTCCTTTAGTCTATCAATGTAACATGTTGTATTCACTGATTTACAAATATTGCATTCCCATTACAAGTCCAGTTTAGTAACGACATATTATCTTTTAATATATTTATGGATTCAGTGTATTAATGTTTCATTTAGAATGTCATGGCAAAGACTGAACTGAATTTTCCTGTCTTGTAATGTTTTTGTCAGCTTTTGGATCAAATTAATGCTGACCTCATATAACAGATGGAAAAGGTTTCCTTCTTTTCTTTTCTTTGGAACAGTTTGTATAATCTTGGTGTTAGTTATTTCTCAGCTACCTAATAAAATTCATCACGTAAGCTAAGTGCACCTTGAGTTTTCTATATGAAAAAGTTTAAAATTATGGATTAAACATTTATAATAGATATAGGACAATTTAGATTTTTCTACTCATATGTCAGTTTATTACCATTTTCCTTAGATTTAGCTCAATGCATCTTTGTTTCATATTTTTAGTAAAAGTTTTTCATATTCTTTTCTAGTGATCTTTTAGTGTCTATAAGATCTATGGTGATGTGTCATTTTTCACTCCTGATATTAATTTATTTGTGACAATCAGGTATTGAGCTAATTTAAACCTGTGTTTCATTCCTGGGAATGATCTATTTCAGTTCACATTTACTCCAATTAAAATATTGGAGTGTTTATAAAGGCCTCTCTGGATTGGCAAGTTCTGAACTTTTTATGACTATATAAGACTGCTGAAATCTCTGAGCCATAGCTCTCACTTGTAGCATGTGCAGAATAGTGATCATTTTGAGAAGAAAAGTAGCCTCTCTTGGTTTCACTATAGTTCTGGATCTTGGTTATGTGAATTTTTAATGACTTAATGATGCTGTGATGCCATCAAACAGATGCTTTTATATTCTCCCCAGCTTTTACAGTTGTTTTCCAACTTTTCTAGTTGGTCCAAAACAAATAATCCAGCTTTTGCTAGAATTTTTTCTCAAATTGAATTAATATTACATCTCAATTATTTTACATTAAGAAAACCGAATAAAAATTCTTCTCAGTGAACAAAGATCACATTTTTATAACATATCTTCTGTCTTTAGATGCAAATACTAAATATAAGCATCTAGAGTTCTTTTTATTCAGAGAAATCCTTCCTTATATGAATCAAGCTTTGTCACACTTTCTCAAAGCTTTACCTAATAGAATTTTCTAGTGGGAAGAATGTTAGCTTTAGTGTAGATACCACAAGAAGGTACTTTCAACATTCATTCTAGACTCCTTTCTTTTAAGTTATAGGAAGTTAAAATAAAATTGATCAATTTTTAACCTACCTTATATCAGGAATTGAACTTGTGATAGTTCTGCCCAAAACCTAGTAAATGGAATTATATGGAGAAGGCATCTCTCTCATAGAAAAGGCAAAGCCTGGAAAGGAGGTTTTTTTTTTTCTTCTTTAAAAAAATCATTAACTTCTTTATTCTCCCTTATTCTTGCTTAGAATATAGGTAATATCTGGGATTAGGCCAGTCATCTTATATCTTATAGGCAAGAAGCATGAGAACAAACTAAGAAGTGGTTAAATAGTGACAATCCCTGACATGATCATTAACCCATTATATCGGCCACCGACTGGCTATCACCAGACTCCTTATTAGATGAGCTAATTAAACATTTTGTTTTCCTAGGCAATTGTGAGCCAATTTTCTGTTATTTTCAGCCAAAAATATTTCTAACGGACATAGACTGAGACTGAGGAAAACTTGACTGTAATTTTAATGCTACCATAGTCAAATGTCTGTACAAAAATAAATTGCATTTCTGTATAGCAGCAAAAAGACATTTAGAAAATGAAATTAAGAAAAAACAGTTTATCCCTGGTGCCCAGATCTTGATCTCATTGTCTAAGGCTTCAGACAATGATACAGGGAGCTGTGGAGCTGGGATAGCCTTTCAGAATTGTATCAGATTGAGGAGAGTTGCCACCATTCCCATGAAAAGGTAACCAGATTTTTAGAGAAATGTCTGATGCTGGGTTTGGGTCTGGAAGAACTCAGGATGAACATGAGCTATCTTATTGTGCTAGAAGGCAAGATGCACTTAAAAATTAGTGGGACAGGTCTAAAGCACATAGAAACATCGTGAAGGGCCTTCACTAGCTATCTTTGAGATCATCTGAACACCAAAAAGAATAATGGCTACAATTTATTGTAATATATTAAATAAATAAAAACCCATGAATTTATAGTGAGACTCTAAAAATGAACAATAACAAAATGAAAAAAAAAAAGGAGAAATCTCTTTATCTTACTTAGAATGAGTTTCTAAAGCAGAGGTGGTTAACAGGAATGGAGAGTTGTGTACAGAAGATTTATTGGAAAAAAAAAAAACTTTTGTAAGAGGTTGAGGAAGATAGGTTTGGATAGAGGGAGAATTTACCTGCAGTGAAGTTACAACTAAGGCTTCAGACAATGATACAGGGAGCTGGGATAGCCTCTCAGAATTGTATCAAATTGAGGAGAGTGGGCTGAAATTTGTACTCCTACATCAGACACTCATTGAATACTGCCTAGTGCCTGAACAGCCATTGGCGGTGAGGGTGTAACCCTGAGTGAAGCAGTTCTCTGTAGCTGAGGGCAGTTCCCAAGGAGAGACATAACTGTGAGGTCAGTAGCTGACTTTCCCAGAAAATGAGGGATAGTGTATTGACCCTGAGCAGGAGATCTGAGCAGAGCACCACAGTATTCACTACAGCAATTATTTTTTTAAAGATTTTATTTATTTATTTTTAGAGAGGGAAGGGAGGGAGAAAGAGAGAGAGAGAGAGAGAGAGAGAGAGAGAGAGAAACATCAATGTGCGGTTGCTGGGGGTCATGGCCTGCAACCCAGGCATGTACCCTGACTGGGAATCGAACCTGCAACACTTTGGTTCGCAGCCCGCACTCAATCCACTGAGCTATGCCAGCCAGGGCCAGCAATTATTTATAGAATGTCACCTAATAAATAAAGGAAGAATTATATAAAGAATAAATCACTATTTTGCAAACCTCCGTGTAATAATTGATTCAACCAAAGAACTTCAAAGGATATTGTCTTAGTCATCTTGAGCTGCTATAACAAAATACCATAAACAAATGAGGTGATTTATCTACAACAGAAATTTATTTTTTCACAGTTCTATTAGCTGAAAAGTCCAAGATCATGGTGTCAATATGGTTGGGTGAGGGCCCACTTCCAGACTGTAGACACCTATATTCCTGCATTTTCACATGGTGAAATAGGGGTGAGCTAGCTCTTGTGTCTGTTCTTATAAGGGCACCAATCCCATTCATAGAGGTTCCACCCTCATGACCTAATCAACTCCTAAGGCCCTTCCTCCTAATACTATCAGTTGGGGTTTAGGTTTCAACATATGCATTTTGGGGGTGGGACACAAACATTTAGTCTGCAGCAGATGTTAAAAATGTTTATAAAAGAAAAAAAGTTTATAAAAGGTTGTTTTTGAATAGAATCAAAATGTCACTCTACAGGTTGTTAATTGCATAGAAAACTTAGCATCATTAATAGTGGGTTGCACAGTAGCACCTATGAAGTATTCTAGGCAATTATTAAATATTGTTTAAAATGCTTAACCTGAAACTGACCAAGCCTCTAGACCTAACTTCATGTCTAGAGAAAGTACAAGAGAGAAAAGTTTAGATGACATCATGAGAAAACAATCATGATACAGAATGTGGGACATTCTGCAAACCAACTGGCCTGGTTTCTTCTAAAAGTCAGCATCAGACTAACAGATCAGGGCAAGATGATGATGACTGTGTAGTTCTGATTTCCCTGACTACTATCCCCAAAATAGAACCGTTATGATAGCAAAAGAAAAAAATTTCACAGAACCACATTTTGAACAAAGCAATGTGACAAGCATCCTCAGGAGCCCAGAATGCAAATGGATGAAACCAAACCATTGACAATAGCAAGACCTTTGAAAAAATCCTACACAAATTTAGCAGTGATACAGAAGAGTAGCAGAGGGAATATAGGAGGATTCTGATAGTCTTGTGAGGCTAAGTACACTGAATTTGCAGACACTTCTCAGCTCAGTTACTGACTCAGTTTCTACCACAGGAGTTACTAGCATCTCTTTACCCAACAAACTTTCCACTTGGATCAAGACTCCTTGAGATTCTTTCAGCGGGCTGCCTTCTATAGCATGCATCTGACCCCTGGAAAAACCCATACACCCTCATCCCACCAAACTCTGGATGTACACAGTAACTACACCGCTGCTCTCTTTCCTCACCCTGACATTTCAGGCTGCTACATCAGCCTCCTCTTTAACAGGTTCATCCATTGAGAGCAATCATCACTCTACCCTTACCTGCATCCCCAAATCCTGAGGAAAGCCTTACCAAAGACTTTCTCAAGCTGCACCCTAGAGATAGGATTGAGTGAGTCTGTGAGTTTCTGTAGCTCAGTAGCTGGGGTGGCTGATGGATGTTAGTTTCTCCATCTGGAAGGCAACCTCCATTATTCTGAATTATTTTGGGGCCCTCTCTCTTAACTTGAGGTGGTGAGGTCCACAAGGAAATGCTCTACTGCAAGTAGAGCATTTCCTTCCAAAAAATACTTTAAAAATAATCTCCAATCTTCTCCACACAGGTTGGAGGAAGATGCTGGACTCACAATCCAAGAAATTATTGGTCACCTCACAGTTAAATTTTCTAGAGTATGTATAGATAACATGATAATATGAATGTGCCAGAAATTTATGGATACCAATAAAATATCTGTGCTCTTTCCATTTTATCTGCCTCCAGGTTGGGTTACCTAGCATTCTGTAAAGCTGAAATAATCTTATTTTTCACAGACATATTTTTTCTAGAAATAATGAAGTTCTTTAGGCTGCAAGGAAATGACACTAGATCATAACTCTAATTCACCCAAAGAAATAAAAAGCTCTAGAAAAAATAAATATGTAGGTAAATATAAAACACTGTATATATATATATGTTTTAAAGAAATTTTCTTTTAAGATTAAAAAGATATAAGATTACTTAAAATAATAATTATAAAAATTATGTTATAAAATATAAAGATGTAATATGTATGACAAAAATAGCACAAAGAAGGGAGAGGAAGAAATGGAGCACTTTTGAAAAAGTAAAACAAAGTTGAAGGACTATCACTTCCTGATTTTAAAAAATGCTACAAAGCTACAATAAGCAATACAGTGTGGTATTGTCATGAGAAGAGACAATAGTATAGAATTGAGAGTTCAGAAATAAATCCTTACATTTATGGTCAGTTGATTTTTGACAAAGTTGCCAAGACAATTCAATGAAGAAAGACAAGTCTTTTTAACAGATGGGCTGGGACACTTGGGTATTCATATGTAAAATTGCAACACATACAAAAATTCACTTAAAGTGGGTCACAGATCTAAATGTTAATGCTGAAACTATAAAACTTTTGAAGGAAAATGTGGAGAAAATGTGGTGATATTGGGTTAGGGAAGAATTCCTCATGTATAACAACAAACACACAATACATGAAAGAACAAATTGATAAATTGAACTTCACTAAAATTATAGAACTTTTGTGTTTCAAAAGCACTATTAAGGAGATGAAATCCACAGACCAGAAAAAGTATTTGCAAATTATATTTCTGGCAAAGGACTTGTGTCAAGAATGTACAAAGAACTCTTACAACTCCATAATAAGAAAAACAACTCAATTAAAAATGGGCAAAAAGGAGGTGAAATATGGTAGCCAAGTAGGTGGAAGCTGAGCCCTCTTGCTCATGCCCTTAGAGTGAATTTCAACCAATATTCTGACAAGTAACCTTAACAATCAACAGAATCTTAGCTGATATGAATTTTTGAAGCCAGAGAGTACAGAAGAGGCTTTGCACCATCTGGTAGGAGATTTTACAAGTTGAAGGGGAAATACCCAGCATGAGGTGCCTGAAGCAAAGGAGAGAGCAGAGGAGAGAAAGCACAGCTTGGTGGTTCCCACCCTTCCTGGAGTGGTAGGCCTCAGTCCTGCACAGGAGACTCCCAATCCTAATCAGGAGAGACTTGGGAGGATATACAGAGTCTGGGAGACTTGAACTGCACACACATGGTGAGCAGCATGTCTATAGCTGCAGTGCCAACTGGGAAAGTCCAGGAGACAAATTCTGGCTCTTAAGACTGTTGGAGGTACTGGAAGGCTGTTGCCAGCCCTGACTGAGAAAGACTTTTTGACTGTTAGAGCCAGACAATGGCTCAGAGCTACAGTGTGGGTGCCACATAGGGACTTTTTTTAAAGAGAATGGAGGAGTGGCTGAGCAGGGAGCCTACACTCACACAGCTGCCCTGCCAGCAAAGATGCCAGACTCAAAGAGTGGTTCATACCCACTGAATCTAGCTTGCCAGGAAGAAGAGAAGGCTGCACAGCAAAGGGATTATGGGGCCCCACCCAGCATGGCTGGTGAGTGGTGGGGGGATAGGGCAGAAGCTATGCATAGAACAGAGGGTTTAGGTCTGAGCTTCCCGTGAGAGAAGTGAGTCAGCAAGTGGATGGGCTAGAGTTGGGTACTTGAGATTCTTTGCAGCCAGGTGGGCCACTCAAACCACAGAATACAAACCTCTGGGAAGGGGAAAGTGTGTCCATCCCCATCTACAGGATTACAATAACAGTAAAACCAGACTCAAGAACTCCCTGCTGGGCACATATATGCAGGGGAAAGAAAGAATCTCCAAAGGAGCCCTTTATGAACTTTTACCAGATGCTATACTGGTTCTTTCTTAGGTCCTATTCCACTGAAAACAACAGAGCAGAGAGATTAGAAATTGGCACAGCAAGAGGTACTGTACATTGACATGTATAATGTGCATTTTTTGCCCCAATCTTTGAGGGAAAAATAAGGATACACATTATACATGGTTAGTACTAATTCTGTGTCTATATAAATGTTTTAAATTGTCTTATTTATGCTCATGTGTTAAAAGTGTAACTTTATAAAGCAATAATGATATCTGTATGCAAAATAATATCCTGGAATACGATAATTGGTTTTGCTGAACTTATGACAAATTTGCAGTGAAAGTAGTTTTGGCCCACAAGTCAACAAAATGAAACAAAGAGTCATATATTGTTATCCACAGAGTAAGATAGATGATATCAATTGTTATCCACTTGATAAGATTGGTGATGCTGACTTTATTATCATTGGGTGAACAGTGTGACATTTCTATTCATACACTTTAGGCATAGAAATTATTGGAAAATCTCTTGGAAAATGTCTAAATGTTTTTCATACACTGAAAACTTTAAGCTAAAAGTTATTAAATATGCTAAAAAGCATGGCAACAGAGCTGCCAAGAGACACTCTGAACATCCTCCCACAGAGGGTTTCATCAGATTGTGGGGCAACAGAAAGAAAAACTTCTTCAGAGGCCACAACAGAAGAAGGCAATGTGAAGGAAGCCTCCAAAGTGGCTGGAGGTGGAGCAGGAGGTGAAGACCTAGACTCTGGAGCAGCGTCGAACTGGGATCTCTGTTTCAACCAAGATGATACAAGAAGTAAGTAAAAGGATTGCATGAGAAAAAAGCATTGATGATTTCTCAGGGACACCTAAATGGTGCTTTAACTTTATGAAGAGAGAAGGTTTGAGCATAAAGACACAAACAAAACTTGCCCCCAAATTGCCATCAGGCTATGAGAATCAAATTTTTGAATTTCATTCTTATGTTATCAATGTTCAAAAAATTTACAACTCTGAGCTGTCCCATATCGCCAATATGGATGAGGTCCCACTCACATTTGTTGTGCCATCCATCAGAACTGTGGACGTCAAAGGAGCAAAGACCATGGCTGTTAAAACTAATGGTCATGAGAAAACACATTTCACTGTTGTTCTAGCCTGTTGTGCAGATGGGACAAAGCTACCTACCACCTATGATCATCTTTAAAAGAAAAACTTTTCCAAAAGAAAAGATTCTTGTGAAGTTACTGTCCATGCACATGAAAAAGGATGGATGAATAAAGAAGGCATGAAAATCTGGTTTAACAAAGTCTGGTCATGAAGGCCTGGAGGATTTCTTAAAAAAAAAAAAAAAACAAAACACCTTTGTTTGTTTTTGATCACTTCAAAGCCCACATTACACAAAGTGCAAAAGCAATTGCAGCGAACTTGAAAACCCAACTTACTGTGATACCTGGTGGGCTAACCAGCCAATTGCAACCTCTTGATGTGTCACTAAATAAGCCCTTTAAGGCCCTGATGAAGAAAGAGTGGGCATCGTGGATGTAGTCAGTTGGTAATGATTTAACACCTACAGGCAGGATCAAAAAGACATCCATCGCCCAGATTTGCATTTGGATCCTAAGATTATGGAACGCTGTCAAGAAGGAAGTGGTTGTGAAATCATTTAAAAAATGCAGCATCAACAATGCTATGGATGGAACTGAGGACAATTACATTTACTGGGATGAGGAAAGTGACTCTTCAGAAGACACTGGTAATGTAGAAATTAAAGAAGATGATACTTCTGATATTGACAGTGACCAAAAGTTCTTGGCCTTCTATGATGCATAAATATCATAAATTTGTTACCAGAATATAAACTTTCTTGTACCTTGTATCTGTTCCTGTGTTTTGTAATTATTTGTTACATAAAATTTCTTGTACCATAATATGTTTAAAAGTAAGTGCTAAAATTCTTATAATACAAAAACCAAATATCTAAATATAAATAAATAAAAACTGAATAAAAAAAATTAAAACAAAATATTTTCCCCTGAAAGTTTGGGCCAAAAATGCAGGTGCATATTATACATGGCAAAATATGGTATTTAGAGCCCCGCTTAGCCTCAGCCCTCACACAGAGCTGGCATCAGCACCAAGCAGAAAAGACCTAATCCTTTTAAACAGATTGGTTCTACACATGAGACAGACAGCTAATTCATCAGAAACTATACATTAGCAGAAATAATCTGGGAGAGACCAAGACGTGTGATGCAGGGGTGGGAAACATTCCTACCATCTTCCTTGAAAACTGAACAGCACCTTGTGGGGGGTGATCCAGGTACCATACCCTCCCAATCACACCAGAGGCTCCCTCTGGAGGCAGGTGAAGGTGGTACATGTGGTATTGTCAGATGTTAGAGGAACCACCCCTGGGCCTTGTGCTGATGGAAAGCCAGAGGAACAAAACAGCAGGGACCAGCCAAGCTAGGAGGAGGCAGCCATAGACCTGGATCACTTGTAGCCTCAAGCAGGCTGCCTAGGGCTAGATTGGAGCACCAGCTGACATCAGGGGCAGATCCTCAAGGAGAAGACAGTAGGCCAAAAAACACTAGACTCTGCTAAGATGAACTCCACTTCATTTTTTTTCATTATTTGCACTATTTTTTCTCCTGCATAGCTTTTTACTATTGTTTCTTTGTTTTCAATTTTGTTCCTATTATTTTACTATTTTTATTCTATTTTATTTTCTTTTTATATATTTTTCATTTTTATTTTACTTTCGATTCTAATCTCATATTTTGCTCTTCCCTTCCTTTACTCCATTTCCCTTCATTCTTCTCTTTCTTATTTTTGTTTTAAATTTTATTTTCCCCTTTCTATGGCTTGTTTCCATTCCTCACTCTAACTATTTCTTCTCCCTCTATCTTCTCAGAACCAGTTTTTTTCCACTAGTCATCTCACATTCTTTTTCCTTTTCTTATAATATCTTTATTATTTTTCCACCTTTATTAATATCTGCTCAATTGTCATTGATATTGGAGATGTTGCATTTCCTCAATTCTAATGTAGGTGTTCACTACATTTTTAAAAAAAAATATTTTAAAATTTCAGTTTTTACTGTTACCCTGCCCTACTCCATTTCTCCTTCTTCCTACCATGCCTTATTTTTGTTTTAAATTTTATCTTCTCTCATTCTTAGCCTGGTGTCTAACCCTTACATTTATATCTCTCCTCCCTCTATCCTTTCAAAATTACTTTTCTTTTCTTTAGACATCTCATAAACTTTTTTGCTTTACTTTTTCTTATAATAATATTATTCTCTTTCCACATTTACCAGTATTTGCTCCTTTGTTGTGGATATTGCTGAGGTGGTTGTTTTAATGCAATTTGGTACCTATTTTTTCACTATGTTTCCCAAATCTTGTATCATACTATTCCCTTTTCTTATTTCAGTTTTCCCTATTCCCTCCCTATTTTATTTACATGGTAATTTTTTTATTTTTTCCTTTTCTTCATCTTGTTTCTTTTCCTTATGCTCATTATTTTTCCTCCTCCTCCCCTCTCAAAATCATTTTTCTTCCTATTAGTTGATTCATATTCTTTTTCCTTTCATATAATGTTGTTATTCTCTTTATGCCTTTATAAATCTTAGCTCATTTGTTGTTGTTATCATGGTAGTGGTTTGGTGGTATTTTTGCTGGTGTGGGTTTTGTTTGCTGGGTTTTATTTGTCCTGGCAGCTCCTGTACAATAGCATGCAAGACATGGTAGGTGTTTTGTCTCTATGTCATCTAGCCAGAGGGGAGAACCCACCAAGGAATGAGGAAAAAACCCCCACAAAACCCAATTACAACAAGAGAGCCCACAAAAACTGCATAAAGAGCATCCCTAGATCATTTAGCTCAGGTGATCAAGGAGACTGCACCACTAGGCCCACAGGTCACCTACCACAGAATGTCACCCCATGAAGACAGGGAGTCAAAGCAGATCAATCTAATAGGCAGAAACAAACAAACAAAAAAACCACCAAAAATGGGGAGACAAAGAAACAACCTCCAAATGAAAGGAAAAGAGGAACCCCCAGAAAGAATGCTAAATGAAATTGAGGCAAGCAATTTATCAGACATAGATTTCAAAGTAATGATGCTAATGGAGCTCAGTAGAAACTACAAGGAACCTAGTGGGAACTACATCAGCATGAAAAGGGACATAGAAACCATAGAGACTATGAATAAGAACCAGGAGGAAATGAAGAATACAATATCAGAAATGAAGAATACACTAGAAGAAATTAAAAGCAGGCTAGATGAAGCAGAGGATTGAAACAGTGAGTTGGGAGATACGGTAGTACAAAACACCCAGTCAGTGCCAAAAAATTAAAAAGATTAAAAAAGAACAAAGATGCCCTGGCTGGCGTAGCTCAGTGGATTGAGCGCGGGCTGGGAACCAAAGTGTCCCAGGTTCGATTCCCAGCCAGGGTACAGTCCTGGGTTGCAGGCCATAACCCCCAGCAACCGCACATTGATGTTTCTCTCTCTCTTCCTCTCCCTCCCTCCCTCCCTCCCTCCCTTCCCTCTCTAAAAATAAATAAATAAAATCTTTAAAAAAAAAAAAAGAACAAAGATAATTTAAGAGAGCTGCAGGACAACATGAAATGTAACAATATTTGCACTTAAGGATTCCAGAAGGAGAAGAAAACAACCAAGGGATAGAAAACCTGTTTGAAAAAATAATGAGAGAAATCTTCCTTGACTTGGTGAGGGAAAAAGTTATGCAAGTACAGGAAATACAGAAGACCCCAATCAAGATGAACCCAAAGAGGCCTACTCCAAGACACATATAATTAAAATGGCAAAATTTAGACTTCCAGCCAAGATGGAGGCATGGTTGGATACACTGCACCTCCATGCACAACCAAAAGAAGGACAACAACAAATTTAAACACAAAAACCAACCAGAACTGACAGAAAATCAAACTGTATGGAAGTCTAACAACCAAGGAGTTAAAAAAGAAACATTCATCCAGACTGGTAGGAGGGGTGGAGATGGGCAGCCAGGCAGAGAGGACTTGCAGCAAGGTGTCAGCTGGTGGACCAGGTGAGGCAGCAGCTAGTGGACCATGCGGTCCCACATTTGTATGTGGATAGACCAGGAGGAACAACTGGGGAACTAGACAGCCTGCATAACCCAGGGTTCCACTGTGGGGAAATCAAGCCTCAAAACCTCTGACTGTAAAAACCTGTGGGGGTTGAGGAGGTAGGAGAAACTCCCAGCCTCACAGGAGAGTTTGTTGGAGAGACCCACAGGGTCCTAGAATGGACACAAACCCACCCACCCAGGAATCAGCACCAGAGGGGCCCAATTTGCTTGTGGGTAGCAGTGGAGGGAATTGGAAGCCAGCAGAGAGCTGAGCCTCATGATTCCCTCTCAGACAGCACCCTACATACAGCACCACAGCGCAGCAATGTGGGTTGCCCCACCCTGACGAATATCTAAGGCTCAGACCCTTACTACATAATGGGCACACTGGGACAAAAGAAAATGTTCCAAATGAGAGAACAGATCAGAGCTCCAGAAAAAATACAACTAAGTGATGAAGAGATAGCCAATCTACCGGATGCACAGTTCAAAACACTGGTAATGAGGATGCTCATAGAAATGGTTGAGTATGGCTGCAAAATAGAGGAAGAAGTGCAGGCTGTGCAAAGTGAAATAAAGGAAAATGTACAGGGAACCAACAGTGAAGGGCAGGAAAACAGGTTGAAAGCAATGGTTTGGACCAGAAGGAAGAAGTAAACATTCAAGTGGAACAGAGTGAAGAAACAAGACTTCAGAAAAAAATGAGGAGAGGCTTAGGAATCTACAGGACAACTTCAAACATTCCAACATCTGAATCATATGGGTGCCAGAAGGAGAAGAAGAAGAGCAAGATATTGAAAACTTATTTAAAAACATAATGAAGGACAACTGTACTTGAACAACAATAAAAAATAAAAATAAAGAAGAGTAAAAGAAACAGCATTTGATAAAAAAAGAAAAAAAAAACATAACGAAGGAGAACTTCCCCAATCAGGTAAAGGAAATAGGCTTCCAGGGAGTCCAGGAAGCCCAGAGAGTCCCAGAGAAGTTTGACCCAAGGAAGCACATGCCAAGGCACATCATCCTTACTTTACCCAAGATTAAAGACAAAGAGAGAATCTTAAAAGCAGCAAAAGAGAAAAGAAGGAAGTTACCTACAAAGGAGTCACCCTATCAGCTGATTTCTCAAAATAAGCCTTATAGCCAAGAAGGGGCTGAGAAGAAATATTCAGTCATGAAAGGCAAGAACCTACATCCGGGATTACTCCAGCAAAGGTATCATTTAGAATGAAAGGGCAGATAAAGTGCTTCCCAGATAAGGTCAAGTTAAAGGAGTTCATCATCATGAAGCCCTTATTATATAAAATGTTAAAGGGACTTATCTAAGAAAAAGAAGATCGAAAATATGAACAGTAAAATGACAACAAACTCACAACTATCAACAATGAAACCAAAAACAAAAACAAACTAAGCAAACAACTAGAACAGGAAGAGAACCAGAGAAATGGAGATCACATGGACGGTTATCAGTGGAGAGGAGGAGAATGGGGGTTAAAGTTACAGGGAATAAGTAGCATAAATGGTAGGTAGAAAATTGACAGGAAGAGTTTAAGAATATTATAGGAAATGTGGAAGCCAAAGAACTTATATGTACAACCTATGGACATGAACTAACAGGGTGGGGGGGAATACAGTTAGGAGGGGATGTGCAGGGCAGAAGGGAATAAAGTGGGGAAAGTTGGAGAACTGTAATAGCATAATCAATAAAATATATTAAAAATAAAAATAAAATGGCAAAATTTAAAGATAAAGAGAGAATCTTTTAAAAAAGATTTTATTTATTTATTTTTAAAGAGGGTAAGGGAGGGAGAAAGAGAGAGAGAGAAAAAAAATCAATGTGAGATTGCCTCTCATGTGCCCCCTACTGGGGACCTAGGCCACAACCCAGGCACGTGCCTTGACTGGGAATCGAACTGGTGACCCTTTGGTTCACAGACAGACAATCAACCCACTAAGCCACACCAGCCATGGCTAAAGAGAGAATCTTAAGGGCAGCAAGGGACAAAGAGATAGTAACATACAAGGGGGCTCTAATAAGACTATCAGCTAATTTCTCTATAGAACACTATAAGCCAGAAGGGAACGACATGGCATATTCCAAATAATGACAGTAAAGATAGGTAATGAAGACTATACCCGGCAAGGCTCTCGTTTAAAATGGAAAGTGAAGTAAGGAGCTTACTAACAACAACAAAAAAAGGCTAAAAGTATACATCTCCACCAAACCAGCATTGCAAGAGATGCTAAAGAGACTGCTTCAAGAAGATGAAGAAAGAGAGAGAGAGAGAGACAGAGAGAGAGAGGAAAACACAGGCACAAAGAGGAAAAATGGCAATGAACAAACATTTATCAATAGTACCCTTAAATATAAATGGATTAAATACTCCCATCAAAAGACATAGGGTAGCTGAATGGATAAGAAAACATGACCTACATATATGCTGTCTACAAGAGACCCACCTCAGAACAAAAGATGTACACAGGCTGAAAGTGAAGACAGGGTAAACATATTCCAAGCAAATGGGCATGGAAAAAAAAAAGCTGGGGTAGCAATACTCACACCACACAAAATAGACTTCCAAACAAAGGATGTAACAAGAAACAAAGAAGCCCACAACATAATATTAAGGGAGTTACTGAAAAGGAGGATATACCCCTTGTAAACACATGAAGTCTGTCTGGAAAAAGTCCAACCATTACCAGCCATGGTACATGCCTGGGTTGCAGGCCATAACCCCCAGCAACTGCACATTGATGTTTCTCTCTCTCTCTCTCTATCTCCCTCCCTTCCCTCTCTAAAAATAAGTAAATAAAATCTTTAAAAAAAAAAGTCCAACCATTGTTAATATAATGAGAATGGTTTGCATGACATTGATGTAGCCTGGCAGCCAAGGAAAGTGGATTGGAATACATATGTATGAATAATAACAACCTCACTGTACTAGTCAATGGAGGTAGTAGACACTGTTAAGTGAGCATGTGTACTGTGTGGCCATTGTATTTAAAAAAAACTGTGGTGTATTTACACAATGGAATACTATGCAGCAGAAAGAAGGAACTCCCACCCTTCATGACATCATGGATGGAAATGGAGAGCATTATGCTAAGTAAAATAAACCAGGCAGTGAAAGACAAATACCATATGATCTCACCTGTAAGTGGAACCTAATCAACAAAACGAACAAGCAAGCAAAATAGAACCAGAGACATGGAGATAAAGAACAAACTAACAGTGACAAGATGGGGGTGGAGGGGGATAGTGGGATAATGGGGGAAGACAGGGAAGGTGCAAGCCAAGGAACATGAGTAGAGGAATCATGGGAGTGGACAATGGAGGGGGATTGACTATGGGAGTGGGGGGTGGGCTTGGTGGAGGAGGGTGAAAGGGGAAAATTTGGACAACTATAAGAGAATAACAATAAAAAATAGAAAAAGAAAAAAATAGTTCAAAGACTTCCAAAAATAAAATAAAATAGGGCAAAAGTTTTAAATATACATTTTAACAAAAACAATGTACAAATGATCAATAAGCCCATGAAAATATGCTCTATACCAATCATCTTTAGGGAAATGGAAATAAAAACCACAAATACCACTTCATATCCATTATAATGTTGGTGAAATTGTGGAGAAATTTGAATACTCATATACTGCTGGTGGGAATGTAAAATGGGACTGCTTTGGTAAAACAGTTTGGCAGTTCCTCAAATAAATAAAGTTACTATAAAAATCTATCAATTCTTAAGGTATCTTACTCAAGAGAAATAAAAACAGAACACACAAAGACTTGTATGCCAACATTCATAGTAACATTGTTCACAACATCCAAAAAGCAGAAAGAATTAAAATGTCCATCAACTGATATATGAGTAAACAAAATGTGTCATATTCACCTTATTGACAATAAAAAGGAATGAAATACTGATACATGCTATAACATGGATGAATCTCAAAAGCATTATGCTAAGAGAAAGAAGTCAGAAGCAATAGACCATGTATTGTTTGATTCCATTTATATATTGTTTGATTACAGAAAAGATAAATCTGTAGGGATAAAAAGCAGTTTAATGGTTGCCTGAGTCTGGGGGTGGGAGTGGGATTGCAAACATAGTGCAGGATCTTTTTGGAGTGATGGAAATGTTCTTAAACTGGATTATGTTGATGGTTTCCCAACTCCATAAATTTCCAAATAATTATTGAATTGTACATTCAAAATGAAAGAATTTGTTGGCACATAAATTATTTATCAATAAAACTATTTTAATAAAATCTTTTTAAAAAGTTAAAAAATAAAAATGTCAAAGCAGTCATGTTTCTTACCTACAAGATGCAAAGTGCCTGACATTTAACAGGAGAGACATATCTGCAAATATAGTAATTTGAAGTAATTTCATTTATAGAACTGCATTCAATGTAGTATGTTTTTATTTCTCATTATGTTTCACACCCAATCTCATAATCCAAAATTCTTCTTGGAAAATGTGAGTTTAAGTAATATCCTTAACTCTCCTCTCATTATTAAGCCTCTCTTTTTTCATATATCTCTATCTGTTTGTCTGCCTGACTACCTACCTACCTACCATGGAAATAGTGCAGAAAAAGACAAAAAAAAAAAGACTAGAGTCAGTCCCTGCTTTTGAGTAGTTTATATGTTAAATGCACAAATAGCAAAGGTTTCCTAGTCACTCTTTTTTTGTCTCTGTCTCCGTTTTTTCCTCCGGGTGGAAGATGCTGGAATTACTGGCTTGATTAAGTATTCTGAGTGGAGCCTGGGAACATTTCGCAGAAAGGCTGAATTTATGGGTAGAAATTTCCTAAAATGGAAGGAATCTGTGTAGTGAAAAGAATAAAGTACATGTTTCAAAAAAGTGAAATAAATGTGGGAGAATAATTTGATTCAGTAGTTGTTAGCCTATGTGCAGAGAAAAACAAATGCATTTGCTTGTTAAATTCATTCCATGACATTTCTAAGCAGTGGCTGTAGGATGGAGAGGTTAGTTGAAAAAGTCCTGAAAATAATACATTTGAAATCTGGTTGAAATTTCTAATACCTCTCATAGCTCATAGCTAACACATTGGTTGAAATAGCTTCCAGAATTTTTTTGCTGAATTCTTGGACATAAACTTTTTTTTTTTTTTACCAGTTAGGACATTGCAGAAACTTATGGAATTCAGAATACTAGAATAAGGGCCTTCAGCAATGAGAAAGAACGAAATCTTGTCATTTGCAACAACATGGGTGGATCTAAAGGGTATTATGCTAAATGAAATAAGTCAGACAGAGAAATACATATACCATAAGATTTCCCTTATACGTGGATCTAAAAGAACAAAATAAACAAAACAAAACAGAAACATGCACAGATACAGAGCACAAACAGATGGTTGCCAGCGGGGTCCGTGGGAGGACTGGTGAAAAAGGTGAAGGGATTAAGTGGTACAAATATCCATTTATAAAATAAAGAAACCGCCCTGAATGGTGTGACTCAGTGGATTGAGCACCGGCCTGTGAACCAAAGTTTGCCTGTTTGATTCCCAGTCTAGGGCACATGCTTGGGTCAGAGGCCATGTCTCTGGTAGGTTGCGCGTGAGAGGCAGCCACAGATTGATGTTTCTCTCTGTCTTTCTCCCTCTCTTCCCCTCTGTCTAAAAATAAAATCTTTAAAATAAAGAAACCATGGGTCTGTGGTGCACAGTATAGGGAATGTCAATAATAGTATGATAATTTTGCACAGTGACAGATGATTACTAGACTTATTGTGATAATAATATTGTAGGATATATAAATGTTGAATCACTATATCATACACCTGAAACTAATATAATATTGTATGCCAACTATACTTTAATTTAAAAAATGTTTTTAAAAGGATAAACCAGAATTTTCTAATGGGATCTTTTAAGCTGTTCTGAAGAAATTTAAATGTTTTTCCATTTTTATCACAGGATTTTCCTAGGGACATGGAAAAGGAAAAACCTTCTGTATAAGGCTGTAGCCTTATTTTCCAAAATTCTTAATTTCATACTTCTACTGATGGTGTATGAAATGTATTTTCCTGTGTTTGCTAAAAGCAATAGATGAACTGTGGCCACATGGGGGCAGCAAACACTTGTCTTTTCTAGCCTTTTCCCCTGAAACTGTGATAAATGGAGATTTTATATAGATTTTATATATGATTGTCTTTGACTCAGCTGCCGAATTGAGAGAAATTACTATTGTTAAAATATGAACAACAGCCTGGCTGGCGTAGCTCAGTGGATTGAGTAAGGGCTGCGAATGGGAGTACTGCAGGTTCGATTCCCAGTCAGGGCACATGCCTGGTTTGCAGGCCACGGCCGCCAGCAACTGCACATTGATGTTTCTCTCTCTCTCTCTTTCTCCCACCCTTCCGTCTCTAAAAATAAATAAATACAATCTTAAAAAATATGAAAACCAGAAACCTCATGTTTTAATTAGAGGTTGTAGAGATTGGGCAAGAGTTTTTTTCTTGTTTGTTTCTTGCCTAGCATCTAGTGGGAGCTCAATAAATGTCAGCTGTCAATAGTGTTTTTAGAAGGAAACTGGTCCAACTCACCAAAACATAATCTTTAAGCTCTCATACCACTGCATTGAGAGGGAGCTGTATCTTAAGGTTGTTCACACTGGGTAGTAATTCTACAGTGGTGAATCTAGATATAATTTAGTCCTTGGCATCTCAAGGCACCTTATAAAATCAGTGATTCTGAGAAAAGCTAATCTTAGTAACTTTCTCTTTACTTGGTGTTAGTACTTAAACTACAGTTGGAGGTCTGAGGATGGAAGACGAGGGTGGCAGGGTCAAGGTTGGGATCCACTTTGACTGTGTAATATGTTTCCCCTACCAGTCATAAATTCCAGGGCCTCATGGATGAGGTGAGGCACTTTTGCCAACACTACCATAACATCTTTAGTTCTTTCACTGGGTATACCCTATTTGTTTCACCAGTTTGTTCACACATATCTCATTTAGTATTTCTCCACATTGTAGGAAAGCTGGTTCATGCTTATTTTTGCAGGTGCTACACCCTCTGCCTGGAATACCCTTTCCTTCTTTTCAATCTAATTCTTATGTATCTTTACAGTCCAGCTCAAGGCATGCCCTTTTCTGGAAACCCTAGTGCAGTTTAGATATGACCTCAAAGAACTCTTCTAGCACCCAGTCTTACCCTTACCACAGTACTAGTTCACTGGCTCACTTGTTTTTCTGTCCTATGAGCCCATAAGCTCCCTGAGGCCAGAGCCCTCCCTCATTGGGCTTTGCATTCCCAGAATCTAGCAGAGTTTTTGGCACACTGGAGCTTCTCCCTACATGTTTGTGGAATTATTAAATGAATCAATCCATCTGTCATTGAATGAGATGTTTCCTTTAGCTTCATTTCCCCAATTAAAATGTCTTTACATTCTTTAAAAAGATCCTTCTTAGAAAATTTACAAGTGGGACTTGCTGAAGGAGGACATTTGTAGTATGAACTTCTCAACATTCCAAGCACTGTGGAGTCCAAGAGGGATATGGGCCAAGCTTGAGGCACACAACTCTGGGAGGTGCCCCACATTGGGTTTTTGGAAGCCTCTCAATGTTCTAAGAGTTCTGTTTGTCTATTCTCACAGCATCTCTGAATGATAAGCAGAAGAAATGGTGAATTTCTTTCTTTTCTTCTTACCCCTCCATCCCTCTTCCCTCTTTTCCTTTTTCCAGTTGTAGAGTTAGAACACAGCAAAAGACCTAAGCAAACTACATAGCATCACTTAAAAGAGAACAGTCGAACCAGGACACACTCTGGTGCTCATTCCACAAAGTGGTACTTCCTGTAACTTAAACAGGTCTGTGTTTTAATGAATTCGTGGCATATGGGCCATAATAATAAAAGTGTTTGGCATTTCCTGGAATTTATGATCAAGTGAGGAATAGGTCGTTTTCTAGTTTTAAATGAATTCTTACATGCTTAGTTTTGGAGTTAAGAAACTTGACAAAAGTGAAAAAGTTTCTGGAATAAGTAAGGCTTCTTTGCTTGCTTGTTCTGTTATCTGTACTCATGTCTTCTCTTTCTTACCTCAAGCCTCATCCTTACCAAAGAACTGCCATTACTATTTTTTTCACTGGCATTTGCAAGTTATTGTTCTTAAAGTCTGCATCACTGGGGGAAGAAAAATGATTTTATTTGCTGTCTTCTCTGTGAACAGAGGAGTTCACAGTCCTTCACCATCTACCATCCCTGGTGACCTACAGTAGCTGGACACTTATCTGTAGACAAAGAACTCTCCACTGACTTGGCTTTTGTTTTTCTGGTTACCATAAAGCCTTGTTGATCCAGGTAGCACTGAAAGTCTATGAATTCAGCAATGGCCTGACCTTTTGTCAGTCTTCTGGAGTTGTCTGGAGTGTGAGAATGGTAGCTGGGACCCAAAGATCTTGGTCCCACTTGCTGAAAAAGTTGACATTGAGTATTTGGTGTGGGCATTTAATTCACAGTAATAGTTAACACCAATTGATGCCAGTGAGCTTAAACAAGTACTTGTACTACTGATATTGGTGATTGTATTATGTTCCTGAAGTTGATTGAAGTTCCTCCTAAGCCTGGTCTTCTCTTCCCCAGAAAACCTCTGGTTGCAATGATAGTGGTGATTTTTTTAAGGATCTCAAATTGAGTTTCTTAGGAGTGTATTTTAAAGGAACTTTGCCCATATAATTTTTTTTCTTTCTAATATCTTATGTGTGCAGTTCTTACTGGCTTACAAGAACTCTTTAAAATGGAATCCCTGAAGATGTTTGTGTAATGCATTCTTTTTTGAGTCAGACTGTCATGGGAACTATTCATAGCCTACATCATTCTGTTTGAAAGTTGAATGATGCACTTTTCCAAACATATTCTTAACTGTAACAACAAAAGACTGCAAGTTTGCTGAGTATTTCCAGACCTAGGAAATATGTTAATGAACTGTAGGTCTTTGGGATGTTCTCTAACACTAGCCCCTCTCCAGAAGCACCATGAGACTTTCCGGAATAAGGCCTCAGCTGACATCCGGGAAAGTAATTTTCTCTGTGCTGAAGTTACTTCTGCAATGCCCCTTGGCTAAAATATTTAGAATTCCTAAGTTAGTATAATAATGAGGAAACCTCTAGGTTTCAAAGATCCCAATTCAAATCTAAATATTGGGAAAGGTAGGAAGTAAGTCTCCTGGGTGTAGAATTCATTACAGATGTGCAAGCCTTGGTGTGTATGGGACCACACAAAGTCCTTCTCTCACTGAGTCAGAGGCTGGGGAAGAAAAGAGAAGCACCTCTCAAGAAACTCAGGTATGACAGGTATACAGTATCTATATTGGATCTTGTTAGTGCTTGATGGGTTCCCACGGTAGTTCCCTGAGGTTAACCAGTTGTGACAGGGGAAAGTGATAGCCACATGATTCATGAATGTGTATAACCAAATTGTCCCAGGCAAGGTTCATGGGGTCACATAGAGACCAGTGTCTGAGGTCAGGTTTCAGGCTGCTGCATATGCTGTCCTCTAAGCAGGCAGAAAGTGAAATGATAAGTGTCAAATGGAATAAACCTCCATCTATGATTAAACAGCAGTTAAGAAGGAATTTGTAGGGGCATGAGATGAAGCTTTTTCCCCCATTCTTCTCCTATCACATGAGAATAAACTGGGAGAAAAATAAAAAAGACCATACTTTTACTTGACTTCATTGAGCGTAGGCTGGTATCATTTAATTTGTTTGGATCTGATAGGGATTTTCAAATTCACAAATGACTTCCCTGGTTTGTGAACTGATTATTTTAACACTTGATGATTAATGGTAACATTCATGGTGCATTGTGGGAAGAATTTAGAAGGGGAAACAATGACCTGTGGTGTAAGCCATAGGCACATTAAAATCAGAATCTGTACCAATTAAAATAGCTTCCCTTGAATCTCAGATTACCTTGGGAAAATGTATGATATTCTGCACCAGCATTTCAAAACATTCAAATTTCCTTAATTCCTGCTTGATTTAATTCCAAATGCATTATCTCCTACAGACAGAACTCGAGAGCAGGAATTGACTTTCTAAATAGTATAGACCAAATGAGACTTAGTGACTTGCCCAAGTTAATAAGGGGCAAAACCAAAACTAGAATATTAGAATACAGGGCCTTGTTTTCCGAGCAAGGTTACCTTTATTTTACCTTTGGTCACCCAAACAGAGTTAAAATTTGAGGTGATATATTTATCCAATAGATTCTATTTCAGACTTATTCAGTCTTAAATTTCACTCCTTTTCTCACAAATAGTACAGCAAAGAAATGTTGATATTGCATTTTCTGCTTTATTTACATGTTACATCACAATTTTGCATGTGCTTGAACACATGCAAAAGAGGTCACTTTTCTGTGATTTTATAGTGTTAGGTTTAGAAATCTTAGTAAAAATAGACATGTTTATTATAAACATTCTTGAATTTGTTGAGTAAATCTAATTTTATTATAAGATACTACTGTTCAAGTCAGTAGTAAAAAAAATATTTTTTCTATAGGCATTGGCTTAAAATAAGCAGAAACCAGATAGAGGCAGACTTATCAACTGAAGTTCAAGAGGCATTGTAGATGTAATTGTAACAAGTTTCTTTTTTGATGGTGAAGTTAGTGAACTTTTTGTCCTTAAACAGATTCTATTAAGAATGATATATTACTTGAGATTGTTTATTCCAGCATAAGTTTTGCCCTATGTTTTCAACTGGTCTCATAATCAATAGAAAAAGTTCTTGGTTTATAATATGAAACAATCCATTTTATTTTTTAAATTTATTTTTCAATTTTATTTTCAAGTAATAATATTGTGCTTTTCTTTGCATAGGAATTGTGTAATGCCCTTTATCCTTTCCCAGAGAATGGAAATCCTACTCATGTTCCATGACTAGGCTGAAATAGTAGTTCTTTCATGAGATATTACTGATTTCTACCCCTCCACAGATACCAGAATAAGTCCATTCCTCTTTATAATTCTGAAGGCTGCTTCATTATACATCTATTCTAGTACTTTATTTATTTATTTACTTATTTATCTTTTTAGAGATGGGAAAGGGAGGGAGAAAAAGAGGGAGAGATACATCAATGTGTGGTTGACTCTCTCATGGCCTGCATTGGGGACCTGGATCACAACCCAGGCATGTGCTCTGACTGGGAATCGAACCAGTCACCCTTTGGTTCGCAGCCTGTGCTCAATCCACTGAGCTACACCAACCAGGGATCTAGCACTTAACTTAAATCTGCTTTCTGAATTTATTTATTTGTTAGGCACCTACCATGTGCCAGGCACTGTTCAAGACTTAGGGATAGAGGGGTGAACAAACAGACAGTCTTCAGTCTCATGGAGATCATATTCTTGTGGGTGTACACAGACATTAAACAAATAAGTATTGAGAGGAAGAGAAAACAAGGGAGTTAGAGAATGCTGGGGAAAGATGGGTTTCTATTTTTTTTTTATTGGGTGGTTGAGAAGGAGGAATGCCGTGCTGGGATTCTGAGCAAAATTTGAGCAAAATCTTTAGCAAAGGAGGGAGTGAGTTAGGCAGATATCTTAGGGAAGAGCATTCCAAGCAGAGGGAAGCATGAGTACAAAGGCCCTAAGGTAGGATTGTACTTGGCACTTTTGAGGAATAGCAACTAGGATGGTAATGTGAACTGAGGGGGAAAGCAGAAGAAGATAAGATAGGGCTATGGAAAAAAACTTGCATTTTTACTCTGGTGGGAGGTAAAGTCATTGGAAGGTGTTGAGCTGAGGAGTGACAGGGCTACAGTATTGAGAATAGACTGTGAGCAGGCAAAGGGAGAAGAGATTATGTTGGCTTGTACTGGAAGTAGTGAGAAGTGATCATATTCTGGACATATCTTAAAAGTAGAGCAGAATAGCAGAATTGATGGATTAGACATGGGGATATCAGAAATCAGTGATGACATCAATGCTTCTCCCTTTAACAGCTGGAAAGATGGAGTTGTCATATACCAAAATGAGGGAGATGGTGCAACAAGCAGGTAAGGGGGACAAGATCAGGAATTTTGTTTTGGACTTGTTAATTATTTTTCACCATGGACATGGTCAACAGTGTGGTGATTGGGGAAGTGGGGGAAGGGGACTAAATGGTAATAGGAAAAATATAATAAAAAAGTTTAAAAAATTAAAATAAGGTTAAATTTAAATATATATTCTAAGAGAAAAATGCTCATTAAATTTTCTCCAAGTGACTACACCTGTAACCTGCATCCAGCTCAAGAAATCTGACACTGTCAGATGCAGAAGTAGAGATTTCAAGTAGGCATTTGAATATACAAGTCTGTAGTTCAGGGGAATATAAATTTGAAACTTGTCAGCAGATAGATGGTTGTTAAAAACCATAAGACGAGCCCTGGCTGGCGTAGCTCAGTGGATTGAGCACGGGCTGCGAACCAAAGCATTGCAGGTTCAATTCCCAGTCAGGGCACATGGCTTGGTTGCAGGCCAGGTCCCCAGTGGGGGCCACATGAGAGGCAACCACACATTGATATTTCCCTCTCTCTTTCTCCTTCCCTTCCCATCTCTAAAAATAAATAAATAAAATATTAAAAAAAACATAAGACAAGATGAAATCACCGAGGAACTACTTGTGAATGGAGAAGAGGTCTGAGGGACTTCTTAGCATTTAATGAATGGAGAGATAAAGAGGACACAGCAAAGGAGACAGTGAAGTAGCAGACTGAAGTACTAGGAAACCCAAGAGAGTGAGAAGACCACTTACTAAGTATAGGAACTCTGCTAAGTATTGGGAATAAAACAGCTAACAAGATCAACTATGTCTCTAGCCTCATGGAGCGTATGTCAAGTGGGGTATACAGACAGATAAATAAAAATCGATTTATTTATCTATCTATCTATCTATCTATCATCTATCACATACTTCATTATGAAACATAGGCTGTAAAGAAAAGGCATAATGAAAATAGTTACGGGGGGATCTGATTTAGTTAGGAATGATTTCTTCAAAGAAGTGACATATAAGTTGAAGCTTGAAGGATGAAAAGGGATTTTTCCAAGATAAAATTTGAGCATTGTATTAATTTGCTAGGGTTGCTATAAAAAAGTGCTATAAACTGTTATGGCTCAGTAAATGAGCAAATTTTACAAGTTCTCCTTGAGTTCTCACAAAGGATATGTTCTCTGCAAGTAGTGAATGTACTCTTCTGTATATATCAAGTTAATATTGTTAATTATGTCTTTCAAATGCTGTATGTTTGAATTTTCAAAATCTCTTTATTATCCCAGTTACCATGAGAAATGTATTCAAAGCTCCCACCGAGTGGGTTTTTCCAGTTCTCCTTGTTCTATTATTTTTTCTTTATGTTTGTCTGTGCCTTTTTCCTTATTGAAAAATAATAAAATTATTATATTAAAAAACACAAAATACCATAAGCTGGGTGGCTTAAAACAACAGAATTTTATCCTCTCACATTTCTGGCAGCTAGAAGTTAGAAATCAAGGTGCAGCAAGGCCATGCTCCTTCTGAAAGCTAGGAAAGAATCCTTTCTTGCCTCTCCCAGCTTCTAGTAGCCCAAGTGTTTATTGGCTTGTGGTTGCATTACTTCAATATTTTCCCCAGTCTTTACATGGCCTTCTTTTTTATGTGTATGTGTCTGTGTCCTCTCTTCTTATAAAGACTCCAGGCACTGGATTTAGGCCCCACTAACCCCGTTCACCCTAAATGTAGCATTATTTTATCTTGAGGTTCTTAACTAATTAGATCTGCAGACACTCTATTTTGAAATAAGCTCACATTCTAAAGTTCTGAGAAAGCATGAATTTTGCAGGGACACTAACCCACTACAGGGGATGAACAGAAGAAATATTATGTTTGAAGCAGTGGTGTTCTGGACTGGCTTAACCCTTTTCTCAAGAGCCAATTGTTAAATTTTCAGTAATTTTGTTATCTGGTTAACTTTACATTGGTAGCTTGAAATTGGCCATGATAGGAATATTTACACCATGAAATTGGCAAATTTCATGGCGTAAATACCATGGTGTAAAAAAGAATGGTACAAATAAAGTTTGTTTATGTTTCTTCTGGAGAGGCAATTGTTAACCATTCAACCTACACACCTACACACTGGTTCAAAGATCTTGAGTCCAAAAAAAGATGTGTCTAGTGTGGCTCAGCTATAATAAAGTACGGCTAGAGGATACATCCAGGCCAAGCCAGACAGGACCTTGAACACCACAATAAGGATTCTGAATTTTAACCTAAGTGTACCTGGGGGCTATCTGAGAGTTTTAGCCAGGACAGTAGCAGGGTCAGATTTGTGTTATCATTCTAGTTGTTTATATGTCAGTCTTTCTTATCTGAGAGTAAGCTCCTTGTGAGGGATTTCATTTTCATTATTTTTGGTATACTCCATTATATTTTACACATAATAGACATTTGATAAATGCTTGTTGATCTCCATGGAGTTTTATAAATACCTTGCAGATTGCTAAAAAACAAGTTATTGAAGACAACAAACATTATCAATCAGCACTGTGTCATAGAGGAATCTCAAGACAGTTTTATCGTTATCTTACATGATCCATTAGGCAAACATGCATTTAGAACTTAGTATCTATAGGCATTGTGGGGAAACAGCAGTGAAGAAGACATGGTCTTACCCGTAAGTTGGAATCTTGCAGAGAACACAACAAAAGCCTGTCAGAGTACCTTGTGATAATCTGTGTGACAAGGTAAACATGAAAGGATCTCCTGAATTTTGGGAACTTGGGGGAGCTTCCATTGGAAGCATAATTTTTAGAGAAAGTATTGCTACCTAAACTGTGCTCTGAGTCAAATTTGTCCTCTAAAATGGTGGCATATAGGCTTGGAGGAATGAGGGGGCTGAGGGCTTTGTGCTTTTTTTGAAAAAAAGGTTTTGTTTATTTTTAGAGAAAGGGGAAGGGAGGGAGAAAGAGAGGGAGAGAAACATCAATGTGTGGTTGCCCTTCATGCACCCCCTATTGGAGACCTGGCCAGCAACGTAGGCACGTGCCCTGACTGGGAATCGAACTGATGACCCTTTGGTTCACAGGCCGGCACTCAATCCACTGAGCCACACCATCCAGGGCAGGCTTTGTGCTTTTGAAATAACCTTGGGGGCTTGTTATGTCACAGGTGTGCACAGGTAACCAGGTTCTTAGTGATCTGGACAAAGAATTGAACCGAACACCCAGAATTCATAGAAGCGAACATGGGAGCAGGCCAACTCCAAGCAGAGATTGACCTCATGGGCTGGAGGGACTTTATTCTTTTAGGGCCGATCCTTCCTGGCGAGTTTTAGTGGACTTTTACTGAGTATATACAAGTAGTTGCATTACTTTAAAGCTACTGTGCATGTGGTTTCCCATGATCCTCCCCGACTGGCCACCAGGGAAGAGGGTCCCACAATGCAACCGAATTGATCCCCATTTCTCCTGGGGTCCCCCTGTGTCCACGCTCACCGCTCGGGCTCTCAGAGCCTCAGGCCAACCTTGCAGCCTGGACACGATGAGCTCCGCGCTAGCCCTCTGGGCGCTGCTGCTGCTGCCGCCGCTGTCGCTCTCCCAGAAAGGGGGATCCACCCCCCCCCCCCGCCCCCCCCCCCCCCCCCCCCCCCACAGCCATGAGAAGAATCACCAAGAGGCTTTAGCTGGAGATCCTGGCAACACAACCAATGGTGCTGGGAACTAAGGAAGGCCTGCCAGCTGAGCACAGATAACTAGGAAAAACAGAGAGCTGCCTAAGCCACGGACTTCCATTTCTTTTCCTGAGATACGGTACCCGAGACTGGGCAAAGAGGGGAAGGAAGGACTGTGTGTGTTTGTGGGTGTTTCAAGGGACTTTGGGATTTTAACAAAAACATTAAGTCATTACTTTTAGTCTGTATAACTTGAATAAATAACTCTTTTCTTTTTCACCAATCTCTAGCATGGAGAGCTATAATTCTCTGGCTTAGGGAAAGGTGAACCTAGTACAGGAGGACCCCAGGAGAAATGCGGATCAATTCGGTAGCATTGTGGGACCCTCTTCCCTGGTGGCCAATCGGGGAGGATCATGGGAAACCACATGCACAGTAGCTTTAAAGTAATGCAACTACTTGTATATACTCAGTAAAAGTCCACTAAAACTCGCCAGGAAGGATCGGCCCTAAAAGAATAAAGTCCCTCCAGCCCATGAGGTCAATCTCTGCTTGGAGTTGGCCTGCTCCATGTTCGCTTCTATGAACTCTGGGTGTTCGGTTCAATTCTTTGTCCAGATCACTAAGAACCTGGTTACCTGTGCCCACCTGTGACATTATTTCCCCCCACATATTTACATTTCCATAATTTACTGACCCTAGAACCCCAATTCCCTTTTCTTTTGTCTAGTCACTTTCCCACAATTTATCACATTTTTTGGTTGTTAAAATGGTATATAAGACCATGGACCTAACTACCACTTAGGAGTTTTCACTTATTTTTTTTTGTATAGCTTCTCCTGCCACACATAAAATTAAATATATCAAATGTGCGCAGCTGTTTCTCCTACACACTGCCTGTTGTCAGTTCATTCACAGGCTCCAGGTACTGAACCTAAAAGTGGAGAGGAAAAAAATTTCCCCCACAGTAATAATAACTATTATGAAGAAAATAAAAGACAGTAATGAGAAGATTGAGGAAGTTGACTTTAGATAAGTTAGTTAGGGAAGGCTCTGCTGAGCAGATGACATCTTAGTAAGATAAAAAGGCCCAGGCCTTACCAAGATCTCAGGAAATGCATTCTAGGCAGAATAGCAAGTAAAAAATTCCTGAGTTACATATCAGCCTGAAGAATTCAACAGACAAAAAGGACACCAGGGTGGCTGGAACATAGTGGACAAAGGAAAGAGTTGAACTAGATGAGGTAAGAAATATTGAGAAGGGCCAGACTATGTGGGATCTTACAGTCCAATGGTTTCTAAGCTTGAGAATCAGCTGAAGGGTCTGTTAAAGTACAGCTTCTTGGACCACATTCCTGTAGGTTCTGATTCTGGGGATCTGGAGTGGGTCCAAGAATTTGCATCTTGGAAGGATCTGAGTTCTTATCCTACATTGCTGCTACTTGAATGAAGCCATTGACTTCACTGATCCTCAATTTCTTACTTGAATATCAAACATAGAAATAAAAACTTCGACTTCCGCTCAAGATGGTGATGTAGGCAAACATGGCTCACCTCTTTGCACATCCACATCAAAATTAAAACTAAAATATAGAAAAACCATCACTCAGGAATATTAGAAATAGAGTTGAATGTCTGAAAACTATGGAATTGAAGAAACCACATGCATCCAGACTGGTAGTGTTACAGAGCACAACAAGGGGGGCCTGGGACGATATACTATTACTGAAAGAAGCCCCCAGGTCCATTATGTCCGCCGCCAGAGGAAAGACGTCTCTCAGTGCCAGAGATTCATGATAAGGAAAGGAAATGTTTATTTAACGCTATACAAACTTAAAGTAGTGACCTAATGTCTTTATCAAAAAATCCTAAAGTCCCTTAAAACACTCACAAACAGACACAGTCCTTCCTTCCTTCCCCCTTTGCCCAGTCCAGAGTACCGTATCTCAGGAAAGGAAATAGAAGTCCATGGGTCAGGCAGTCCTCTGGTTCTTCCCAGTTAGTACTCTATCTCGACTGGGAGACCTCCCTGGGTTCCCAGCACCCTCAGCTGAGTCGCCGGGATCTCTGCTAAAACCAGGTGGTAGTTCCCCCTTCTAAAGCTGCGGGGGTCCCCACTCTGGAAAAGGCACATGGTCCTCTCTCCCAGGGCCATGGGAGTCCCCATTCAGCCAAAACCACATGCTTCTCCCCCTGCACAATGGATGCAAGTGGGGGGGGGGTCGCCACTCTGCCAAAGCCGAGTGGCGGTTCTCTGCTAAAGCCGCATGGTGATTCTCTCTCTCAGGGCTGCGGGAGTCTCCACTCTGTCAAGGCCACGTGGTTCTCCCCCTCTGGGCTGCGGGAATCTTCACTCTGCTAAAGCTGTGTGGTTCTCTCCCAGGGCCACGGGAGCCTCCACTCAGCCAAAGCTGTGTGGTTCTCCCTCTCAGGGCTGCTGCATCTGGGTTTAAATCCTGGCACCAGTCTTCCTCTGCAGCCCCATTTCCAACTCCTCCCACACTTGGCTTCACATGCCAGAACTCATATCCTTCCAGCTTTACTGGGCTGCCATCATGAGTCTGGGCAGGTGCGGCCCCATGTCATGGAGCCAATCTTCTCCAAGCTCCCACACAGGCGCTGTAGCTGTAACTCGGGGGACCTGCCCCCCAGTTATGTCTTGGTGGGGTAGTTACTTCCATTCCCCTGGCTCAGAGCATGGCCACAGCTATTTAACATATCTAAGCGACCAGCCAAAGGCTATAGATATGTTAAATGACCACACCAGAGGTTAGCTGTAAGGCTGTTGCTATGAGAAACAGCTTTCAAAGGCCCTGCTCCATGTGTCCCTTCCCCCAGCCCACACCTGGGAGGTGGGGTGAAGATATCTTAAAATGTCCTGGACACCTTGAGTTCTGGACCAAGAATAGGCATTTCAAATGCCTATTTGGGGTCCCCACTCTTGGCTGCACCCTGTAACAGTAGGAGGGGCACGGACACAAAATGGGCTGGCCCCACACCCACATGGATAAAAATTCAGAAGGGATATCTCGGGAGTGAGGAGTCCCAGCCCCACATCAAGCTGCCCAGCCCAGGGTTCCAATGCCAGGAAGATAAGTCCCCACAACTTCTGGCTATGAAAACCAGCAGGGATTGAGTTGGTGGAGGAGGTTGCTGGAGCCTTAAGCAGTTCCTTTCGGTGAAGTCACACACACCTACTCAAACTCTCTCCCTCTGAGTGCCAGCACCGGGGTGACAGCTTGAAGGGCACCAGTGGTATACAGGGAGAGACTGAACAGTCTGGCATCAGGGTGAGGAGAGGTCATTGTTCCTTTACTGAGCCTTTCCCACACAAAGCTGGATGCCATATCTGAGATTCCATCAACCTGGCTAACACTGTGACTCACTTTGGAGAACCACAGAGGCCCCACCCCTTCTAATTTACAAGCCCACCCTACCTGCTTTTCCACAAGAATAGCTGGTCTTAGGTCCTAAATCCTATCAAAGAAGCAACAGCTGGCTTTAGTGAGCCCTAGTGACAGCCAGATTAGAGCCACAGCTTGGCTTCACCTGGGAATCTCCAAGCTTAGCGCACGTAGCAACCATCACAGATTGCTTTGTAGCTCAGGACAAGGGAAAAACATAGGTTGGGACTGATCTTGGCCTGACCCACCAAGGAAAACCCAGGGGCCAGCCCACCCAGTGGACAACTACAGACCACGTTGGAGCACCACCACCCTGCCCTTTCTTAGCTGATCCTCTGCAGAGGGTGGAGGTTGGTGGTCAGTGGTCAAGCCAGTCCTTGCAGCTGACTGGCCTGGGTAAATACCTCCCATTGGTCTACCAACAGCAACCAAGGCTCAACTACATACAAGAGGAGGGAGTACTCAGCCCAACAAAAGGCCACACCTTGAATACCCAGCTTGGGTGATAGGGGAGGCTGTACAAATGGGCCCTACAGGACACCTACTACATTAGGCCATGCTACCAAGATACAGAGTCAAAGCAGCTCTGCCTAATAAATAGAAACAAACACAGGGAGGCTGCCAAAACAAGGAGACAAAGAAACACAGTCCAAATGAAAGAACAGATCAAAACTCCAGAAAAAGAGCTAAATGGAATGAAGATAAGCAATCTATCAGATGCAGAGTTCAAAACACTGTTTATAAGGATGCTCAAGGAACTTAGTAAGGACCTCAGCAGCATAAAAAGAACCAGTCCAAAATGAAGGACACACTAATTGAAATAAAGGAGAATGTATAGGGAAACAACAATAGACTGGGTGAAGCTGAGAATCAAATCAATGATTTGGAACATAGAGAACTAAAAAACAACCACGCAGAACAACAAGAAGAAAAAAGAATCCAAAAAATTGATGATAGTGTAAGCAGCCTCTGGGACAACTTCAAGAGGTCCAACATTTGCCTCACAGAGATGCCAGAAGAAGAGAAAGAGCAAGAAGTTAGAAATCTATCTGAAAAAATAGTGAAAGAAAACTTCCCTAATCTGGTGAAGGAAATAGACTCACAAGTCCAGGAAGTACAGAAAATCCCAAACAAGATGGATGTAAAGAGGCCCACTCCAAGACACATCATAATTAAAGGACCAAAGGTAAAAAATAAATAGAGATTCTTAAGAGCAAGAGAAAAGAAGTTAGTTACTGGAAGGTTGTTCGATGGGAGGGGGAGACAGAATGGGTGAAGAGGTGAGGGGATTAAGAAGGACAAATAAGTTGTTACAAAATAGCCATGGAGATGTAGAGTGCAGTGTAGGAAATGGATTGGCCAAAAATCTTATACACATGATCCATGGACAAGAACAAGGGTAGGGGCATTGCTTCAGGGAGTCAGGGATGCTGGGTGGAGGGTGCAAAGAAGGAAGTTAGGACAACTGTAATAGCATAATCAATAAAATATAATTAAAAGAATAAAAACTAACTAGGGTGTTAAATAATCTCATATATGTGCTAGAACTGAGAAAATTTAGTCTTATGATTGTTAAGAAAGATTACATTTATGGATTTTCAACAATGGGTACCCTAAATTTAGTTGTGGTATGTAGTAAATGAAAACACACAAGTAAAGAAGGAGGAGGCATGGAGAGTTGCAGGCAAATATTATTTTTTAACACTAAATTGAAGTTTAAAATTTGTTAAATTAAGAGTCCAGCTTGGGCCTCTTCTCAATTTCAGTGTCTTTGGCTATACTTTCTTGTTTGTTTTTTGTTGATTCGGTTCCTGTTAATGGTGAGATCATATAGTATTTGTCTTTCATTGCCTGGCTTATTTCACTTAGCATAATCCTCTCCAGTTCCAACCATGCTCTTGCAAAGGGTAGGAGCTCCTTCTTTCTTTCTGCTGCATAGTATTCCACCATGTAAATGTACTATAGTTTTTGATCCATTCATTTACTAATGGGCACTTGGGTTGCTTCCAGCACTTGACTATTGTAAATTGTGCTGCTATGAACATTGAGGTGCATAGGTTCTTTTGGATTGGTATTTCAGGGTTCTTAGGGTATAATCCCAGCAGTGGCATTGCCGGGTCAAAAAGCAGACCCATTTTTAGTTTCCTGAGGAAATTCCCTACTGTTTTCCACAGTGGCTGCACCAGTCTGCAATCCCACCAACAGTGCACTAGGGTTCCCTTTCCTCCACAACCTTTCCAACATTTATTGTTTGTTGATTTGTTTGTGATGGTCATTTTGACCGGCAAGAAGTGGTATCTCATTGTGGTTTTAATTTGCATCTCTTTTGATGACTAGTGATACTTAACATCTTTTCATATGTCTCTGGGCCCTCTGTCCTCCTTGGAGAAGTGTCTGTTTAAGTCCTTTGCCCATTTTTTAATTGGGTTGCTTATCTTCTTAGAGTGGAGTCATGTGAGTTCTTTATATTGACTTTGATCTTTTGAGAAATAATTGAAAAGGGAACCAACCATATGGGAAAACATATTTGCCAATGATACCTTGGACAAAGGTTTTATCTCCAAAATGTATAAAGAACTTACATGACTCCACTCCAGGAAGACAAAAAAAAAACAATTAAAAAGTGGGCAAAGTATCTGAACAGACACTTCTCCAAGGAGGACATACAGAGGGTACAGAGATATACAGAAGGATGCTCAACATCACTAGCCACCAGAGAGATGCAAATTAAAACCACAATGACATAGCATTTCACAATGGTCAGAATGCCCATCAAAAACAAATCAACAAACAATAAGTGCTGGTGAGGATGTGGAGAAAAAGGAAACCTAGCACACTGTTGGTGGGAATGCAGATGGGTGCAGCCACTGTGAAAAACAGTAGGGAATTTCCTCAAAAAACTAAAAATGAAACTTCCTTTAGACCCAGCAATTCCACGCTGGGATTATACACTAAGAATCCTGAAACACCAATTCAAAAGAACTTATGCTTCCCAATGTCATAGCAGTGCAATTTACAACAGCGAAGTGCTGGAAGCAACCCAAGTGCTCATCAATAAATGAATGGATCAAAAAACTATGGTACATTTACAGAATGGAATACCATTCAACAGAAAGAAAGAAGGAGCTCCTACCCTTCTCAACAGCATGGATGGAACTGGAGAGCATTATGCTAAGTGAAATAAGTTAGGTGGTGAACGACAAATACCATATGATCTTACCTATAAGTGGAACCTAATCAACAAAACAAACAAGCAAGCAAAATATAACCAGAGACATGGAAATAAAGAACAAACTGACAGTAACCAGAGGGGAGGGAAGAGGGGGATAATAAGGAACAGAAGGGGAAGGGTTGTCAAGGAACATGTGTAAAGGACCCATGGACAAAGCCAAAGAGAGGTAGGATCAAGGGTGAGAGGTGGGGGTGGGTGGCAGGAAAATGGAGACAACTGTACTTGAACAACAATAAAAAAATAAGACACACTGGTAAAGGCTCAAAAGACTTTTGTCAGAGAAGACCAATAAGCAAATCTTACAATCTTTTTGAAAGGGAAATAACTTGAACCTTCCAATTTTGTTCACTGGGGAGAGAGTTTGGTGAGACTCACCCTAGGGCTGTCTTTAACTATACCCTTAATGCTGATAACAGCTAGGAATTTAACCAAAAAGCATTTGAGCATAATGTGTGTTTTTGAGGAGTCAATACTTACTTGGTTGTAGATAACACAATTGGGAAAGAGGTGAAAAAGAGGTAAGTGTGAGAAGTGCATGTGTGTGTGTTTACCTCTATGTAGGATACTTCTGTTTCCAGTCTGATACCAGTCAGAGGAAATCTACTTAATCTACAGAGATTAAGATGAGGGTGATAGTGAAAGCAATCCTGTTTTCTTAAATGCTATGAGGACACCAATCCTCACACATTCCAGTGACAGAGAGAGATCAATAACCTTACAGTTTTATATTTAGGAAATCCTTCTTTGTCTTGGTATGGCAAGAGCTTAGTAGTAACTTTTGAGTGTTTTATGTTTGAACTGTTTGAAAATAGAACTTGATGACAGAGGGACTTTCTATGAATATTTCTAAGAAAAGGTAATCTTATAGGGATAGTGTCCATGTCATGCTTTGTGGATGTGGGCTAAGTCAAAGTTTCAGGATATAGCCAAAGTGACTTGTCAAATCTTACTCCTTCTCAAGAGAAGGGACAGGGCTGCAGAAAGCTTTGCTTGGATATCCTTATTGGAATTCAAATATTCTTGGATCCTTTTACACTTCCAATTATGATCAGTTAACAGGGATTAATGAGATTGACTCCTAGGATGTGTGGGGTGGGAACCTAGGAGGGGAAAAAGGGGGTGGTGTCAGAAGTTGTGGGCTGGTGCCAAAGGATAGACTTTAAAGTTTGGTCTGGGGCCCTCTACTTCACCCCAGATGCATCAAGCCCTATGTGATGGTGGAATAGAGGTTGGATATGACTTAGGTTACTTAGGCTAGATACTGGCTTCATTGTGGTGTCATCCTGATGAATCATTTTTTGTTTTGCCCTGTATAGAATAAATGCTTTCCTGATATTATGTTCTATTGACATTTCTCTCATGTGTTCAACAGCTACTTAATGTGTTTATTTTTCCTCTCTAGGACACTGTACTGGAAGATTTGATAGGGCACTCAAGAGTTAGAAAATTTTAGTTTAAGGTATATAGTTATAAGCCTAGTAGGTAATGCATATGTTAAAGCTATTGTTCCAGGAACTGAAGGGATGACCCACCCTGACTCCAGAAGACCATAAGCAATTCCACCTTTGCGCCTCAGGAGGACTGCAAGCAATTCAACATGGTATCTGAACCATTGTACTCCAGGGTGAAAGGCCCACAGCCCAGGACTCAGCTAAAGACCACTGCCCAGGGTGAGAATACTGCAGTTTTTTAAATCAAATTAACTATTCCCTGAATTCCAAACCTGTTACCTATACTTTGTTCTCCTTATAAAAAGGGTCATTTTAAAATGGAATTTAAGATGGTCCCTTAGGGTACAAACCTGCTGTCTCTCAGACTGCTGGCCATCTGAATAAAGCACCCATAAAGATTCAATCTCTATCTCCAGTTATTGGGTTCTGTATGTGACAGGTAGCATGATTGCTGGTTTTTTTTTTTTTTTCTGGTTTCAGATTCATTCTCTTCAGAAGTGGCGGGAAGACAGCAGCGTGGTAGGAGGGAGTGTATTTCCCCTTCCCTTATGCATGGGAGAGAAACTGGCCGATCTGCAGGGGAACAGAACAAAGGGGCCAACAGTATCGCAACATTTATGAAAATAGGACATGAAAAATTATAGCGGACATTGAAAAACCAGATGGTAAGGAGACTGCTTGACGATAATAAGGGCCCAGAGATCAGTGCAGGGACCAGGGACGTTGCAACCCCCAGGCCCAGTGCTCCTGGGTGTGCCTCAGGGCACTTGGGAGAGTGGAGTCACCCCTCCCTCCCCGGACAACAGGGATTGAGCAGCACCAGGGGAGGCCTTGTTGCTTGAAGGCACAGAGAGGGGAGTGAGACTGAGAGACAATCACACAGGGGCTGTGAGCACCCACACATGGCCCTGGGAAAAGTGAGTGCCCCAGCCTGCATGACCAAGGGTGGCCTGGCCATGCGCCTGTGCCCCCAACCCGGTGAGAGTGTGGTTTTGTGGAAGACCCAGACCCCACAGCCCTGAACAAGGAAAGGGCATGGGTGTTCACAGGTTTCTGGAGCCTGCAGTTGGTGGTGAACTCGGGGAAGCACGCACCCCTTTGGGATTTCTGAATCTCACACAGTGAACCTGGAAAAGACACGGGCACTTTGAGGGTTCCTGGAGCCCACAGTGCGGAAATTGGGGGAAGGGCACAACCCCTTGCAATCCCTGGAGCTTACACCGTGAACCCGGAAAAGATGCGAGTGCTCTGAGGGACCCCGGAGCCGGGGAGACTATGGCAGTGAGCTCCAGAGAGCGTGTTTGGGAGCGCCCATACCCACACCCGGGGCCCTGCAGAGAGGCATCAGATCGTCTCTGGGGAGAGTGCGCAGCTAGCCCTGGGGACAGTACCGGAGAGACTGACTGAGTTCTGACTGGGAAGAGTGAAAAGCATTCCAATTGCCCCTCAGCCTGCTGAAGCCAGCAAGACTAGAAAAACTGGTTTGGCCAGTTAGAAACCAAGTAGAGGGTTTGTTTTTGTTTTTGTTTTCTGTTTTTTCTTTGGCTGTTGTTGTTTGATTGTTTGATTTTATTTTGTTTTTTAAAGTAACATTTTATTTTTAAATTATTATTTTATATCCCTTAATTCTTTACATTTCTCCTCCTTTCATCCTAGTGTTATTCCTTCCACTCCAAATTAATCTCTCCTTCATTCCATCTTCTGATTTTTTCCTTTTTTTTTTGACCCTGCAAGTCACTGCAAATTTGTATTATCTTTTTCTCAGTTTTCTGACATTTTTTATTTTAATAGTATTTTGGTATTCTTTTTCTTCCTGTATAATCTTCTTTGCTTGGCTGGTTACACTGTATCGTTTGATAGGTTTCCCATGTTATCTCATTCATAGTGTGTTGCTAATTTACTGTCTTTCATTTGTGTCCCATTAGTACACCACTCAAGGTTCTATACTCCTTATTCTTGTTATCTAGATCTCATAGATTCTGCCACATGATTGTTGCTTTAATATTACTGTAAATAAGACCTATTTCATACAATTCTAAATACTACACAACACACTTCCCAGATCTCAGCCCACTTTGCAGTTTCCTGAACTCTATTATTGTAGCAGTTATCTCTATTCTTTTATACACTACTCCTATTTACTATTCTTTATTTCCACCCAACCTCAAAATCTGACCTCCCATAGCTCACAGCATTCTAGATCCAACTAACAATGCTTTCCTCCCCAATAAGAGTCTTATCTTCTTTCCATCCTTTCTAAAACATGGCTAGTGGGGTGGAAGATCATGGTTAACACTATACATAGCCAAAGATCTCCTATCTCTCCTCTATTGGCTGCTACTGTAAATATCACAGAATACTGTCTTGCTGTCTTAAACCATTTTGCCTTACTCCTCCAACTGATCACAAAAAAGAGTAGGAGGAAGCTGTGAACACCAGGATACCCAAAGAAGACTGCACCACTGAATCTCACAGGTATTCTATGACAGAAGTTCACACCATAAACACAGGGAACCAGAACAGATCAATTTAAGAAACAGAGGCTAATAAGAAGAGTCTCACGAACAATGAGAACACAAAGAAACAATCCCCAAGTGAAGGGAAAAAAGGAAGCCTCAGAAAGAATGCTAAATGACATAGAGGCAACTCAACTATCAGATATTGAATTCAAAACAGTGATTATCAGGAAGCTGAATGAGCTCACAATGAGCTACCAGAAACTACAGGGAAGCTACAATGAACTCACTGAAAACTATATCACCATGAAAAACAAAATAGAAACTATCAACAGGGCCTAGAGGAAATGGAGAATACAATTTCTGAACTGAAGAACACAGTAGAAGGAATGAAAAGCAGGATTGATAAAGCAGAAGATCAGATCAGTGAGCTGGAGGACAAGGTAGCAAAAAAAAAAAAAAAAAAAAACACACCCAGAAAGAGCAAGAAAAGGAAAAGGGGCTCAGAAAGAATGAAGAGGGATTAAGAGAAATGCAAGACAACATGAAACATAATAATATCCATTTAATAAGGATACCAGAAGGAGAAGAAGAAGAGCAAGGGATAGAAAACCTATTTGAAAAAGTAATGATGGAAAACTCCCCGAATTTGATGAGAGAAAAAGTCACACAAATCCAGAAAACACAGAGAGTCCCAATCAAGAGGAACCCAAAGAGGCCCCCCTCAAGACACATCATAATTAAAATGGCAAAATTTCAAGACAAAGAGAGAATATTGAAGGCAGCAAGGAAAAAACAAGGAGTAACATACAAGGGGGGGCCCAATAAGGCTAACAGCTGACTTCTCAATGGAAACACTCCAAGCCAGAAGAGAATGGCGAGAAATATTCCAAGTAATGACAACCAGAGGTCTGCAACCAAGGCTACTTTACCCAGCAAGGCTCTAAATCAAAATAGAAGGCCAAATAAGAAGCTTCCCAGACAAAAGAAGTCTAAAAGAATACACCTCCACCAAACCAGCTCTGCAAGAGATGCTAAAGGGACTGCTTTAAGGAAAGGAAGGAAACGAAAAAGAGAGAGAGAGGAACACACGTACATAAATGGCAATAAATAAGTACATATCAATAATAACCTTAAATGTAAATTGATTAAATGCTTCAATCACAAGACATAGAATAGCTGAATGGATAAGAAAACATGATCCACACATATACTGCCTACAAGAGACCCACCTCTGCACAGGCTGACAGTGAAGGGCTAGAAACTAATTTTGCAATCAAATGGTCAGGGAAAAAAAAGCCGGGGTAGCAATACTCATATCTGACAAAATAGACTTCCAAAAGAAGGCCAGAAAGAGAGACCTAGAAAGTCACTTCATAATACTCTAGGGAAGAATCCACCAAGAAGACATAAATATTATAAATATATATGCACCCAACATAACAGCATCCAAATGCATAAAGAAAATCTTAGAGGACTTCAAGAAAGACATGGACAGCAACACAATTATAGTGGGGGATTTTAACACCCCACTGTCAAATATGGACAGATCTTCAAAACAAAATATCAACAAAGATATTGTGGCATTGAACAATACTCTAGATGAAATGGACTTAACTGATACATACAGAGCCCTCCATATCAAAGAAGCTAAATACACATTTTTTTCAAATGTACACGGAACATTTTCAAAGATAGACCACATGCTAGGACACAAAACAAGCCTCAACAATTTCAAAAAAATTGAAATCATACCAAGCATTTTCTCAGGTTACAAGGGACTGAAACTAGAAACCAACCCCAAGGAAAAAAACCCAAAACACTCAAAATCATGGAGATTAAATAGCATGCTATTAAATAATGAATGGGTCAAGAATGAAATTAGGGAAGAAATCAAAAGGTTTCTGGAAACAAATGAAAATGAACTCACAACAACCCAAAACTTGTGGGACACAGTGGAGGCAGTCCTGAGAGGAAAGTTCATAGTGATACAGGTATACCTAAAAAAGATCGAAATATTTCAAACAAACAACCTAACTCTATGTCTACAGGAACTCAAAGAACAACAGCAAAGACAGCCCCAAGCAAGTAAAAGGAAGGAAATAACCAAGATCAGAGCAGAATTAAATGACATAGAGACTAAAAGCACAATTCTAAGGATCAATGAGTCCAGGAGCTGGTTCTTTGAAAAGATAAACAAAATTTGCAATCCTTTAGGCAACCTCATCAAGAAAAAAAGAGAGAAGAACCAAATAAACACAGAAATGAAAGAGATTGCAACTGATACCACAGAAATACAAAGGATTGTAAGAAATCACTACAAAGTACTGCATGCCAAGAAATTTGTAAACCTAGGTGAAATGGACAAATTTCTAGAAAAATATAATCTTCCAAAACTCAATGAAAAAGAAGCAAAAAGCCTGAACAGACCAATAACAGCAAAAGAAATTGAAGCAGTAATCAAAAAGCTCCCAACACACAAAAGCCCTGGGCCAGATGGTTTCACAGGAGAATTCTACAAAGCATTTAAGGAAGAGCTAACCCCTATTCTTCACAGACTATTCCAAAAAATCAAAAAAGATGGAAGACTGTCAAACTCTTTTTATGAGGCCAACATCATCCTAATTCCAAAACCAGTCAAAGACACAACAAAGAAAGAAAACTTCAGGCCAATATTGCTGATGAACTTTGATACTAAAATCCTCAACAAAATACTGGCAAACCGCATCCAACAATACATTAAAAAGATCATACACCATGACAAAGTGGGATGCATTCCAGGGATGCAAGGATGGTACAATATTTGCAAATCAGTAAATGTAATACATCACATAAACAAAAGCAAAGGCAAAAACTACATGATCATATCAATAGATGCAGAAGAAACATTTGATAAGGTGCAGCACCCATTTATGATAAATATACTCTGGAAAGTGGGAATAGATGGAGCATTCCTCAACATAATAAAGGCCATATATGAGAGTTACAGCCAAAATCATACTCAGTGAGCAAAAATTAAAATCTTTTCTACTAAGATCAGGAACAAGAAAAGGCTGTCCAATTTCACCACTTGTATTCAATATAGTACTGGAAGTTTTATCCACAGCAATCAGAAAGAAAAGAAATAAAAGGCATCCAAATCAGAAAGGAGGAAACAAAACTGTCACTGTTTGCAGATGACATCATAATGTACATAGAAAACCCTATAGACTTGGGCAAAAAGCTGATTGACCTAATAAATGAATTTGGCAAAACAGTGGGTCAATATCCAGAAATCAAAGGCATTTATGTATACCACTAATGAAACAGCAGAAGCAGAAATCAAGAAAAAAACATTTAAAACAGCAAAAAGAAAAATAAAATACCTAGGAATAAACCTAACCAAAGAGGTAAAAGACCTGTATTCAGAAAACAATATAACACTCAGGAAAGAAATCAAGGAAGACACAAACAAATGGAAACATATATCGTGTTCATGGATTGGAAGAATTAATATCATCAAAATGTCCATACTACCCAAAGCAATTTACACATTCAATGCAATACCTATTAAAGTACCAATGGCGTATTTCACAGACATAGAACAAACACTTCAAAAATTTATATGGAATCATAAATGACTTCAAATAGCTGCTGCAATTTTGAGAAAGAAGAGTCAAGTAGGAGAGATTACAATACCTCACACTAAACTATACTACAGGGCCACTATAATCAAAACAGCCTGGTACTGGCATAAAAACAGGCATATGGACCAATGGAACAGAACAGAGAGCCCAGAAATAAACCCAAGTCTCTATGGTCAATTAATATTTGACAAAGGAGGCAGCAACATAAAATGGAGTAAAAATAGCCTCTTCAACAAATGGTGTTGGGAGAACTGGACAACTATGTGCAAAAAGATGAAACTTGAACACCAGCTTACACCTTACACAAAAATAAATTCAAGGTGCATAAAAGACTTAAATATAAACCGTGACACCATTAAAGTCCTAGAAGAGAATGTAGGTAGGAAAATCTCAGATATTTCACACAGAAACATTTTTACTGACATGTCCTTTAGAGCAAGGGACATAAAGGAAAGAATGAACAAATGGGATCTCATCAAAATAAAAAACTTCTGCACAGCTAAAGAAAACAGTATCAAAATTAAAAGAGAACCAACTGTATGGGAAAACATATGTGCCAATGATACCTCAGACAAGGGTTTAATCTCCAAGATATATAAAGAACTTACACGACTCCACTCCAAGAAGACAAGCAACCCAGTTAAAAAATGGGTAAAGGTCTTGAACAGACATTTCTCCAAGGAGGACATACAGAGGATCCAAAGACACATGAAACGATGTTCAATATCGCTAGCTATCAGAGAGATGCCAATTAAAACCCCAATGAGATACCACTTCACGTTAGTCAGAATGGTCATTATAAACAAAGCAACAAACAACACGTGTTGGAGAGATTGTGGGGAAAAGCGGACCCTAGTACACTGTTGGTGGGACTGCAGACTGGTACAACCACTATGGATAACAGTATGAAACTTCCTCAGAAAACTAAAAATGGATCTGCCTTTTGACCCAGCAATTCCACTGCTGGGACTATATCCTACAAACCTTGAAACACCAATCCAAAGCAACCTTTGCACCCCTATATTCATAGCAGCACAATTTACAATAGCTAAGCGCTGGAAGCAACTTTTATGCCCATCAGTAAATGAATGGATCAAAAAACTATGGTACATTTACACAATGAAACTCTATGCAACAGAAAAAAAGAAGGAGCTCCTACCCTTTGCAACAGCTTGGATGGAGCTGGAAAGCTTTGTGCTAAGCGAAATAAGCCAGGCAGTGAAAAACAAATACCATATGATCTCACCTTTAACAGGAACCCTAAACAACAAAACAAAGAAACAAGAAAAATATAGTCAAAGGCACTGAAATAAAGGACAGAGTGACAGTGATCAGAGGGGAGAGAGGAGGGAATTTCAAGGGAAAATGGGAAGGGTTTCCAGGAACAAATTTAAAAGACACATGGACAAAAACTGGGGGGGGGGGGTGGCAATGGGAGGGACGTGGGGAGGGATTGGTGGATGGGCTGGAATGGGAGTAAATGGCAGAAAAGTGTACTTGAACAATGATTAAAATAAAATTTAAAAAACAGTGTAGGGTAGTTAAGACATCTGTGTACTTAGTAGTACAGACTGGCAGAAGACGGTTTTGTGAATATCAAACAGAGTATGAATATAACCGTCCATTTTCTGTAAAAAGCGCATTTCTCCCAGAATGAACAGTAATGAACTCTTTCAAAGTTAGTAATTCACACTGAAATGTGACTCCCTTGAACAAAACAGGTTTAATTAAACACCTTGAAGAGAAAAAAAAGATTCATTCTCTTCATGCCTCCTGTCCTCTCCCTGCCTTCTCTCAAAACTTTATGAAGTCTGCCTCCATGAAAGTGGTCATCCCAGGATGGAAAATTTGTAATGTCGGTATTGCTGGTAAACCAGGGATGTAGTAGACAAGAAGTTTGTCAATAGAATCAAACACAGCTGGATCACAAGTTTAGGTTTGTGCTTAAAAGTCTGTAATGTCAGGTACCCATGTATCAGTCAGAGTTACAACAACAAAACAGAAACTACTTTTAACATTGCAATCAACAAGGATAACAATACAGAAATTCTGGCCAAGATGGAGGTGCAGGTAGAAACCCTTTACTTCCTCACACAAGCAAAAGGAGGATAAAAACCAATCTAAAACCAATAAACAACCAGAAGTGCCAGAAACTCAAAGTGCATGGAACTCCAGCAACCAAAGAATTAAAGAAAAAGTCAACCAGAATAACCAGACCGGTGTGCTGAGACAAAGAAACATGGCCCAAATGAAAGGACACGGCAAAATTTCAGAATGAGAGCTAAGCGATGAGTAGATAGCCAACCTATCTGATGGATAATTTAAAGCCCTGGTAGTCAAAATGCTCACAGAACTGATTAAGCTTGGTTGAAAAATGAAAAAACAACAACAAAGGAAAGATACCCAAAATGAAATAAAGCAAAATATTCAGGGAACCAACAGTGATAGCAAGGAAACCAGGACTCAAAGCAATGATTTGGAACAAAAGGGAAAAATAAACACCCAACTGGAACAGAATGAAGAAAAAAATTTAAAAAGTGAAGAGAGACTTACGAACCTCTGGGACAACCTGAAATGTTCCAATATCTGTATTATAGGGGTGCCAGAAGGAGATAAACAACAGCAAGAAATTGAAAACTTATTTGAACAAATAATGAAGGAAAACTTCCCCAGTCTGGTGAAGGAAATAGACTTCCAGGAAGTCCAGGAAGCCCATAGAGTCCCAAAGAAGTTGGACCTGAAGAGGAACACACCAAGGCAACATTTTTATTGATTTCGCTATTACAGTTTTCTCAAGGTCATCATTGTTACCCAAGATTAAAGATAAAGAGAGAATCCTAAAAGGAACAAGAGAAAAGGAGACAGTTACTTACAAAGGAGTTCCCACCAGACTGTCAGCTGATTTCTTAAAAGAAACCTTGCAGGCATGAAGGAGCTAGAAAGAAATATTCCAAGTCATAAAAGGCAAGGACCTACATCCAAGATTATTCTATCCAGCAAAGCTATCATTTAGGATGGAAGAACAGATAAAGTGCTTCCCAGATAAGGTCAAATTAAAGGAGTTCATCATCACCTAGCCCTTATTATATGAGATGTTAAAGGGACTTATCTAAGAAAAAGAAGATAAAATGTATGAACAATAAAATGACAATCCACAACTATCAACAAATGAACCTAAAAGAAAAGAAAAACAACGAAAAGAAAAAGTAAGCAGAAAACTAGAATGGGAACAGAATCAGAGAAATGGGCATCACATGGAGGGATTTCAGTTGGGATGGGGAAAGGAAGAATGGGGAGGAAAGGTACAGGGAAAAAGAAGCATAATTGGTAGGCATAAAATGGATGGGAAGAGATAAAAATGGTATAGGAAACAGAAAATTTGAAGAACTTATATATACAACCCATGGGCATGAACTAAGGGGGGATGCTGGAGGACTGGGGGGTGCAGGATGGAGGAGGAATAAGGGAGAAAAATTGGGAAAACTGTAATGGCACAATCAATAAAAAATTCTTTGAAAAAACAAGGATGACAATACAGAGACTTGGGTACTTATATAGCTGTTGGAAGGGATGGAGGAGCAAAGATCAGAGGAAGTCACAGCTAGCTCTCAGCTTTACTGCAGCTTTTAGAGACTCAGGAAGTTGCTTCAGATCTCCAGAAACAGAACTGCAGGGACTGCCACCCACCAATAGTCACAGCTGCCAGAAGCATCATGGAGGGAGATTAGCAGAAAAACACCTGAGAGCTAATAAAAAATGCATATCTGTTGACATATCTAGGTCAACCTGCTGGTGCCTCTTTTCTTACCTTCTAACTGTTTTGCATATTCATTTTGTTAGCAGAATCTACAATGAATCTGGAATCCTGCTGGCAAGGATGTCTAGGAAATGTGGTTCCCAGACTTCTAACCTCTGAAAACCAGGAGAAGCATAGAAGGAGGTGCAAGAATGCTTAATGCCAGCACACTCTATGTCTGGCAAAACAAGGCATTATGTCCCTGAGCCTCTGTCATTATCAGTGGCGATAATAATATCCACAACTACAGCTATCACCAAAAAAAGTATGCAAAGTAATTGCCACAAAGCTCAAAGACATTTTCTTCTACTAAAATTATCATTCAATCACAGAAAACCAAAACACTTTTTAAACTGTTGAGCTAATATGGGAGAGGGGGTTGGGCAGTGCAGGGGAGAGTAATGAGGGGAAAGGGATGGCAACTGTAATTGAACAAAAATAAAAAAAATTAATAACATTCAGTGTATGCCACCACAAAAATATGTTACTCTGGCATTAGGATTATTTTGAGCTGAAGGCAATTGAAAAGAAAGAAACACAAGAAAATCTCCCTGACTTTCCTTTTCTACCAGAAAGGCAAAAAGATTCTTAACTACTAGACACAACTGTAGACACCAAAGCAATCTATATAACAAACTATACTAACTAGCCCTTATTTTCCATTAGTTTCTCCATATGTTTATCTTCCCACAATTTGTCAGCCACCGAAACTCAAAATCCTTGTCCTGTGTCTTACCACTTCTCTAAAATTTATTGTTGCTTTTTTTGTTAAAGTGTTATATAAGTCCAAGTTTTTTAACTTTTTTATTGTTGTTCAAGTACAGTTGTCTCCATTTACTCCCCACCACTCCCCCACCAGCCATCCCCACCTCCCCCTGCATCCCACCCAACCTTGGTTTTGTCCATGTGTCCTTTATAGTTGTTCCTGAAAACCCTTCCCCTTTTTCCCCCATTATCTCCTCCCACCTCCCCTCTGGTTGCTGTTGGGACAATATAAATCCAAGTTTTAACCACTGCTTTGAGTTATTCATCTCTGAATATTCCTGTGTTTATGCACAATGCACACATTAATAAATTCTGTTTATCTCTTGTTAAGTTTTCTTCTGTCAAAGTCACTTGTAGGGGCCTAACTGGAGAACTTAAAGGGGTCGAGAAAAAAGTTAAGTTTTCCCTCCCCTATAATAATAAATGTTGATTGTAAAAACTCCATCAAAGACAAAATGTGCTGCACAATTAAGGAGCTGATTTTGTTCAGGCTATTGAAATAAAGACAATGTTCATTAATGAGGAACACCTCGAAGAAGAAAGAGAACCCCCAAGTTTTTATAGAGGTAAGTAAAAGAAGGAGTCATGGGGTAAGGTGGACAGGGAGTCTTGAGGAGACCAACAAAGGGTAGAAGTGTGTCTTATCCCTGGGTACCAAGGGCAGAGTGGTTCTTTGCATTTATTCTTTTCTGGAAAGGGCTCGGGAATTTCTTAACCATTGTTTTCTAGGAACACAGGGCTCAGATGAAAGTTACTATGATCAGTCCCTCCTTTTGTTCAAGAGAAAGATCATGAGTCATTCAACAAAACTGAGGTGATCACAAACCTCCTGAATGGAGGAAGTAGGGTTTAAGAAATAGTTTCTTTAGGACTCTTGTTGGCATTTTACCTGTAAAATCAGCTAAACCATCTGTTGAGATTTGCTGGCAAAGGTAAGTTGTTTTAGGATCCCAGAGATCAAGCATTTCAAAAAAGTGATGCTTGAAGTGAAAAAGAGAAACATTGATATAAAAAGAAAAATTACTTAAAGACCCAGAGGGTTAACACTGAGGGTAAACTGTCTACAAGATTCCATGAAATGGGTGGAGGAAAATCTTCAGCTCAGGAGTAAGGAGAATTGTCGATATTTGACAAATTTCTTTCTTGGCGTCTTGACTCTGATTATTGACTTAAAGATGTTACAGAAGTTTTGGCAGGGGAAGTGTATAGCAGTTGCTTCCAGACACTGAGCATGCACCCTTTCTGGAGGCCAGGATTATGTGAGCACCAGTTGGTGAAGTAGCACAGCTCATTGACTTTCTTGAAGCTCTCAACTTGGTATGTTCATACTCTTGGTCATGTTGTCCACAGCCTTGGCTACCTCTCATATAAGGGCATGCATGACTTGAGCATTTCACTGGATTTCCATAGTGGATACCACAGTTGTTTGCTCAAGCATAATTTCAGCTCATGCTTGGTCTGCTGCCATAGTGAGTTCTTCGAGTTTTATATTAAGTCTTTGAGACTTAGCTTACAAGATTTATTCAGGTCCTGGGAGGAAAGGCTAGCTGCAAGGAAGCTCAGAGTATCAACAGGGATATGAGCAGTCAAGTTTTACTTCCTGGTGACACTGAGTCAGGCAGGAGGGAGAAAATTAGATATGGTAGTTTGCAGGGTTGTTGACTACTGTCCAAATGTTGATATTGAAAAAAAAAAAATGGAAGAATCAACAATTTGATAAGAATGGACAATCCGGGAAAAGTAGCAGGATCCAGGCTCATTTGCAGGAAGGAACCAAAACTGATTTTTCCAGAGGAAGTGGAAGTCAATCAAACCTCTGTCAGACAAGTAGAGCTTGTCTATGTATCAGTCAGCTGAAATTTACAAAGAAATGTAAAATATTTCAAAGATATTAAACAGCATCAGAATCTGATAACCCAGAAAGGTGTGCTATAAAAGAAGCAGAGTTATCCATTGAAACAAAATTTTTCTCTGCAATATTCAAAAGTATTTATGCTGTCGTGAAGGGAGACAACTGTACTTAAACAGCAAAAAATAAATAAATAGAGTTCCAGCCAAAATGGAGGCACAGGCAGAAATGCTTCACTTCCTCACACAACCAAAAGAAGAATAACAACCAATTTAAAAACATAGAACAACCAGAACTACCAGAAAAAAACATTTGCATGGAAGCCCAACAACCAAGGAGTTAAAGAAACATGCAACCAGACTATAGGAAGGGCAGAGATGGGCAGTCACGAAGAGAGGACTTGAGGCAAGGCAGTGACTGGAGGACCAGGGTGTGCAAGGCAGTAGCTTGGCAGTGAGGGCAATCCTGTATTCACATGCAGACAAGCCCAAGGGAACAACGGGGGAAGCAAGACAGACCGCAAAACCCAGGATTTCAGCGCGGAGAAGTAAAGACTCAAATCCCCAGGCAATAGAAAATCTGTGGGGGTTGTGGCAGCAGGGGAAACTCCTAGCCTCACAAAAGAGTTTGTGGAGAGACCCACAGGGTCCTAAAATGTACACAAACCCACCCACCTGTGAATTAGCACCTAAAAGGGCACAATCTGCTTGTGGGAAGCAAGAGAAGTGACAGAAGGTGGGACAACAGCAGAGCAAGCTGCATTGTGTGGTCTTTGACCCCTTCCCCACATACAGTGCTACAAAGGAGCAAAGAGGGTTGCCCCTCCCTAGGAAATACCTAAGGCTCTTCTCTTACCACATAACAGGTGCACTGAGGCAAGCAAATATAGCCCAAATGAAAGAACAGATCAAGGTTCCAGAGAAAGAACTAGTTGAGAAGGAGATAGACAACCTGTCTGATGCAGAGTTAAAAACATTGGTAATCAGAATGTTCACAGAAATGGGTGACTATGGTTGCAAAATGAAGGAAGAAATAAAGGCTACACAAAGTGAAATAAAGGAAAATATACAAGGAACTGACAGTTAAGGTAAGAAAACTGGGACTCAAATGATTTGGAACAACAGGAAGAAATAAGCATCCAGGCAGAACAGAATGAAGAAAAAAGAATGCAAAAAAAAATGAGAGACTTAGGAACCTCTGGGACAACTTTCAATGTTCCAACATCTGAATCATAGGGGTGCCAGAAGGAGAAGAAGAGCAAGAAATTGAATACTTATTTGAACAAATAAAGGAAAATTTTCCCAATCTGTTCAAGGAAATAGACTTCCAGGAAGCCCAGGAAGCCCAGAGAGCCCTAAAGAAATTGGACCCAAAGAAGCACACACCAAGGCACATCATAATTACATTACCCAAGCTTAAGGATAAGGAGAGAATCTTAAAAGCAGCAAGAGAAAAGGAGACAGCTACCTATAAAGCAGTTCGCATAAGAATATCAGTTGATTTCTCAAAAGAAACCTTGCAGGCAAGAAGGGGCTAGAAAAAAGTATTCAAAGTCATGAAAGGCAAGGACCTACATCCAAGATTCCTCTATCCAGCAAAGCTACCATTTAGAATGGAAGGGCAGATAAAGTGCTTCCCAGATAAGGTCAAGTTAAAGGAGTTCGTCATCACCAGGTCTTTATTACATGAAATGTTAAAAAAGACTTATCTAATAAATAGAAGATCAAAAATATGAACAGTAACATGACAACAAACTCAGACTATCAACAAATGAACTTGAAAAACAAAAATAAAAACTAAGCAAACAACTAGAACAGGAACAGAATCACAGAAATGGAGATCACCTGGAGGGTTATCAGTGGGGAAGGGGTGCGGGGAGAATGGGGGAATAGGTACAGGGAATAAGAAGCATAATAGGTACGTACAAAATAGGTAGGGATAGGTTAAGAATAGTACAGGAAATGGAGAAGTCGAAGAATTTATATGTACAACCCATGGACATGAACTGTGGGGGGCAGAATGCTGGAAGGTGAGGGGGGCAGTGCAGGGAGGAAGAGGATAAAGGGGAGGAAAAATTGAAACAATTTTCATAGCACAATCAATAAAATATAGTTTAAAAATCAATAAAACCAAAGGATAAATAAAATAATATAATATAAAATAAAATGTTCCCAAAGAAAGGTTCTAGAGGTAAGGGACATATTTGCAGAAATGTAATGTATTGTTCACTTAAATTGTTCAGGTTACTTAACCAAATTTTGGCAATGAAACGAGTTGTCACAAAAATCAGTTTAAGTAATTTGACCAATAAATAAATAATAAAATAGCATTCCCTTACCAGCCCTGTGAACATTTGTTATATTGCTGAGATTATACTGAATATTCAATTCAATATTTTGATTTGTTTATATGTGCTTTCCCCCTTACTTGAAAAGGAATTCTTTAGAAGCGAAAAATGTTATATATGTGGAGACTATCACATCATTCTGAAAACAGAATCTATTTTCAATGCCAAGAATCAACAAAGTTTAAAAATCAATGGGATATACTAAGAACACTAAAACACCAATACAAAAGAACCTTTGCACCCTGATGTTCATAGCAGCACAATTTACAATACCTAGGTGCTGGAAGCAACCTAGATGCCCATCAGTAAATGAATGGATCAAAAAACTATGGTACATTTACACAATGGAATTCTATGCAGCAGAAAGAAAGAAGGAGTTCATACCCTTTGCAACAGCATGGATGGAGCTGGAAAGCATTATGCTAAGTGAAACAAGCCAGGCAGTGAAAGACATATACCACATGATATCACCTTTAACAGGAATCTAAACAACAAAACAAACTAGCAAAATATAACCAAAGACACTGAAATAGGGGATAGTCTGACAGTGGCCAGAGGGGAGAGAAGAGGGAATTTCAGGGGGGAATGGGTAGGGATTACAGGAACAAATTTGGAGGACACATGGACAAAAACTAGGGGTGGGGGGTAATGGGGGAAGGGGGGAGGGTTGGGTGGGTGGGCTGGAATGGGAGTAGGGGGAGAAAACTGTACTTGAACAATGATTAAAATAAAAAAAAATCAATGGGATATAAGTTGGGAAATACAGAGAAAGGAAATTATACCATAAAAGGCCAAATATTTCTATAATAGGCTCTCATAAGTTAATTTTCACATACTTATTTTTGCATCCCTCCAGTAGGAAAAGAGACAGCAGCTCTGAGAAGCCCTTCATTGAAGTACAGGAATGAGTGTGTTGTGATCCTAATTGGAAACAGTTTTGTCCGCCTCAGTGAAAGGAGAAGCTGAAGAAACATAGTAGTCATTGTTCCTGCTAATTTGATGTTATGCTTCAATACAGGGTTGTAAAACTATGCCTCTTGGGTGAAATCCAACTTTTGGGGAGCAAAAACCCTTTTTCTCTACCCTCTTATGTGCAGTGCTTGTAGGCCTGCAAATTAAACTGACAAAAGGCAGACTAGCAAGAAAAAAAAGATTTTTATTTACACAGGTTTTTAGTAGTTCACAGACAAATGTGACTAAAGAAGGGGGTTAGGATTTGGAGCTTATAAATTATTTCAATAGAGAATGGGGAAGGCCAGAGGGGTACATCTAGGAGAACAAATGAATTCTTAGAAGGGGAAGGAGAGAGGACACTAATGAAAACATGAATGGCATTTTTTTTTCTATAACTCGATTTCTCTTTTTTATTAGCATGAAATCTCTAAGACCCTGAAGCATTATTGTGCTTCTGTATAGCATGAATAAAGATAAACAATTTTTTTCAATTTGTACACATTTTGGTCTCCACTTTTCTCATCACTTAAGTTCTAGACAGTTTTTTAAATGTATTGCTTTGTGACTATTTTAAATGGAAAAAATTGTCTTTTAGTCCTTTATAACAACAGAATGCACATTTTGGAAATATAAATAGATCCTTAGGAGAATAAATGTGAATTATGGTACTTTTGTGATAATGTGTGTTTGGGTGTGGTATCAGCTTCTCTCCTAGAGAAGTGAAGATTAGAGTTGCTCCTGGGGAGGGATTTATGACAATTTAGTTCTTTATTTAATTTTAGTTTTTATTTTTAATATATTTTATTAATGATGCTATTACAGTTGTCCCATTCCCCCCCTTTATTCCCCTCTGCCCTGCACACCCCTCCCACTCACATCCTCCCCCCAGGTTCATGTCCATACGTCACACATATGTTCTTTGACTTCTACATTCCTATACTATTCTTAACCTTGCCCTGTCTATTTTGTACCTACCATTTATGCTTCTTATTCCCTGTACCTATTCCCCCATTCTCTCACTCCTCCTCCCCACTGATAACCCTCCATGTTATCTCCATTTCTGTGATTCTGTTCCTGTTCTAGTTGTTTGCTTAGTTTTTATTTTTGTTTTTCAGGTTCAGTTATTGATAGTTGTAAGTTTGCTGTCATTTTACTGTTCATATTTTTGATCACCTTCTTTTTCATAGATAAGTCCCTTTAACATTTCATATAATAAGGGCTTCCTGATGATGAACTCAATTAACTTGACCTTATCTGGGAAGCACTTTATCTGCCTTTCCATTCTAAATGATAGCTTTTCTGGATAGAGTAACCTTGCCTTTCATGACTTCAAATACTTTTTTCTAGCCCCTTCTTGCCTGCAAGGTTTCTTTTGAGAAATCAGCTGAGAGTCTTATGGGCACTCCTTTGTAGATAACTGACTCCTTTTCTCTTGCTGCTTTTAGGATTCTCTCCTCATCCTTAACCTTGGGTAATGTAATTATGATGTGCCTTGGCGTGTGCTTCCTTGGATTCAACTTCTTTGGGGCTCTGAGCTTCCTGGACTTCCTGGGAGTCTATTTCCTTTGCCAGAATGGGGAAGTTCTCTTTAATTATGTTTTCAACTTCTTGCTCTTCCTATTCTCCTGGCACCCCTATGATTCAGATGTTGGAACATGGAAAGTTGTCCCAGAAGTTTCTAAGCCTCTTCTCATTTTTATTCATTCTTGTTTCTTCACTGTGTTCAGTTTGAATGTTTAGTTCTTTGTTTTGGTCCAAACTGTTTATTTCAGTCCCAGTTTCTTTTCAGTCGCTGTCAGTTCCCTGTACATTTTCCTTTATTTCACTTAGCATAGCCTTCACTTTTTCCTCCATTTTGTGACCATACTCAACCAATTCTGTGAGCATCCTGATTACTAGTGTTTTGAACTGTGCATCTGGTAAGTAGGCTATCTCTTCATCACTTAGTTGTATTTTGGGGGGGACTTAGATCTGTTCTTTCATTTGGGCCCTTTTTTTTCTAGGCATGCTTGTTATATAGTAAGGAGCAGATCCTTAGGTATCCACCAGGGTGAGGCAACCCACATCACTGTGTTGTAGCACTGTGTGTGTGGGAGGGGTCCGAGAGGGGACAACGCTGCTTGCTCAGGTCTCTGCCGGTTTTCAGTCACGTCCACCATTACCCACAAGCAAATTGGGCCTTCTGGTGCTGATTCCCATGTGGGTGGGTATGTGTACATTCTAGGACCTTGTGGGTCTCTCCAGCAAACTCTCCTGTGAAGCTGGGAATTTCTCCTGCCACCTCAACCCCCACAGATTTTTTCAGTCAGAAGTTTTGCAGCTCTATTTCACTGCACTGGATCCCTGGGTTTCTTGTTCTGTCTCACTCACCAGTTCTTTCTCCCGGTGTATTCGCATGCAAATGTGGGACCGCCCGGTCTGCCAGCCACCTCCTTGCCTGCCCTGGTCCTTCAGCCGCAGCCTTGCCACGCATCCTTTCTGCCCTGGCTGTCTGTCTCCACCCCCCTACTGGTCTGGATGAATGTTTTTTCTTTAACACCTTGGTTGTCAGACTTCCATACAGTTCAATTTTCTGTCAGTTCTGATTGCTTTTTGTTTGTAAATTTGTTGTTGTTCTTCTTTTGGTTGTGCAAAGAGGCACAGTGTATATACCTACACCTCCATCTTGGCTGGAAATACAATTTAGTTTTCTTGGGAGGCTCTGCTTTTAGGCAGACTGGAAGCATGGAAGGGGGAATTTGAGGTGTGGATTATAGTAGATAACTTCCCTGCTTCCCTCTGCTGAAGGACAGTCCAAGATTTCACAGTTCCAAGTTGTGAGCTTCATCTAGATAAGTCTGCTAAAATAATTATTTTTAAAATGATTTAAATCAGCTATTGTCAGTCTGATTTTGAGACTTCTCAGCCAAAAAAATAATTTTAAGCACTGTGATGATATCTTTAACAGTTTCGAAGCCTATATTTTCCATTTTAATTCAAAACAGTAATATCAGCTATACAACACACTTTTAGGAATGGGATAGATTAGCAAATAAAAAATGTAGCACTCAGTTCTTAAGACATGGTAAATGAATGTTGGATTGACTTATTTTTATTTTTCATACTGATGTTTTGTCTTTCTCTAGGTCAGAGAGAGCTCCTCTGATTTTTATAATGAAATTTTCCATGCTGAGAGAGTTAATCATTTTGTTGTCTTTTGAATATCTGTGAAAGAAGAGGCTAGGCTGTAAAGCCTCGGGAGTAAAGAATCAGAGTTGCTTAAAGGAAGGACTCAGAAAGAAATTAGCAACTCCTAACTGTAACTTGCTAGTCATGTTAGCCTCTATACAGTTAGCTTGACAGATTAGTTAGCCTGTCAATGCCTTTGTCTCTTTGCTTTAAAATAGAAGTAAAAATACCTATCTCATATTATTGCCTATTCTCATGAGAATTCAATGATAAAATGCAGGTAAAGCAGCTGGTGTGGGGTCTGGCCTATAGTAAATGTCAGCTATGGTTATATCAGGTGTGCTGAGCCCTTGGTTCATGGGCAGGGTTGCTGTTGATGCAGACTGGTACCCTGTGTACCTCTCTCTACTCAGTGAACACAGAAGATTCCCATTTCTGTTTTTTGAACATCATTAGTGTAATGAAGCAGCATCTTAGTGTGCAAGTGGGAAATTCCTTTTAGAGATGTTTTTCTTTATATTCTCATTTCCTCTTTTAAAGATACTGTTAATTCTTTTGTCTCTTTTGGGGAAAGTGTTTAAGTATGTTAAGAGAAGATTTTTTCTTGACAAGTTTGATTTTTTTTTACTTCCCAGGAGGTTTCTGTTTCCATATTTCCAAGTATAGCTAATCACTCTTGCTTAAATTAAGCCCAGATATTCAGACGGTGAATTTGAGGTTAATGTCAGGATGAGATAGCTAATGACTAATGTTTCATAACACTCTGTGGTGAGCTTATATGTCTTCCCTATGGACATTTTAACAACTTGATTATAGTCATCCCCTCCCACTGCCACTTTCTACCTTCCAAGTTTGGGGTTAACCTTCTATGAGTATTTACATCACCAGGTGATATAAAAAGGAATGCTTTCCAAATTTCACAAAAACTTAACCAATAGGTATGTGTATATAAATATATATGAAGAGTTTTATTGCTGGAATTGGCCTTTATGGTTATGGAAGCCAAGAAGTCCCATGACCTGCAGTCTGTAAGCTGGAGGACCAGGAGAGTTGGTAGTATATATAATTCAGTCTCAGTTCAAAGGCCTGAGAACCAGGAACACTGATGTCCAAGGTCAATAGAAATAGATGTCTCTTCTCAAGCAAAGAGCAAACTTGCCTTTCTTCCACCTTTTTGTTCTAACCCCAAACCTCAATGATTGGATGATACTCACCCACATTGGTGAAAGTGATTTTTTTTACTCTGAGTACTAGTTCAAATGCTAGCCTCTTTGGCAACACCCTCACAGACACATCCAGAAATGTTCTGCAGCTTATCTGAGCATCCCTTAGCCCAGTCAAGCTGACACCAAATTAACCATCACAATTGGCCACCTATCTGAAGTGTTGTCCACTTTCAGTGTGTGAGCAAGATTGTCCACTTTCAGTTTTGTGAGCAAGATTTTCCTAAACTAAGTAGCTAATTGTCAATATAGAAAATAAGGCCTTTTCTCATCCCTTCACTATTTCCATCAGTGCAAGAAAAGTGGTGGTAAAATATGTAAGCAAAAGGAACCTGTTTTGTTAGGTTGTTTTAGAATGCACTCTCTTTAGTTTCCTGGGTTCTTTTGGCCTGGTTTGCATGAGATTTAAGGACTTGTGAGCCAACATGTTGGGGCTATTTGCTATGGGCAGGTACTTGTATTCTTGGCCTTATGATATGAGGAGTGTGGGAGGGCAGATCAAGGACTGAGGTCCTGCAACTTGTATCATTGAATGCTGGAAACTCTGGTCCAAGCCAAAAAATTAAAAGGAGAAAATGACTCTGAATGCCAGAATTTTGTCTTCAACTAAAATTAATCATTAATCATTTTTCCAGAATTGGAGAAATAATTGACACAAACAATCCATGTAGGTGTCAGTTGACTTTCAGAGCAAAGTTGTTACCTATGTGTTTTCCTCATTACATTTTCAGAGAAATGACAAATTCTACCATTCTGGAGAGCATCAGCCTTTGTGATAAATAAAAGTATGTGTCTAGAGCAATGCTAGAGGAATTTTCATGTCTCATGCCTATTTTGAATTTAGAATACAGTATGTTTGAGGATGGTTAGCTGTGAGGGGGAAGTTGTAAACTGCTCCCTGCCCATCCCTTAACTCTATTATTTTGAGCTTGCTATTCAGGAGGAATTCTTGGTATGATTAGGAACAGAAAGTAACTGTTCATTCTTACTTGTATTAATTAAGCTTTTATATTATTCTCATAACTGAATTTTAAAACTAACATTAACTGGTCTATTGTAACAATGTATGTTTTAATTCTCTCTTCCCAATTGATTTCATTTGCATTTTTCTCTCTCATGAATATTCTTTGAGAATAACATCTCTACTAAAAACTCTTTATCCTTCCAGGTACCTTTGTATAAATGAACTAAACCTGTGTTTAACTTAACAAAACACTTCAGTTCATTTGTTTAACTGTATGAAAATAGCTTTCTCTTTCTTACTGTGAAATAATCCTTTTGTCATCTCTTTGATTTAATATCAAGCCTTCTTATTAATTTCTTTGTTATTATGTAAAAGCCTAATTAATGACCCACAGAAAGTTATTCATGGGAGTGAAAAAAACTGACCTTGTCAAAGGTGCTTTAGTGGAAGAAACGTGACATCTTCCCCACATGTAGTTAGGTTTGGACATACTGGTTTATGTGCTCTGAGACCTAATATTCTTGTTTTGCTTTTAAATTTGAGTTTTTACAGTCTGTAAACAACCACCTCAGCTCATTCATACATAACACACATGCATACAGGCTCACAGAACACAAATCAGTTTATTTAGTTAATGAAATTAAGCAATTGGATACTTAGGTTTTTCAAAGATGAATCAGGTTGCTGACACTTAGTGGGGGAAAGCTGTTACACAATTAGTTTTTTCTCAAATCCATGCATGAGACAGCAGGTCCTACAAGTCCATACCAGACATCCTGACTCTTGCTGATACATGTTGCAGATTTCGGCAACAGAAAGCCTTTAGTCAAGGATGCTATGATAATGCCTCAAGCAACTGTGGAATGGTGGTTCTGGGAACTAGAGATAGATATATTCTTCTTGTGGTCATTTATTGGTCTACAGAAACAACATACTGAATAGTTGCTTGAGTACATAAGTCCTTGTTTGTAGAAGACATCATGAAGTATTCTCTCAAAAGAGGGAATTTAAAAAATAAAAAAAAGGTTAACTATGTAATAAAAGGGAACTATGCTAAAATCTCTTGCACATATTTTTGTAGATATTTAACTTAAATATTGACATTTTAGATGACCACATATAGAGAACAACCACTAGCAATATTATTGAGATTACATTTATATTTCTATTATTAATTTTAGCTAAAATTTTAAAGATGAGTTCTCTTTAGCTTATCTTAGTAATACTGCCTGTGACTAATATAGTCACAGAATGACAGGTTATTACCTGGCAAAAATATTATTACCTTTCTCAGTTCATTCCAATAATCAATGATACTTTCTGAGCACCTACTATAGTTAGTACATTGAAGAATACAGTTCAGGAGTTTTTCCTGTTCCCTGTTCCTATTCTTTTCTGTCTCACTTCTTCATTTATTTCTGTCCTGACCACCTATAATGCCCTCTTCTCTATATGTCTATATCCTACCCATGGCCTTAGACCCAGGTCAAGTGTGTTCTTACCAAACCATTTCCAAACTACTTCAGGGCTCAGTAATTTCTCCTTTCTATAAATTCTCAAGCAGTTAATTAATTACTGGCAACATTTCTTCCACTGTGGTATATTTTTGTTTTGTTTCATTTGCCTAAATAAATAAGAAACTCCTTGGGCAATGTGAAGTGAAGGACAGGGACAATGTCTTATATTTGTATTCCTCACAGTGACTTACTGGAAGTGCATTGCTCTTGAGAAGTGATTTAAAAATTCAGAGAAGATGGTGATCTCTAGGGATAATGTCAAGGAAGGGTTCAAGGAGGTGAGATTTGATCTGTACTTAGAAGAGTAGGCAAGATTTAGGTAAGGAGAGAAGGTGAAGATCATATTTCAAAGGGGTATTGATTGGAGACAAAGTATGAGTGAAGTTGAGGACTTAGAATGCATCAGAAATGTATATGTGCTTGAAGCTGTTAAAGCTGTCTAGGAGATGGATGAGTTATGAAACATACTGATGTATTAGCCCCTGAAGCACACCGTAGAGTATTTAACTCCAGAAAAATAGTGCAGAACAAGTGATGCACCATGCATCTATTTCTCATTAACTAATTTTCTTCTTATAAGACAGGCTCTACTCTATTTAACTTTCCTGGTACATATCTTTTTTCTAATTTTTTCCACCCGGATTTAAAGTATTATTTACTTAGACTATTCAGTAAGAGATTTAAAGTTCTTCCATTTTATCACAGGAAAAACTAGAAATGACCCTCTCATGATGATAAAAAGTCCTTTGAATGACATATCCTAGAAGAGCCGTCAAGTTCTAGTTAAGGGAACACAGAACGTAGAAACAATTATTGACCAGTAAACAATCTTGCCCATCCATTCCTACTGGGAAAATAAGGCTTTTCATAATATTAAAATAGAGCATGAAGTTTTATTTTCCTCTTGCCTTGAGCACCATGATGAAGAATGCCTATGAACTGTTCAGAATAGTTATATTAACACTTAGGTAGTGTAGGATTAGGAGAAACATGGGATTTGAAAAATACAGCCATTTTTTAATCAATAATTTTTCACTCACTAAGTTAAGGAAATTGCTATGTAGATTTGGCAACATGAATTGAGCCATAAATTCACTGATGCCAGGAAAATCTGAAGGTAGTTATAGGTTTTATGATATAGAATAAAATTTTATTCAATTGTATACCACAAATTAAAATTTTTATGATACTAGAGAATGAGAGATTAAATACTCAAGAGAATGAAAAATATTAAATATTTTCAATTGCTTATTATTAAGGATGTTGAAATTATAAATATATTGCCCTGGCTGGTGTGGCTCAGTGGATTGAGCACCAGCCTGGAAACCACAGGTCACTGGTTAGATGCCCAGTCAGGGGACTTGCCTGGGTTAAGGGTCAGGTCCCCAGTAGGGGGCACATGAGAGTCAACCACACATTGATGTTTCTCTCCTTCTCTTTCTCCCTCCCTTCCCCTCTGTCTAAAAATAAAATAAAATCTTTTAAAAATTGCAAATAGATATGATCTAATCCTTGAAGTAGAGCCCCTAAAGATTTTTCCTATTGAGAATTTTGTTAATATACATAAATCGAATGACAGTAATATATTTTGTCTTTCATTTGTTCATTTATTCATTTATCCAACAAATGTTTATTGAGCACTTAGGATGTGCCAGGTGATCTGTTCTAGGATCTGGGCAAATAGTGATAAATAAGAAAAAGAATGTGCTCTATGAAGCTTATATCTAATAAAGAGACAAGTAAAAGAGAAAGCCAATATATATGTAGTATAAAGTTACTACTGTATATTATTTACTTATAAAGAAGACTAGAAAAAATTGAGGGGCTAGAGTATTTTACAAAACAAGGGAAAAGGATAATATCTGATAGAGTGGTGAGGGAAGACCTCTTTGAGATGATTACATTTGACGTGGACAACTGAATTGTGAAGTTTTATTGAACATTTCATGATCATATTGGGGAAAGCCAAAGCATTTATAATATTCCCCTATATTAACTTAGTATATCTGTTCACTCAATCAGATTTTTTCAGTGAAGTTTCATACTTTCATATAGGTCTTATCTATTTCTTGTGAAAATAATTCTTAGGTTGTAAAAATAGGTTTGCTTCCTTGCCCTGGATGATGTGGCTCAGTGAATTGAGTGCTGCCCTGTTAATCAAAGACTCACCGGTTTGATTCCCAGTCAGGGCACATGCCTGGGTTGCAGGCCAGGTCCGTAGTAGGGGGCACTCAAGAGGCAATCACACATTGATGTTTCTCTCCCTCTCTTTCTCCCTCCCTTCCCCTCTCTAAAAATAAATAAATAAAATATAAAAAAATAAAAGTTTCACTTAAAAAACTAGGTTTCTGTTGTAAATGCATTATTTTGTTATTAGTTTATATCTGGTTATAGTTAGCATAGGAAAGCTATTAATAGCCCTACCTGGTGTGGCTCAGGGGATTCAGCACTGGCCTGTGAACCAAAGGGTCACTCATTCAATTCCCAGTCAGGGCACTTGCCTAGGTTGTGGCCAGGTCTCCAGTAGGGGGCACAAGGAGAGGCAACTACACATTGATGCTTCTCTCTCTCCCTTTGTCCCTCTCTGCCATTCTCTCTAAAAATAGATAAATAAAATCTTTAAAAAATAAATAAGAATTAAAAAATAAAATAAGAATCTTTCTACACACTACCCCCCCAAAAGAAAGGTATTAATAATTTTTTTATATTTATCTTTTATCTTACATATCTTATATAAGACACTCAACTTAATAGGTCTGCCTTGGGAAGAGACAAACGTATCACTTCCTTTTAAAAATTGTGTTAGCACCAATTCAAAAGAACCTATGCATCCCTATGTTCATAGTAGCATTATTTACAATAGCCAAGTACTGAAAACAGCCTAAGTGCCCAACAGTAAATGTGTGGATCAAAAAACTGTGGTACATTTACATAATGGAATACTACACAGCAGAAAAAAAGAAAGAATTCCTACCCTTCATGACAGCATGGATGGAAATGGAGACTATTATGTTGAGTTAAATAAGCCAGGCAGTGAAAGACAAATACCATATGATCTCACCTATAAGTGGAACCTAATCAACAAAACAAACAAGCAAACAAAAAAGAACCAGAAACATGGAAATAAAGAACAAACTGACAGTGACCAGAGGGGAGACGGGAGGGGATGTTGGGGGAAAGAAGAGGAAGAGTGAAGTCAAGGAACATTACAAAGGACCTATGGATAAGGATAATGGGGAGAGGATTGTCTTTGGCAACAGGGGTTGGATGGGGCAAGGGAGAGCAATGGAGGGGAAATTGGGACAACTGTAACTGAACAGCAATAAAAAAATAAAATAAAAATTGTATTAGCTATATCTTCTAGGGCAATATGGAATATTGCCAGTCATAATGATGATCTTTTAAAAAATTCCTGACATTCATAGGAATCCTGATAACAATTGTTCCACCACTAAGTATGATGCTTACTGTAGCTTTCTTATATAAACCTTTTTTTAAAGTTGAGGAAATTTCTCTTTATTATTTGTTTACTAATAGGTTTAACAAAAATGAGTATTCAATTTTACCATATGTTTTTTTAAATTATTTTAATTGTTGTTCAAGTACAGTTTTCTGTCTTTTACTCCCACCCCAGCCCACCCACCCATCGCTCCTCACCTCCTTCCCATTTCCACCCCACCTAGTATTTGTCCATGTGTCTTTTATATTTGTTCCTGTAAACCCTTCCTTTTTTGGTGACTTTTAATGCCAACATAAGATTTTTTCTCATTTAATCTATTTATGTGAACTATTAGGTTAATTTTTTGATGCTGAAACACTCCCACTTTCATGGGATAAACCCTTTTTGGTCAGAGTGGTTTGATTCTGGAATGTATTTGGTAAAGTGATCTACATTGTTGTCTAGATTCATTAGTGAAATTGGTACATAATTTTGTATGTGTGTGTGTGTGTGTGTGTGTGTGTGTGTGTGTGTGTCATGTGCTCACCTTGTCTGGTTTTGATGTCAGAGTTATAAAAGCCACTGAAAATGAGCTGTGCAACTTTCAGTGTTTTCCTTTCCAGATTTAAATTGGAGTCTTAACTGTCCTTGAAGTTTTGATAGAACTTTACCCTAAGATCATCTTTGTGTGCTATCCTTGTTTTAAAGAGGGTAGTGCTTTGAGTAACTTCAAATTTTCTTATGGTTATTAGATAACATGTTCTGCCTCATCTTCAGTGAATATTTGTGAATTGAATGGGAAAGAATATTAGTAAGCATATAAACAGAAAAAAGATTGGTAACTAAAATATATAAAGAATACTTATTTTCTTTAATCTAGTTTTATTTGTTCTAACTGTTCTTATGTTTTAAAAAATATTTATTAGAAGCTGAAATCCATATTACCAAATTGACAATTATAATTTTTCTCTTGGAAGAAAAAAAAGGGGTGTGAGGATGTATATTCTATATGTTTTGACATAATGGTTTTTTGTATTTACTCATAAGTATTTCATAATTTCAGTTTTAATATCCTCTTTAACTTGGGTCATTTAGTAGAGTTTTAAATTATTTATAGTTTCTAAATGGATAAGACTCTTTTGGCTTTCCTTTTGTTGTTAATGTCTAATTTTATTGTATGTTGGGAAAGAATGGGTCTATTTGAGATTCACTGTGATTTTGAAATTTATCGTGGTCTATATGAATGATGCTTATAGGGTTGTGCAGTATACAGCTTATACAACCATACATACAAAGGCTATGACCCATAGGCTCTATTCAGCTACTGGTGATGTTTAGAACTTATACCATGTCCTAAAAACTCTTTCATGAAGAGTTTTTTTCAATGAATTAGTTCCCAGTATTTAGTATCAGATTTCACATAATTTGGATATCAGCATATTACTATACACAAGTAGTATAATTGAGTCCTAGATTTGGCCATTTCTCAAAGGAACCCTTATTTCTTTCTTTTTCTTTTTTTTAAATTTTATTTTAATCATTGTTCAAGTACAGTTTTCTCCCTTTTACTCCCAATCCAGCCCACCCTCCCAACCGTCCCCACTTCTCTCCCATTACCACCCTCCCCCTAGTTTTTGTCCATGTGTCCTTTAAAATTGTTCCCGTAAACCCTTCCCATTGTCAACTGAAATTCCCTCTTCTCTCCCCTGTGGTCACTGTCAGCCTGTCCTCTATTTCAGTGTCTTTGGTTATATTGTGCTTGTTTCTTTGTTTTGTTGTTTAGGTTCCTGTTAAAGGTGAGATCATATGGTATTTGTCTTTCACTGCCTGGCTTGTTTCGCTTAGCATAATGCTTTCCAGCTCCATCCAAGCTGTTGCAAAGGGTATGAGCTCCTTCTTTCTTTCTGCTGTATAGAATTCCATTGTGTAAATGTACCATAGTTTTTTGATCCATTTATTTACTGATGGGCATCTTGGTTGCTTCCAGCATCTAGCTATTGTAAATTGTGCTGCTATGAACACCGGGGTGCAAAGATTCTTCTGGATTGGTGTTTTAGTATTCTTAAGGTAGAGTCCCAGCAGTGGAATTGCTGGGTCAAAAGGCAGATCCATTTTTAGTTTTCTGAGGAAGTTTGATACTGCTTTCCGTAGTGGTTGTACCAGTCTGCAGTCTCACCAATAGTGCACTAGGGACCCCTTTTCTCCACAACCTCTCCAACACTTGTTGTTTGTTGCTTTGTTTATGACGGCCATTCTGACTGGTGTGAAGTGGTATCTCATTGTGGTTTTAATTTGCATCTCTCTGATAGCTAGCGATATTGAACATCGTTTCATGTGTCTTTGGATTTTCTGTATGTCCTCCTTGGAGAAGTGTCTGTTCAAGTCCTTTGCCCATTTTTTAATTGGGTTGCTTGTCTTCTTAGAGTGGAGTCGTGTAAGTTCTTTATATATTTTGGAGATGAAACCCTTGTCTGAGGTATCATTGGCAAATATGTTTTCCCATACAGTTGGTTCTCTTTTAATTTTGATACTGTTTTCTTTAGCTGCGCAGAAGCTTTTAATTTTGATGAGATCCCATTTGTTTATTTGTTCCTTTATGTCCTTTGCTCTAGGGGACAAGTCAGTAAAAATGTTTCTGTGTGAAATATTTGAGATTTTCCTACCAAAGTTCTCCTCTAGGACTTTAATGGTGTCACATTTTATATTTAAGTCTTTTATCCACCTCGAATTTATTTTTGTATATGATGTAAGTTGGTGCTCGAGTTTCATTTTTTTTGCACGTGGCTGTCCAGTTCACCCAACACCATTTGTTGAAGAGGCTATTGTTACTCCATTTTATGTTGCTGCCTCCTTTGTCAAATATTGATTGGCTGAAGAGACTTGGGTTTATTTCTGGGCTCTCTGTTCTGTTCCATTGGTCTATGTGCCTGTTTTTATGCCAGTACCAGGCTGTTTTGATTACAGTGGCCTTGTAGTATAGTTTAGTGTGAGGCATTGTGACCCCTCCTACTTTATTCTTCTTTCTCAAAATTGCAGCAGCTATTCGGGGTCATTTATGATTCCATATAAATTTCTGAAGTGTTTGTTCTATGTCTGTGAAATATGCCATTGGTACTTTAATAGGTATTGCATTGAATGTGTAAATTGCTTTAGGTAGTATGGACATTTTGATGATATTAGTTCTTCCAATCCAAGAACACAGTATATGTTTCTTTCCATTTGTTTGTGTCTTCCTTGATTTCTTTCCTCAGTGTTATGTAGTTTTATAAATACAGGTCTTTTACCTCTTTGGTTAGGTTTATTCCTAGATATTTTATTTTTCTTTTTGCTATTTCAAGTGGGATTTATTTCTTGATTTCTGCTTCTGCTGTTTCATTGTTGGTGTACAGAAATGCCTTTGATTCCTGATTATTAACTTTGTATCCTGCTGTTTTGCCAAATTAATTTATTTGGTCAAGCAGTTTTTTGGTGGAGTCTACAGGATTTTCTATGTACACTATCATGTCATCTGCAAACAGTGACAGTTTTGTTTCCTCCTTTCTGATTTGGATGCCTGTTATTTCTTTTCTTCTCTGATTGCTGTGGCTAAAACTCCCAGTACTATATTGAATAGAAGTGGTGAAAGTGGACATCCTTGTCTTGTTCCTGATCTTAGTGGAAAAGATTTTAATTTTTGCCCATTGAGTATGATATTGGTGGAACCCTTATTTCTTTTATTAGAAAATAATAGATGAGGCCCTGGCTGGTGTGGCTCCATGGACTGAGTGCCGGTCTGTGAACCAAAGGGTCACTGGTTTGATTCCCATTTGGGGCACTTGCCTGGTTTGCAGGCCAGGTGCCCAATTGGGGGCGTGCATTGTTTCACCTTTTCTCTTTCTCCCTCCCTTCTCCTCTCTCTAGAAATAAATACATAAAGTCTTTTAAAGAAGAAAGTAGTAGAAGGGCAAGGGTTGTCAAGGAACATGTATAAAGGACCTATGGACAAAGACACTGAGGTGGGGGGAGAATTGAATGTGGGAGGTGGGCGTGGGTATGGCCCGGTAAGGGTAATGGGGGGATGGTGACAAATGTAATTTAACAACAATAAAAAGGGAAAATGGTATTTAAAAACTGAGATCTGGGAATGGGGAGTGCTCATTGGTACTGAGGTGTCATTGATTCTACAATTTTTCAGAAGATAGAAAGAAAGTATTAATATTTGTGTATACATTAACTCTTGCATAGACAAGTATCTACAATTATTTACCTATCTTATCTATATACTCATTCTGATTCTAATCCAGCATCTCAGAATTCATTCCTATTTGTATGTTCTTTGTCTTAGAGGGAGAAATCTGAGTCTTATTCACAATTTGTTTACTTACTTGTTCAGCACCAGTATACATGTAAAGTAGTTTTAAAATTGCTAAACCTCTTTTTAGTCACAAGGAGAATTTTTCTTTTCATCATATCTAAACCTACTGTAGTAGTTAATTTATAATATATGTAAATCAAACCATCATGCTGTATATAAACTTATACAGTTGTGTATATCTACTATTTCCTAATAAAACTCGACAAAATTGCTAAACCCTTATGAGAAACAAATTTATCAACTAGAATAGAATTGTTTATGTATAGTTCTTTTGTATTTAGCCTTCAGACAAAACACTGTTTCACAAGTTAATCAGGGATACTTGAATAAATAAGTAAAATGTAGGAGAAGAGACCAATTTTGCTTACAAAAGAATTCTAAATAATATGTTTAGATGTTTTCTACTATAGGAGGTAGAGCCTAATCTGCTCTCCCCTAGGGGCAGCTAGATTTAGTGACTTATATTCAAAGTAGAGTAGAAAAAAGGAAAAATAGTGACTTTACAGTGCAGAGACCTGGCAAACACTACATTAACCAAGTAATGAAGGTTAACATCATCAGTAGTAAGTGATATTTATAACATATGCCACCTGATATGATGTGACAGGGAGGGCACTTCACCTCTGTGGTATTCTTCCCCCAAACTCATAACACCAGTATAATCCTGAGAAGAACATCAGACAAACCTAAACTGAGGAACATTCTATAGGATATAAAGCCAGCATTCCTCAAATATGTCAAGGTCATGAAAACAAGGAAGACTGAGAAACTGTCACAGGCCAGGAATGACTGGGGAGACATAACACTAAATGCATTGCAGTATCCTGGAGTGGATTCTGTAACAAGAAAAAGAATGTTAATGGAAAAGCTAGTGATGTCCAAATAAATTCTGGAGTTAGGTTAATAGTAATGTGCTAATGTTGGTTTCTTAGTTGAGAAGGGCACCATGAATATGAGAGATGTTAACAATGGGGAAAATTGAGGGAAGGATATATAGACACTGTCTATACTATCTTTATAACTTTTCTGTAAACATAAAATTATTCCAAAATAAGTTTATTTTTTGTTTTTATTTTTTCCTTTTGAACATTCTCTTTAAAATTTTATTTTATTGTTTATGCTATTACAATTGTCCCCACTTTTTCCCACTTTGCTCACCTTCACCCAGCCCCTGAAATAAGTTATTTAGGTCAATTCCTTTTTTCCTCACAACATCAGTGAGATTATGTCATACATTTGTAATACACTGAAATTTATTTGTCACAGGTTCCTGAAATGCCCCGACATCTTGGTTGCTTTTAAAAATTTTTCATACAACCCTGACTGGTGTGGCTCAGTGAATTGAGCATTGGCCTGCAAACCAAAGGGTAACTGGTTCGATTCCCAGTCAGGGCACATGACTGGGTTGTGGACCACGTTCCCATTGGGGGGCATGTGAGAGGCAAACCCATTGACATTTCTCTCCCTCTCTTTCTCCCTTCCTTCCTCTCTTGACAAATATATAAATAATATCTAAAAAAAATAAATAAAAATTTGCATACAGTGAAGTTCACTGTTTGTGCTATATAATTCTGTGGGTTTTAAAAAAATATATAGAATCATGTATTAATAACTCCAGCACCATACTGAATAGTTGGTCTCATACAACAATTCTTCTGTGCAATCTATCAGTAGTTAACTATTTCTCTACCCAAGCCTCTGGTAACTACTGTTCCATGTTCTATCCCTACAGTTGTACCTTTTGCAGAATGTCATATAGATATAATTAGATAATATGCGGCTTTTTAGATGTGGCTTCTTTCACTTCTCAAAATACATTCGTGATTCATCCATATTGTTGCATGAATAAAGTATGTTCTTTTCATTGCTAGGTAGTATACCCTTGTATAAATATAATAGTGTTTTTTTTGTTGTTTATGGGTTTTTTTTTTTACAATCATCTGTTTGACAGACATCTTGGCTGTTTGAAGTGATTATAAATAAAATGGCTTTAAACATTAGCATACAGGTTTTTTTGTGTATATGTGTGTTGACAGAGTTCACTTGAAATTCCTAGGAGCAGGATTGCTGGGTCATATGATAAGTATATTACATATGTTTACATTTATAAGAAAATACCAAATTGTCTGTCTTTTTTTCAAGTTCTCTTTCAAAGTGGCTGTACCATTTGCATTTTCACCAGCAATAAATGATATTCTTGTTACTTTGTATCCTTTACAATATTTCGTATTATTGTCAGGGAGGTCCCTAAGACTGCCCTTAGGTTCAATAGTTCACTATAGTGGGAACTATAGGACTCAGAACTTAAAACTCATGGTTATGACTTTATTACAGTAAAGAATACAGATGAAAATCAATCTAAGGAAGAGGTGTATAGGGCAGGGTCCATGAGAATTCCAAGTAAGAATGTTCTAGCTGTCCTCTACCAGTCAAATCATGGACAGAGCTAATGCCTCTGTCAATGATGTGTAATGATACACACAGAGTATTGCCAACTAGGCAACTAGAAAAGCTCACCAGAGCCTTAGCATCCAGAGACTTTATTGGGGTCAGTCACATAGACATGGTTGACTACCTATGTGGGAGAGATGAAACTACATGACAAAGCCCTAACTATAAATCAGATTGTTAGACTATCTGGTCTGGGAACCAAGGACACAAGCCAGACCTCTTCTTGTGTAAGGTTAACTCTTTACTATACAATAAAGACTTCATATTTTCTAATACATTGTATCAATTTACATTCAGAAAACTGAAGTTTTCTTCTATTAAAAATAGTTAACTTTTCACTATAACTCCACACTATTGTGTGTGTGCTTGTGTATTTGTAGAGGAAGAGAGGAAAGGGGTAGGGACAGACTGAAATTATAGTAATAATACATTTAGAACAATATACCAGATTGTACTGTAGTCATTTACGTGTTTAGTTTTCTGTTCCATGTTGGTTGGTAGGCACTATGGGAGGAGAGCCTTTTTTCTATTGTTTCCTCTTTTATAAAGTTCTGATATTAGTATTGTTTACAATTCAGTTATATTGTAAATTTTTTCACTTAATTTTATTGAATCTTTTATTATTTTAGGATTGATAGGTCATGGGCATGCCGGACAAGTTTTTCAAAGGTCACTATCAGATTTCAAATATAAGATGAGAAACCAACACTTGTATTTGCCTTGCCTTTCTTCCAAATCATAGTGGACTGTTCAAATAGATATTTTTAAGAAATAATCCATAAAAGCTCTGAAAAAAAAGAAGGGTGCCAGCACTGGACAAAAAATTTAAGTACATTTTGGAAGATGGAAAGTGGAAAGGTTTCTATTGATGTAAAAACCTCAAAAGGACAGCTACCTGGAGGAAACCCTCTTTTTTTCCCAGAAACCCAAAGATCAGGCTTTGAGTCCATAAGCAAAGAGAGGAAGAGTGGGGTCATTATTATAGTAAGGAGGTATTCTAGTGAAGACTTAACTAGCATACTCAGTGCCTCCTAGTTCACATAGCACCTTTGTGCATAGAAAATGGTGCCCCTTTGTTAGAAAGTGAATTACGAAATGGCACATCTTCCTCATGAATTTGCCCACACCAGGGCACAGAGTTTTGAAAGGGGTATGTGGCTGAATTTCAACCCTACACACTACCTCAGTGGAATGCCTCTGTTCAGGGTAAAACCTTCACAACCTTAGCTGGTTGTCCTGCTTTTCTTATTTTTTAGTGCTTCTGCAAGATAGCTGTACAAGAGTTCCTCTGCCCTTCCTTTAGAATGTGGTTCTTCAGTGCTGTGTGGAAAGGGTCCTTTAAGGCAGCACGTAAAAACATTCTGTTTATAACATCCAGACCCCTCTCAAAAGCTCTCAAATCTAATATTCACCTTCAGTTCTGTGCAAGATGGAGTAGCCCCATTTCTCCAAGGCCCTACCTCTTACAATAAAAAAAAAAAACTTAGAAAGAACACACAAATAAGCATAGGAAGGTAGAAAAAAGAAGTCAGACTGCTGAGGGACCTCATGACTTGAGGGACAACATGATAGTAAATTTACTCAATTTCCTTATTGCCTCCCGTACATCCTAAACGATAGGCTGCAGAATCCTCCAACCTGGCACTATCAGCAGGCACAGACAGAAAGACAAAATGCCTCAAGAAAGTCCTGTTTTCCCTAGTCAAAGGAATAGGAAAAAGGTGGCCTTATGGGGCACAAAAAGTGTTTTGAAAATACCCACCCTACTCCAGCCGACCACATCACAACACTCACCATGGCTCCAATGGGGCCAAGCAGGATGTTGACCTTCCATCCCACCCCATGCCCCATGGAAGCTGGCAGTGGTACTCCAATGCCCCTACCCTATGGTGTAAGAGAGTTGAGTGGATTACATTATGTAGGACTTTTTGGTGATTCTAACGTCTTGGGTTTTTATTCTAAGAAACCAGCAGAAAATTTTAAGCAGGGAGTGACATGATCTAATTCAGGTTTTACAAGATCTAGCTGGTGAGTTGAGAATATACAGAGGGGAATAGGAGCAGAAGCAATCTATATTTTCTTTGCTAAACCACAAGACAACCCAAGGAAGTTGTCAAGGTAGCTTTTGTCATGTTCATTTTGTGGTTAAGACAAATGAGACTCAGAGAGGTAGGTTGCATGTTCAAGGTCACACAGCTAGTATAGAATATGATAGGGGACTCAAGATTTGGAAAATTTTAGCTTAAGGTAAAAAGTTATAAGCCTAGCAAGTAATGTGTATGTTAAAGCTTTTGTTTCAGAAACCACAGATAAGACCCATCATGGCTCCTGGGAAAACAGCTGACCTCCTGGGGCACTGCTAAAGATTACTGCCTGGGGACAACTTGAGGCATCTGGGCCTTTGTGTTCCAGGTAGAGACAGACGACCACCCTCCCCTGGGAACAGCTATCTGCCTAGGACAGGAATGTTGCAGCTTCTGAACCTCAAAGCCATCACAGCACCTTGTTTGTTTCTCTCTTACAAAAAGTCTGTCTTGGAAAGAGAAGACAAGATGGTCTGTTAGGGTATGAAACCACCATCTTCTCAGATCGCTGGCCATCTGTATAAAGCACCCATAAATATTCAATCACTGTCATTGCTTGTTGCGTTTGATAGTGACAGGCAGCCCGAAGTTGGTGTCTTTTCCAGTTTCAAATAGAGCTGCATGTAGCACCTAGAACCTCAAACTTCTGTGAAAGGAGTAAATTCACAGAATTCAATATTACTTCAGGAAGATTTATTAACAATCTCTGAAAGGACAGAGTTCCTGCTAAAATGCTGTAAAGTGTTTGTGAAAATTACATCAGAAAAGGGGGATGGAGTAGAACAGAGAAAGAAAGAATTCAGAGGAAGGATGCTAAATGTAGCCATGCATTGTTTCTCTTCCACCATTAGATGGCAATTTTCTACTTGTTACAGAAGAAATGTGGCCAATTTCCTGGGCACTTGACAGATATAAAGGAATTAGGAACTGAAACTAATGAATGAGTGGATAAAGACTTTGAAAAACACAAAATCCAACTGGTCTAATACACATATGGTGTGGTGGGAGAAGGGGATCAGAGCTTTGACAGCAGTGATAGAACAAAAATTGATAATCACAGCTGATAGCATAAATTAGAACATTAATTTTGAAACAGCAGGTTGTAAAGACCCTGTAAAGAACCTAAAATCAATGCAGTGAGGAGCAACTAGCAGTTTTTTTTTAATTAAAAAGAACAGAATAAAATAGAAAATGCCAGAATGCATTTCACATAATAAGATCAGAATTAATTTATGAAGCTTGTTTGAATTTATAAAAATGTATTTAAAATTTTTTCTCATGGGTGTGGTCCAAAAATTTGAAAGACACTGCACAAGATGAAATGTAAGTGAGCAGACAGAATGTATGTACTTGAATCACATATGATTTTGTGGAGGTGTCTATCTTGGTTATAAACTTCCTTTTTTTCCAGTCTCAGGACCTGTTATGGGCTGAGTCCAATAAAAAATTGTGTGTCCCCTAAAAAATTCACGTATTGAATCTCTAATCCCCAGTACCTCAGAATGTGAGTAAATTTGGAGATAGGGACTTTAAGGAGGTGATTAAATTGAAATGAGACCATTAGGGTGGGCCCTAATCTGATTGGTGTCAGAGGAAATTTTTAACACAAAAAGAGACACCTGGGATGTTCATTCACAGACGAGAGACCATGTGAGGACACAGAGAAATGACAGACATGCAAGCCGAGGAAAGGAGCCTTAGGAGAAATCAAACCTATTGAAATCTTGATCTTGGAATTCTAGTCTCCAGAAGTGTGAGAATATAAATTTCTTTTGTAAGCCACCCAGTTTGTGGCATTTTGTTGTGGCAGCCCTAGCAAATTAATGCAGGGCTAGTCTGGTATTTTATTTCTGGGACCTGGGACAAGAAAGGACCTGGACCAAGTGAATGTCTTGCCTCTTTATAAATGGGAGTTCCTGTATTCAATTCAGTTTTTCACAGAGGAAAGCACATAAGCTCTAATGCCAAATGTACATGCACTGCTATAGCCACTCCATAATTTTAATAAAGGCATGATTTTGGCTTAGTTATTTAACTTCTCCAAGATTAATTTTTTCATTTATAATATGGTACTAATAATATCTTTCCTACAATGGTGATATAAACATTAAATCATATAATTACCTAAAACTTCTAGAAGTCAATAAATCATTGTTTTTTTCTTATTGTTGTCATTGTAGTTGATGTTTATTTGTGTTATGTATTTTTTTGTGGCTGTTGCAATTTCTATCTTTCCTACACAGATATACTATCTCCTGGATACATTAACTAAAATGGTCAAGAGGTAGAAAGTGGTAATGAGAGAAGCTGAAAAGACTAAATAGACAAATTTATAGAGACAGAAAATAGAATTTAGATTATCAGGGGCTGGGTGGGAGGAGAGGGGTAAAGGGAGTTATAACTTAATGCTTGTAGAGTTTTTTTGACCATTGGAACAGTTTTAGAAATAGAAAGTGTTGATGGTTTATACCATATTGTGAATATGCTTAATGCCACTGAATTGTGAACTTAAAATGATCAAAATGATAAACTTCATGCTATATATATTTTATCACAATAATCAAGAAAACGTTCTCATGGACTGAATAATTGTGTGCTCCCAAAATTCCTATGTTGAAACACTATCACCTAATATGGTGGCATTTGGAGGTGGGCCTTTATGAGTTAATTAGGTTTAGATAAGGTCATTAAGAGTGATGTTCCTGTGGTGGGATTACTGATCTTATAAGAAGTGGAAGCAACAACAGAGTGTTTTCTGCCATGTGAGGATACAACAAAAAGGCAGCCATCTGAAAGCCAGAAAGAGGGCCTAAATCAGCCAGCATCTTGATTTTGAACTTCCCAGCCTCCAAAACTGTGGAAAATAGATGTCTGTTGCTTAAACACCAGTCTGTAGTATTTTGTTATGTAGGCCCAAGCAGACTAACACAAATTTATGGTACAATATCACAATAAGGATATTGACATTAATAGTCAAGATAAGGAACAATGGCATCACCATAGAGATTCCTTGTGTTACCTTATATAGTCACAGCCTCATCCCTCCTACCTGACCCATGGCAACTATTTGTCTCTTCTTCATTTATATAATTTTGTCATTTCAAGAATGTTATATAGCCCTGGCTGGTGTAACTCAGTGGATTGAGCACTGGCTTGTGAACCAAAGGGTCGCTGGTTTGATTCCTGGTCAGGGCACATGACTGGGTTGCAGGCCAGGTCCCTGGTTAGGGTGCATGAAAGGAAACCACACATTGATGTTCCCCTCCTTTTCTTTCTCCCTTCCTTCCTGTCTAAAAATAAATAAAATAAAAATCTTTTAAAAAAAAGAATGTTATATAGATAGAATCATATAGCATGTGACCTTTTGGGATTGGCTTTTTTCACTCACCCTAATTCCCTTCAGATTCACCCAAATTGTTGTTTTATTAATAGTTTATTTCTTTTTTTACTAAGTGATATTCCCTTGGTATGGGTGTGCCACTGTTTGTTTAATAATTCACCCATTGAAGGACAGTTGGGTCAGTTTCAGTTTTTTTATTTTTTTATTTTTTTTATTTTTACTGTTGTTCAAATACAGTTGTCTCAATTTTCACCCCATCATCCCTCCTGCTGCACCCATCACCACATGCCACCCTCAAACCCAACCCTTTGGCCCTGTCCATTTGACCTTCATACATCTTCCTTGATGGCCCCTATTACCCCAGATTATCCCTAACTCCCCTCCCCTCTGGTTACTATCAGTTTGTTCTTAATTTCAATATCTCTGGTTATATTTTGCTTGCTCATTTGCTTTGTTGATTAGGTTCCATTTATAGGTGAGATAATATGGCATTTTTATTTCACCACCTGGCTTATTTCACTTAGTATAATTCTCCCCAGATCCATCCATGCTGTTGCAAAGTTAGGAGCTCCTTCTTTCTTTCTGCTGCATAGAATTCCACTGTGTAAATGTACCATACTTTCTTGATCCACTCATTCACTAATGGGCACTTAGGTTGCTTCCAGCACTTAGCAATTGTAAATTGTGCTGCTATGAACTTTGGGGTGCATAGGTTCTTTTGAATTAGTGTTTCAGGATTCTTAGAGTATAATCCCAGCAGTGGGATTGCCAGGTCAAAAGGCAGTTCCATTTTCAGTTTTCTGAGGAAGTTCCATACTGTTCTCCACAGTGGCTGCACCAGTCCGCATTCCCATCAACAGTGTACTAGGGTTCCCTTTTCTCCACAACCTTGCCAGCACTTCTTGTTTGTTGATTTATTAAAAATACCCGTTCTGACTGGTGTGAAGTGGTATCTCATTGTGATTTTAGTTTGCATCTCTCTGATGGCTAGTGATGCTGAGCATCTTTTCATATGTCTCCGGACTCTCTGTGTGTCCTCCTTGGAGAGGTGTCTGTTCAAGTCCTTTTCCCATTTTTTAATTGTTTTTTTTTGTCTTCCTGGAGTGAAGTCATATGAGTTCTTTATGTATTTTGGAGATTAGACCCTTGTCTGATATATCATTGGCAAATATGTTCTCCCATAGAGTCTGTTCCTTTTTCATTTTGAGGATGGTTTCTTTAGCCATGATGAAGCTTTTTACAAAGTCAATATGCAGAAAGTGATGTCATTTTTGTACATCAACAATGAACTATCAGAAAAAGAGAGTAAGAAAAAGAATCCCATTTGCCATAGCAAAAAAAAATAAAATAAATTGCTTAGGAATAAATTTAACCAAAGAGGTAAAATAACTGTACTCAGAAAACTACAGAACACTTAAAAAAGAAATTGAGAGAGATGCAATAAATGGAAGCATATACTGTGTTCATAGGTCAGAAGAATTAACATCATTAAAATGACCATACTACCCAAAACTATTTTTAGATTCAATGCAATCCCTATTAAAATACCAATGGCATATTTCACAGATCTGGAACAAATACTCCAAAAATTTATATGGAATCAAAAAAAAAAAAAGACCCCAAATGGCCTCAGAAATCTTTTCTTTTTTACAGTCACAAATGGTTTTATTTCAGAAAGAAATTACACATTAAAAGGAGACATAGTTAAAAGCTTACATTCACATATGGAAGTGAATCTAGTAAAGTCAACAGTTATTAATATACAAAGCCACATTGGCCTCAGAAATCTTGAGAAAGGAGAACAAAGTAGGAGGTATTACAATACATGATATCAAACTGTATTACAAGGCCACTGTAATCAAAACAGTCTGGTACTGGCATAAGAACAGACACACAGAATAATGGAACAGAATAGAGAGCTCAGAAACAAACCCATGTCCCTATGGCCAATTAATATTTGACAAAAGTGGCAGGAACACAAAACGGAGTTAAAATAGCTTCTTCAATAAATACTGTTGGGAGATATGGACAGCTACGTGCAAAAAAAAAAGTGAAACTAGACCACCAACTCACAGCATGGCCTGGGTTGAAAGCCAGGTTCCCAGTAGGGAACATGCGAGAGGCAACCACTCATTGATGTTTCTCTCCCTCTCTTTCTCCCTCCCTTTCCCTCTGTCTAAAAACAAATAAATAAAATATTTTTTTTAAATTTCAGCTATCTCATATAGTGGTTTTTTTGCTGATATATCTCCTAGAGCAAAGGAAATAAAGGAAAAAATAAACAAATGGGACTACATCAAATATTGTGACTTTCTTACTTCTTAGTATGATATTTTATTATCATAAACCTAACCCTAACCCTAACCCTAACCTTTTGACTGTATCCTAAACATTTGGATATTAAATTATTAGACTCTGGATCAAATTAATTATTTTTTAAACGGATAGTCCTCAGGTTGAAGTGTAGCAGTAGGGCTTAGTGGGTATATATGTTCAGTTTCCTTCTGGTCTCTGATGACACTACCTCAGCAAAAATAGGCACCTTCCCAGTGAAAATGGGGCACTGACTTATGCCTCCTCACTGCCTCCTAGTGAGGATGCTACTCAGCTACTCACTGGCCTCTGACATTAGTGAGAGTTGACTCAATTTGCTTTTTTCCTACAGGGTTGGGGCTATAGCTCAGCTTTGTGCTTGGCACCCAGACACAGAAAGGGGAAGGTAAAGTAGAGTGCCAACAAACCTACCTTTTATTGCTTCCATCTGCCCTGTTGATGCCTCGTGGGGATGAAGGTTTACCTCCCAAATGAGCCCTGTTGATACTAGGAGGAAGCAAAGTTTAGATTAACCCACATTGTACCACCTCATTCTACCTCATTAATGTTGGGTGGTGCTGGAGGCTCAGCTTTCCACTGGAATTGGTTGATAGGGATGATGGGGGGAAGAGGTATATTTATTGGTCCTGTTTCACACCACCATATTCAATCTTGTTGATAGTGGGTGGGTGTGGAGATTCAGCTACCTGCTGGGCCCTGCTGATACCAGAAACAGGAAATAGTGGATACAGGAGCTATGACTAGACCAGAGCAACATTATCTTGTTCAGTGTGTTTGATGCCAGGTGGGAATGGATACTTACAGGTTCCTCACTGCTGAGCCCTGCTACTAGTTGGGATGGAAAGATATCAGTATGACTAGTCTCAATTTTCTCTTCCTCCTTAAGTGCTATTACTGTCCAGAGGGAGTGGAGGTTCAGCTCACTGCAGAACTTGCTGACACTGCCATGTGGAGGAATCAGAGAACTGCATGTTTTTTCTGCATAGTGATAGAAGCCCAGCTTCCTGACCAGCACAATCAGTACTCCTGGAAGGTAATTGAGTATCACCTTCTTCTGCCAGTGCAGGGGCGGGGGTGGTGGTGGTTTGGGAGATCATTGGTGTTTGGTTGGAGTTGTGCTGGTAGTGCCCCCAAACATTTTCTGTTGTTATGTCATTCTTTTCCTGGTCCTTGGCTATGGGTAGCAAGCTTTCTTTGTATTTTGTTTGTTTGTTTATTTTGGTTTTTGTCTGTGCCTGTTGGTAGTTCTGAGTTGAAAGTTTCTGCAGGGTTTTGTCTGGGATATAAGGGACACAATAAGGAAACCCAGGGAATTCTCTTGTGCTATAAAGTCTGAGGTCCCTAGATAGTCTCTCTTCTTTCCACTTTTCAGAGTCTTCTTATGCTTGTTGTGTGATGTCCAAGGCTTCTTAGATGTTAAGGGAAGGTCCTAGGAGGAAAAGGGCAATCCATCTTGGCCAGGGTTTAAAGTTCTTTCTATTTATTTTTAACACAAGAATAATTTTTTGACCCATAACTTGAAATTTAGAATCAATAAATAAAAGATTCATAAACTTATTTATATTAAAAATAGTCATAATCAAATTTAAAATAAAACTGAAGAAAATATCTGACATATGTATGACAGACAAAAAATTAATCTCCTTGATAAATAAAGAGATCTTAATAATTAAGAAAACCTGAGCCCTGGCTGGTGTGGCTCAGCTCGTTGGATCATTGTCCCATACACTAAAAAAGGTTGGGGGGTCGATTCCTGGTCAGGGCACATACCTAGGTTGTGGGTTCAGTCCACAATTAGGGCACTTATGGGAGGCAACTAATTGATGTTTCTCTCTGACATTGCACTCTCTCTCTGCCCCCGCCACTTTCTTCTCTCTCTCAAATCAATAAACAGGTAAAAAAAAAAAAAACTTTTAAAAAATACACGAAAACATTGCTGAAGAAAATTAGCAAAAGGCAGAGTTTACAGAAAAATCCAAGCTCACATTTGAAAGATTTTTACTTTCATTCACAAAATTAGAAATGCCAATTAAAATGACATTGTTACCATTTCACCCAAATCACATTGGCTAACATCCCAAAGTTTGCCAAAACATACTGTTTACAGGCCTGTGGACAAAGGCACACTCTCATGCATTGCTGGTGGGAGTATAACATGGTAGCATCCTGTCAGGAAGGGCAATTAGTCAGTATCTAACAAAATTACATTTACCCTTTGATTTAGCAATCCAACATCTAGGAATTTACCCTGATGGTATGCTTCTATAATTATGAAATAATAAATACATGAGGTTATTTATTGTGGTATTACTTCTCTTAGTGAACACTGTAACTATCTGAATCATCCACTAATAAAGTCTTATTGAATTATTTAAGGTTCAGTATTATAAGGAAGTACTGTACAGTTGTATAAAAAGAATGAAGAGAAGTCTATGTACTGATATGGAGGCTATTTTGCTAAGAGAAATGTGCAGAACTTGTATATAGTGTTTTAACTTTTATACAGTGTTTTATGTTTTGTACATGAAAGGAAGGGAATAAGAATATGTGTTTTTATTTGCTTATTTCACAACAAAGACTAGAAGAATAACCAGAAGCTAATAAAAATAGTTGCTATAGAGGACTTGGAGAAGAGCTGAGATGGAGAGAGTAGGAATTGGAGAGAAATTTATCTGAGTATGACTTTTTATATAGTTTGACTTTTGAAATATATAAAGGTTTAACATCCAAAAATACAATGAAATAGAAAAGGCAAAGTGAAGTCTACAATTGGAAACAAACAAATGAGTTTAAATGTGTATCAAAGGTAACAATCACACAGAGACCAAATTTCAAATAACTTATGAACATAGTACTTAGACTGTACTCAAGTAAAAAGGAAGTGAAAAGAAATTGTAAATATTACTTGGTAGTTCTACTATTAGTAGTAACATGGTATTGAAAATTTGAAACTTATGTAGGTATATATATATTATAGATAAAGCAAATAAGCAATAATGTTAACTATATTTGGAACCAAAATTCTCAGTGTAATAGAAAATAAATACATGTATAAAAACTGTATAATATCAAATTTGAATGGAAAACATCAATATGATCACATGATTTATATATATCATATATATGTGTATATATACACACACATATACATTTATATATATATATATATATATATATATATATATGAACAGAGATATAATTTGTGTGCCCCAGTACAAAATAAAATGTGGGGCCACTTGCTCAACAAGTAGTAATAAAAGGGTATTAAAATAATAAATAAATTATAAATAAATAAAAATTAAAATATTAACATTAAAACTTTTTCTTTTTTTCCACAGTTTTTTCCCTCACACAACTTGTCACAGTATTTCTTATTTGCTATTTAATGTTGTTCTAAGTAAAGAAAAGTTAAAATTTTAAATTATTAACATAAATTTTATCCTTCATCTTTATATTGTGTAGGAGCTGTTATAAAAGCAAATGTAAGAATATTTAATTTGCATGTGGAATACTAAAATTTTATAATTTGTATTTTATGACTTGTCCTGGAAACTGCCTTGAGCTGGTCAGAAGACACTAACACAAACCAGATTCCAGAAAATAGGAAGGAAGAAGAAAAGGTCTCTGCAAGTATGGGATACTCACTTTGCAAGGGAACACTCGGTGGAGGAGTATGTTCACATAGCAACCCTGCCCCATGATATGAAGCATGTAGGCACTCCCACTTGATGGTTGCCAGGTTCCCACTTTTGCCTGATTGAAGATAATGTAACATGATCTGCCTTCTGAGTTAGAGACAGGGAAACCATGCCAGTCATTTCCCCTTCCCACATGTCTGTTACCCCAAACCAACAACTAATGGGAGACCTCTAAGCGTACTACAACCTCAGTTTTCAGATGCACTAGGGACCTGAATTAATGCTGAGTAAGAGGCTACCCTTGCCTAGTCACCTGCTGAATTTGATGTGGCATTGCCAGCCTAGGGTGGGGACACTACCACTATGTCTTATCTCAAGATGTGGTAGGGCAAATGCATCCAACCCTTACCTTCTCTGCATTTACACCTTGGGGACAAAGAGCAACAGTAGTTGCTGAGAAGTGTTGGAGATGGAGAGGTTGAGCAGAGCCTATGGCACCAGGGGTTGGGAGAGTGGCCTCCAAGAATCTGTCCTAGGAAGCCATGCATGAACTGAGGCTCCAAGTCCCTGGTGCATGATCCATTATCCCATTAGACTCCACTTAACCAACACATATATAAAAACAAAATTGCAAAGAATTTCAAGACAGTGATTACAGAGCATTAAACCCAAGCACCAAGGCCTTTCTGAGCATGAGTGTCTGTATGGGTGTGCTAGTAACTTGCCCATGAATCTGGTCCTTCTATTTCTGAGCATTGTTCACTGCTCTGGTCTAGAAGGAATGACATCCCAGTAGCAGCAATAAGCTTACATTGAAACCAGATCTTGGTTTCTAAATCTCATTCCCTAAAATAAGGAAACAGTGTTCCTTGGAAAAATAGCTTATTCCTGGCTTGGTACAGGCAAAATATAAGATGAGACTGCCCAGAAATCAAGAGAGCACCAAAAGAGCAATGAGGATGTATCAAAAGGACACAGGAGCTTCCACTGGCCAAATTTGGGACAACTGAGCATCAAGGGGAATAATGAATGCAATTGCTTGTACCTATTGCATAAATTAAAACTATGGCTCCATTGTGATATTCAAATGAGAGAAAGAACTCAATAATGCTTGGTAATAACTATTATACTAACAACTTTATTTGGAAAATTGGGAACTAAAGAAAACAATCAAGCATTTATTCTAACTCTTAAAGTAAAAATTAAGTTTGTCTCCATTTGATTCTTATTTTTAGAGGAATGACAGCACACAATTACAAATAAATTTTACAACAGCATTATTTTGCCATCTTCCAAGAATATAATTCATTCAGGCAAAGATCATCAAGGAATGGTGAAACAATTGGCTGACAGATTGATGAAGGCAGCATACATATGTAGTGACTAAGTATTACCCTACAAGGTAATTTTTATTTGCAAATGGAAAAACTTAGTGTGTTTGTCATGATCTTAACCCAGTGATCACACTTAATATCATATATAGTGAGACAACCTGATGGTATGTGATATAATATGAAGTGTGCAACATCACCTACACAATATTCTTTGTAAAACTGTTTAACCTAATTCTAACCAAGCCTCTAAACCTAACATCTAGTTTACAGGTATATTAGTTTGCTAGGGCTGCCACAACAAAGTATCATAACTGGGTGGGTGTAAACAAGAGAAATTTATTGTCTCACAGTTCTGGAGGCTGGAAGTGTGAGATTAAGGTGTGGGCAGAGTTGGTTCCTTGTGAGGGCTGTGAAAAAGGATCTGTTCTATGACTCACTCCTAGGTTCTGGTGGTTTGCTGGCAGTCTGACATTCCTTGATATATAGAAACATAATCTCTGCCTTCACGTTTAAATGGTGTTCTTATGTGTATCTATTTCAGCATGTTCTCTTTTATAAGGGCACTGGTCATTTTGAATTAGGGACCTATCCTACTTCAGTATGACCTCATCTTAACTAATTACATCTGCAACACCCTCATTTCCAAATAAGGTCACATTCTGAAGGATTAGGGGTTAGGGCTTCAACATAAGATTTTTGGGGGACAGACACAATTTAACTTGTAACAACAGAAAATCTAAGAGATAGAAGAACAAGTTAAATATCACCACAGAGAAATAATCAGATACATCCAGAATATAAGACTTTATACAAAGTCTCTTCAAAAACATAATGTCATTTAAAAAAAGAAGTAGGGAGACTGTTCCAAAATGACTGAAGAAAGCAAATATATGAACTGTGATTGCATCCTGGTTTGTAAAAGAAACTGCTGCAAAGTACTTTGGTGGAAATTGGGAAGATTCAAAGATGAACCGAGATTCTGAAAATAAAGTATTGGGAAATTACTGTTAATTTTCTTAAGGGTGCTAGATGTTATAATAGTTATATAAGAGAATGGAGTTATGTGAACACATGCAAGCTGAAGTATTTGGTGTGAAGTGTCATATCTCTGATTTACTTTTAAATAGATCACCAAAAATACATATATACATGCATAAAGAAAATCTGTACATATAGTTGTATATATAAAGAAAATATACCAAAAAGTTAATATTTGTTGAATTTAAATGGTGGGGATATAGGGTGTTTAATGTTTTATTATTTCCACTTTCTTGTTTGAAGTTTTTCACAATAAAAAGATGACAGCAAATGAAGAAAAAAGTGTTTTGTTTGTTTTTTAAAGAAAAGATGCTGCCCACCTTTGTACTAAAATGGAGCATAAAAAAATTCAGCAGGATTAAAGTACAGAAGATGAAAATTTAGTTAGTGAAAAAGTGAAACTCCTTGTCAGGGTTGTTAAACAGTTGGGCTGGTTTCCTAGGGATTCCTTCCCTCAAAGTCTTTATTACTGTGAGTTAAGGGTGAGAGCACAAGCCTCTCAATCAAGAATGATTTGAGGGCTCCCAGAAGACCTGCTGACCTCTAAATATCTCCCCCACTGGCTTCCCATGTGGCCTAAAATCCCTGTAACCTGAGTTAGTTCTTAGGAATCAAGTATTTTCTCACTATTCTGGGGCCCCCTTTTAAAATGCAAGGCTGGGAGGGTGCTAGGCCCATTAAGTGGTGACAATTGCCTGAGGAGCCAGCACCCGCCCATAGGCCCTCAATTCTAATAGATCCTTTCCCAACCCCTTACCGCCGCTGAGATTGGACAATGCATGCTCTAGGAAACTGAAATTGCACAATGTGTGCTCTAAGAAACTTTTTAGGTGAAGATACCATTTCAAAAAAGCTTATTTTCTGTGAATAAAATGGGTTGCATGAGGTCATTGCTGTTTTTTCTTTGTAAACTGGGTGGCCTCTGAAAGCTTCTTAGAATACTTCAAAGGAAGCCTACTCAACAATTCCAGCCCCCCACCCATTCCCTTTGTAATCGAATTCTTACTGACCCCAAAGCTTTTCCCTGAATGAAGCATTTCCAAAGGGGTCTAAAAATACCTGAGACAATTAGAGAAATGAAAACCAGGAGGTCAAGATGGATTGACCCTTGGCAGAGGATTTACATAAATAGGTCCTAACCTCTGGCTGTGAATAAAAGATAAATGCCCCATTAGGGTCAGAACCTCAGTTCAAGGGCATTTGCAGCGGCAAGCCTGGCTTCTCTGCTATGTCAGGAATTTCAAGAATTCCACTGATCATTGTGTGTTGGCAGAGCTCAGAGGGTTGCAGCCAGGCTAACAGAAACCCAGTCCTGCCCACTGGGTGAGACTGTACTTCTCCCATGCATCCATCTGCTTTTGGAGAGCGTGGGAAACGTGCAAGTTGAAAGAGGACCCAAAAGTAATGCCTGCAAAAATGGGAAGGATGTCTTCTCCTGAAAGGTAACCAACTTCATGTTTAGTTGGTGGTGTTAACCTGCAACACTATAGGGGAGAAAGGACATGTCCCCTGCAAATACCCAGTTTGCTCCCTCTGTAGAGCACTGCTCTGTGAGAACCATCTACCCCTTACCTGTAGATCAGATGACCCAGTCAGTACTAGCATTTTCCAGGCTGAAGGCTGCCACCACAGTTGCTACCTCAGAAAGGAGTTTTACAAGGGAGTTAAAAGAGAATACTCAGGAAAAAAAGGTAAAATCATGGCCCTCATACTGATATAAAAATGAGCATGCATTAAGGATTTTATTTTACTCATAATAACTGAGGAAACCAGGCACTTGTTGTAACTGATTTTAAAAAGAAGCAACCCAGATTTATATGGAATAAAGCATGTTAAAATGAATTGCAAATGGAGTTAGACTGTTTTTCCCTCCACAGGGGAGAAGAAAGCCAAATAAACCAGACAGGTCAGGATTTGCATGTCTATCCTTTACCTACAATTTACAAAGTTATAAATTATTTCCTGTAGCAGAAGCAAGTGCTATAGGCAATAAGGGATTTTCCATTGTATACATTGTCTCTACTGAGGCAAGAAATTTTGCTTTTCAAATATTGCCTTAAGAGAAGTGTCTCCTGCATCCATTTACCTCTCAATCCAACTCTGCCCCCTCCCAACCCTTGCATACTTATTTTTAACCACAGAGAGTGTGGTAGGGATTGAGAGTCTTTGGCCAGAGTTGATTCCCAACCTCCTCAATTTTATACCTTACTTTACTTCTCTGTCACATGAAAAGGTGCATCACTATGGTTGGGTTGCTATTTGGTAAGATTGTTGAGGGAAAGAATAACTCACACGTGGTAGAGATGGCAGAGCACAACCCTTTATTACGTGCGCCGGCTCAGAGGAGACAATGGGACTCCAAATTCTGAGCCCCGAACTCTGACCTTCCGGGGTTTAAATAGCCCCGGGCTTCCTGCCTATGTGGAGAAGCAAGGTTACAGAAGCCCAAATGCAGAAGTTAGATCTAATTACCTTATTTGGCTAAAACAAAGAATAAAGCACAGGAGCTCAACACGGTGGTTGCCCGTCACAAGATGAGAAGGGTGACAAAGATGCTGCCTTGACTATCTTTTTAAGAAAACATTAGGAGAATGGGAACTTGGGACGACACTGTACTTGCTCTGCAGCTGTTTTGACCAGCAAATGCCCTAATATCGATGGCCAATTTAGGCTCATTTTACTGGGAGTCTCCAAAGTGACCCATTGCATCATGGAAACAAAAAGCATGAGTGTCCTTGTGAAACCCAAAAAGGAATTTATCTGCTGAGATGGGCTCTCATGGTCATCCAAGGCACAAGTTTTATGAATAATAAGAGTTTATGCCATTTGCTGACAGGGGCTCATCATGTACTCTGTATACCAGGAAGAACTTTAGCCTGAACTTTCTGCTTCCTGCACTATGTCCTGAATGTTTGTGCAGTCTGAGTCAATCATTGCAGTGAAGCCCTAGTTTCATCTTTCTACCAATGGATTGAGACCTGCTCCATCCAACCAGAACTGCATCTTCACTTGCATTTATGCCAACCAATCAGAGCTGCTTCATATGACCAATCAAAACTGCACAATTTGGAAACCTCATGTCAATGTAACAAGCATTCAATTCTGTAAGAATTTTTGTGAGTTTATTTGAGCCAATCTGACAACAATTGCCAGGAAGCAAAACCTCAACATATTGAGAAAATGCTCTAAAAAGATGTCAGTTTTGCATCTTATTTTATACATTACAAACAAAAGAAAAGACATAAGGGGATTACATAAAACCCACTGGTGATAGATTAGGGAGGCAGGAGAAAGCAAAGTGGGAAACATTTGGGTCTGGATACAAAGTACAATGATGGACACATACTTCCTTTACATAGGTGGGTGGGTACAGGATACTTAACAGTCAATAATTAACATGATAATAATACCAATGAAGGGATTTGTGGTCTTCCTCTGGTGTGGTACCTGTGTTATCCAGAAAAAGGAAATTTGACATTCCAAAGGTATGTTATTATAGATGCAAAAAGATAACAGACAGGCTCAATTTAGGTAAAGATTGGCTTGTCAGGAAAGATTCTAGCCTGGGATGTGACTGCCGGCCAAGACTTGCCTCCAGTTAGAAATTTTTTAATTTTAAACCATCTTATGTGGTTACTTTGGTCTCTGAGTTTGTAAGCTCTGCATGCAGGCCTCCCTGGAGCTTGTCAGGTTTGGTGCATGGTCCCTTTTCCTCCACACTCATTTGCATAAAATTGGGAACTTGGGCAGGAAATTTCTTTGTAAAAGATGGCTTCCCCTTTGTCTCGGTGGAACACAGTTTAGGTTGCTACCTGAATCTTTGTCTCCCAGGCTGCAGCTCTGCCTGGTAAAATAAATGCTTTTTATTTTTTATTATGGTCTAAAATCAATTTTGGTTTACACCTGGATTTTACTGCTTAGGGAGTATATTTTCCTTTCTTGGATCAAAGAGGTCTGTTAAGTTTTCTAAAGGTAATAACTGACCTGATAGCTAAAGTAACAGACAGAAATTTGGCCTTTTTTAGGTGGAACTCTTGACCCTGTACCTGCACTTAAGTGAAGAGGTAGAGATTCAGAACAAAATCATATTGGAAAATTATTTTACATCCCTGGATTTACTTTATTTTTATATTGTTGTATAAAAAAATCTACTCTAACTAATATTTGTTTGTGAATTTAGAAAATCTTGTTCTAGGCTCATTTATTTGAAAACAAACAAATAACAGCACCAAACACAGTAGCGCAGGCTTTTGTTGACCACTGCCTCCCTTCAATTTCCTCTGGAGCATTGACTGTGGGGCCAGTGCATAACTTTCATTCTATTATCTAATGAACAAAACCAAGGCTGGTAATGCTGAGAAAGGATGAGAGGGAAAAAGATATCAGAGTGACAAGTGCACTTTGGCAGAGTTTTATCCAAAAGCATATAATACGTGACTTATTTATTGTTATGAAATACGTAGGGCAGATTTTCATGTGCAAAAATTGCCCTCAAAAGTGTGTGTGAGAGAGAAACCCTGGTATGTCTAAAGGAATTTACAGAGATCTCTTCATACTGACACGCAGGTATGTGAGTGTGGGTTAGCAGACATTCCTTTCTGACTCATTACCCATTTTGCCTTTGCACTGCCCCTCCTGCATCCTGTCCCATAGTGTTTGAGGCACTTTTTTCTAGCTCTCACTGAACTGGGTCAGAGATCAATGGTGTCTTGGTACTCTCCAAAGAGAAGCTGTGCTGGTCTGCACTTTCTTTTTGTGGTTAGTTGTTAAGACGCTGCCAAGCTCTCAAATGAGCATGACACAACTTCCTCTAAGCTGAGAGCTCTTCCCTGTCACAGGCCCTGGTACATGTTAGACTCTTCTGGGAGTCTTGTAGTTAATATATATTTGTTAACCAGACAGACAGTAATGTAGGGGAAGAAGACTTTTACTCTACCCTCTTATGTTCTATAACTGGGGAGTGCAAATTCAACTAATGCACAACAGATTGACAGGAGAATTGATGTTAATATTATTTACATTCACAAGGTTTAACAGAAAAGAAGTGATAACCCAAAGAAGCAATTGGGCTTGGGTGCTTACATACCATTTTAACAAAGGGTGGTAGTTATGGAGAAGTGGCTAGATAAAGGAAAGAGGGTTTGGGCTTTTAGGGGTTATAAATTGTGGGAAGATGACTAGGGGATATATCGGAAAATTAGCGATAACTCAGGGTTACTTAATAAGGTTTGTTTATGCAGCATCAACCTGGTACCTTCTCTGTCTCCAGTGATAAGTATTGTTCTCCTCCTGATATTGGAAAGGTGGATATCTTCATAAGGGAAATTTATGCCCTGCTTCTAGGCAGAAAGCTCTTCCTGTGTGCTTTTTCTTAATTACTTTCTGTTCAAAATCATCCTTATGCCAAAATGACATAATTTGGATTGTTGTGTTCTGACCCCCTTCAGTGAGAAGGCAGCAAAATGTGTGCAGAAATTTAATATACTTGTACCACTGGAACAAAGAAGTGAACTAGCATGACTAGAGACCTAGAGGTCGTGAAAGATGCAGCCAACTACCCCCACCTGAGGAGAGGACTCAGATCCTTGGGGAGCCAAAAGCAGGGATTGGAACCAAGGATGAGGAGAAGTTCCAAGAAGGGCCTGAGAAAGAGGGTCCTTGATCAAGAGTTACCCAGAGGCCACAGATGTCCATATTGCCCAAAAGCTACATCTTGGAGGCTGGGTGAAAAAAAGAGTCAAAGTTTAGCACTCTATGTCCTGAAAAGAAGATAATGAAAGAGAAGATGGAGAAAAGAGTAATGTGATATGAGTCTTCCCCCCTGCCTCAAGTTCCTGGGAGTCTCTTATTGATTCCTGTGCCCTCTTGTTCTGTACCCTCTGCAAAGGAAAGATGAAATCTATGGCCTTGTAGGTATAGATATAGTCACCAATGAAGAGGATCAAAATATGCCACCCAAAAATACGCCACTTTTGCATAAAGATTATTTTGAGCTGAAGGAAATTGAAAAGCAGCAGACTCAGGAAGAACTCCCCCTTTCTGCCTTAAAAGCAGGGCATAAATTTCCCTTTTTAAAAGTAATATAAATTTCAATTTGTAAAGGTGTCTCCCTCTCCCAAACCAGGAAGAGGACAAGACTCTTATCAGAGGAGAACAACTTGAGTCTGCAAAACAAGCTTTGCTAAGCAACCCTTATCTATCATACATTTCCTAGTTACCTTCCCACAATTTACTGCCCCAAGAGCACAAATCCCTTTTCCTATGTCTAGTCCCTTCTTTACATTTTATTGCCCTTCATCAAAAGGTCTTAGCATCTTTGGGTTTATTTTATGTGAAGTCCCTGTGCACATAAAATATTAACATCAATTAAAAAGCCTATGTGTTCTTTCTTGTTAATCTGTCTTTTGTCAGTTTAATTCACAGGCCCCAGTAACTGAATATAAGAGGGTAGAGGAAGTTTTTCTTCTGCTGCACCACCATCAGTATTGCTTTGCTTGATTTCGTTTGGCTGCTCAGGAAAGGAGTTATTGGATCTCCCCTCCATCACAATTTTTTAAACACATGCTTTAAAATTGTGCTGAATGAACAGCAATTAGAGATCTCTATAAAGACCCCTGTAACAGGTTGCTTATTCTGGGAGGCAGCATGTAAGACCCTCATGACCATGAGTTCAAGGTGTGCTGTTCTGAAAGACCACTGTACTTTCATGGTGTTGCTTTACTGGCTCCCAACAATCCAGGAAAATTTCCTGAGTTAAGATGGTCCTATTATTGTGGAAAATTCATTTTTCCTTTTACCCACATGTGCTTGCTTAGACAGAATGACTATAGACCATGGACAGTAAAGTCATGGTAAATTAAAGAAAACAGCTTCTCTATCCCATATCTGCAGGGTTTGTAACAGAAACCCTGGGACTCCTGAGTTGTTGGAGGAAACACTAGGCTAGCCTCCCAGAGAAGCCAAGCAGAGAAAAGCAAATAGAGGAAGCATCAGAGGCAGCATAATTATTGCTTGAATTTTATGTTTGCAATTTATCTATGAATCGAAAAGGGAAATTCACACTGGTTCTTTGCAATATGTGAGAAAACCACAGCACTGCTATTGACTGTTTCTTTCCCTTAGTAAAAATGCATATTTTGAGTTTTGCAATACCTGACACCTAAGTTGTAAAGAAGAGAAGTTTTTCATAGGCTAAAGAGATATGAACAAAACAACAAACAAAATCTTATAGCTGGGACATATCTGAGGGGTATATATTTATTAGAGTGTCTAGTTTTTCTATGACTAACTTCATTTTCTAATTTTTCTCAGGAAAACATTTCTGAAAATATCCAATTATCACAAATTATGTCCTCTGAATTATCTGTGATGTCTATATTGATTTCTCCTGAATATTTATATAAGCATTTGAAAACTTGGGCATAATCTCCTCTGATGTAAACAATTTTCTGTGAAACTATTCCATGTTAACTTACAGTATCTGATTCCAAACTTGGTATGTAGTAAATGTATTGTCTTTTCTCACAAAATCTCTTTGATGTTGTTTTACTATTATTCTCAAAGTATATTCTGTATTCTAAACATGGGCCCAAAATACCAAACACTGTAGGCAAACCACAGAGCAGCAGAGAAAAAGGAATATTGCATTTCCTCCATGAAGATTTTCTATCAAGTTCCTCCTATCTGTTCAGTGTATATTATTTTGTATTGGGAAAATAATGGCACTCATAATTTTGTCTTCTAGATTTTATTTATAACTACTTCAATTGGTGCCTTTTTCAAACCTTAGAAAAGCAAAATGACAAGCTCTAAATGCTACCTTTTCTCCTCCTTTGGCCCAAGGCATACCCGAGGCATATATTAGTGCACATCCATCATTACCAAAATCCTGCCTTTTATATATTTTTAAGAAACAAGGTGAATTTGTAATGTTTTATAGGCCTGGTTGAGAGCTCTATGTTGTTTTTATTTTTGGCAATCAACTTGTTATATCTGTGATGAAAACAATTAGTATGTGTGTGTAAATAAGTTCAGAACCAGAAACCAACTAACAATAAACATTCCAATAACTTGAGAATCTGTTGTTGGAGAACCCACCAGACTCTGGCCATTTGAAAATCTCATCTCTATACCTCCCAGTCTCCAGTGATCATACAGATGATTAAAACCCTGAGCCCCTGATTTTATCACACAATCATTTTTCTTTGTGGGTGCCTTGGATCTGGAACTAGAGAGTCATGCAATCAGATAAAGCGATGCAGAGGGCTAAAAGTTTGCTGGAATGATGCTGGGGGCACAGTTTATGCTGTTGGAGCATTTCCTGTGTGCCCTTTGAAACCTCTGAACTCAGCTCTTCAAAGTGAGAGCTAACTTGTTCTGTCTTTCCACTGAACAAATGTATTTGCTGCTTATCATCTTTTTTTTTTGCCACCCCACCCTAATTGACTTAGTTAACACTGATTTATCAAAGCAAAAGTATTGCCCTGAGTCATAAGTTACAATTTTACCTGACATTATCTGGGACTTTAGAAATAAAAGCATAAAAATAACGGAGGTTTAGTACATAAGTCTACACACATGTACATATATGTGCCTTTATGTTTGCCTCATTCATCATGCTTTGTATATTTCTACTCCTTTTCTCCCCACCCCCACACTTTCACTCACTCACATTTTATGAGAAAGATATGTTTCCTCTAGAGCTAATGGGTAATTTTTCAAGTTGAATACTATTAACATCAGTTACAAATGCTTGTTTTTCAGAAATTCCTTTGCAAAACTTTGCTTTTAGGTCAGAAAAATATAGTTCCCTTTAGAGAGTCTGTGGGGCAAGAGAAACTGAAGCTGGCCTCTGGGCATGTGTTGTGCTAATTTGCTGTACAATCAAATATGCGGATATAGGGAAATAAAAGCTGTTCTTTGATCTATTGCTACAAAGGATTCATTGTAAATACAGTACTGGATAAGAGGATTACCAGTGTGTAACTGCCCCTCGCTAGCAGTGCTCTGTGCACTTTTTAGCACGTGCAAGAAGTGAGACATCTGGCTTCAGCCTGCCTGGGCTCTTTTCTTATTATGCTAAAAATCACATAACATAAAATTTACCATCTTAACTATTTGTAAGTGTACAGTTAAGCAGCATTAACTATAGCCTCCCTGGATTTTACTTTGCTGATTTACTTTTTAAATAGGTAACCACAGTACCATTTCATTTAGGGGTCTCTATAAAAAATAGAGTTCAAGCAGAAACATAGCCTTAAAAGAACAATAACAATAACAACAACAGAAACTTAGCAATAAGTGGATAAACCAAGCAAAGCCAATATTCTTACAGATAATTATTTTGAGGTCATACCTGTTATTATGTGTCTAGCACTGGCCAAGACATCGTAAAAAATGCAAGGAGACATGATCAATGACCACAAGGTGTTTACACTCTTTTATGGGATGAAGGTATCAGAGTACATAACATTCTCTAAAATGGAAGTGAAGAATTTTACCTATATACCTCATTTAATGTTTGCATGTGGAGTCACATTTCCTTTACCCATGAATGTATAGCCTGTGCAATGAAGTACTAAAGTAGAGTAACCAGTTGAAAAGGTCATTGTTTGAAATCAAGGACCTGTTATCTAGGTGTAATAAATAACCCATAGTAGCAAAGAATTTGAAACCAACTTCAGTTGAGTGCTTGTGTGGGGCCAGTATGGTCCATAGGAGTCTTAGTGGAAGGACAGAAAAAAAGGCCTTGGCTGTGGAGAGAAAGTGATATGACCATGACCATCTAAGCCTGCCTCCTCTTAACTACCTTGTGAAACTGGCAAACAAACTGGAACCCAAAAGATATAACCCATGCCCCCAAAATTGCTTGTCAAGACAAATAGAAAAACATTCTCTTCTTTTTCTTCTTTCCTTCCCTCCTTATTTGAAAATGTGCCTGGATGTTGGGATGATGTTCCTCATGAAATCCCTAACACAAAGCTGGTGTGCATCCCATGAATGAAACCTACCTCTGAGATCCCATTTGTCCAACATCCCTGTAGAGTTTACATTGCCTACTGTTACAGTCAGCCTTCAACTACTGGCCACTCACTTAAGCCAAGTTGATCATCTAACAAGTGATAATGCATATGAAAGCCTTTATAATCTCTAAAGTGCTGAGCAAATATGAATGCTATGCTTTCAGTTTTAGTATTTTTTCCTACTTTATTTTTTATTGTTTATTCTATTACAGTTGTCCCAAATTTTTTCCCTTTTACCTCTCCCCACCCAGCCCACCCCTCTCTCCCACAGCCAATCCCCTTTCCATTGTCTATATCCATGAGTTATTCATACATGTTCTTTGACTGATCCCTTCCTCTTCCTTCCCCCTCCTACAGCTATCAGTCTGTTCCATGTTTCTATGTCTGGTTCTATTTTTCTTGTTAGTATATTTTGTCCATTAGATTCCAGTTATAATTGATGTCATACGGTATTTGTCTTTTGCCAACTGGCTTATTTCACTAAACATAATAGTCTCCAGTTCCATCCATGCTGTCACAAATGGCAGGAGTTCTTTCTTTCTGCTGCATAGTATTCCATTGTGTAAATGTACCTCAGTGTTTTGATCCACTCATTTACTGATGGCACTTAGGTTGCTTCCAGCACTTGGCTATTGTAAATTGTGCTGCTATGAACATTGGGGTGCATAGGTTCTTTTGAATTGGTGTTTCAGGGTTCTTAAGGTATAGTCCCACCAGTCGAATTGCTGGATCAAAAGGCAGTTCCAGTTTTAGTTTTCTGAGGAAATTCCATATTGTTCTCCACAGTGGCTGTACCAGTCTTCATTCCCACCAACAGTTCACTAGGATTCTCTTTTGTCCACATTCTTGCTAGAACTTGTTGTTTGTTGCTTTATTCAAGGTAATAATTCTGACAGGTGTGAGGTAGTTTTAGTATTCTTAAAATCAACCTTTCAAAAATACCTTTTCTACTGTTTTCTGTAAAGGCAGTTTCACCTACTTCTGGTCCTAGGGGGAAAGATAAAGGAAAGGAAATGATTTTTTTTTTCTGGTTCACCCTAGACATCACACTGAGTCCACTTCTCCTCCAGTCTGAGTAGTGACTTTCATTGGTTTTTATTTTTAATTGTTTGCTTTGACTTATGCTGCAATCAGCATGCACGTGTATGTAACATCCCATGAGCAAACCCACTCAACAAAGCATATTGGACTGCATCATTGCTATTGTGATAACCTTGAATCTATGAAAGAATACATCATTCAGAATCTTCCACATTTTATTAGCATTAACAAATTACTTATGACTCACCTCATAAATGACCCCAATAATACCCGTGATTGTGACTAAATGTTCTCATTCTCAATCTGGTTCTTTGGCAACAGAATTGTTTTATTTCCCCTTGTGCAGTTCTGGGAAGCTTCCAAATCCTTTCAGTTCAATGATGTCTATTCAATACCACAGACATTGAGCACCTACTATGCTCAGGCATTCAGATGGGTCCAGGAGACAAAGACATAAAACAGACCTAGTTTCTGCCTTCCTTTGCTCACAGTTTAGTGGCAAGATCCTTCCATGATGCTCTCCCAAGCTCCCTTTCTCCTTCTTCCATTGGTCCCAAGTTTCTCTCTTCTCCCTGCAATTTAGATCCCAACAACACTTGTAAGAGACCTTTCAAGGGTGTCATAGACTCCTCTTTGCTCTCATAGACCTGTGGCTTTATATATATATTTTCCAAGGCACATTGTATTGCATCTTAGCTTATGTGCCGGGTGCTATTGTTTAACTTTATTTAATCCTCACAACCATATGAAGTACCAGTAGGTGTAGGTGAGGAAACTAAAGGTAAAAAAGCAAATAGCTTGTCGAAGGTCACATAAAGAGTAGCAGAAGAGCCCTGGCCTGAACTAAGTAGTCTGATTCCAGAATCTCTGTACTATTCTAAGATGAGTGTTAAATTTGGTACCCATGATGTATAACCATCAACAAGTGTGTGACATTTAAGCAAATATTCAGACCATGATTATATGAAGACCCTACATGTTTTTCTATTTCTATACAGGGTTGGCAAAAGTAGGTTTACAGTTGTGAGTACATGGACTACAGAGTTTATTCTTGTACTAATATTTATTAATTTTTGTATTACAATTGGAAACCTATTTTGCCCACCCTTGTATATCTCTGATTCATGACACTGGGTCTTAAGAATATTTTATGGCAGCTATACCTACTGAAATGTTTTTTTAATTGAACTAATTGGGATGACATTGGGTAACAAAACCACAGTGGTTTCAAGTGTACAAATCAGCCAAACATCATGTGTGCATTGCATCATGCACCCATCACCCAAAGTAAAGTCTTTTTCTGTCTTCTTTATCTCCCTTTTACCCTATTCTACCTCCTCCCACTTCATTTTCCTTCTGGCTATCGCCATACTATTGTCTGTGTCTATGTTTTTAAATTATATGTGTGTGTGTGTGTGTGTGTGTGTTGCTTAATTCCTTCACCTTTTTCACCCAGTCCCCCAACTCTCTTCTCCCCTGACAGCTGTCAGTCTGTTCTATGTATCTATGCTTCCATTTCTGTTTAGTTTGTTAAATTATTTTATTCATTAGATTCCACATATAAGTGAGATCATATGGGATTTGTCTTTCTCTGACTATCCACTGAAATCTTAATACATCTAAGACAAGGATTTTAAAAAGTAGAAATAACTTTTAAAAGACCTAGCATTTACCAGTCCCCCCCCCCCGCCCCAACATAGCACAAGGTATACTAGGATTCTAGCCTAATTGGCAAGCACATTTCCCATGAGGTCTATCAACCTGTTGATGACATAAGGTCCCATGCCAGAGCCCACATAGCAGATTCAAGCATGGAGTAGAGTTCTGGAATCTGAGTGAAAGCTTTTGTGGAGAAATAGCCTGCACTACCTATGTGAAGAGGATTTGTTTTGCCTTATTTTGTTTCAGCTGCAAGAAATGAGTGGAGGGCTGCCTATATAGCAAGTATGGGAGAGTCGATGTGAAATACTTTTCATGAATGGACACACCAATAGTAGTTGTATGGTTAGTCTGTAGTACCTACTACCTTGAGACCCTTCATGAAGCTTCGAATCCTGTAAATACAAATGGATTTTTCAACTCAATTTGTATTTAAAATTGCCGAAATCTGAAAGAAATTGGAAGTTACCATGGTACCCAGTTTACATAACAGAAAGTTTTTTTTAAAATTTTAATCATTGTTCAAGTACAGTTTTCTCCCTTTTACTCCCATTCCAGCCCACCCACCCAACCCTCCCCACGTCCCTCCCATTACCACCCTCCCTCCAGTTTTTGTCCATGTGTCCTTTAAATTTGTTCCTATAAACCCTAAACATTCTCCTCTCAAATTCCGTCTTCTCTGTCCTCTGGTCACTGTCAGCCTGTCTTCTTTTTCAGTGTCTTTGGTTATATTTTGCTTGTTTCTTTGTTGTGTTGTTTAGGTTCCTGTTAAAGGTGAGATCATATGGTATTTGTCTTTCACTGCCTGGCTTATTTCACTTAGCATAATGCTTTCCAGTTGCATCCATGCTGTTGCAAAGGGAAGGAGCTCCTTCTTTCTTCCTGCTGCATAGAATTCCATTGTGTAAATGTACCATAGTTTTTTGATCCATTCATTTACTGATGGGCATCTAGGTTGCTTCTAGCACCTAGCTATTGTAAATTGTGCTGCTATGAACATCGGGGTGCAAAGGTTCTTTTATATTGGTGTTTCAGTGTTCTTAGGATATAGTCCCAGCAGTGGAATTGCCGGGTCAAAAGGCAGATCCATTTTTAGTTTTCTGAGGAAGTTCCATACTGCTTTCCATAGTGGCTGTACCAGTCTGCAGTCCCACCAACAGTGCACTAGGGTCCCCTTTTCTCCATAACGTCTCCAACACTTGTTTGTTGCTTTGTTTATGATGACCATTCTGACTGGTGTGAAGTGGTATCTCATTGTGGTTTTAATTTGCATCTCTCTGATAGCTGGCGATATTACATAACAGAAAGTTTTCCAATGCATTTTTTTTCTTTGCATGGGCTTCAATGAATAACTGTTGGAGAGCCTCTACATACCCCAAATATACTGAGATTCACAGTCTAAAAACTAAGCATATATCTCTCCCACCTATAAAAGGCTACAGCCAAAGATTGGGCTAACCAGGCAGGAAAATTGGAAGGCCCCTGGACCTCTACACATTCTGGTGTGAATGGTGTTAAGAGGCAGTGAGAACTGGTGGAAACCTCAGAGAAACATAAACCTGCCATGTGTTCAAGAATGCTCGTGCACACTCAGAAAGATAGGCCAGTGTAGGAAGAAGTAGTGCTTGTCTTGCTGTTAAAATGCCCATTGATGAAACAGAATGCCTTGCCCCAGGTCAGTGACATTATATTGCTTTATCTTATGCTTCACAGAGGAAAACAGATTAAGAAATGGAGTTACACATTCCTCTTACACATTCCCACAGCATCCTCTCTATTGACCTGTTTGCCAAACTGGACTATAAATTTCACAGGGGCCAGAGATATGCCTGTCTTATTTGTCCCATCACATGGACTCAATAAATATTTGCTGAAATGATGAAGTGACTGAATAAATGAAGCTCTAACAATGCCATTTTGATAAAAATATTTATAATTGGCCACGATCTTTATGTAATTCAGTGATCTTATTAGAACCAGGAGAGAGGGGGAGAGAGAGAGAGAGAGAGAGAGAGAGAGAGAGAGAGAGAGAGAGAGAGAGAGAGAGGGAGAGAGAGGGAGAGAGAGAGAGAAAGAGAGTAGCTATTGAAAGAAATTGAGGCTCAAGGAACATGTCATTTTACTCAAAGATAGAAGAGATGTGGTGAGTACTGGTAAAGGACCATCTTGGATGATCAGAGGGAAATTCATAAGAAAAGCATGTCGGGGTTTAGATGTCCCCCCCCAAGAAAGAGAATACATGAGGGTGATTTTGTACTTTGGGGAACAGAGAAGCACAGTGGGAAGGAGTATGGTGCTACAATCCAGACTGAAATGAAATCCTAGAGAATCAGAAAATGAACTCCCTCAGAGCCTAAGAAAACTGGCTTGCAAATGAAGCTAGGACAGGAGAACAGCAGATGCACTGAGCAGTATCTGGGTGGGTCTTAAGCAGCCAGCCAAATGTTACTTACACCTGAGGCTACTCTGAGATAACTTCAGAGCCTAGAGATTTTCCACCAAGAAGCTGATTTTTCAGTAGTAAGGATGTTGGAGGGGCGACCTGCAACCCAAGGGTGTAAAATCAGAGTAGACAAACTAGGGTCCTTGGCCAAATCCAGTCTGCCATCTGTTTCTGTAAATAAAGTTTTATTGGATAACAGCTACTCTCATTTGTTCACATATTTCTATGGATGCTTTTCTGCTACAAAGACAGAGTAGTTGTGACACAAACCATCTGGTCCACAAAGCCTAAATTATTTACTATTTAGCTATTTACAGGAAAAGTTTTCTGACCTTGGTGTAGGCAATCAGTCTGAGGGCCTCTTTTTGTCTGCCATTGTGACCAGCAAGGAGTAGACTAAGCCTAGTGTGTATAGTGGGAGTAGCTTTACTGTTCTTGGCTCTAGTCTTAGTTATCACAGACAAGTTACTTAACTTCTCTGAAGCATGCATTGCCAGTCATGGTGCAGATCATATTCACTATCCTTTCTACTTTGCAGGGTGTGGCAAAAAGCAACTGGGGGAAGTTGTTGGAAAATGACCAAGTGCTCCAGCTCTGGAAAGTTTTTCCCCAAGACAGCCAGCCTGGGGAATTTAAGGAATTGTTTGCCACATGAGGCAGACATGTAATATTTGTATCATGTAACTTCTATTAAGAAATCTGTAGCAAAATTGTTATCTTATAATTCTCCCTCCACCATTTTTACTGTGGTAAAATATATGTAACATAAAATTTACCATCTTAAACATTTATGGGACACTTACACAATGGAATACTACTTGGCTGTAAAAAAAGAGGAAAATTTAATCCTTTGTGACAATATGGATGAACCTGGAGAATATCATGCTAAGTGAAATAAGCCAGTCAGAAAAAGACAAATACCATATGATGTCACTCATATGTGGAATCTAATGAACAAACTGAACTAACAAGCAAAACAGAGAGACAGACTCATAGATAGAGAGCAGGCTGACAGCTGGTGTTGAGGGAGGTTAAGGGGTGGAGAGATTGAGGAAAAAAGACTCATGGACATAAACAACAGTGTGGTGATTGCAAGGTGGTATACAAGGAGACTAACTGGTAATGGAAAAAAATAAAGATTAAATTAAAAAACACTTGTAAATATACAAGTTCAGTGGTATCAAATACACTCATAATGTGTGACCATCACCACCATCAATTTCCAGAATTCTTATCTTATAAAACCGAAAGTCTATACTCATTGAACAATCACTCCTTATTACCCCTCTTCCAAACATTTAAAACTACCATTCTACTTTTTCTCTATGATTCTGACACTTTAGGTACCTCATACAATATATGTGGATTTATGCAGTATTTGCCTTTTTGTGACTGGCTTACATCACTTAGGCCTTCAAGGTTCATCCTTGTAGTATATGTCAGAATTTCATTCCTTTTTAAGACCAAATTATATTCTATTGTATGTATATGTCAAATTTTGCTTATTCATTTATTAATCAATGGACACTTGGATTAGCTATTGTGGTTAATGCTGCTGTGAACAAGGGTGTACAAATATCTCTTTGAGACCCTGTTTTCAATTCTTTTGTGTATTTATTGATTTTCTTCATTTAGTTTCATCATTAAAAATTGGGATCTTTTCCCAGTTTGGGAAGTTTTCAGCTATTATTTCTTTAAGTATTTTGCCTGCCTTTTACTCTTTTTCCTTTCTTTTCAGCACTCCCATATTGCATATGTTGGTATGTTTATTCCACATTATTTTTTAAAATCATCTTTATTGCTTTAGTGAGAGGGGAAGGGAGGGAGAAGGAGAGAGAGAGAAACATCAAAGTGTGATCAGTGTGTCTCACACATGCCCAGCCGGGGACCTGGCCAGCAACCCAAGCTTGTGCCCTGATAGGGAATCAAACCAGCAACCTTTCAGTTTGCAGGCCAGCACTCAATCCACTGAGCCACACCAGCCAGGGCTTGGTATGTTTAATGGTGTCTCAAGGGTTTTTGAGACTCTGTTTATTTTCTTCTTTCTCTTCTTTAAATTGCACAGTCTTTTTTTTATTTATCTTTGGTCTCTTTGATTCTTTCTTCTGCAAGCTCAGATCTACTGTTGAGGCCTTCTAGTAAGTTTTTTATTTCAGTTATTGAAGTTTTCAACATTATTCTTCCTCTTTGGTTCTTCTATTAGCACCACACTCTAACTGAGAAACCAGTCACCTGATGTCTTTAGTTCTTTTAAAAATGTTCATCTCTTTATTGGTATTCTTTATTTCATGAGCCATGTCATCATACCTATCTTTATTTCTTTAAACATGTTTCCTTTGGTTTTTAAACATATTTATAGTAACTGCTCTAAGTCTTTTCCTACTAAGTCCAACATCTTGGCCCCCTCAATGGCAATTTCTATTGCCTTGTTTGTTCTGTGCATGGGTCACAGTTCCCTGTTTCTTTGACTATTTCATCCTGCTTTGGAAAACTGAATATTTTATAGAATATTTTATACTACCTCTTGATTTAAAAATTATTTATTTATTTATTTTTAGAGAGGGGGGAAGTGAGGGAGAGAAACATCAATGTACAAGAGAAAAATTAATTGATTGCTTTTTGCACATCCCCAACAGGCACCTGGCTAACAACTCAGACATGTGCCCTGACTTGGAAACGAACCAGCAGCCCTTCGGTTTGTGGGAGAATACCCAACCAACCAAGCCATACCAGTCAGTGCTCTACCTTTTGGTTTTGATTACCCTATTCCACTTCCCTCTTGCCCACCTCTTTCCAGCATTGCTGCTGGTTTTATGTTGTTTGCTTATTTATTCAGTGACCTGCTTGGGCTAATTCTATGAAATCTATTTCTCTTGTACCATGCAGTTTGTGATATGACTGCTTGGTTTTATCCTTATTCTTATTTTTTAGTTGATTTTTTAAAATTAAATGTATTAGGGGTAACTTTGGTTAATAGGATTATATAGACTTCAAGTGTACAATTCTACCTTACATCATCTCTATATTGTACTGTGTGCCCACCACCCAAAGTTAAATCTTCTTCTGTCACCATTTATTCCCCTTATTTACCCTTTATAACCTCCCACCCCCTTCCTTCTGGTAACCACCGTACAGTTGTCTGTTCCTATAAGTTTTTGTTTGTCTGTTTTTCTTCTTTGTTCATTTGTTGATTTCAGTTTTATATTCCACATGCAAAGGATGTAACTACTGTTTGTCCCCATATACAAAAATTAACTCAAAATGGATAAAAAAACCTAAATGTAAAACCTGAAACAATAAATAACATAGAAGAAAACATAGGTACTAAACTTATGCATGTTGGTCTTAGAGAGGATTTTATGAATTTGACCCCAAAGGCAAGGGAAGTAGAGACAAAAATAAATGAATGTGACTATATCAAATGAAAAAGCTTCTTCACAACAAAATAAATAATCTTGTTCTTATTTTAAGCCTGGCATCTTAAGGGTCATCCCTGGTCAGCAGAGTTTATTGGTCAGTTTACGACTAGCCAGAAGTTGTGCATATGCCCCCTAAGCCAGTAAGCTTTCCACCCTTTGATGTTGGATCTGAGTGTGGCTTGGGGACTGCTTTCAAAGTGCAGAGAACTTGCAAGTATGTTCCACATTCATTCAGAGACGGAAGTTCACAAGTACCCCCTCTGGATGCTCTAAGAAGGTGTAGTCTTGCCCATGCACATAGCTTTCTGAAATACCAGAGATAAGTATGATCTCTGACTTTCTCTTTTCCTGGATCTTCCTGATAAATTCCTGGCTGGTCTGCCATTTTGTTTGCCTGTGCTAGTGGCATGGAACTGTTAGTTTTCTCTAATTGCTAGCTGGTATGATCTTTATTTTTTTTAATAACTTTTTTTAAAGAGTTTATTTATTTATGTATTTATTTATTTTTAGAGAGAAGGGAAGGAGAAAGAGAAGGAGAGAAACACCGATGTGTGGCTGCCTCTCACACATCCCTACTGGGGACCTGGCCCACAACCCAGGCATGTGCCCTGACTGGGAATCAAACCTGCAACCCTTTGGTTTGCAGGCCGGCACTCAGTCCACTGAGCCATACCAGCCAGGGCTTTTTAAAATAACTTTTTAAAAATATTTTATTTATTTATTTTTAGAGAGAGGGGAAGGTTGGGAGAAAGAGAGAGACAGAAACATCAATGTGTGGTTGCCTCTCACGCCCCCCCGCACTGGGGACCTGGCCTGCAACCCAGGCATGTGCCCTGCCTGGGAATCAAACTGTAACCAGAAAAGACACCGGTGTTCAGGCTGCCTGTCACTACCAAATCCAATAAGCAATGACAGAGATTGAATCCTTTATGGGTGCTTAATTTAGATGGCAGGCGATATGAGAAAATGGCAGTTTCATACCCTAACAGATCATCTTCCCTTCTCTTTCCTGGTCAGATCTTTTATAAGGGGCGTGGGGGAGAATAAACAAGGTGTGGTGAGGGCTTTGAGATTCAGAAGCTGCAACATTCCTGTCCTGGGCAGTTAGCTGTTCCTGAAGGGGGTGGTCAGAACACAAAAGGCGGGGATGCCTCCAGCTTGTCCCCAGGCAGTAATCTCTAGCCAGTGTCCCAGGAGGTCAGCTGTTTTCCTAGGAGCCAGGATGGGCCTTATCTGTAGTTTCTGAAACAAAAGCTTTAACATACACATTACTTGCTAGACTTAAAACTTTTTTACCTTAAGCTAAAATTTTCCAAGTTTTGAGTCCTCTATCAAAACCAGCGACCCCTTGATTCACAGGCTAGCACTCAAATCCACTGAGCCACACCAGCTAGGGCTGATCTTTATTTTCAACAATACTGCCAGGCATAGATTTCTCCATACTCTGCTCAAAATAAAGTCACTCTCTTAGGCAGGGTGTCAGATCTGCTAATCTTCACATACCCTCTCCTGTCTCTCCACCCTAGGGAGAGTTGGAGCAATAAGGACATATGGGAGCTACTGTTCTTCATGTCCTGCTTATCTTACCCAGAGCCATCCCTCTGTGCTAAAGATTTGGAGCTGTAGAGGGGATTGAGAGGGGAGAGCCACAAGCCTTTATGTGCCACCATACGTAAAGTGAAACCTCTACACTATGAAATCAGAGCTGAAGGAAGACAGGAAATGCTTGTCTTCATGAGCTGCCCTACCCACCCAAAATATATCTTGTACAATACAGAGCTAGTGGGGATGGAAGCAGCCCCTAGCTCAAATGTCACAAGATCCCATTGTTTTTACTGAGATTTAGTAGATTTTCTTGAATATTCTTCAATTTATTGTGGGTTTTTTTTTTTTTTTTTTTTTTTTTTTTGGCCGTTCTCTCCAGTTTTGGCACTATTTTTCTGGGGAGAGGGTATGTTAAACTTATACAACCACTCTGGAAGTCCCATGTCCCATCCCATGATATTTTGGCAGCAACAGTCGAATTATTCCTGTTATGTGAAAGAATCAGATTCATGAAATTTGGGAGAAAAACAAAGATCATACGGAAACCAGTTACTTTTGATTGTATTCCTTGGTGAGGCTTGCTGTTTGAACCCTTTACTAAGGTGGATGGTTTTGTCATACCTTGTGGGGCCCCAAGTGATTCTTTGCTTCTCTATTAACAAGTGTTTGGCAGATTGGATAGAATTTGTGCTCAGGGAAGGTTGACAATCTGATAACAAAAGTCTGTTCATATCCTTTTATGGGGCCTGGCTAGGCTTCCCTGACCTTTGCATACACCTCTTACCAGGTTCGGTGAGCATATACCCAGGTCATCTGTGGCCCAATTCCCTGCCTCTTACTCTCCTCCCACTTGCTTAGATTAATTACCCCAGATATCTTTGGTTCAGCAGGCATCACACAATAGATACTGCTATGAATTGTTTATGTCTCTGCCTCTCTCTTATCAGACTTGCATCCCCATTTGAGGCATAGAATCTTATCTTATCCAGAAGAGTATGTGATATATTATTGAAGTAGTAGTATTTATAATAGTAATAACTAAATATTATAAAATAATATCTAAAATTAAGGGCTAACTATGACCCAGGAACTGTTCTAAACACTTTACATTTATTAATTCAGTGTCAATAAAGCCTCACAACAACCTATGAAGGGTATATTATTATCTCTGTTTCACAGATGAAGAAACTGAGGCACAGATAATGTGTAAGTGAGCTTTGCTAAACTACACCTGCTAAAAGAATAATAAGTTGAAAAAAAAGTCAAATGCAGAAAAGGTAGCTAATCCACCTCAAGTCTGTGATATATACAATAAAGCCCAGGGATGTAAGGGAGAATATGGAATTTGTTGATCTTACTTTGATATTGGGGAAACAATGATTTTGTGGTTCTAAAGCTTTGAAGCGGTACCATCTCTCACTTGTGTCAGCCTGTAACTTTATTCAAAGGCTTTGGGGTGCTAATGGGGTGGGGGTTTGAAGCAGTACCCTGCTGCTCCCTTCCAGAATTGCCAGGGAAATTTCCTGAATGTGGGCTCTTCTGGTCATCAATCTGCTCCTTGCAAGGAGCACATGAGCTCTCTCATGCCTGAATTGTTTTGTCATTTAAACTTCCTTCTTAATGGTGGATCAGCCATGTATTTCTGAGATGGCATTTTTTTCTTTCTTTTTTTAAAGTTAAAGCTAGAAAACTATGACTACCCTGGAGCTTTTTCTTTTATAATTTCTAGCTTTTTGAACAAAAGCATGAGTAAGAAGAGTTAAACATCAATCAGACAGGCCTAAACTAAGCACATGGAGGGATGCAGGGGCAGACACTCACACCAGTGTATTCATTCTGTATCCTTGGTCACAATACCCTGACTTTTTATAGTTCACTTTCCACATGATTATACATTGCCTTTGCCATGGAAACAGCTTTTCTTACTCTCAAGTAATAATGAAGAAGAGCTTGCAGGAAGGCACTGCTCTTTCTTTGTGACTATGACCATGTTTTGACTAATTTCCAGGATCAGAGGGCACATATCATCAGGACTTTCACTCTGCCTTTCTCCCCAGAGTCCAGATACCAAAATGCATGTGACAGCTCAAGTATTTTCTTAGCAGTTACCTGCTGCTGCTCTCACTCCATCATAGAAAGAAAAACTGAAAGTGCTGTTACCCTTTGGATTTACAGTTATTTTTTGGACAGGGGCAATTACAATTGTAAAATGGCTCAGTCATGGTATTTCCTCTGTTTTTAACATAAAAATGCTATGGGCTAGGGACCTGGAGCCTTCCTTCTCATCCTGGGATACTCTCCAAAGTTCTCTTATTGAAATATCTGTCTCATATTTCCAACTCCCTCCTCCCCAAATTTCCTTTCCTTATATAACTGAAGTCCATTGTTCCATTTTATTAGGTTACACTATATGAAATATCTGACATTTGGTCACTTTTTACCTACAAAATGTTTCAGCCTAATCTAGTTAGAGGTTTTCTTTTGAGAAGGAGAGAAACATCACAGTGAATGAGAACAAGAGACAGCACTCCTTTTCAATGGACAGGGAGTCAGGCCAGAGGAAAAGGGCAGATGGGATCCCAGCACCATTCCCAGGTGTGGGCACTGTAGCTGGTGCATGGATGCTTCAACTTCAACCTCAATCTAAGGAGTTGGATGGAGTGGGGTAGACATATGCCAGGCTCCAAGAAACATCAGCTTTACTGATGTGTCATGGAAACCTACCAAGTCAAAGCAGGTTGTTGTGGTTGAAAAATGCAGAACAACTGTGTTTTCATCAGAGTTACAAAGCACTGCCCATGTGCACATGCAAAGGAGCACTTTCAACCTGCTGTATTTCCCCTGCTGGGCAAACCTTGTGCTTTGATTATTCTCCTCTCATGGTTTTAATAGCAGTTGTTTTTCTAGCCTAGAGAAGGTTTGCATTATCTTACGTCGTTCTCTCAGGCTGAGCATAGCTATTACATTAGTTGAATAAAGTAATAATAGAACAGAACAAAACCCCAAATAGCTCTTATAGAACATGTAGAAACTAGCTGGTTGGAGAATGAATGTAACCTTTTAATCTGCTAAGGTATGGGTTCCAAGTTGATTCATGTCAATGAATAACTAAGTGAAAATCACAATATGAAATGGTGGACCTTTGCTTTTCTTCCTTAGCATCACATTAAAGTGTGATTTATATTGTGTTGTTTGTAGCATAGGAAACAGGCTTTTATTGGGATTTATTTTAGCTAGAGGCCACTGATCTATTAGAAGGCTTCAGATTTTGTATTTTCTCTAACAACTGACATGCTTAAAAGGATAGACCCTTGTGGGGGTTAAAATTTTGATACTTTTCTTCTCACATTCTAAAATCTTCGAGCTCAGTTAATAATGAGATTAACAGAGAAAAATCAAAGTTTTAATACATGCACATGAGGAATTCACATAGGCATGAAATCTCCAAAGACAGTGAGGCAATATTGAGTATACAAGGCATTTTTTAAAATGTTGTTACAGTGTGTGTTCCAATTACCAGCTATGGAGGAAGAGGGGATTGGAATGGGTACCTCTACCGGGCTTGCTTTCTTTCCCATCTCCAAAGCTGGCAGAATATTAGACACTCCTGAGACACAATCCTGGGAGTTATAAGACAGTTTGGACAAAAGGGGGATAGTATATTAGATTTCAGAAGTGAGAATGGATGACTTACAGGTAGTTGAGGAAGAACAGAACATACATGGCAGGAAAATTCTTGCTAGGAAACCAGAAACTATGGGTCACAGTGAGTATCAAGCTGATAGGAGCCTGCCTGAAGCCCTGTTGTTTATACCACATTTAATGCAAATCATGCTAAGTTGACATCCTAAAATCTCCTTCTGAAGCAGTTTTCTCTATCTGAATCTCCAGTTCAGGAAAGCAGGGGAGGGTCAAAGGCTCCCTATTAAGTCTTGTTTCTTAATAAATAGCTTAAATCAGTATCTCAAAAGGGTGGTTTTGGGATGGCAGAATTTTGGTTTCCTTTACCCTCTTCTTGCATCCTCGTGAAGTTTGTATCAAATAGCCAGAGAAATTAGAGAAAACATTCAATTCTGGTGCAGTGTTTTGAAGGGGGACTTTATCCCAAAGTTTTACCTTTGGGATATTGATTTTTATGCTGGTTATTAAGAAAAGACTCAGAAAGAATCTTTGACCCTCCCCCCTTTCCTGCATAAGAGATTAAGAGGGGAAAACCTGCTTCACAAAAAGAACCTTAGCATAATCACCTTAGCGTTAGGATGACTCCAAGCAGGGACTTGTTTACTAGGTCTCCTCTCCTCCCTTGTCCCATTGTTTCTCTGTTGCCTAGCAAAAATTTACCAGCCTTGTTTGTTCCCCTCTTCCTCAGCTATCTATAAATTGCCTACTTGCTTTGATCTCAGATCACCTCCCCACATTTCTCCCTTCTTCAAAATGACATATATACCAAATTTTGCCTATTTTTGGAGTTTTCATGCTTGTGTGAATTCCCCATGCACAGATATTAAAATTTTGGTTTTTCTCCTGTTACTCTGTCACTGTTAATTTGATTATTAGCCCCGTTGGAAGAACTTGGAGGTGGGAAGAAAAGTATCTTTTTTTAACCTCCACAGTTTCTGTCAAATCTTGTGCCCAAAGCCTCCCTGCAGTGTTAAAGAATACTGACATTTCTCTGTTTCTGGCTCTCTTTTTTATGCAAACACAATTGATCTGGTGCCACGTTAGTCCTCCTGATCCTGATCCTAGTTCTGCTTTAGAAAACCACACATAACGTGAACCCAGTTCTCCAGATCACTCCTGGAAAGACTGTGTAACCCAGTGCTTTCTACTCATCTTTAAGATTCTTATCACCTTTCTAGTAGTAGTGTTTTTTGCAGTTATGTGTTGCAGTTCAGTTAACCTCTCACTTGATTAATTAACCAGTTTCCTTGTCTGTAAAACTAGTGTGATGATGTTACCTTACAAAATTGTTAGCTATGAGAGTGAATATTAGATTAAAGAAGCTGAAACAGTGACTGACACATAACAGATGCTCAGGAAATGTTTATTATGGTCAGCTAAAAAAAAAGCAACCCACCAATTTAAAGCATTTACTTGGTGTTAGGATTCAGAAACTGAAATTCTGTGTAATTCTACTTCACTTCACTTTGCTGCTGGTTCACTAACCATCCCAGGACTTGGAAACCCCACATCAGCTCTCCTGGGCCCCAAGCTCAAGCCTCACAGCCTCACAGCCTCACACTGCTCCATTGGGGGCCTCCTTGTGCCTTTTATCAGCTCTCCAGCAGAACAGCTATTCTCAGTGGTTGTGACCAGCAGCAGCATTACTCAGGAACTTGTTAGAAATGCAAATTATTGGGTCACATCCAGACCTACTGAGTCAGAAACCCACAGGGGTTGGGGCCCAGCAGGTTTTGACAAGCTCTGTAGATGATTCTGATGCACTAATGTTACAGGGTGCAGCCAAGAGGGGGGATCCCAAATAGGCATTTGAAATGGGGTCCAGAACTCAAGGTGTCCAGGAGATTTTAAGGTGTCTTCACCCCTTCCCCCACAGGTGTGAGTTGGGGGAAGGGGCACACAGAGCAAGAACATGCAGGGCAGCTTTGCAGCTAATCCATGGTATGATCATTTAACATACCTATAGCCTTTGGCTGGTTGCTTAAATATGCTAAATAGCTATAGCCAGGCTCAAGGCCAGGGGGATGGAAAGGGATCTCCCCCAAGATGTGACTGGGGGGCAGGTCCCCTGAGTTACAGCACCTACGTGGGAGCTGGGAGAAGATTGGCTCCATGACATGGGGTGACACCTGCCCAGACCCACGATGGCGACCAGAAAAGCTGGAGAAGACAGCAGATTGAGGGCAAGTGTGCCCAAGTGTAGGAGGAGTTGGAAATGGGGCTGCAGAAGAAGATTGGTGCGGGGATTTAAACCCAGACACGGCAGCCATTGGGCAAGAACCACATGGACTGGACAGAGTGGGGACTCTCCCTTCCTGCAGCCCTGAGAGAGGACCACATGCCTTTGCCAGAGTGGGGACCCCCGCAGCTTTAGAAGGGGGAACCACCACCTGGTTTTAGCAGAGATCCTGGCGCCTCAGTGGAGGGTGCCGGGAACCCAGGGAGGTCTCCCAGTCGAGATAGAGTACTAACTGGGAAGAACCAGAGGACTGCCTGAGCCATGGACTTCTATTTCCTTTCCTGAGATATGGTACTCTGGACTGGGCAAAGGGGGAAGGAAGGAAGGACTGTGTCTGTTTGTGGGGGTTTTAAAAAGGACTTTAGGATTTTTGATAAAGACATTAGGTCACTACTTTAAGTTTGTATAGCATTAAATAAACATTTCCTTTCCTTTTCACGAATCTCTGGCATTAAGAGATGTCTTTCCTCGGGCGGCGGACATAACAGACCCGGGTCCTTCTTTCAATAATAGTATATCGTCCCAGGTCCCCCTTGTGCTCTGTAACACTAAGTATGAGAACCACTGCTTTAAAGTGTGAGCCATAGAGGGAGGTAAGGGCAGGGGGGCATTCTTGGCTTCTTTCCTCTGTGTGGGGGGGTCCTCTCTCCTTTATCTCAAGAGAAAAAAGTTAACCCTCTTCCTATTGTTAGCAGGAACTGTCAGGAAATGCCTTTCACCCAGCCACTCAGTTCCCAAATATTTTTCCTCTCTTTGGGGACCCTGCATTAGAGCTCTAGTGAGTCCCCTTTACTCACGTGTTCTGGGTACCAGTAGTCCACCTCTCGATGTTAGGCTTTAGGCAAGAATAACTTTTTATTTCATCTCCCTCCCCTTGTTATTATTAGAGTCTGGCATATTTCCCTTCAAAGGCTTAACTTCCCTGCCCCCTCAATATGCTTAGCCCCCTCCTTATCCTCACCAGTGCTTGGAGCCCTAGCTCAGAGGAGGTAGAGACAATTGGTTGAACTGGAAGAGGAGGAGGAAGCTAACTAGCAAAATGGAACCACAGTGTGTTTTGGTGTTAATCAGAGAATAATTTTCAGTCCAGCTTTTTGCCCTAAATTTTCTTTCAGTTTGTTTTATCTGAGGCACATTATAAGTCCTGCTACTCCCTCCCCACCCCACCTCTAGGAGATAGTCTTCATAGACTCTTTAGTAGTTTTCTTTTTTGAGAAGATTAAATCAGGAAATATAAAGCACACCTGAACACATTAAGTGCCCCTAGGAGGGGAGTGAAAAAAGGCCAGGTATGATTTTTACCTACAGTAGTTTTTATTCTGATAAAAGTAAAGAAACATCCCCCACAAAACAAATAATGAACAAGAAAACCCACAAAAAATTGCCTTTCCCCAGCACACTTCTGTGCCACCTACCACTCAAAGGTCATATTAACTGTCTACATTCCTAGGAAGTTATTTCATTTAAATATTAGCCCAGTGAATGGTGATGAGGAATGAAAATTGGATGTGTAAAACATCATATGGAATATGTATATTTAGCATTTATTTTTAAAAAACTTTTTATTATGGAGAATTTCAACCATATAAAAAAACATGAAGGGGCATCACAACAGCTTGGACAGTGAGATAAATTTCACTCTGCTATTACAGAGAACCTGCAAGTTATTGCATATTTGTATTATTTTTCCAGTATTCCTACATCTTTTTTTAATAGTATTTTTATATCCCTCTTATTTTTGTATAGTCTGCTTTGCTAGGCTGGATATATTGTATGACCTGACAGCTTTCCCCTGATATCTCTTTCCATACTGTATTACTAATCTACTGTCCTTTAACTCACCTGTGTCCCATTAGCACACTACTCGAGGTTCTGTACTCCCTATTCTTGTTACCTAGATCTCACAGACTCTATCATATGATTGTTGCCATAATATTATTGTAAATAACTGCTCTTCCATGCAATTATAATTACTTCACACCCCCTCCCCCACAGATCTCAGCCCATTTCAAAGTTTCCTGAACTCTATTACTGTAGTGGTTAACTCTATTCTCTCACACACTACATGTATTTACTATCCTTTACTCTCACCTTACCTCAGAATCTGACCTCCCACAACATCCCTGGTTTATAGATCCAACTCACAATCCTTCCTTCCCCAACAAGAGTCTTATCTTCTTTCCATCCTTTCTAAAAATCAGCTAGATGGGTGGAAGATCACGGTTAACACTATACATAGTCAAAGGATCTCCTATCTCTTCCCTACTAGCTACTACTGTAAATAGCATAGATTTCTCTGTTGTTGTCTTAAACCATTTTGCCTTCCCCCTCCAACTGATCACAAAAAAGAATAGGTGGAGGAGGTGAACACCAGAATGCCCACTGGAAGAGGAAACCCAACAACAAAGGAAACACTAACAGATAACAACAGAAGAAGGTGAAGGAGAGAGTAGTAACCACACAAACCTCAATCGAGGACCTATCTGGAAATACAACTAAACAGTAGAGACAGTACCCAGTACAAAAAAACTGAACAAGAATTCTTTAAACCTTATACACACAGAAGAACCAGCTTCAACACAACCTGCCCTCACCAGCACAGCAAAATACAGGAGGTGGTGGACAGAGTGACCCTCATTTAACCAGCTGGTGGGAAGGAACTACCAAAGAAGTTCTCAACAACAATCAAAACCCAAAGGCAAACACAAAACCAACTTAAACAATAGCCCAAGACCAGTGAGCTTGGAAGATCAAGGAAACAGCACCACTGAAACTCACTGCTATTCTACTAAAGAAGTTCACAACATAAACCCAGGGAGCCAGAACAGATCAATATAAGAAGCTGAGGTGAACAAGAAGAGTCTCACAAACAACGGGAAGACAAAGAAACAATCCCCAAATGAAAGGAAAGGAGGAAGCCTCAGAAAGAATGCTAAACGAAACAGAGGCAATTCAACTATCAGATATTGAGTTCAAAGCAATGATTGTCAGGAAGCTCAATGAGCTCACAATGAGCTACCAGAAACTACAGGGAAGCTACAATGAACTCACTGAAAACTACATCAACATTAATAAGGAAATAGAAACTCTCAACAAGGGCCAAGAGGAAATGAAGAATACAATTTCTGAACTGAAGAACACAGTAGAAGGAATGAAAAGCAAGATCCATGAAGCAGAAGATCAGATCAGCGAGCTAGAGGACAAAGTAGAAGAAAACACCCAGAAAGAGCAAGAAAAGGAAAAGAGGCTCAGAAAGAATGAAGAGGGATTAAGAGAAATGCAAGACAATATGAAACGTAATAATATCCGTATAATAGGGATACCAGAAGGAGAAGAAGAAGAGCAAGGGATAGAAAACCTATTTGAAAAAGTAATGATGGAAAACTTCCCTAATTTGATGAGAGAAAAAGTCACACAAATCCAGGAAACACAGAGAGTCCCAATCAAGAGGAATCCAAAGAGGCCCACCTCAAGACATATCATAATTAAAATGGCAAAATTTCAAGACAAAGAGAATCTTAAAGGCAGCGAGGGAGAAGCAGGAAGTAACATACAAGGGAGCCCCAATAAGGCTAACAGCTGACTTCTCAATGGAAACACTCCAAGCCAGATGAGAATGGCAAGAAATAATCCAACTAATGAGAACCAGATGCCTGCAACCACAACTACTTTACCCAGCAAGGCTCTCAATCAAGATAGAAGGCCAAATAAGAAGCTTCTCAGACAAAAAAAGTCTAAAAGAATACACCTCCACTAAACCAGCTCTGCAAGAGATGCTAAAGGGACTGCTTTAAGGAAAGAAAGGAAAAGAGAGAGTGAGAGAGGAACACACGTACATAAAAGGCAATGAATAAGTACCTATCCATAATAACCTTAAATGTAAATGGATTAAATGCTCCAATGAAAAGACATAGAATAGCTGATTGGATAAGAAAACATGACCCACACATATGCTGCCTAAAAGAGACCCACCTCAGGGTAAAAGATCTGCATAGGCTGAAAGTGAAGGGCTGGGAACAAATTTTCCAAGCAAATGGACAGGAAACAAAAGCCAGGGTAGCAATACTCATGTCAGACAAAATAGACTTCCAAAACAGGACCATAAAGAGAGACCCAGAAGGTCATTTCATAATACTCAAGGGAAGAATCCACCAAGAAGACATAAATATTGTAAATATATATGCACCCAACATAGGAGCACCCAAATACATAAAGAAAATCTTAGAGGACTTCAAGAAAGATATGGACAGCAACACAATTATTGTGGGGGATTTTAACACTCCACTATCAAAAATGGACAGATCTTCCAAAGAAAATATCAACAAAGATATTGTGGCATGGAACAATACCCTAGATGAAATGGACTTTAGTGGTATATACAGAGCCCTCATCCAAAAGAAGCTAAATACACATTCTTTTCAAATGTACATGGAACATTTTCAAAGATAGACCACATGCTACGACACAAAACAAGCCTCAACAATTTCAAAAAATTGAAATCATACCAAGCATTTTCTTGGATCACAAGTGACTGAAACTAGAAACCAACCCCAAGGAAAAAAACTGAAAACACTCAAAATCATGGAGACTGAATAACATGCTATTAAACAATGAATGGGTCAAGAATGATATTAGGGAATAAATCAAAAGGTTTCTGGAAACAAACGAAAACGAACTCACAACAACCCAAAACTTATGGGACACAGCCAAGGCAGTCCTAAGAGGGAAGTTCATAGCAATACAGGCCCACCTAAAAAGGTTAGAAACATTCTAAACAAACAACCAAACCCTATGTCTACAAGAGCTCGAGGAACAACAACAAAGGCAGCCCAGAGCAAGCAGAAGGAAGGAAATAACCAAGATCAGAGCAGAATTAAATGACATAGAGACTAAAAGCACAATTCTAAAGATCAATGAATCCAAGAGCTGGTTCTTTTAAAAGATAAACAAAATCGACAAGCCTTTAAGCAGACTCATCAAGAAAAAAAGAGAGAAAACCCAAATAAACACAATCAGAAATGAAAGAGGAGAGATTACAACAGATACCACAGAAATACAAAGGATTGTAAGAAATTACTAAAAAGAACTGTATGCCAAGAAATTTGAAAACCTAGATGAAATGGACAAATTTCTAGAAAAATATAATCTTCCAAAACTCAATAAAAAAGAAGCAGAAAGCCTGAAAAAACCAATAACAGCAAAAGAAATTGAAGCAGTAATCAAAAAACTCCCAACACACAAAAGCCCTGGACCAGATGGTTTCACAGGAGAATTCTACAAAGCATTTAAGGAAGAGCTAACCTCTATCCTTCACAGACTATTTCAAAAAATCCAAAAAGATGGAAGACTCCCAAATTCTTTTTATGAGGCCAACATCACCCTAATTCCAAAGCCAGATAAAGACACAACAAAGAAAGAAAACTTCAGGCCAATATTGCTGACGAACATTGACATAAAATCCTCAACAAGATACTGGCAAACTGCATCCAACAGTACATTAAGGAGATCATACACCATGACCAAGTGTGCATCACTCCAGGAATGCAAGGATGATAGAATATTCGCAAATCAGTAAATGTAATACGTCACATAAATAAAAGCAAAGACAAAAACCACATGATCATATCAATAGATGCAGAAAAAGCATTTGGTAAGGTACAGAACCCATTTATGATAAAAACACTCAGCAAAGTGGGAATAGAGGGGGCATTCCTCAACATAATAAAGGCCGTATGTGAGAAACCTACAGCCAACATTACACTCAATGGCCAAAAATTAAAATGTTTTCCACTAAGAACAGGAGCAAGACAAGTCTGTCCAGTTTCACCACTTCTATTCAATATAGTATTGGAAGTTTTAGCCACAGCAATCAGACAAGAAAAAGGAATAAAAGGCATTCAAATCGGAAAGGAGGAAACAAAACTCTCACTGTTTGCAGATGACATGATAGTGTACATAGAAAATCCTATAGACTCAGCCAAATACTGCTTGACCAAATAAATTAATTTGGCAAAACAGCGGGATACAAAGTCAATATCCAGAAATCAAAGGCATTTCTGTACACCAACAATGAAACAGCAGAAGCAGAAATCAAGAAAAAATTCCCATTTGAAATAGCAAAAAGAAAAATAAAATACCTAGGAATAAACCTAACCAAAGAAGTAAAAGACCTGTATTCAGAAAACGACATAACACTGAGGAAAGAAATCAAGGAAGACACAAACAAATCGAAACATACACTGTGTTCATGGATTGGAAGAATTAATATCATCAAAATGTCCATACTACCTAAAGCAATTTACACATTCAATGCAATACCTATTAAGTACCAATGGCTTATTTCACAGACATAGAACAAACACTTCAACAATTTATATGGAATCATAAATGACCCCTAATAGCTGCTGCAATTTTGAGAAAGAAAATTATAGTAGGAGGGATCACAATACCTGACACTAAACTATACTACAAAGCCACCGTAATCAAAACAGCCTGGTACTGGCATAAAAACAGGCATATGGACCAATGGAACAGAACAGAGAGCCCAGAAATAAACCCAAGTCTCTACGGTCAATTAATATTTGACAAGGGAAGCAGCAACATAAAATGGAATAAAAATAGCCTCTTCAACAATTGGTGTTGGGAGAACTGGACAGCTATGTGCAAAAAAATGAAACTCGAGCACCAACTTACACCTTATACAAAAATATGTTCAAGGTGGATAAAAGACTTAAATATAAATCATGACACCATTAAAGTCCTAGAAGAGAACGTAGGTAGGAAAATCTCAGATATTTCACACAGAAACATTTTTACTGACATGTCCCCTAGAGCAAGGGACATAAAGGAAAGAATGAACAAATGGGATCTCATCAAAATAAAAAGCTTTTGCACAGCTAAGGAAAACAGCATCAAAATAAAAAGAGAACCAACTGTATGGGAAAACATATTTGCCAATGATACCTCAGACAAGGGTTTCATCTCCAAAATATATAAAGAACTTACACGACTCCACTCTAAGAAGACAAGCAACCCAATTAAAAAATGGGCAAAGGACTTGAACAGACATTTCTCCAAGGAGGACATACAGAAAATCCAAAGACACATGAAATGATGTTCAATATCGCTAGAGAGATGCAAATTAAAACCACATTGAGATACCACTTCACACCAGTCAGAATGACCATCATAAACAAAGCAACAAACAAGTGTTGGAGAGGTTGTGGAGAGAAGGGGTCCCTAGTCCACTGTTGGTGGGACTGCAGACTGGTACAACCACTATGGAAAGCAGTATGGAACTTCCTCAGAAAACTAAAAATGGATCTTCCTTTTGACCCTGCAATTCCACTGCTGGGACTATATCCTAAGAACACTGAAACACCAATACAAAAGAACCTTTGCACCCCGATGTTCATAGCAGCACAATTTACAATAGCTAGGTGCTAGAAGCAACCTAGATGCCCATCAGTAAATGAATGGATCAAAAAACTGTAATGTACCATTACATTTACACAATGGAATTCTATGCAGCAGAAAGAAAGAAGGAGCTCCTACCCTTTGGAACAGCATGGATGGAGCTGGAAAGCATTATGCTACGCGAAACAAGCCAGGCAGTGAAAGACAAATACCACATGATATCACCTTTAACAGGAACCTAAACAACACAACAAAGAAACAAGCAAAATATAACCAAAGATACTGAAATAGGGGACAGACTGACAGTGACCAGAGGGGAGAGAAGAGGGAATTTCAGGGGGGAGTGGGTAGGGTTTACAGGAAGAAATTTGGAGGACACATGGACAAAAACTATGGGTGGGGGGTAAGGGGGGTGAAGAGGGGAGGGTTGGGTGGGTGGGCTGGAATGGGAGTAAAAGGGAGAAAGCTGTACTTGAACAATGATTAAAATAAAATTAAGAAAAAAAAAAACACATAACACTGGCTGATGTGGTTCTGTGGACTGAGTGATGGCCTGTGAACCAAAGGGTTGCCAGTTGGATTCCCAGTCAGGGCATATGCCTGGGTTGTGGGCCAGGTCCCCATTGAGGGGTGTGTGAGAGACAACTACACATTTGAAACCGGAAAAGACACTGGCCCTTTGGTAGTGACAGGCAGACATGGGTTCAGGCTGCCTGTCACTATCAAACCCAATAAGCAATGAGAGCAGTTGAATCTTTATGGATGCTTTATTCAGATGGCCAGTGATCTGAGAAGACGGTGGATTCATACCCGAACAGACCATCTTGTCTTTTCTTTCCAGGCCAACATTTTTATAGCAGGGAATAAACAAGGTACAGTGAGAGCTATGAGATTCAGGAAAGATTAGGTGAAAGAAGCTGCAACATTACTTCCTGGGTAGTTAGCTGTTCCCAGGAGTGGTGGTCGACTGTCCCTCCCTGGAACAAATGCCCGGATGCCTCCAGGTGTCCCCAGGCAGTAAATCTTTAGCAGTGCCCCAGGAGGTCAACTGTTTTCCCAGGAGCCATGTTGGGCCCTATCTGTAGTTTCTGAGACAAAAGTTTTAACATACACATTACTTGCTAGGCTTACAACTTTTTACCTTAAACTAAAATTTTCCAACTCCTGATTCCCCTGTAATATTGATGCTTCTCTCCCTCTCTAAAAATAAAGAAATAAGGTCTTTTAAAAATTGCAGAAATTGCTATAAGTTTATCTCCATCACAGTAGATTCTTGAGAATCTGTAGTATTGTAATAGGGTACAGCCAGGGGGCCCCCAAATAGGGATTTGTAATGGAGTTCAGAACTCAGGGTGTCCAGAAAATATTAAAAATATATAGCATGCCCTCACCCCCACAAGTCTGAGCTGGGGGATGGGACACATGGAACAGGGCCATTGAGAGTTTTTCTGCATAGCAACAGTTTTGCAACTAACCTCAGGCATGGTCATTTAATATATCTATAACTTTTAACTGGTTTCATGGATATGTTAAATAGCCATGGCTGTGCTTTGAGCCAGGGAGATGGGAGTGACTTCAACCCATGACTTAACTAGGAGGCAATCCCCAACTCTGGTTACAGCACCTGGGTGAGAAGTTGGAGATGATTGGCTCCATGCCACGGGGCCATGCCTGCCTGGACTTAGTATGGCAGCCCAGAAAAGCTGGAAGAATACAGGAATCTTGGCGAGTGTGGCTGATTGTGGGGGGAGTCTGAAATGGGGCTGCTGAGGAAGATTGGTGCTGGGATTTAAACTGAGGCGCGACAGCCCTGCTAGTTTGGGGCCATGTGGGTTTGGGTGCTCCCTTTTGCCATGTGGCTTAGGAAACAGGAGAAACCCTGTAGGGAAGAAAAGAGGTGAAAGGACTGTTGCTGGTGGGCCATGAGAAGGTGCCCTGCAGGTTTGGATTAAGAACTGGAGATTCTGACTGTGACATAGCTGATGGTGCTGGGAACTGTGGGAGGCTGACCAGCCAAACAAGGATTACTGGAAAGAACCGGGGAGGCTACCTGAGCCACGAACTTCTATTTCTTTTCCTGAGATATGGTACCCCGGACTGGGCAGAAGGGGAAGGAAGGACTTGAATTTGTGGGTATTCTAAGGGACTTTGGGATCTCAATGAAGACATTAAGTCTTCAGAGATGGCATTACTCTTAAGTCTATATAACTTTTGAATAAATAATTCCTTTCTTTTTCACCAATCTCTGGCATTGAGAGCTATAATTCCTTGGTGGTGGGCAAGGTAAACCTAGTACAGGGGGAATCTGAGGGAAGGGGGCTCCATTTGGTAACAGTATATCATCCCCGCCCCCTGGGAATGTTCTGTAACAGTATCTCTCAATATATTTGTATTATATTTTATTGGTTATGCTATTACAGTTGTCCTGATTTTTCCACCTTTGTCCTCCCCCAAACCAGCACCCCCACTCCTTTAGACAATGATCCCATCATTGTTTCTGTCCATGGGTCACGCATGTTAGTTCTTTGGGTACTCCATTCCCTATACTATACTTGACATCCATATGGATATTCTATAACTACCTATTTGTACTTCTTAATCCCCTCACCATTTCACCCATTCCCCCACACCTCCTCCCATCTGGCAACCATAACAATGCTGTCTGTATCCATGATTCTGTCTCTGTTCTTCTGGTTTGCTTAGTTTGTTTTTTTAGATTCAATTCTTGATATATTTATATTTTTTGCCATTTTATTATTCATAGTTTTGATCTTCTTTTTCTTAAATAAACCCCATTAACATTTCATATAATAATAGTTTGGTGATAATGAACTCCTTTAGTTTTTTTCTTGTCTGGGAAGCTTTTAAACTGCCCTTTGATTCTAAATGGTAGCTTTGCTGTGTAGAGCAATCTTGGCTGTAGGTCCCTACTTTTCATGACTTTGAATATTTGTCAGTACCTTCTAGCCTGCAAAGTTTCTTTTGAGAAATCAGCTGAGAGTCTTATGGGAACTCTCCTGTAGGCAACTAGCTTCTTTTCTCTTGCTGCTTTTAATATTCTCTCTTTATTTTTAACCTTTGGCCTTTTAATTATGATGTGTCTTGGAGTGGGCCTCTTTGCATCACCTTGTTTGGGACTCTCTGTGCTTCCTGGACTGGCATGTCTATTTCCTTCACCAAATTAAGGAAGATTTATTTCACTATTTTTTTCAAATAGATTTCCAATTTCTTGTTCTTTCTCTTCTCCTTCTGGCACCTCTATGATGTGAGTGTTGAACCTCTTGAAGTTGTCCCAGAGGCTGCTTACACTATCCTCATTTTTTTGGATTCTTTTACCTTCTTGTTCTTCTTGTGCTTCATCCAGTCTACTGCTGTTTCCCTGTAAATTGTTCTTTATTTCAATAGTGTATCCTTTGTTTCTGACTGGGTCTTTTTTATGCTGCTGACGTCCTCACTAAGTTCCTTGAGCATCCTTATAAACAGTGTTTTGAACTCTGCATCTGATAGATTGCTTATCTCCATTTCATTTAGCTCTTTTTCTGGAGTTTTGATCTGTTCTTTCATTTGGGTCATGTTTCTTTGTCTCCTTGTTTTGGCAGCCTCCCTGTGTTTGTTTATATTTATTATATAGAACTGCTTTGACTCCATGTCTTGGTAGCATGGCCTAATGTAGTAGGTGTCCTGTAGGGTCCAGAGGCACACCCTTCCATATCACCCAACCTAGGTACTGAAGGTGTGTCCTCCATGTGGGCTGAATACACCCTCCTCTTGTAGTTGATCCTTGATTACTCTTGGCAAATCAATGGGGGGGGGGGAATTTACCCAGGCCAGTCAACTACAAGGATTGGCTGTGACCACTTAGCACCAACCTTCTCCCTCTGTGGAAGATCAGCTATACAGGGGCAGAGTGGTGGTGCTCCGGGGTGGTCTGTAGCTGTCCATTGGGTGTGCTGACCCTGGGTTTTCCTATATGATGCAGGCCAAGATCAGCACCCATCTGTGTTTTCCCCAGGGCCACCTTTCCTGAGCTATAGAACAACCTGAGATGGCTGCTACTTGTGCTGGGCTGGGGATTCCCAGGCAAAGCCAAGCTGTGAATCTAGGCTGGCCGCTGCCAGTGCTGGACCTTGGGCTCACTGAGACCAGCTGTTGCTAGTTTGATCAGATTTAAGAAGTTGTGAAGCATGAGCCAAGACCAGCCATTCATATGGAAAAGCAGCTTGAGTGGGCCAGTAATTTAGGGGTGTGTGGAGTCTCTGGGGATCCCCAAGGCAGGTCAAACAGCATTAACCAGGTTACTGGATTTTCAGAAATGGCTCCAGCTTGCTGGCTCTGTGCAGGGGAGAGTTTAGAAAGGGTACAATGACTTCTGTTCACCTTGATGCCAGACACTTCAGTTCCTCCTTGTATACCACTGGTGTCTTTCAAGCTGCTACCCTGGTGCTGGAGCTCAGAGGGTTCTTCCTCAGAGGAACTGCTTGGGGTTTAAGAATTTTCTTCCACTGACCCAATCTCTGATGGCTTTTGTAGCCAGAAGTTGTGGGGACTTATCTTCCTGGCACTGGAACCATGGGCCAGGGGGCCTGGTGTGGTCCTTGCTCCTGAGATATTCCTCCCAAATTTTCACCCACCTAACGTGGGTGAAGGACCAGCCTATTCTGCATCTGTGCCCCTCCTACTAATCTGGGTGGATGTGGTTTCTTTAATTATGTAGTTGTCAGACTTCCGTTCAACTTGATTTCTGATGGTTCTGAATGATGGTTATTCTATATTTCTAGTTGTAATTTTGATGTGGTTGTGCAAAGATGTGACTCTTGTCTTCTTGTGCTGCCATCTTGACCAGAAGTCCCTCCCAATATGTTTTAAATCAATTTAAATTCTTCAGACATTTGTGATTTTTTTTTTTTTACTGTGAAGAATTCTGTGCAGGGTGGGAGAACATCAAGTGCTCAATCAGACCAAAGCCTCTTTCGGTAAACAGTTAAGGCTTTTGCTCTTTTACTTTTAAATTTTAAAATGTCTCTGGAAAAGGGTTTCAGAGGTAAAATCTATCATGAAAAGTCCTATAATTTTCATTGGGGTTCTAATACAGAATGTCTACAGGTATTCCCAAAAGCAATAAGATATTAATTTATAATAGCACTTTTATTTGCTTAATGTTTTCTATACCTCAATTTTCATATTTAAAGTAGGATGATCTCTGAGAATTCCACCAAAATATGCTATTTATTAATTGTAGGAGAGTGCTTCCAAGGGCTTTATCTTCCTAAAAGTTTACTCTGAAAAATGAGCTAGTCCAAATTATGCTTCAAAAAGAATGTGTGTCCATGTAATCAGGTCACAAGAAAAGGAAATAAAATGCTAATAATGTTTGATCATAAAGGGAAAACACGTATCTGGAAGGCTGATTTAAATTTCTATTAACTTTAAATGGAGCTTGGAAAAACATTTTCCCCGTTGCATTAGATTTTTATGGCTCCTGTAACAGGTTACTACAAACTTGTTGGTTTGTAACAACACAGATTTATTATCTTACAGTTCTGGAAGTCAGAAATCTAATGTGGAAAAAAAGGAAATCAGGTTCCTGCCAAGGTGGAGGCATAGGCAGAAATGCTTCACTTCCTCACACAACTAAAAGAAGGAAAACAACCAATTTAAAAACAATGAACAATCAGAACTGCCAGAAAATCATTTGCATGGAAGCCCAACAACGAAGGAGTCAAATAAACATTCATTCAGATTGGTAGGAGGGGCCCTGTTGGTCAGCAGGGTTGGAGAGGATGAGTGGCAAGTTGGAGTCTGGAGGACCAGGTGGGTAAGGGGATGGCTGGTGGACCATGAGGGTGATCCCACATTCACATGCAGACAAGCAGGGAGGAAGAAGAGGGGAGTAAGACAGACCACGGAATGCAGGGTTTCAGCATGGGAAACTAAAGGCTCAAAACCCCTGACTCTAAAAAATCTGTGGGAGTTGTGGCTGTGGGAGACACTCCCAGCTTCACAGGACAGTTCTCACAAGTGAGAGAGTTCATTTGTAGGAAGTGAGGGAAGTGATGGAAAGTGGGGCACTGTTCCCTTTTGGAACCCTCCTCAGTAGACAGTGCCACAATGCAGCAAATAGGATTGCCCCACCCACGCAAATACCTAAGGCTCCACCTCTTACCACATAACAGGTACACTGAGACAAAGAAATATGGCCCAAATGAAAGAACAGATCAAGACCCCAGAAAAAGAACTAAGCAATGAGGACATAGACAACTTATCTGATGCAGAATTCAAAACACTGGTAATCAGGATGCTCACAGAAATGATTGAGCTTGGTTGCAAAATGAAGGAAGAAATGAAGGCCACACAAAGTGAAATAAAGCAAAATATACAGAGAACCAACAGTGAAAGGAAGGAAACCAGGACTCAAATCAATGATTTAGAACAAAAGGAAGAAATAAATATCCAACCAAAACAGAATGAAGAAACAAGAATGAAAAAATATGAGGAGAGGCTTAGGAATCTATGGGACAATTTTAAGCATTCCAACATCTGAATCATGGGGATGCCGGAAGGAGAAGAGGAAGAGCAAGATGTTGAAAACTTATTTGAATGAATAATGAAGGAAAACGTCATTATTTTGTTGAAATCCACATTAGATTTCCTTTTTATTTTGCTTTGCTTTTGCTTTGCTTTTCTGCCTACCATATAAGCTGAGTAGTGTTTGACATCTTTCTAGATTTAATGAAACCAAATAGCTAGGTTACATATTTGAATGTATTTGTTTTTGTGACCTGTCTCATATTTCTTTGAGTAAAACAGAATATAAATAAATAACCAAGCCAAATGCTGTTCTGATATTGAAGAAAAACATAAATAATTATTCTAGTTTGTACCAAATAAGAATGGACCTGGGTCTATATCTTACATTCTTGTTTCTTTTTATTGCCTTTTAATTTTCAAAAGAAACATTGAAGTTACATAGGTATCTCTGAATTTCTAGTACATTCTTTAGCAATGTTCTTATGATCTTTAGTTTTCAGAACTTTGATTTTACTATGTGTGGGTATGGATATGGGTTTATTCTAATTGGGTTTTTCTCAGCTTCGTGAATCTGTAGGTTTATGTTTTTCACAAAATCTGGGAAAATATCAGCCATTATTTCTTTGATTTTTTTCAGAGCACATTCTTTCTTTACTTCTTCTGGTACACAAATAAATGGCAAGTAGATCTTTTGTTGTTTTCATACATGTCTCTGAGGGTCTGTTCTCACTCTCTTTTTTTAATCTATTTTCTCTGTCATTCAGATTGGGTAAAGGGTTTTTAATTTTAGTCAATGTATTTGTTCATTTCTAAAATTTCCATTAGTTTCTTCTTTTTTAAAAAGATTTTATTTACTTATTTTTAGAGAGAGGGGAAGGGAAGGAGGAAGAGAGGGAGAGAAATGCTAATGTGTGAGAGATACAGTGATAGGTTGCCTCTCACACACCCACAACTCAAGACTTGGCCCATAACCCAGGCATGTGCCCTGACTGGGAATTGAACTGGCGACCTTTTGGTTTGCAGGCCAGCACTCAATCCCCTGAGCCACACCAGGCAGGGCCCATTACTTTCTTCTAGATATTTTCTATTTCTTTGCTGATACTTTCTATTTGTTTCATTTGTTTCAAGAATGTTCATAATTGCTTATTAAGCATTTTAAGTATATTTTATTGATTGTTCTCTTACAGTTGTCCCAATTTTCCCCCCTTTGTCCCCCTTCATCTGGTACCCCCTTCACTCTAGCAATCTCCCCCACCCTATTTCATGTTCATGGATTGTGCACATAAGTTCTTTGGTTTCTCCATTTCCTATACTGTTCTGAACATTCCCCTATTTTGTACCTACCAACTATACTTCTTAATCGCTGTACCTTTTCTTCCATTCTCCCCCTTCTCCCTCCTCGCTGATAACTTTCCACTTCTTTGATTCTGTTCTCATTCTAGTTGTTTGCTTAGTTTGTTTTTGTTTTTGTTTTTAGATTCAGTCGTTGATAGTTGTGAGTTTGTTGTCCTTTTACTGTTCATAGTTTTAATCTTCTTTCTTAAGTAAGTCCCTTTAACATTTCATATAATATAGGCTTGGTGATGATAAATTCCTTTAGCTTTACCTTGTCCAAGAAGCACTTTATCTCCCCTTCATCTTTAGATGATAACATTGCTAGATAGAATAATCTTGGTTACAGGCCTTGCTTTTTATTACTTTGAATACTTCTTGCTCATTCCTTCTTGCCTGCAAAATTTCTTTTGAGAAATCAGCTGAGAGTCTTACGCAAACTCCTTTGTAGGTAATTTTCCCCTTTTCTCTTGCTGCTTTAAGTTTCTCTTTATCTTTAACATTTTCCAACTTAATTATGATGTGTTTTGGTGTGGTCCTCTTTGGGCCCAACTTGTTTGGGATTCTCTGAGTTTCCTGTATTTGTATGTATATTTCCTTTGCCAAAATAAGGAAGTTTTCTTTCATTATTTTTTTCAAATGAGTTTTCAATTACTTGCTCTTCCTCTTCTACTTCTGACATCCCTATGATTCAGAGGTTGGCATGTTTGGAGATGTCCTAGAGTCTTCATATTTTTTTCTCATTTTTAAAAATTCTTGTTTCTTCATTCTGTTCTGGTTGACTGTTTATTTCCTCTTTACGTTCCAATTTGTTGATTTAAACCCCAGCTTCCTTCCTTTCACTTTTGGCTCCCTGTGTATTTTTCTTTATTTGGTATAGTGTAACCTTCATTTCTCCCCTATGCTTTTGCCATACTCAATGACTTCTCTGAGCATCCTTATCACCAGTGTTTTAAACTCTACATCTGATAGGTTGGCTATTTTTGTTTCACTTGGTTCTTTTACTGGGGTTTTGTTCTGTTCCTTCATTTGAGCCATATTTCTTTATCTCCTCAATTTGGCAGTTTCCCTGTAGTTGGTTCTGTGTATTATGTAGAGCTGGTTTGACTCCCTGTCTTGGCACACCTGTTACATTGTATGGGGCATAGACTTTAGTAATCACCAGGGCAGGGCACCTCGCTTCAGTGCTTTGTGGCTTTGTATGTAGGGGAGGGGTCATAGAGTAGGTAATGCCACTGCCTGACTACTGGAGGCTTGTTCAGCACTTGCCCTGCTTTTAGTCACTTATGCGATTGGTGCCCCTTCAACTGTTGCTCTGGTGGTGATTCCTTAAGTGGGTGGGTTTGCATTCCTTCTTGGACCCTGTGGGACCTCTAAATGGACTCTCCTGAAAGACCAGCAGTTTCTTCAGGCACCCCAGCCCCCACTGGTTTCTACAGCCAGGAGATATGAGGCTTTATTTGCTTGGCACTGGAATCCTGGGCTGCATAGTCTGGCCTGGGGCTTGCTCCCCAGGTATCCCTAATGTGTCACTGCCTGTTCCATTGGCCACTGACACTGCTGCCTGGTTGCTGCTGCCTTGTAACTCTCCCACCATGTCCTCTTTGCCCTGGTTCTCCATCTCCACCCCTCCTACCCGTGTGGATGAATGTCTTCTTTAAATTCTTGGTTGTCAGACTTCCATGTAGTTAGGTTTTCTGGTAGTTCTGGTTTGTTTTGTTTTGTTTTGAGGTTACTTGTAATCCATCTTATGGTTCTTCAAGGAGGTAAAGTGTGTATGCATATGTCTCTATCTTGACTGGAAGTCTCCCGGGCAAAGCACCTGCCCCTAGTTGTGGCTGACTGGGCAAAATATCCACCTTAAGAATTTTCATGATGGTTGTTTTGTCAATTTTGGGGGGTTTCTATATACACAATCATGTCATTTAGAAATAAAGACTATTTTATTTCCATTTTAATTTATAAGTTTTCTATTTCTTTTCCTTGCCATATTGCACTAACTATTAATTACAGTACAATTTTCCTTAAAAGTTGTGAGAGAAGACACATTTGTCTCATTCCTGATTTCAGAGAGAAAGAATTAAATCTCTCATCATTAATTATAATGTTAGCTATAATTTTTTTTTTTGAGGATAATATTTATTTGGTTAAGGATGTTCCCTTCTATTCCTAGTTTGTTGAGAGTTTTATCATGAGTGGAAATTGAATTTGATTGAAAGCTTTCTCTGTATCTAGAGATATGATAATTTGTTCTTTTCCTTTTAGTCCTTTAATCTGTTTTAATATTGATACTTCAATGTTGAACCAGCTTTTTATTCCTGGTAAGAATCTCGCTTGTTCTTGATAAATGATTCTTTTCTTATACATGGCTATATTTGAAATGCAAATGTTTTTTTTCTATTTTTTAATTTTAATCGTTGTACAAGTACAGTTTTTTCCCTTTTACTCCCATTCCAGCCCACCCACCCAACCTTCTCCACTTCCTTCCCATTACCACCCTCCCCCTAGATTTTGTCCATGTGTCCTTTAAATTTGTTCCTATAAACCCTAAACATTCTCCTCTCAAATTCCCTCTTCACTGTCCTCTGGTCACTGTCAGCCTGTCCTCTATTTCAGTGTCTTTGGTTATATTTTGCTTGTTTCTTTGTTTTGTTATTTAGGTTACTGTTAAAGGTGAGATCATATGGTATTTCTCTTTCACTACCTGACTCATTTCACTTAGCATAATGCTTTCCAGTTGCATCCATGCTGTTGCAAAGGGAAGGAGCTCCTTCTTTCTTTCTGCTACATAGAATTCCATTGTGTAAATGTACCATAGTTTTTTGATCCATTCATTTACTGATGGGCATCTAGGTTGCTTCTAGCACCTAGCTATTGTAAATTATGCTGCTATGAACATTGGGGTGCATAGGTTCTTTTGGATTAGTGTTTTAGTGTTCTTAGGATATAGTCCTAACAATGGAATTGCAGGGTCAAAAGGAAGATCCATTTTTAGTTTTCTGAGGAAGTTCCATACTGCTTTCCATAGTGTTTGTACCAGTCTGCAGTCCCACCAACAGTGCACTAGGGACCCCTTCTCTCCACAACGTCTCCAACACTTGTTGTTTGTTGCTTTGTTTATAATGGCCATTCTGACTGGTGTGAAGTGGTATCTCAATGTGGTGTTAATTTGAATCTCTCTGATAGCTAGCGATATTGAACATCGTTTCATGTCTTTGGATCTTCTGTATGTCCTCCTTGGAGAAGTGTCTGTTCAAGTTCTTTGCCCATTTTTTTAATTGGGTTGCTTGACTTTTTAGAGTGGAGTCATGTAAGTTCTTTATATATTTTGGAGATCAAAACCTTGTCTGAGGTATCATTGGCAAATATGTTTTCCCATACAGTTGGTTCTCTTTTTATTTTGATACTGTTTTCTTTAGCTGTGCAAAAGCTTTTTATTTTGATGAGATCCCATTTGTTCATTCTTTCCTTTATGTCCTTTGCTCTAGGGGACAAGTCAGTAAAAAAGTTTCCGTGTAAAATATCTGAGATTTTCCTACCTACGTTCCCTTCTAGGTCTTTAATGGTGTCACGTTTTATATTTAAGTCTTTTATCCACCTTGAACATATTTTTGTATAAGGTGTAAGTTGGTGCTCGAGTTTCATTTTTTTGCACGTAGCTGTCCAGTTCTCCCAACACCAATTGTTGAAGAGGCTATTTTTATTCCATTTTATGTTGCTGCTTCCCTTGTCAAATATTAATTGACCGTAGAGACTTGGGTTTATTTCTGGGCTCTCTGTTCTGTTCCATTAGTCTATGTGACTGTTTTTATGCCAGTACCAGGCTGTTTTGATTACAGTGGCTTTGTAGTATAGTTTAGTGTCAGGTATTGTGATCCCTCCTACTTTACTCTTCTTTCTCAAAATTGCAGCAGCTATTCGGGGTTGTTTTTGGTTCCATATAAACTTTCTAAGTGTTTGTTCTATGTCTGTGAAATAAGCCATTGGTACTTTAATAGGTATTGCATTGAATGTGTAAATTGCTATGGGTAGTATGGACATTTTGATGATATTAGTTCTTCCAATCCATGAACACAGTGTATGTTTCGATTTGTTTGTGTCTTCCTTGATTTCTTTCCTCAGTGGTATGTAGTTTTCTGAATACAGGTCTTTTACCTCTTTAGGTTTATTCCTAGGTATTTTATTTTTCTTTTTGCTATTTCAAATGGGATTTATTTCTTGATTTCTGCTTCTGCTGTTTCATTGTTGGTGTACAGAAATGCCTTTGATTTCTGGATATTGACTTTGTATACCACTGTTTTGTCAAATTTATTTATTAGGTCAAGCAGTTTTTTGGTGGAGTCTATAGGATTTTCTATGTACACTATCATGTCATCTGCAAACAGTGACAGTTTTGTTTCCTCCTTTCCGATTTGGATTCCTTTTATTTCTTTTTCTTGTCTGATTGCTGTGGCTAAAACTTCCAGTACTATATTGAATAGAAGTGGTGAAAGTGGACATCCTTGTCTTGTTCCTGATCTTAGTGGAAAAGATTTTAATCTTTCCCCATTGAGTATGATGTTGGCTGTAGGTCTCTCATATATGGCCTTTATTATGTTGAGGAATGCTCCCTCTATTCCCACTTTGCTGAGTGTTTTTATCATAAATGGGTGCTGTACCTTATCAAATGCTTTTTATGCATCTATTGATATGATCATGTGGTTTTTGTCTTTGCTTTTGTTTATGTGATGTATTCCATTTACTGATTTGTGAATATTGTACCATCCTTGCATCCCTGGAATGAATCCCACTTTGTCATGGTGTATGATCTTTTTAATGTATTGTTGGATGCGGTTTGCCAATATTTTGTTGAGGATTTTAGCATCTATGTTCATCACTGATATTGGCCTGAAGTTTTCTTTCTTTGTTGTGTCTTCATCTGGTTTTGGAGTTAGGGTGATGTTGTCCTCATAAGAAGAGTTTGGGAGTCTTCCATCTTTTTGGATTTTTTGAAATAGTCTGTGAACGATAGGTGTTAGTTCTTCCTTAAATGCTTTGTAGAATTCTCCCGTGAAACCATCCAGACCCGGGCTTTTGTGTGTCGGGAGTTTTTCATTACTGCTTCAATTTCATCTGCTGTTATTGGTCTGTTCAGGCTTTTTGCTTCTTTTTTATTGAGTTTTGGAAGATTATATTTTTCTAGAAATTTGTCCATTTCACCTAGGTTTTCAATTTTCTTGGCATATAGTTCTTCACAGTAATTTCTTACAATCCTTTGTATTTCTGTGGTGTCAGTTGTAATCTCTCCTATTTCATTTCTGATTGTGTTTATTTGGATCCTTCCTTTTTTTTTTCTTGATGAACCTTCTTAAAGGCTTGTCAATTTTGTTTATCTTTTCAAAGAACGAGCTCCTGGATTCATTGATCCTTAGAATTGTGCTTTTAGTTTCTATGTCATTTAATTCTGCTCTGATCTTGGTTATTTCCTTCTTTCTACTTGCTTGGGGCTGTCTTTGTTGTTGTTTCTCAAGTTCTTGTAGATGTAGGGTTACGTTGTTTGTTTGAAATGTTTCTAACTTTTTTGTGGTAGTCCTGTATCGCTATGAACTTCCCTCTCAGGACTGCCTTCCCTGTGTCCCACAAGTTTTGGGTTGTTGTGAGTTCGTTTTCATTTGTTTCCAGAAACCTTTTGATTTGTTCTCTAATATCATCCTTGACCCATTCATTGTTCAATAGCATGCTATTTAATCTCCATGATTTTGAGTGTTTTGGGTTTTTTTTTTCTTGGGGTTGGTTTCTAGCTTCATTCCCTTGTGATCTGAGAAAATGTTTGGTATGATTTTAATTTTTTTGAAACTGTTGAGGCTTGTTTTGTGTCCTAGCATGTGGCCTATGTTTGAAAATGTTCCATGTACATTTGAAAAGAATGTGTATTTAGCTTCTTTTGGATGGAGGTCTCCATATATACCAGTTACACCTATTTCATCTAGGGCATTGTTCAATGCCACAATATCTTTGTTGATATTTTATTTGGAAGATCTGTCCATTTTTGATAGTGGGGTGCTAAAATCCCCCACAATAATTGTGTGGCTGTCAATATCTTTCTTGAAGTCCTCTAAGATTTTCTTTATGTATTTGGGTGCTCCTATGTTGGGTGCATATATATTTACAATATTTATGTCTTCTTGGTGGATTGTTCCCTTCATTATTATGAAATGACCTTCTGGGTTTCTCTTTATGGCCCTTTTTTGGAAGTCTATTTTGTCTGATATGAGTATTGCTACCCCGGCTTTTTTTTTCCTGTTCATTTGCTTGGAAAATTTGTTTCCAGCCCTTCACTTTCAGCCTATGCAGATCTTTTGTCCTGATATGGGTCTCCTATAGGCAACGTATGTGTGGGTCACGCTTTCTTATCCATTCAGCTATCCTATGTCTTTTGATTGGAGCATTTAACCCATTTACATTTAAGGTTATTGCTGGTAGGTACTTATTCATTGCCATTTTTTTACCTGTGTTTCTCTCTCTCTCTTTTCCTTTCTTTCCTTAAAGCAGTCCCTTTAGCATCTGTTGCAGAGCTGGTTTGGTGGAGGTTTATTCCTTTAGACTTGTTTTGTCTGAGAAGTTTCTTATTTGGCCTTCTATCTTGATTGAGAGCCTTGCTGGGTAAAGTAGTTGTGGTTGCAGGCATCTGGTTCTCATTAGTTGGATTATTTCTTGCCATTCTCATCTGGCTTGAAGTGTTTCCATTGAGAAGTCAGCTGTTAGCCTTATTGGTGCTCCCTTGTATGTCACTTCCTGTTTCCCCCTTGCTGCCTTTAAGATTCTCTCTTTGTCTTGGAATTTTGCCATTTTAATTATGATGTGGGTTGAGGTGAGCCTGTTGGGGTTCCTCTTGATTAGGACTCTCTGTGTTTTCTGGATTTGTGTGACTTTTTCTCTTATCAAATTAGGGAAGTTTTCCATCATTACTTTTTCAAATAGGTTTTCTATCCCTTGTTCTTCTTCTCCTTCTGGTATCCCTATTACATGGATATTATTATGTTTCATATTGTCTTGCATTTCTCTTAATCCCTCTTCATTCTTTCTGAGCCTTTTTTCCTTTTCTTGCTCTTTCTGGGTGTTTTCTTCTACTTTGTCCTCTAGCTCGCTGATCTGATCTTCTGCTTCATCGATCCTGCTTTTCATTCCTTCTACTGTGTTCTTCAGTTCAGAAATTGTATTCTTCATTTCCTCTTGGCCCTTGTTGAGAGTTTCTATTTCCTTATTAATGTTGATGTAGTTTTCAGTGAGTTCATTGTAGCTTCCCTGTAGTTTCTGGTAGCTCATTGTGAGCTCATTGAGCTTCCTGACAATCATTGCTTTGAACTCAATATCTGATAGTTGAATTGCCTCTGTTTCATTTAGCATTCTTTCTGAGGCTTCCTCCTTTCCTTTCATTTGGGGATTGTTTCTTTGTCTTCCCATTGTTTGTGAGACTCTTCTTGTTAGCCTCAGCTTGTTAAATTGATGTGTTTTGGCTCTCTGGGTTTGTGGTGTGAAATTCTTTAGTAGAATAGCAGTGAGTTTCAGTGGTGCAGTTTCCTTGATCTCCCAAGCTCACTGGTCTTGGGTTGTCATTTAAATTGGCTTTGTGTTCACCTTTGGGTTTTGATTGTTGCTGGGTCTTTCTTCGGTGTTTCCTTCCCACCAGCTGGTTAAATAAGGGTCACTCTGTCCACCATCTCTTGTATTTTGTTATGCTGGTGAGGGAAGGCTGTGTTGACGCTGGTTCTTCCATGTGTACAAGGTTTTGAGGATTCTCTCTTGCTCTTGTTCAGTTGTTTGTATGGGGTACTGTCTGTACTGTTTAGTTGTATTTCCAGATAGGTCCTCGATTGAGGTTTGTGTGGTTACCACTCCGTCCTTCACCTTCTTCTGTTGTTATCTGTTAGTGGTTCCTTTGTTGTTGGGTTTCCTCTTCCAGTGGGTATCCTGGTTTTCACCACCTCCACCTATTTTTTTTTGTCATCAGTTGGAGGAGGGAGGCAAAATGGTTTAAGACAGCAACAGAGTATTCTATGCTATTTACAGTAGTAGCTAGTAGGGAAGAGATAGGAGATCCTTTGACTATGTATAGTGTTAACCGTGATCTTCCACCCATCTAGCTGATTTTTAGAAAGGATGGAAAGAAGATAAGACTCTTGTTGAGGAAGGAAGGATTTTGAGTTGGATCTATAAAGCAGGGATGTTGTGAGAGGTCAGATTCTGAGGTAAGGTGAGAATAAAGGATAGTAAGTACATGTAGTGTGTGAGAAAATAGAGTTAACCACTACAGTAATAGAGTTCAGGAAACTTTGAAATGGGCTAACATCTAGGAGGGGTGTTGTGAAGTAATTACAATTGCATGGAACAGCAATTATTTACAATGATATTAGGGCAACAATCATATGACAGAATCTATGAGATTTAGGTAACAAGAATAGGGAGTACAGAACCTCGAGTAGTGTGCTAATGGGACACAGGTAAGGTAAAGGAGAGTAGATTAGCAATACACTATGGAAAGGGATATCAGGGGAAAGCTGTCAGGTCATACAATATATCCAGCCTAGCAAAGCAGACTATACAAAAAGAAGAGGGATACAAAAATACTATTAAAAAAAGATGTAAGAATACTGAAAAAATAATGATAATACAAATATGCAATAACTTGCAGGTCCACTATAATAGCAGAGTGAAATTTGTCTCACTGCCCCAGCTGTTGTGATGCCCCTTCTTTGGGTTCAACTTTGGTCTTTTCACAGATTCAGGATTTTGTCTCACTTGTAGGTAGTCAGAAAAAAATTTTAGAAAATAAAAATAGAAAAGGCAGAGGAAGGAAGGATGAAGAGATAAAATTGGAGGAAAGGAAGGAGGAAGGAATAGAACAAGAAATCAGGAAAGAGAGGAAAAAGAAATCAAAAGAGAATAAAAACAAAAATTAGAAAATTAAGAATTGTTTAAAAAATAGAATCAAATTAAAAAGTCTCTTGGTTTCAAAGTGGCCAAACTGGTTTTTCTGCTCTTGGTGGCTACGGCAGGCTGAGAGGTGATTGGTAAGGCTTTTCTTCCTTGGTCAGTGGTGCTTGCATTGGCTCCTGCACTGTCTGGGAAGCTAACGTGGCTCCTCAGCCTTGCGCCCTGGGTGTGGCAATCAGGTCTTTCCCCAGGGTTACTGCTGTGAACTGGGGTGCGGGGATGGTCTCCCTGCACACATGTGCCCTTGACTGGTTGGCAGGGAAGCTGGAGCGATTGATCACTTTAGCAGAATTCCCCAAACAGTGTCTGTCTATTCACTCCTTCCTCTTGAGAAATTCCTCCTGTTTCCTGTTCAAGCCTGCCACTCCACACAGTGGCCTGGCGTCTCCCACAGCCAAACTCTCAAGCCAGACCAGTGACTGTGGGGATCAGGGCCTGCTGCGCAACCCAGCCCCTCTGGTGTCCCCAGCCTCCAAACTTGCTCACAGCCCTTGTGTGTTTGCTAGCACCTGGATTCCTCCCATTGCCGCTCAGACCTTGTTTGCCGGGGAGGGAGCAGTTGTCCCGGCTCTCTCCCAAGGACTGTGTGGCAAACCCAGCAGCGGGCACTGGGCCTGGGGCTGTAGCCCCCTGGACCACACACTGGTCCCTGGGACCCTACCTTGTTGCAGCACTCTTCTTAGGGTCCGATTTTTTGGTTCCACCACAATCCTTGGTCCTCTATTTTCACATTTGCTGAAGTATGTCAATTGTTTGCTTCTCTACTCCATAGATTGGTCAGAAGTTTCTCCCCTGAGCAGAGGGAAGCTGAATCTGCTCCTTCCTACTCTGATGCCATCTTAGCCCCCTGATTTGCTAATATTTTGTTAAGGATTTTTTGCATTTCTGTTTTTGTGAGATGTTGGTCTGTAGTTTTCTTGTAATAACAGTCTGTTTTTGATATTAGGGTAGGGGTAACCTCATAAAATGCATTAGGAAGTGTTCCTTCCTGTTCTGTTTTCGGTGAGATATTGTATGGTATGGATGTTGTTTCTTTTTGAAATGTTTGCTAGAATTTGCTGGTGATACCATCCAGGTCAAGAGCTGAATTTAGTCTGTAGATATTGGGCTATATAGGTTATCACTTTCTCCTGGAATGATATTTGGTAGTTTGTGTCTTTCATCTAAGTTATTCAGTTTATGTTCATAGTGATGTTCATAGTATTCCCCTATTAACATTTTAGTGTAATTGTCTGTGAACTTCCTCTTTTATTTATGCTATTGAAAGTGTGTGTCTTCCTTTTTATTTTCTTGGTTAGGCTAGCTCAAGTTTTATCAATTTTATTGATCTTGTCAAAGAGCTAGCTTTTGGTTTTACTGATTTTTCTCTTTGACTTCAATTTTTTTGACTTCTCTATTATTTTATTGCTTTGTTCCTTTTGCTTTCCTTGGGTTTAACTTCCTCTTCCTTTTCTAGTTTCCCAAATTCTATCTTTAAGTTATGGATTTTAGATATTCTCTTTTTTCTAACATTTTCTTTTAATGCGATGGTATAAATTTTTCTCTTAACACTGATTTATCATCACCCCACACATTTTTTAGGCATTTAAAGTAAAAAAAGTGATGTTGTGTGATATTACATAACATAAAATTCACATTTTAATTATTTTTGAGTGTTCATTTCAGTGGCATTATGTACATTCGCAATGTTGCAAAATCATTACTACTACCATTTCCCAGAACTTTTTCATCATCCTTCTGCAGCCCCTGATAACCTCTATTCTACTTTCTTTGTCTATGAATTTGCCTTTTCTAGTATATCAAAAAAGTGGAATTATACAATATTTGTTATTTTGTGACTGGCTTTTTTCACTTAGCATGTTTCATCCATGTTGTAGTACCACAAATTTTTATATATTTTATTTTGATTTTAGTTTAAAATATTTAAAAATTTTCCTTGGGATTACTTGTTTTGACCCATGGGTTACTTAGAAGTGTATTGTTTAACTTATGTATATTTGGTAAATTTCCAGATATCTATTTTTATTTCTAGTTTACTTTTGTTATGATCTGACAGTATACTTTTATGCTTTCTATTCTTTTTAATTTGTTAAGTTTTGTTGTGTGTCCAAAAATGTGGTATATCTTGGTGAATGTCCCATGTGCACTTGGGAAGAATTTGTATCCTGCTCTTATTGGATGGAGTGTTCTATAAATGTCAATTTGATTGTGCTGCCCAGATCATCTATATTGTTACTGATTTTCTTTATGCTTATTCTATTCATTACTGAGAGAAGTGTTGAAGTCTCCAACTATAATTGTGGATTTGTGTGTTGTTTCTTTCAGATCTATCAATTTTTGACACTAGTTGTTAGGGTGTTTAGGAACTTTTAATTTATTTTGAAAATTTGATTTTTTTGTAAATGAGGCATGACTAAACCCATGGAAAAATATCTTCTTTTAAACTAAAACTAGAAACACAGTGTCTTGAACTTGTAATTGCTTGGTCCTTTTTTTGAACCATTTTTTTTTTGTTTTAGCAAATCCCTCTAGTATTAAAAGGAATCTAGAAACTGCCTATCTAATGGAGTTGTCACATGCACAGTTGGCTTTCAAGGTCTTTATCATGTGGCCAAAGCTATATTTAGGACTAGTAGAGCCAGTTCAATGGTACAGATTTGCCAAACTAGGACTCATAAGTGTTTAAAATTTCTAGTAACTGGTTTATGTCCCAGAAAGGGAACACAGAGAGTGTGGCTTTCCTGGGGTCAGGGACATTGGAAAGGTGACAGATTTTCTGTGGTTATTTTATAGATATAGATATCGATATAGATATATAAAGAATATATACTTTATAGAACCTTCCACTCACTGAAATCAGCAGTTACAGACTATAAAGCACTCACTTCTAACTTATCACATAGATAGCATGCCTTTCATAGCTATATGGTTTGTCCTTGCTTTCAATTCTCCTGCAGTTCTGAGACTCAGAACAGGATCTAGAGTATAAGCTATACCTCCCTCCACCTGTTTTTCCAACAGGAATTGTTCATAGTGGGTCTTTAGGGCAGTGCCACTGGAGTTTGGAGGAGGGAAATATAGTCCCTTTGGAGGAAAAATATCTATTCTTCCATGCATTAATCATGATTTTAAATTCTTTTCCACTTTCACATCAAGAAGTTGAGTTAATTTCCCCTCCTTTTGAATCTGACTTCATCTATTACTCACTTTGACCAGTAGAATACAATATGTATAAGTGACACTATGCAACTTACAAGACTGGATATTAAGAGATATGCACCTTCTGTTTTTTTATACTCAGAAGACTTCCTTTTATAACCCATCTGCCATGTTATGAGAAGGCTAAGTTACATAGATAGGCCATGTATAAGATGTTCTAGATGACAGTTCTGCCTAAGCTCTCAGCTATTAGCACCAACTGCTACCATGTGAGTGAGACACTTTGGATGTTTCAGTCTAATCAAGCCTCCATACGCTTGCAGCTCCAGCAGGCATTATGTGCATATGTAACAAAGGCTTAACCTTGCCCAAAGAAAGGTTTGAAAGTTGCCTAGCTTCTGAGAAGTAGCCTTTAAGATCTTGGAATGTACTGTCTGATAAGAGTGTCTTTGTTTACCTGGGTCCATAGGCCGTACCAGATACTTTTTGCTAATCATGTGATTTATGGTGGTAGCATTGGGCCACGTGCTCTAAGCTTGATTTTTGAAGGGGCCAGAGACAAAGGTTTGCCATGCGGGAGAACAGCCATGCCTACATGATCAAGCCCCAATAAAATCTCTGGATACCAAGGCTCAGGATAGATTCTCCAGTAGGCAATACTCTGTGCTTGTTGCTGTATATCATTGCTTGGCAAGTTGTGTCTGCACAACTTCACTTTGAGAGGACCACTGGAAGCTCATGCCTGGTTTCTCCTGGAACCTGCCCTATATGCCTATCTTTTAAAATAGTCACAACAATATGTGATGAGAACTTTTTTAAAAAAGATTCTATTTATTTTTAAAGAGAGAAGAAGGGAGGGAGAAGGAAAGGGAGAAAAATATCAATGTGTGGTTGCCTCTCACATGGCCTCCACTGGGAACCTGGCCTGCAACCCAGGTATGTGCCCTGACTGGGAATTGAACTGGCAACCCTTTGGTATGCAGCCCATTCCCAGTCCACTGAGCTACACTGCCTCTTGATTTTAATCTGTATTATTTTACTGTAGTAAACTTTGACTATGAGTCAAAGCTTACTTTGACTCCTAATAGCTTTTCTGAGTTCTGTGACTCCTTCTCATTGGAATTGAGAGTAGTCTTAGGGACCCCAAAATGCCAATGGAAGAGAAGTACTGCCCAGATAAGCCTAGCCAAGGCACAGAATCATGACCAATAGTAAATGGTTGTTTTCTTAAGCAATTAAATTTTGGGGTGGTTTGTTATACAGCAATAGACAACCCAAATATCTGTCTTCTTTACTAGTTGATAATATTTTTGAGAACCAAGATAACTCTTTAATGTCTCCCATGTTAGCATAGCACTTTATGAAATGCAGGTATACACTAAACATTTGTTAAACAGTTAAATTGGAGTAGTTAGATACATCTTCCTAGACTGAGATAGACTAAGTGAGATAGGGGACTTAAAGAGTAATTGTTATTCTCATCTGTATATAAAGAAGGGAATCTTCACCTGTTTGTGTTAAATCTAAAGGCGATTGCAGTTTTTCAGGATTGCTGTGCTAGTAATGATTTGTTCTAACTTCTTTCAGGATAGTTTTACCATGGTATAAAGGATACTGATTAGAATATAATGGTTGAAGCCCCACTCTAGCTGGTGTGGCTCAGTGGATTGAGTGCCAGCCTATGAACCAAAAAGTTGCCAGTTTGGTTCCTGGTCAGGGCACATGCCTGAGCTGTAGGCCAGGTCTCCAGTTGGGGCCATGAGAGAGGAAACCGATTGAGTATCTCTCACACATTGATGTTTCTCTCCTTCTCTTTCTCCTAATCTGCCCCTCTCTCTAAAAATAAAAAAAAATAAAATATTTAAAAAATAACAGTTGAAGTCCCAGTTTTGGCTCTGCTCATTGCTTTTATGCAATTGGAAAAGTCTCTTTACCTTACCAAATTTCATCTTGAAGCAGAGATAATAATGGCAAACTTATAGGATTATTGTGAGGCTTTAATGCATGAAAAAGTGCTTTGACAAATGTAAAGTGCTATGTAGGTATAAAGTATCATTTTGTGGAGACTTTGGATTGATGGTACTTGCTTACTTTTTATTATATTTAACTCTTCTAGCCCATCATCTGTCATAAATACTTTTACATGTGACTGGTATCTCAATAACACAGGGAATATGAAAATTTGTAAAATAACAAACAACTTTTTTACCTTTTTTATTGTTGTTCAAGTACAGTTGTCTCCACTTTCCCCCCACTGCCCCCCACCCCAGCCACTACCACTTCCCACCCTTGATTATACCCCTCTTTGGCTTTGTCCACATATCCTTTATACATGTTCCTGAAAACCCTTCCCCATTTCCCCCCCATTATCTCCCTTCCACCTCCCCTCTGGTTACTTAAAAAGTAGATTTTCCTCTACTTTTCCTACATCACTTCTTTATCATCACAAAGTATTCCACTTACATTTTTTTCAATAAAAGAAATGGAGAAAAATATTCAGAAAATGTGATATGGAAACAATTTCTCTCAAGCATGTCACATCTCCTTACCTCATCCTTTTACCTGTCATATTAACATGTGTTTTAGTTAAATAAAGAGTAACTGCAAGGTATTGACAAGATATTATCTGTTATGCCCCAACAACCTTAGTGAACTCTGGGCTTTTCTTACTGAGTCAGTTTGGGTAGTGTCAGGTGGTATTGCTCTCAGCACTTTGGAACTGGTCCACAAGCCTATGAAAACCACTTTTGGGTTCTTCAGGTTAATACTTGCAGCTTGGAGAAAAGACTCCAAAAGCTCTGCCAAAGCCTTTCTGTGAACCTTCATCAAGATGCTGTAATCTCCCAGGGTCTTCCTCAGTATGTTGCTTGCATGACATTTATAAAACATTGTTTATCTTCCTGGGTCTCATAAGGTGCTAGTTGCCTCCTGCACTTACATGAATCTTATCAACCTCAATAATTTCAAATATTTTCCAGTTTCTAACATAGTGTAATGAAAGATCAGAGCTGGAAGGAGCTATACATATTGGAGCTCTGGCCTAGAAATTGGTTGTCATGACTTGACAAGAATTGAGGTCAAGGAGTAATGACTTCCAATAGAAGTATGTGAGCAGGTTATAAGAGTCCAGCAAGGAAGAGTTTGAACCAGAGCCTGATGACAGAATGTTAATTTCTAGGGATGAAGAGTATGGGAATGAAAGTCAGCCAAAGCAAGTTAATATGCCATCTGAGAAATCAGGATTGGAAGATATTTTGACAGCCTGGAAAAATTAGCTGAAACAAAAGGAAGCAATTTCTAGAAGTAAATAAAAATTCTTCCCATAGATTCCAAAATCAACCATATAGACATATAAGGGAAACCAGGCTTAACAGAAATTCAGTAAAACACTTAGGTTTCAGCTGCCATGAATCCATCATATGGCATTATTCTCTACAATGTGCATGTGTACTGTGTAGTCTCAGTATGCATGAATTAAGTCCAGAACAAAGAAAGTAACAGTATAACTTCTCTTCTGCCTGAATTATGTATCAATTGTATTCTGTTCTCTGTGCCATACTTTAAATTTATGGATAAATAACACTGTATTTAGAGAAGAAATATAGTATCATGACAGGTTTAGAAACCACATCACCTGAGAGATGATAAGTTAAACTCAGCTAGTTGCCAGGCAAGAGAAGATATCTGGGGGAAAATATCAGGTGTATTCAATAATTTTAGAGATTGTTATGTGAAAGGAGAATTAGGCCTATTTTTATAGGTCATGAGGATAGAATTCTGACAATTGGATGGAACCTATAAATGGGTAAATTAGGGCTCAGTGAAGGAGAGAACTCCACAGTGAAAGTTGTCCATACATGAAAAGGGATATGGCATGAAAGGAGTACACTACTCATTGGGAAGGTGCTCAAAAAGAGGCTAAATGACCACCAGCCAGGAACTCTGGTAAGTGGATTTTTATACTTGGTGAAAGTTGAACCAAATGATCTTCAAGATCCCTATCATCTCTCAAGTTTCATAATCCCCAGTATTAAGGGCACACAGACATTCAGAGACTTCCATTGGCAACCTAACACTCTAGCTTGCCATATAATTTTGCAGTGGGTTGGCCAGAAAAATGGCCAGTAGATTCAGTGTCAGTATGGAATACCTCCATAACCTAGGTATAAGGTCCTGAACTTAACCAGACCATAAACTTCTTGAAGGCAGAGATAATATCTTATATGCTTATGTAGCAGTGCCTGGCACATATGAAGAAACGCTTGTCAAATGTTTGGAAAATGAGTGAATGAACAAATGAATGTTGGGCCTTATATTAGTCTCATAGCTCTACCAAAGCAAGTTACCACACATTTGGTGGCTTAAAACAATAAAATCTTGTTCCCACACAATTCTGAAGACCAGAAGTCTGAAACCAAGATGTTGGCAAGGCTGTACTCTCTCAGAAGGTTCTAGGCAAAAATTTGTTCCTTGCTTTTTCCAGCTTCTGGTGGCTCCAGGCATTCCGTGTCTTGTGGCTGTGTCACTATGATTTCTTTCTCTGTGGTCACATTGCTTTCTCCTCTTCTGTCTGCCTCTTCTGTGTGTCTCTTATAAGGATATTTGCCATTCAGTTTAGAGCCCACTTGGATAACCTATGATGAACTCATCTCAAGATCCTTAATTACATCTGCAAACATCCTTTTCCTAATAAGGTCACATTCATAGGTTTTGAGGGCTAAGACACAGACATACTATTTCAGGGACCACCACCCAAACCACCACACTTATTTTTAAAATATTTTACTTATTTATTTTAGACAGAAGGGAAGGGAAGGAGAAAGAGAAGGAAAGAAACACCAATTTGTGGTTGCCTCTTGCATGCCCACTACTGGGGACTTGGCCCACAACCCAGGCATGTGCCCTGACTGGGAATTGAACCAGCGACCCTTTGATTTGCAGTCCACACTCAATCCACTAAGCTATACCAGCCAAAGCCCAAAGTTTTATTAGACAACTGAGACATTTTTCTGTGAACAACTTGGTTGAGAACTTGTTCAAGAACCAAGGCATTTGAAAACTGAGGTTTTAGTGTAGTCACATTTGTAGCAGAAGGCCCAGTTGGGGCTGATTCAAACTCAGAATCTAGCCATGTCTAAGGAATTAGTGGACCAGTAGTTCCTCAAACATCTACTGGTATGTGTTTATTTTGCCTGGACCATATAGGCCTATGAGATGTATTCTTTGTGTCTGGAGAGAAAGACTGGGAGATAAAGAGTTGGTTTAGGCTCCCCTAGAAGTAGACTCTAAGACCAAAATTTGAGTGCAATTATTTTTTGGAGTTAATCCTAGGACATACTAATAAGAGAATGGGGAAATGAGACAGGTAAGAAAAGAACCACTAAATGGTGCCTTATCAAAATAATTGCTGCTGTGGTTAACTGGAGTTTCATCCTATTAGGTAACTCTAGAAGCCAATATAGAACACAAGCCTCAGAATTATCTATACCAATTCTTGTCAGTTATTGGTTGAAGACTGCACCCAAGAAGTTTGCCACAAGCAAGCAAGGAAGGCAACTAAATAAGGCTTCAGGCCCAGTGATGCTGCTGTTCACTGTTGGTAAAGCCTGAGGACATATGGGCAGGACATAGGCAGCATGTGATACAGGAGGAAAACAAGGTATGCACTCAAGCTTTTTACTAGGGACAATGTCTGAGAGACATGAGGAGAAGGGCTTTTGGCAGAAACTAAAGGTTTTCTCATGAGGCTCCATGTAATACTCAGGAAATGGATAGTGCTTCTCAAGAGCCGGGTGACAGAGCTGGAATGGGGGCCTTTCCCCCAATGAATGCCTAGAACACATTGTGGCATATCAGAGCAAGGATTTAAAATGAACCAATTCTGGTCAAACACCTCATGATTCACATCTTTGAGATGAAGCAAAACTCCTCCCCAGGCTTGGAAACTTGTTTCCACTGGAAACAGGGGAAATGGTAAGGGAAGGCTGGTTTTGGCTTCCTGGGACTGGGGACTCCAAAACCAAGACCAAGGTGGAATAAGATTTTGTGAACACATATAAAATTATTCTAGGAATTCTCATAAAGCAGTAGGGAGACTTTGGGGAGGAAGGTGTTTTGTGCAGATGAGAATGAATCAGTGGAATTTGAGTTTCTCCTGTTTTCTACACAAACAAATTTGCAGCCTGTGGAGATTCAGGTTACCCACAACTCCCTTTCCATTTCTTCCTCATAAGAGGCTGTTGATGTTTACAAACCACCTATTATTTTGCTGAGCATTCTATATATCTTATCTCATTTATTCATTGCAATAAACCCAATGTATAGGTGAAGAAACTGAGTTCCAGCAAAGGTCAGTAATTTGCTTACTTTTTACATCTAATAAACGAGTGATCTGGTATTTGAGCCCTAACTTGACTGGCTTATGAAGCCATTCTTTTTATATTATTTCCTTATGCTAGCTGGTAACATAAATAAACACATGTGTATGTGCGGATACACATATATAAACAGTTTGAACCCAGAGATGGATTACAAATTCATAATCTTGAGAAGCTGAAACCATGTGAGATGCTTCAGTTATGCAAGAGATTTTTTAAGGAACAACCCCAACAGAATTTAAAGCAGAAAAATAAAGAACTGAAGATGAAGGGAGTAAATTCCATTATTATTCATTTACATGAAAAAAAGAAAAATGAAAGAATGGCACATCTTTGCTTTTTCTTTTAAGGTGAAAAATAACTACTTGCTTTACATTGCCATTTTTTACAGAAGGGTGGATGAAATCTGGGTCTACATATCAAAGGCAAACTTCTCACTTTTTTGCCTGAGATATAGTTCAATTTTTTTTTCAGGCTAAAAATTACCTTTCTATTATGGCTACCCAAATCATTCAGAAAATGATAACAGAGACCAAGTGGTAATATTGGGGTCTTATTCAAGTGTTAAAAGGTCTGTGGTGCCTCTCTGACTGCTGTTAAACCAATGAGAAAAGCTGATTTTATTTTGAGGGTTGAGCCCATATGCTAATACATGACACCATTGAGAAGAAGGGGGTAGAAAAAGAGAAATAGAGTTTAGGGTGTGGGAGTGAAGAAACTGACACTCTCAAGTGTCTGGAGTGAGTAAAATCCAAGTGTAGTTGAATAAGACATTTAAAGAGAGTGTTGGGGTTCTATTTTCTCTTTGGTTTTGGAAAGCAAGAAGCCAAAGATGTAAATAAATGGCTGAGTAAATAAACAGAGAAAATATAAAACCAAGCCTCCTTGTGTATCATCAGGAAATGGAAACTAATTTTAATACTACTTTAAATTATCCATAGTTAATAATATTACAGATAACATTTACTAAGTACTTATTATATGTCTGGCAGTATGCTTTGTTGTGCATCATTTCAATTTATTAAAGGGCACCTAGAAGTTAGCTTTATTTCTAGGTGAGGAAACAGGAGTTTAGAGAGAGAATTTATACTACCCAAGGTCTTACAACTTCTGGTAGAGCTGGCATTTGAACTCAAGTTGTTAGAACTTAGAACTTGCTTTCTCTTAACCAAAGAGGTAAAAAACCTGTACTAGGAAAATTATAAATGCTGAAGAAATAAATTGAAGAAGGACAAATAAATGGAAGCATGTTCCATGCTCAAGAATAGGAAAAATTAACATTGTTAAAATATCCATACTACCCAAAGCAATCTGTGGATTCAACACAATTCCTATCAAAATACAAATTGTGTATTCCAAAGAGCTAGAACAAATATTCAAAAATTTATATGGAATCATGAAAGACCCCAAATAGTCACAGCAATCTTGAGAAAGAAGAACAAAGTTGGAGGAATATTGATAATCAAACTATATTACAAGGCCATAGTAATCAAAAGAGCATGGTACTGGCATAAAAAATATATAAATTAATGGAACAGAATAAAGAGCACAGAAATAAATCCACACTTATATGGTCAATTAATATTTGACAAAGGAAGCTAGAATATATAATGGGATAAAGACAATCGATTCAATAAATGGTGTTGGAAAAATTGGACAGATATATGCAAAAAATGAAATAGACCACCTTCTTTTTTTTTTATTTCAATCATTGTTCAAGTACAGTTTTCTCCCCCGTACTCCCGTTCCAGCCCCTCCACCCAACCCTCCCCCCTTCCCCCCATTACCCCCCACCCCTAGTTTTTGTCCATGTGTCCTCCAAATTTGTTCTTGTAATCCCTACCCATTCCCCCCTGAAATTCCCTCTTCTCTCCCCTCTGGCCACTGTCAGACTATCCCCTATTTCAGTGTCTTTGGTTATATTTTGCTAGTTTTTTGTTTTGTTTTGTTTTGTTGTTTAGATTCCTGTTAAAGGTGATATCATGTGATAGACCACCTTCTTATATCATATACAAGAATGAACTCAAAATAGATTAAAGACTTAAATGTAAGACTCAATTCCATAAAAATACTAGAAGAAAACATAGGCAGTAAAATTAGGACATTTCTTTTAGCAATATTTTTTCTGATACATCTCCTCAGGCAATGGAAACAAAGGGAAAAAATAAACAAATGAGACTACATCAAACTAAAAAGTCTTTGCACAGCAAAGAAAGGAAACCATCATCAAAATGAAAAGGGTACTGACTGTATGGGAGAACATATTTGCCACTGATACATTGGACAAGGGTTTAATATACAAAATATATAAAGAACTCATACAACTCAACATAAAGAAAACAAACAACCCAGTTAAAAAGTGGGCAAAGGATCTGAGTAGACGCTTCTCCAACGAGGACATACATCTGGCCCATAGACATATGAAGATATACTCAGTGTTACTAATTATCACAGAGATGCAAGTTAAAACCACAATGAGACATCACCTTACACCTGCCAGAATGACTATCATCAATAAATCAACATGCAAGTGTTGGTGAGGATGTGGAAAAAATGGAACCCTCATACACTATTGGTGGGAGTAAAAATTGGTGCACCACTGTAGAAAACAGCATGGAAGTTCCTCAAAAAATTAAAAATGAAATTGTCTTATGACCCAGTGATCCCAGTTCTGGGAATATATTTGAAGAAACCCAAACACTAATTTGAAAGAATATATGTACCCCTATATTCACTGCAGCATTATTTACAATAGCCAAGCTTTGTACGCAACCCAGATCAGTAGACAAGTGAATAAAAATGTGGTTGTATATAATCAAGGAATGTCCGGAAAAAGTCCAGCCATTGTTAATATAATGAAAATAGTTTGTGTGACATCAATGTAACCTGGCAGCCAAAGAGAATGGACTGGAATGTGCATGTGTGAACAATGACAACTTCACTGTACTAGTCAGTGGGGGGTAGAAACTGTTGAGTGAGCATTGTACTGTGTGGCTATTGCATTCAAAATGAGTGAGTAGAGCAATGAATTTGCATCCAATTTTGCATTAAGCTTGAACACTCTTTCACAGAAACTATTTGGATGATTCGGAAAGCCACAGGTATGGGCAACTGGTGATTGGCAGCTTTATTATGACAATGCACTTGCTCATGCATTGTATCTTGTACAGAGTTTTCTGGTGACACATCAAATTACCCAGGTGACTCAGCCCCATTACAGCCCAGATTTGGCATTCTGTGACTTCTGGCTTTTCCCAAAACTAAAATTACCTTTGAAAGGGAAGAGATTTCAGACCGTCGATGAGATTCAGGAAAAGATGATGGGGCAGCTGAAAGCAATTGGAAAAACTGTGTGAGGTCTCAAGGTGCCTACTTTGAAGGGGACTAAGGCATCATTGTCCTATGTACAATGTTTCCTGTATCTTGTATCTTCTTTAATAAATGTCTCTATTTTTCATAGTACATGGCTGGATACTTTCTGGAAAGACATCCATATACACACACACAATGGAATATTAGTCATTAAAAAGAATGAAATCTTACTATTTGTGACATCATGGATGGACATAGAGGGTATTATACTAAGTGAAATAAATTAATCAGAGAAAGGCAAATATCATAAGATTTTACTTATATGTGTAATGTCAAGGACAATATAAACAGTATACCAAACAGAAACAAACTCATAGAGAACAGACTGATGGTTGCCAAAGAGGAAGGTGGTTTGGGGACAGAATGAAAAAGGTGAAGGGATTGAGAAGTGCAGATTGGTAGTTACAAAATACTCATGGGGATGTAAAGAACAGCATAGGGAAGATAGTCATTAATATTTTATAAACTATGTGGTACCAGTTGGATACTGGAACTATGAGGGGGAACACTTGTAAAGTACATGATTGTCTAACCACTATGCTGTACACCTGAAACTAATACAAAATAATATTAAATGTAAACTGTAATTGAAAAAAATTTAAAATAAATACTTGCTTTCCAAGGTGACTATGTTGGGGAATAAAGAAAAAAGTTTGAGTTTAAAACCTTCCTATTCTTCCTATCCTATGTCATATAACCTTGGGAAAATGTCTTACTGCTTCCCTGTCTGCTAAAATAGGACCATGGTTCTGGTCATAAAATTTTTTCTTTGAGCATATGGTTGCATAAATTATTTTTTGATTAAATGTTTCTTGTTAGTACTTATCACCCTTTTGACCAAATTTTTGAAGTATTTATTCCATTCATACCTTCCTGCTGGGTTTTAAATGCAATGATGTCAGGGCTTTGTCTGTTTTGTACATTTCTGTATTCACAGTATCAGCATAATTAGTTAGTACATAGAGTAGGCATTGGACATTTTTTGTTGGTTGAATGGACCATGCTTTCCTCTATTTTTCTCTGTCAATAAGAAAAAAAACCCAAGAGATGCTGAGGAGTGTAATACATTTTTAACTGACTGGTTTCTAAAACAATGGTGCCCTGTCCTGATAGTTCTTTACACTTTTAACATCTAATTATTTAGGAAACAGCATTTATTAGCTGCCTTACTTTAGGCAGAATATCAACTCTTAGATGTGAATTATATTTTCATATTCATAGGGTTCAGAAATGTGCCTTTTGAAGCATTCATGGGGGTGGTATTTTAGATGTACTTTTAAAAAGCTGCACTCAAACGAACTCACTTTAGTTTTAATTTTGGCTGACAAGCTTTTCTTAGGTGCTGCTAAGATTCTAACAAATCTACACTTCCAGTAATATATGTATATAATAGGGTTCCATATGAAGATATGCCTTTGTATGCTCCTTCCTTTCCCTTAGGAAAAGAGCCTATGTTTGAATTTCCCATATTCTGCAGTTGTGTGACCCATAAAATGTTTTACTGACATTCACTCATAGTATATAAGATGAGTTTTCTATAGTGCTCAGTACAGTACCAGATACAAATTAGGCACTCAGTAAAGGCTGGTTGGCTGACTAGCTGAATGAATGAATGCATGAAGGTATGCTTGAATTATCTTGGTATGGTTTGAACAGACAGAGATACTTCCGCTCTGCCTACAAATAACTAAAATTCTCACATGCATCCATTTTTGAGCTAAAGCTTTGTAAGGCATTTAAAATGCAAATATATTGAAAGTGTTCATAATTCATTACCTTGATTTAGTATTCCAGATTTAGAGCCTTCCAAATTCTAGATAAAAAGGAAGAGTCTAGAGGATGGGATGCAGAACAGGTTCATTTTGATGATGAGTAGGGTGTGTGGGGAGGTGTACAGAAGTTATGTGCAGGATAGGAAGTCAACAGGAGGGAGGGTGTCATAAAAATATTGCAGATAGACCAGATAAGGGGGCTAAGGGAGGCACAAAAAGTCATATTCTGGCTTCCCATTCACCACCTGGGTCCACTCAGATTGCCACGTGTGGCCAGCAGAGCTTGACGGCAACCTAAAGAGACAGGCTGCTATCTATGCCTTGAGCAAGTATTTCTGACTTGGTGAGAGTGTCATTTATATGTCTGTAGTAAATGTTGGATTGAACACTTGAAAACTCCATCTATCTAGGGCCTCCCAGAGTCAGCTGAACATCTGCTGTGTTAGCCAGCCTCTGAAATGGACTGTGATCATCCTCTCCTCTTGGTATTTATTTCTTTTTGTAGACTCCCCCTACACTGAATGGGACATTGCAAAATGATGGTGTGTGACCTTTGAAGTTAGATTGTAAAAGACAATGCAGCTGCCTCTTGGACTACTTGTTCTAGAGGAAGTGAGCAACCATTTTGTGAGAGCACACATGTAGCCCTGAGGACATGACTATGCAGAGGAACCAAGACCTCCTATCGTCAGCCAGAACTAACTTACCAACTTACAAGACATGTGAGTAAGCCTCCTTAGAAGCAGATGCTATAGCCTCAGCTTTGAGATGACTGTAGCCCTGGATGACATCTTCAGTGCAATTTCGTGATAAACCTTGAGCTAGGACTTCGAGGCCAAACTGTCCCCAGATCCTTTTTTGTAAAGATTTCATTCATCCATTTTCAAAGAGAGGGGAAGGGAAGGAGAAAGAGAGGGAGAGAGACATAAATATGCTTCTCATGCACCCCCCACTGGGGATCTGACCCATAACCCAGGCATGTGCCCTGACTGGGAATCAAACCTATGACCCTTTGGTTCACAGGCCCACATTCAATCCACTGAGCCACAGCAGCCAAGGCCCCAGATTCTTGACATACAAAAACTGTATGTTTTTGTTATCTTGCAAGATAATAAATGTGTATTGTTCTCAGTCACTAAGTTTGAAGTAATTTTTTATACAGCATTAGAGATTAATATATTTTCTTTGTCTTATATCTGTGATCATAATGGTTATCATATTTACTGGTTTGGCAGATAGATATTAAGTTTTCTACATCTCTTTAAAAGTGGTGATTTTTAAAAATATTTTATTTATTTTTAGACTTCCGGCAAGATGGAGGAATAGGTGGACGCACCGTATCTTCTCGTACAACCAAGATTAGAAAACCAATAATTTACAACAATAATTTACTATCAGAATAACACCCAGATCCGGCAGAGGATTTATCTGAATGGAAGTCGGGCAGCCAAGAAGTTGAAGTAGACGCATTCATCCGGACTGGTAGGAGAAGACCAGCCGGGCGGGCGCGGGGCTGGCTCGGGTCGGCGGCGCGCAGAGGTCGGGGAAGGTTTGGCGCGAAATCGGCGCAAAAGCCATCCGGCGCGCAAGAAGGCAGCGGTGATCCCTGAGTACTCAAGCTGTGGCTGGCAGACCCAGAGGGGCAGCGATTGTGGACCAGGGCAGAACTCGTGGCCCGGAAGCCCAGACAAGGGTCTGAGTCCAGGGGAACGGAACTACCGCCATTGTTTTCTCCCGCCCCGCTCCCGCCCCCACATATAACTTCATAATCTAGCGACGGGGGCGCCCAGCCCCGGTGAACACCTAAGGCTCTGCCCCCCACCGTAACAAGAGCAACCAGACCGGAAAAAAAAAGGAGAGGCAGAGGAAAAAAAAAATAAACCATGTTTTCAACAGAGCAGATCAGTCCCCCAGGACTCATCCTTTTGAGCGACCAAGAATTAGCCAATCTATCAGATGCGCAGTTCAAAACACTGGTGATCAGAAAGCTCACGGAACTGGTGGATTTTGGACGAAATTTAGATGAAAGAATGCAGATTACCATAAAACAGATGCAGGAAGACACGCGGAGGAGAGCCAGTAGTGAAAGGAAGGATTATGAGTCTCAAAACAATACAGTGGACCAGAAGGAAGATAGAATCAACCAAGCAGGAAAGCATGATGAAATAAGAATTCAAAAAATTGAGGAAAAGATTAAGAGCATCGAAGACACCTTTAAACGTTCCAATATCCGAATTATAGGGGTACCAGAATCAGAAGGGGAAAAGCAACAGATTGAGCACGTATTTGAACAAATAATAAAGGAGAACTTCCCCAATCTGGCAAAGGGAACAGTCTTCCAAGAAATCCAAGAAGCTCAGAGAGGCCCAAAGAAGTTGGACCCAAGAAGAAACACACCAAGGCACATCATAATTACATTAGCCAAGGTAAAAACGAAGGAGAGAATCCTAGAAGCAGCAAGAGGTAAGGGGACAGTCACCTACAAAGGAGTTCCCATCAGACTGTCAGCTGATTTCTCCAAACAGACCTTACAGGCAAGAAGGGGCTGGAAAGAAATATTCCAAGTCATGAAAGACAAGGACCTACATCCCAGATTGCTCTATCCAGCAAAGCTCTCATTTAGAATGGAAGGGCAGATAAAGTGCTTCTCAGATAAGGTCAAGTTAAAGGAGTTCATCATCACCAAGCCCTTATTTTATGAAATGCTAAAGGGACTTATCTAAGAAAAGAAGATAAAGAAAAGACATGTATAGTAAAAGGACAGCAAACTCACAAATATTAACAACCACACCTAAAGCAAAACCAAAGCAACTAAGTAAACAATTAGAACAGGAACAGAACCACAGATATGGAGGGCACATGGAGGCTGAGCAGCAGGGGGGTGGGAGGAGGAGAGAGGGGGAAAAGGTATAGAGAATAAGTAGCATAGAATGTACGTTGAAAATAGATAGGGGGAGGGCAAGAATAGTACGGGAAATGTAGAAGCTAAAGAACTCATAAGTATGACACATGGACATGAACTAAAGGGGGAAACGTGGGTGGGAGGGGGGTACAGGGTGGAGGGGAGAGAAGGGGGGAAATGGGACAACTGTAATACCATAATCAATAAAATATATATATATAAAAAATATTTTATTTATTTTTAGAGAGGGAAGGGTGGGGGAGAGAGAGAGAGAGAGAGAGAGAGCGGTTGCTGGGGGTTATGGCCTGCAACCCAGGCATGTACCCTGGCTGGGAATCGAACCTGGGACACTTTGGTTCCCAGCCCGCACTTTATCCACTGAGCTACGCCAGCCAGGGCAAAAGTGGTGACTTTTGTAGCTTCATATAAAGACATGAAAATATGGACATAAAGACCAAGGACTCAGGGTCAGGCAGACATAAATTTGAGTACTGGTTGGGAGACCTGTGTGATTTAGATCAAGTTACTTCATCTAACTCATACACATCTTATGAGAATTATAGCAGTAAATGCATTACAAGTGCTTAGGATAATGAATGGCTTATAGTAAGAACTCAATAGCCCCAGCCAGTGTGGCTAAGTGGTTCAGTGCTGGCCTGTGAATCAAAGGGTCGCTGATTGGATCCCCAGTCTAGGGCACAAGCCTGGGTTGTAGGCTAGGTCCTCAGTAGGGGGCACGTGAGAGGCAACCGCACATTGATGTTTCTCTCCCTCTCTTTCTCCATCCCTTCCCCTCTCACTAAAAGTAAATAAATAAAATCTTTCAAAAATCTACCAAATATTCTTTTAAAAAATATTTTTTGCTTTTGGCTTTTGACATAAATTTTAGGGCAATACCAATTTCTGAGAGAGAGAGAAAGAGAGTAAGGGAGAGAGAATGCTGGAATTTTGATGGGGATTGCACTGAATCTACTGATCAATTTTGGAAGAATCACCTTTTAACAATATGGAATCTTCCAGTCCATGAGCATAGAATGTCTCTCCATTTATTTAGATTTTCTTTAATTTCCCTCAACAATGCTTTATAATTTTCAGTACAATTGTCTTGCAATTGTTTTGTTAAACTTATTCTTAATTTTTATTTCTATTTGATGACATTATGAATAAAATTGTTTACTTAATTTTACTTTTGGATCATTTAATCTGTATGTGGTTATATATAATTGATTCACATATATTGGTATTGTATCATACAACCTTGCTCAAATTTTAAAAAATCAGTTCTAATAATGTTTTAGAAATTCCTTGGGATTTTCTTCATATAGATTTACATCTCTATGGTCAATTAATATTTGACAAAGAGGGCAGAAGCATATAATGGAGTAAAATATCCTCTTCAACAAATGGTATTAGAAGATCTGGACAGCTACATGCAAAGAAATGAAACTCAATCACCAACTTACACCATACACAAAAATAAATTCAAGGTGGATAAAAGACTTAAATATAAGTTGTGATACCATAAAAGTCCTAGAGGAAAACATAGGCAGGAAAATCTCAGATATTCCAGACAACAATATTTTCACTGATATGTCCCCTAGAGCAAGGGACATAACGGAAAGAATAAACAAACTGGATCACATCAAAATAAAATCTTCTGCATGGCTGAACAGCATTAAGATAAAAAGAGAACCAACTATATGGGAAAACAAATTTGTCAATGATACCTCAGACAAGGGTTCAATCTCCAAAATATATAAAGAACTCATACAACTCTACTCCAGAAATACAAACAACTCAATTAAAAAACAGGCAAAAGACCTGAACAGACACTTCTCCAAGGAGGACGTACAGAGGGTACAGAGACACACGAAAAGATGCTCAGCAGCACTAGCCATCAGAGAGATGCAAATGAAAACCACAATGAGATACCACTTCACATCAGTCAGAATGGCCATCATAAACAAATCAATAAACAACAAGTGTTGGAGAGGATGTGGAGAAAAGGGAACCCTAGTGCACTGTTGGTGGAAATGCTGACTTGTGCAGCCACTGTGGAAGAGAGTATGGAATTTCCTCAGAAAACTAAAAATGGAACTGCCTTTTTATCCACCAACTCCACTGCAGGGATTATATCCTAAGAACCCTGAAATACCAATCCAAAAGAACCTATGCACCCCAATGTTCACAGCAGTACAATTGACAATAGTCAAGTGCTGGAAGCAACCTAAGTGTCCATCAGTAAATGAATGGATCAAAAAACTATGGTACATTTACACAATGGAATTCTATGCAGCAGAAAGGAAGAGGGCGCTCCTACCCTTTTTGACAGCATGGATGGAACTGGAGAACATTATGCTAAGCGAAATAAGCCAGGCAGTGAAAGTCAAATAGCATGTGATCTTCCCTTTAATTGGAACTTAACCAACAAAACAAACAAGCAAGCTAAATATAATCAGAGACATTGAAATTAAGAACAAATGGACAGTAACCATAGGGGAGGTGGGAGAGGATAATGGGGGTAAAAGGCTTAGGAAGGGTTTTCAGGAACAACTATAAAGGACACATGGACAAAACCAAGGTGTGGTGAAATGGGGGGAGGTGGGGATGGCTGCGGGGTGGGGGAGTGGTGGAGGAAAAAGGCAGACAACTGTACCTGAACAACAATAAGAAAAAGATTTATTTAATTTGTGAAGTTTTGCTTCTTCCTTTTCAACCTGAATGCTTTCTCCTTCTTTCTCTTTCATGAATACGCTGGCCAGACCTCAAGTGCAATGTTGAATAGAAGTGGTGAGACAGATATCCTTTCCTTGTTTCTGATCTTAGGGAGAACACATTCAGTCTTTCATCATGAAATATGATAACTGTAGGGTTTTCATAGATGCCCTTTCTCACGTTGAGCAAGTTCTTTTCTATTTCAAGTTTGTTGAAAGTTGGTTTTTTTTATCATGAATGGGTATTAGATTTTGTGAAATACCTGTCCTGTGTCTGTTGAAATTATCATGTGGTATTTGGTATTTATTATCTTAATATGATTTGTTATGTTAGTTGGTTTTTGGTCTTAAACCAACCTTGCATTCTTGGGATAACTCCTACTTGGTTGTGGTGTATCATTCTTTTTATATTTAACTAGATTTGGGTTGCTAATATTTTCTTGAGGATTATGGTGTTTATATTCATGAGGGATGTTGGTTTATAATTTTCCTTGCTTGTGATGTCTTTGTCTGGCTTTGGTGTCATGGTAATACTACCTCATAGAATTAGTTGGGATTCCTTTCTCTATTTTCTGAAAGAGTTTGTGTAGAATTGGCATTATTTCACCTTTAAATGTTTGATAGAATTTACCATTAATTCCATCTTATCCTTTGTTTTCCTTTGTGGGAAGATTTAAAATTAGTAATTCTATTTTTTTTGCTTGTTATATGTCTTTGATAATTCTTCTATGTTCTGTAATGTCAGTGGTAATATCTCCCCTTTTTCATCTTGTTTTTGTTTATCTCTGTCCACTTTTTTAAAAAAGTGAATCCAGCTAAACGTTTATCATTTTTGTTGACCTTTTCAAAGGATTAACTTTGGTTTAATCGATTGTTTTTAGTGATTTTTCTATTTTACATTTCATTGAATTGTACTCTATTATTTTCTTCTTTCTGTTTATCTTGTGTTTAATTAACTCTTCTTTTTAAAAAGATTTTATTTATTTATTTTTAGAAAGAGGACAAGGGAGGGAGAAAGAGAAGAAGAGAAATGTCAGTCACTTGCCTCTTGTATCTGCCCTCATTGGGGACTGAACCTGCAACCCAGATATGTGCCCCGATGAGGAATCAAACCAGTGAACTTTTGCCTTGCAGGAAGACACCCAACCAACTGAGGCACACTGGTTAGGGCAATTACCTCTTCTTTTCTGGGTATTCATAAGGTGAAAGCTTCCTGTATTCATTTGAGATGTTTCTTCTTTTCTAACATAACTGTTTATGGATATTAATTCTTCTCTTAGCATTGCTTTAGCTGCATCACACATATTTTTATATGTAGATTTATTTTCATTCAGCTCAAAAATAGCTTCTCTTATTTTTTCTTTGACCCATGGGTAATTTAGAAAAGTATATTGAATTAGCAAATTTGTGGATCTCACAATTTTTTGTTTTATATTTCTAATTAATTCCATTGTGTTTCAGAGAATATATACTTTAAAATATTCTAATTATTTTCAATTTGATAGTGCTACTTTTATTGTTCAGAACATGGTTTATCCTGAAGGAAGTTCTATGCATACTGGAAAGGAATGTGTATTATACTGTTGTTTAGTGAAACATTCTAGAGATGTCATTTACATCAAGTTATTTGATAATGTTATAGGTATAATGTCCTTGCTGATTTTATGTCCAGTTGTTCTTTCAATTTATGGGAGTTGCAAATTTATTGTTGAATTATATCTTTTTTCCAAGTGTGTACCGTGTGGATAGGCATAATTATGGTTCCCCAAAGATGTCCAAGTCATAATTCCCAGAATCCATGAATATGTTATGTTATAAGGCAAAAGAGAATTAAGGTTGCAGATGGAATTAAGATTGCAAATCAGCTGACTTTTACAATATCTGAAGTAGTTCTTAGTCTAAAATGAATCATCATCCCTTCCTGCCCACAAAATCACACAACCAACAACAAATTAGAAAACCATGTGCTGTCCTTATAGAATAAGGGAACAAAATCCAGTATCTTATTATGTCAAGCAGCAACAGATTTGGGCTTTTCTTCAGACTTCTGTGTGACATTGAGCAAACTACTTAATTTCAGTGAGCTTCAACATTGCATCTTTAAAATATTTTATACCTATACCAGTATAATATCTACTAAATACTTGAGCTCCTCAAATAGATGTTATGAGATAGAAAATAATCTAAAACTCATGCAGAGAGAAGTGTGATGTGTTTGAAAACATTCACTGACTGGGCACTGGGAGGCAGCAACTCTTTTTCACAAAAATGCTATGGGTAAAACAGAAAAGCTTGAGAATGCTTTTATCTCACAACAAATGACATTGGCATCAAATTCTGGTTTTACTTCAAATTCTGTACACTTTGTTCTGAGAGAGAACTGCCTTACTCAGACTTCTGAAAAATCTTTTTGCTGCCATGGTGAAGCAAAAACTCCTCCCCCATCCACATCTCTCCATCATTTGACTTGGGAAATTTAAGATGATAATATCTCAGCTTTGTTTCCATGACTTTAATATAGAAAGTGAGGGACCCAAATTCCAACTATCACCTCCTCTTCTGAAATCCCTCTTTGTGTTCTTAATTTGGACTTGCCACTGTCAGCCTGCTCTCCAGCATTTCCCCCACCTCATCTGATCCCTGCTAACACACACCAACTCACACAATTTACACCCACACAATGACTCCAACATAAAGTGTAGGCTTGTAAAACAACAGACCTTTTGAAAACCAAAAATTCAGATATCAAGGCGATCTCTAGTTATATAAATTGCAGGGTTTAGTGCAAAAGAAAAATGTGCGGCCTCTCATTCAAAAGGCAGGAGCAAAGTACCATTAATTAAGTACTAAGATATAAAACTATGTCCTTTCTTCTATGGTATCTCTCTCCCCTTCCTCCCCCCTTGACTTGTCATGATGTTTTTTATTTGCTACTTACTGTGGCTCTAAATAAAGAAATATTAGATATTTAAATTGTTAGTACAAATTTTACCATTCATCTTTATATTGTCCAATGTTACTTTTAAATGGAAATCTAAGAGTATTTGACTTGTATGCAGAATCACCAAAATTACACAATTAGTATTTTGTAGCTCATGCATATATGTGCATATCATTATCATAAATATAGAAACACCACACAAAATGAAGACAAATATTTTTATATTTCACTTCTTGATATGTTCACATTCAACTAATACTCTACTTTGGCTCACTGATGAGTAAGAAAAAAACTTAAAGGAATATGGGTTGTCCTTTCTTTTCCTTCTGTGTTGTCATTTTTAGAATAAGTGGTTGGCTAATACAGAAAGTAACAAGAACAACAAAGGATATAACAGGGTCTCTTGGTTGCTTATATTCCTTAGAACACTATTGCCATCTTAGCAAGTTCTAGTTCAAATGACTTCTGGGGGCTTTTAATGCCCCTACTTACACAGCCATAGATGTAACACATCTTTACTCACTTTGAGTTTCACTGAACTCTTGATGCATCATGGATCCACTGGAATTCAGTGTTTGTGAGATGTTATTGTGGAAAGCAGAACCAATAAAATGACATTGGTCCAGTCAAGATAGCATGAAGTATATAAAACAAATTGGAATCACTCATGTCAAACAAGATGGCTGCCAGTCTGCCATGACACTTCAGTTCAAGAAGGAAACTACCTAAGTCATGCTAGACACATCCGGCAAGGAGATACACCTAAGGTATTTGCACATGTGATCAGAACAGCCATATCTACAGAGCTGGACCACATATAAATAGGCTGCTGGGAAAATTCCCCACTTGCCATCAGGGGTGCCAAGACACTTATCAAGAGACCCAGAAGGGTGGAGTGCACCACTTTCAAGATATAACTAAGGCAGGCTCCAGACAACTGCTGAGACAGCTGAGCTCCACACACCAGAGTGCTCCTCCATGTCATGCTGGTCTCCCTTGGCATCGGCTGCCAGAGGCTATGCCCTACTGGACTGAGGACTTGTCTTCCCTGGTGCCTACTTGACTCTGGAGATCCTTCCTTACAAGACACTGATGACTTCCTTGCTCACTGTACTGTCTCTTGGACCTGCAGACTGAGACTCTGGGACTTGGGTTCATTATCCTCCATTGATTTCTCTGTGTGTGTGTTACATTTATCTTAAAGTGTTAGAGTGTGAGTAGGATATTAACGTATGTTGATGTTCTACTTTGAGTCAATATGCATTCAATAAAAGCTGAGTGAATAGCACGGTTACCTTGTGTGACTCTTGTCTATTCCTGTGCCGGGGTACTCAGTAGGCAGCCAGTCAAGCAGTTGCCTTGCTGACTTAAAGGAAAGATTGTATTGTGAACATATGCTCATGACAGTCATGAATGTTATGTGTGACTGAGGCAACAAGGAACAGTGGACATGAACATTGCCCATATATTTTTGTTCACACTCATGCTCCATCATTCTGTCAGATTTCCTTTAAAAAACACCATGATGATTTTTTTCCTTTATTCTATTAAAATGGTAAAGATAAATTTAAAAAAAAATTCAAGACCATGTCAGCATAGCGTTAAACCAAGCACAAGATCCTTCTGAATGTGGGGCTCTGTAGGCACAGGTCACACACCCATAAAGTTGGCCTCGAAGCAATTTTTTCCTTCACCTTTCTCTCCTTTAGCAAGCACATCAGCTTTCCTGTTACTTCCTTTCTGCATCATTTTTCATAGCACTTTGTAAATACATGTTTGTATCATCACTGTCAGTTAACATGTAAAGGGACAGGGGCTCAAGCAGGATTGTTCTTTATCCTCATTTACCTCCACCAACTGCACCCAACCTGGATAATTTTGGAGGCTTTCTGGAAAACAATACTGCAGCTTTTTCAGTGTGTGTGTGTTTTTAAAGATTTTATTTATTTATTTTAGAGAGGGGAAGGGAGAAAGAAAGAGAGGGAGAGAAACATCAATGTGAGGTTTGCCTCTTATGTGCCCCTTGTTGGGGACCTGGCCTACAACTTATTCATGTGCCCTGACTGGGAATCAAACCAACAACCCTTTGGATCACAGGCTAGTGCTCAATTCACTGAATAACACCATCCAGGGCTACCCCAGCCTTTTATAACTCCCATAAAGTTACATTGATGCATTCAAAGGATGCTGAAAGTAACCCGAGGGCTTTGGCCTCCATGCCACTCATCTACTTTTCCTTGTATCTAATTATTATTATATTTTAATAACAGCTTTCTTGAGATATAATTCATGTACCATGCAATTTATTCCTTTAGAGTGTATAGTTTTTCAGTATATTCACAAAGTTGTGCAATCATTGCTACTATCTAATTCCAGAACATTTTCATCACCCCTCAAAGGAAACCCATATCCTTCAGTAGCCATTTCTCATTTTTTCTTTTACTTAGGCTCTGAAAACCACTATTTTTTTTGAGTGCTGATTTTATTTTCTTAAAACAATCTCAGTATAAAAATCACACCATAGGTACAATCATTGTGAGAAGAAAAATGCCATGAAGCATAAAATACATATGTGTCTAAACTTAATTTCTCTACTAATTATTTTTTTAACTTTAAAATTTATTTTTTAATTTATTTTATTTTTTATTGTTGTTCAAGTTCAGGTTTCTGCCTTTTCCCCCAATCCCAGCCCACCACCCCAGCCCTCCCCACTGCCCTCCCCTGTTTCCACCCCCCCTTGTTATTGTCCATGTGTCCTTTATAATTTTTCCTGCAAACCCTTCACCCTTTTTCCCCTGTAATCCCCTCCCCTCTCCCTTCTGGCCACTGTCAGCCTGTTCTCAATTTCAGTGTCTTTGGTTATATTTTGCTTGCTTGTTCATTTTGTTGATTATGTTCCTGTTAAAGGTGAGATCATATGGTATTTGTTTTTCACCACTTGGCTTATTTCTCTTAGCATAATGCTTTCCAGTTCCATCCATGCTGTGGCAAAGGATAGGGGTTCTTTCTTTCTTTCTGCTGCATAGAATTCCATTGTGTAAATGTACCATAGTGAAAACCACTAATTTATTACCTGCTCTATATATTTGACATTTAGTATATTCTAGATATTTAATATAAATGGGATCATATCATATTTTGTTTTCTTGTGTCTCCTCTTTAACTTAGAACAATTTTTTCAAGTCTCATTTATGTTTTAGAATACATTAGACTTTTACTACTTTTTATGGCTAAATAATATTCCCCCATTTGGATATATCACGTTTTGTTTGTTCATTCATCATTTAAATTGTTTCCACTTTTTGGTTATTATAAAAATGGTGCTATAAACATTTATATATAAGTTTTTGTGCAGACATAGGTTTTCAGTTATCTTGGGTGTATAATTAGGAGTTAAATTACTAAGTCATATGGTAACTTTATGTTTAACTTTATGAGTAATTGACAGACTTTTCCCTGTGGCTTCACTATTTTGTTCTCACCAGCAGTGGATGAGAGCTCCAATTTCTCCCCATTCTTGTCAGCTTTTGTTATTGTTTATATTTTAAAAATATTATAGCCATTCTAGTCAGTGTGAAGTAATATTTCATTGTAATTTTGATTTTTTATTTCTTTAATGACTAATGATATTGAGCATCCTTTCATGTGCTTATTGGCTATTTGTATATCTTATTTGGATAAATGTTTCTTCAAATCCTTCCCAATTTTTAAAATTTATTTTTTATTAAAAAATTTAAATTAAGCCCTGGCTGGCATAGCTCAGTGGATTGAGCGCAAGCTGTGAACCAAAGTGTCGCAGGTTTGATTCCCAGTCAGGGTACATACCTGGGTTGCAGGCCATGACCCCCAGCAACCGCACATTGATGTTTCTCTCTCTCTCTCTCTATCTCCCTCCCTTCCCTCTCTAAAAATAAATAAGTAAAATTTAAAAAATTTAAATTATAGTTTACATTCTATATTATTTTATATTAGTTTCAATTGTACAGCATAGCAGTTAGCCAATCTAAGTGATCCCCTTAATATTTCCAGTATACAATATGCACCAAACATAGTTATTATAATATTATTGAGTATATTTCCTCTGCTGGACTTAACTGGGTTCTTTGTTTACTTTTGTGTTGTAACTTTTTTTTGTTGAATTTATTGCTTTTTATCTTACTGTTACTATTCTAAATAAACTTGTTCTAGAATCAGAGAAATGGACATGACATGGAGGATTTTCAGTGGGGAGGGGGAGGGAAGGAATAGGGGGAAAGGTACAGGGAATAAGAAGCATAATTGGTAGCCATAAAATAGACAGGGAGAGGTAAAAAATGGTATAGGAAACAGAGAACTCAAATAACTTATATGTACAACCCATGGACATGAACTAAGAGTGGGGGAGTGCTGGAGGGTTAGGGGTGCAAAGTGGGGGGTCAAAGGGGAAAATAAAAAATAGACTTGTTCTTTTAATTGCATTTTCAGATTGTTCATTGTTAGTGTGTAGAAATTTAAGTGATTTTATCTATTGATCTTGTATCTCACAACCTTGCTGAACTCTTTTATTAGGTCTAATAATTTTTGTTGTCAATTCCTTATGATTTTTCATATACAAGACCATCTCATTTGTGAATAGAAATGGTTTTTCTTTTCCTTTACAGTCAGTATGTCCTTCATTTTGCCTTCTTGCCTTATTGTTCTGGCTATAACCTTGATTACAATATTGAATAAACATTGTGAGAATGGACATGGTTGTCTTCTTTCTGATCTTAGGGAGAAAGCATTAAGTTGTTCACCATTAAGTATAATGTTATCTGTGGTGTTTTTTAGGTGTATTTCTTAGGTTAAGTAAGATCTCTTCTTAGTTTCCTGAGTGTTTTATCATGAAACTGCAGTATTTTGTCAATTTCTTTTTCTATATTTATTGAGATGATCATGTGTTTTTTGTCCTTTCTTCTATTAATATGGAGTATTATCTGAATTGATTTTTATATGTTAAACTAATCTTGTATCCCTGTGATAAATGTCATTTGGCCATGGTGCATAATTTTTTATATGTTGCTGGATTCAGTTTGCTATTTTTTGAGGATATTTGCACATATATTTATAATATATTTGATGTACCATGTGTTTAGTGACTTTCCTGGGCTCATTCTATAAAATCTATGTTATTTGTTATGTGTGACCACTAAAGTCTCTGGTTATCATAGTGGTTGACTATTCATGGAACAGAGATTTTCTTAAATTCTTTGAATCAATAACTCTCCCAGCATTTGTTGAGATGCTCTGTACATGTGTTGGCACATGCTTTGAATGCTCTAGCAAACAGTTTTGCAACTCTGCATTAGCATTCACTTTCCGCTTGTGCACAGCCTCAAGATAAGCCAGGGGTGAGAGTTTAAAGCCTTCTGAGGTCTTTCCTGGGCATGGGAACAGCTCAGCACATTTGGTGTCCTTCTAGATTCTGAGAATATGTAAAAGCTTTTAAAAACATCCTGTGGATACCTCATTTCTAGTTTTTTTCTCTTTTTAACATTTTATTTCTTTACTTTTAGAGAGAGGAGAAGGGAAGGAGAAACAGAGGGAGAGAAATATTGATGTGAGAGAGAAACATTGGCCAGTTGCCTCTCCTATGCACCCCAACCAGAAGTGAACTTACAACCCAGGCATGTACCCTGACCAGGAATCAAACTGGTGACCTTTCAGTTTGCAGGATAATGCCCAACCAACTGAGCTACACCAGCCAGGGCTCCAGTTTTTCTTTTAAATTTTTTGGTCGGCCTCTCATTAGCCCCAGCTGGTAATACCATTTCAGGTAACTGTGATGTTAAACAATTTCCAATTGTTTTTACAAATACTCCACTGGGAAAGCGGTTTGCACAGAGAAGGTTCCGACTGAGGGTAAATGCAAATGATCCCTAAAAATGGAACTTTTTAGTGAACTGCCAGACTGGTCATATAGTGACAACTCTTTGGGTTTGGTTCTTTTGGGGACTTTCAAGTCTATTCTTTTCCTTCCAGAGAATGTTAGTCTGCTGGGTTTCCCAGCTCCTGCAGTTATTATTTTGTTGGGTTTCAGGGCTTCTGTGGAAATGGGGAGAGGAGGATGGGATTAGGGCAAGTCAAAATGCCACAATATATGCTTTTATTACCAATGTTGAGCCACTTTTCTTGAGCAAACATTCTTAAGAATGTTGTAAACCTTTGATCAATTTCTGAAGTTTTGAAAAATGTTGATTATGCTGGTTTTTTACCAGTGTTCTTCCTTTTATGAAGAGTGGATTTTTGTAGGTCTTTATTCTACCTTTCTAGAAGTTGAGGTTGAGTTGCCTCACTTAACTTAAAAAGGTGGAGAGGGAAAGAAAAAAGGAAGAAAATGAAAAGTTTCTTTATATTTAGAAGGAATTCTCCTAATTTCCCTTTTTAAAAAATTTTATATTGCTATTCTATTACAGTTGTTTCAATTTCCCCACCTTTGCTCTCCTCCGCCCAGCCCACCATCTGCTCCCATAATCAATCTCCACACTGTTGTTCATACACATGGGTCATTCACACATGTTCTTTGACTAGTCCCTTCCCCTTTTTTCCACCATTATCTCCCTTTTCCCTCCCCTCCGGTCACTGTCAGTTTGTTCCATGTTTCCATGCCTCTGGTTCTATTTTGCTCATTAGTTATTTTGTTCATTATATTCCTCTTATAGGTGAGATCATATGGTATTTGTTGTTCATAGACTGACGTATTTCACTTAGCATAATGCTCTCCAGTTCCATCCATGCTGTCACGAAAGGTAGGAGTTCTTTCTTTCTGCTGTGCAGTTTTCCATTGTGTAAATGTACCAGTTTTTTTTTTTTTCATCCACTCATTTACTGATGGGCACTTAGGCTGTTTCCAGCACTTGGCTATTGTTAATAGTGCTGCTATGATCTTAGGGGTGTGTATGTTCTTTTGAATTGGTGATTTGGGATTCTTAGGGTGTATCTCCAGCAGTGGCATTGCTAGGTCAAAATGAAGTTCGCTTTTTAAGTTTTTGAGGAAATTCCATAGTGTTTTCCATAGTGGCTGCACCAGTCTGTATGCCCACCAACAGTACACTAAGATTCCCTTTACTCTATCTTGCCAGCACTTGTTGTTTGTTGATTTATTAATGATGGCCATTCTGACAGGAGTGTGGTGATATCTCATTGTGGTTTGAATGTGCATCTCTCTGATGGCTAGTGATGTTGAGCATCTTTTCATGTCTATGGACCTTCTGTATCTCTTCCTTGGAGAAGTGCTCTCCTAATTTTTCTTTTCTTCACTGTGTTCACACCTGTTGCCTATCAAAAATAAAGGGTATTCTCAGGAATTTTTCTACCAGCTAATATTTATTTAGCCTGGGCCTGGATTGGGAGTGGAGGGACCATAACCTCCACAGAACTACAGTTTCTTTTTGAAGCCACATTGTGTCTTGATCAATTAGTTAGTTATATGTTTTATGACAGTTCTCAACCTTTATTCTTCTGTGACACAAATGACATTTACCATACTCCCATGGCTGTGCTCAAGGTAATGAATGACTACTTTACAGTCTACTGGCTCTCCCACTTAGGAAAGTATGTCAGAAATAAAAGTTATTCAATGTCTTAGTTTGGCTACCCAGAACTAGACCCTGAGATAAGGATTAGAGTTCTAATTATGAATTTGGGAGGGAATCCTAGAAAGTGCTGGTTGGGGATTAGGGATAGAAGACTGGCAAGGGAAGGAAGCCAGGAAAGGGTGTATCTTTTTGCAAGTTACCACTGTGGGAAAACTGGAAAGCAGTCATATAGGGGAACTCTAGAAGCCAGTTTAGAAAATATACCTCAGAATTATCTCAGCCAAGAGGATACAAAGCTGGAATATTTAACTTCTAACACCTATCCCTCATTGGCTGAGGGCTGCCTGGGGACATTAATTCCTCAGCACTTACATTTTGCCATACATAGGGAACTGAATGCTCTGGTAGCCAGCAAAATACTCTAAGGCAGAGTCACAGATCTTTATAGTAAGCAGCCTTTAGTGTATGGAGATGAAGACCAAGGAGATTTGGGCAGGGTGCTAACAGTGTCAGTTACAGTGCTAATAACATTATTATTGGAATAACTTTGGATTCTGTATAATAAGTAAATAGCACATTTTGGTATTTAACTCTTATCAGTATAACTTAGGATCATCTCACAGGAGAGGTTGAGGCTTACCACTTTTTGACAAATGTTTTGTTAAAAAAAAATAGACCAATACATTTTATTAGGGAGTCTGGTGATAATGGTACTGAACTAGTTATTACAACTAGAAGATGTAGTTGGTCATCAAGTCTCATACCATCATAATGAGTTTACAATAGAATCTCTTGTTATAATAATTGAATGACAATTATATTCATTTGTGTCTCATTGAAAATCTTCACAGACCTTCTCTAGAAAATTTTGAGGCCTTCTGGGTGGAAACATACAGTGTCATCTTTCTCTTGTTGCTCACAAATAGCATGGCCAGTCAGACTACTTCCTGAGACCTTTCCTTGACCCTTATCTTTAACTCAGCAATGGTATCTCACTACAGCTAGGTGTTCTTAGCTCCTGAAGCTCTTATGTAGGTGAGAGAGGGCCTCCACAGTACAGGACTGGCAATTTTCCAGAATTCTAGTATTCCAGGAACAGGTAAGACAGCTTCAGGTCTTCACATACTTGAAAGTCTTCCCAGGGCTCAAATATTTAGTTCCATGATGAGCAACCATGTTTGATGCTGAGGTAAGCCCACTAAAGTCCTCTGCCTATTCCAAGCTTCCTTCCAAGAAACTTGGACCACCAAACATTATCAACTCTTGGTCTAGGCCCAGGGTTCATGGAACTGAGATATTTGCTGTACTCAAAATGGGAATGTGTCTATAGCTAACTTGGGATCTCCATAGACTTTCCTCCCAAGGTGCAAATTTACCCACCTGCTCTTATTAACCTGTTATTGCCCTCTTCCATATGTTGCCCCTTTCCAATAGGCTTTTGCATAAAATATATTATTACTTGGCTGTTTCTACTGATACCTTTGTTATTTCCTTCACTCCTTCAAAGTTCACTTTTACTCCCAATTTCCCCCAGTTATTTCTAACAACACATTCAGTTATCTTTCAAGATCTTGAAGGATGTAAAAATTTTTAAGGTGACTATTTCACCTTTGATGCACATATTCTCTCCCTTTCCTCCATCCTTATCATTATAATTTATGGTGGAAATCTACCAATATGGGACTATGGAAGAGGGTATAGGAGAAACTAATTTGACTATACAGGACATTAAGGTGGCCTACCACTGGGTTAAATGTTGATCTCTGTGGTATCTAATTTAGCTGGTGGGACACAGCACTGAGACTGTGTGTGTAGTGGGACATTCTGTAATTCTTGTGAGCTCCATGCTTATAGGCAACCAATTTATCCATGATCCTAAGCATGGTACGACTTAGGCAAGATACAATGATTATAGCCAAGAGAACTAATTCCAGGGGTGATGGGTAAGAACATGAATTTAGAAATCAACAGATCTAGGTTTGAATCCCAGGTCCAGCCTGTAGTAGTCCTGATACTTCAGGGACTTGCCAAAGTCCCTTCAGATTTTACAACTATAAAGTGGAAAATAGTATTGATATTTACTACTTTATAGGCTGTTTGGAAAGGTTACATGAGAGCTGGCATATATTAAGTGCTCAAAAATGTCAACTGTATGGTAGGTAGAACTCCTACCTCATATGAGGATTAGGAGGATCAGTGAGGGAAACAGAGGCAGAGGCTATGGCATTTGATCTGAGGTCACCACAGAGACCAAGAACATTTGGTGTGGGAGAAACATAGGCATTTTGTTTACCCCCAGAAACAGAGCTGGGCATCTAATTCACCCACTATAGTGGTTAAGATGGCTCAGCAAGTTGATAGAGCTTAGGCTGTATATGAAAGACCTGATTGATTGCCTCTGCTGAAAGGACAGGGACTATACATAAAGTCTCTTTCTTCTTGCTTCTTTTTGAGTGACTATATAGCAAATTTTCATATTTTTCCTTTTTTATAAGATAATGTAGGGTTTTTATTTTTTATTAAAAAATTTAATGTTGTTCAAGTACAGTTGTCTCCATTTTTACCCCACCATGCCCACCCTGCCACATCCATCCCCACCACCCACCCTCAAACCTACCCCCTTTGGAACATGCTAAGGAACATGTCCTTTATACATGTTCCTTAGTGACCCTTTCCCAATTATCCCCTATTATCCCTCTTCCCTTTCCCCTCTGGTTACTGTCACGTTGCTCTCTATTTCAATGTCTCTGGTTATATTTTGCTTGCTTGTTTGTTTTGTTGATTTGGTTCCTGTTAATGGTGAGATCATAGGGTATTTGTCTTTCATTGCCTGGCTTATTTCACTTAGCATAATCCTCTCCAGTTCCGTCCATGCTGTCACAAAGGGTAGGAGCTTCTTCTTTCTCTCTGCTGCATAGTATTCCATTGTGTAAATGTATCATAGTTTTTTGATCCACTAATTTACTGGTGGGCACTTAGTTTGCTTCTAGCACTTGGCTATTGTAAATTGTGCTGCTATGCACTTTGGGTTGCATAGGTTCTTTTGAATTGGTGCTTCAGGATATTTGGGGTATAATTCCAGCAGTGGTACTGCTGGGTCAAAAGACAGTTCCATTTTTAGTGTTTTAAGGAAATTCCATACTGTTTTCCACAGTGGCTACAGTCTGCATTCCTACCAACAGTGCTCTAGGGTTCCTTTTTCTCCACAATCTCGCCATCACTTATTGTTTGTTGATTTGTTTATGATGGCCATTCTGACCAGTGTGAAGTGGTATCTCATTGTGATTTTAATTTGCATCTCCCTGATGGCTAGTGATGCTGAACATCCTCTCTTACGTCTCTGGGCCCTCTGTATGTCCTCCTTGGAGAAGTGTCTGTTCAGGTCCTTTGCCCATTTAATTGGTTTGTTTGTCTTCCTGGAGTGGAGTCATGTGAGTTCTCTATATATTTTGGAGATCAAACCCATATCCGAGGTATCATTTGCAAATATATTTTCCCATACAGTTGTTTCCCTTTTCATTTTACTGCTGTTTTATTTAGCTGTGCATTCATATACTTTTCCTGAACAGAGTTACTGTGTACCTCATGATCTTGAGTTAATCTAGTCAGGGAATTACAGAATTTTAGACTGGAAGAGCCCCAGTGCTACATGTCCTGTGCATCAACCTGGATAGCTATTGCCTTGAAAGCAATCCATTTTATTTATGATCAGCTTGAGTAAATTTTTATTCAATTCAACAAATCTATTTTATATGTGGAATATGGGGATAACAATAATTCTGGCTTTATTGAATTGAGTGAGGATTAAATGAGAAATTCCATTGCATAGAATATGTGTCAACAATGTTATTATTTGTGTACACTACCTGTTGTCAATTGCTCATAACTGAAATATGCCCTCCTCTAACATTACTAAGTCTCCCTTATGTTGCCATATTGAATAAGTGTCATAAATCTGATATTTGGGGATGACTCGTATTCTCTTTGTCATACAGAACATTCCTATTTCCCTCCTCTGTTTCCAATGTGATCTGGCAAGGAATAGTTCTTTTTTTTAAAGATTTTATTTATTCATTTTTAGAGAGAGGGGAAAAGAAGAAAAAGAGAAGGAAAGAAACATCAATGTGTGGTTGCCTGTCATGCACTCCCTACTGGGAACCTGGCCTGCAACCAAAGGCATGTGTCTTGACTGGGAGTCTAACCAGTGACCCCTGGTTTGCAGGCTGGCACTCAATCCACTGAGCCACACTAGCCAGGGCAAGAATAATCCTTTAAAATATATTTTATTGTTATTCTATTACAGTTGTCCCCATTTTTCCCCCTTTGCCTTCCTCCACCAAATAAAACTAGATATTGTCTGTTTCAGTTATGGTCCATCCAGTATACATCACCATGATGCTAGTACATTTCATGTCTTGGACAGAAATGCATTACTGATTTCTAAGATTGTGTTGAACTTGCACTCAAATAAAACACCTCGGTATTAAAAAATAAACTTTATTTTTAGAGCAATTTTAGACTCAAAAAAATTGAGCAAAATATACAGAGATTTCCCTCGTATCTTGTGCCTTAATACATGCAGAGCCTCCCACATTATCAACATCCACAACCAGAATGGAGCATTTATTAGTCCATAAACCTACTTGATACATCATCATTATCATCCAGAGTCCACAGATTTTTAAAAAATTATTTTATTGTTGTTCAAGTACAGTTGTCTGCATTTACCACACCACTCCCCCCAAGTCATCCCCACCTCCCTCCCTGATTCCAACACCCCTTGGTTTTGTCCATGTGCCCTTTATACTTGTTCCTGAAAACCCTTTTCCCTTTTCCCCCCATTATCTCTTCCCACCTCCCCTCTGGTTGGCCTGTTATTAATTTCAATGTTTCTGGTTATATTTTGCTTGCTTGTTTGTTTTGAAACCCTTGTCTGAGGTATCATTGGCAAATATGTTTTCCCATTTAGTTGGTTCTCTTTTTATTTTAATGCTGTGTTCTTCAGCCATGCAGAAGCTTTTTATTTTGATGAGATTCAGTTTGTTCATTCTTTCCTTTATGTCCCTTGCTCTTGGGGACATATTAATGAATATATTGCTGCCTGGAATACCTGAGATTTTCCTGCCTATGTTTTCCTCTAGGACTTTTATGGTGTCATGACTTATATTTAAGTCTTTCATCCACCTTGAATTTATTTTTGTGTGTGGTGTAAGATGGTGATCGAGTTTCACTTTTTTGCATGTAGCTGTCCAGATCTTCTAACACCATTTGTTGAAGAGGCTATTTTTCCTCCATTTTATACTCCTTTTCCCTTTCTCAAATACTAATTGACCATAGAGACTGGGGTTTATTTCTGGGCTCTCTGTTCTGTTCCATTGGTCTATATGTCTGTTCTTATGCTAGTACCAGGTTGTTTTGTTTACAGTGGCCTTATAATACAGCTGATATTAGATCAGGTATTGTGATCCCTCCTACTTTGCTCTTCTTTCTCAAAATTGCAGCAGCTATTTGGGGTTGTTTATGGTTCCATATAAATTTCTGAAATGTTTGTTCTATATCTGTGAAATATGTCATTGGTACTTTAATAGGGATTTATAGATTGCATTGAATCTATAAATTGCTTTGTATAGTATGGACATTTTGATGAGGTTAATTGTTCTGATCCATGAATATGGTGCACGCTTCGATTTGTTTGTGTCTTCCTTGATTTCCTTTTTTAGTGTTGTGTAGTTTTCTGAGTACAGGTATTTTACCTCCTGAGTAGGGTTTATTTCATTGGTATAGCAACAAAAAAAATGAAGTTTCTGGGAATAAACCTAATAGAGTTCATAGTTTTACATTACGGTTCATTCTTGGTGTTATACATTCCATGTGTTTAGACAAATGTATAATGACATGTGTCAACCATTATAGTATCATAGAGAATATTTTCAGAGCCCAAAAAATCCTCTGTGCTCTGCCTATGCATCCTTGACTTCTCCCTAACCCCTGGCAGCCATTGAATTTTTTGCTATCTCCATAGTTTGTATTTTCCAGAATGTCATAGAATTGGAGTCATACAGTATTTAGCTTTTTCATATTAGCTTCTTTAGTTAGGAATATGCATTGATGTTTTTTCCAGTTTTTTTCATGGTTTAATAGCTCAATTTTTAAGTGAATAATATTCTATTGCCTGGATGTACCAGAGTTTTTTTGTACATTTATCCACTGATGGCAATCTTGGCTGCTTCCAAGTTTTTGGCAATTATAAACAAAGCTGCTATAAACATCTATGTGCCAGTTTTTGTGTGGACATAAGTTTTCAACTCCTTTGGATAAGTACCAAGGAGCATGATTGTTGGATCATGTAGTAAGAGCATGTTTAGTTTTGAAAGAGACTGACAAACTATCTTCCTAAGTGGTTGTATCATTTTTTATTCCCACTCACAATGAATGAGAGTTCCTGTTGCTCCACTTCCTCATCAGCATTTAATGGTGTCAATGTTTTGGATTTTATCCACTGTAATATGCATATAGTGGTATTTCCTTGTTGTCTTAATTTACTTTTTCAGAATAATATATATTGTGGAGCATATTTTCACATATTAATTTGGCATTTGTATATCTTCCTTGGTGAGGTGTCTGTTATGATCTTTGGCCCATTATTTAAAATTCAGGTTATTCATATTCTTTTTTTAAAGTATATTTTATTCATTATGCTATAACAGTATTTGCAATTTCTCCCCCCATCCCCCTCCACCCTGCACCCCCCAACCCTCCAGCATTTCTCCCCCACTTAGTTTATGTCCATGGGTTGTACATATAGGTTCTTTGAGTTATCTGTTTTCTGTACCATTTTTGATCTCTCCCCATCTATCTAATGCCTACCAGTTATGCTTCTTCTTCCCTGTACCTTTTGTCCCCATTCTTCCTCTCTCCCTCTCCTCCCCACTGAAACCTCTCCATGTGATTTCCATTTCTCTGATTCTGTTCCTGTTCTGGTTGTTTGCTTAGTTTTTGTTTTCATTGTTTTTCTTTTCTTTTAGGTTCATTTGGTGATAGTTGTGATTTTGTTGTTATTTTACTGTTCATAGTTTTTAGTCTTCAATTTCTTAGATAAGTCTCTTTAACATTTCATATAATAATGGCTTGGTGATGAAGAACACTTTTAATTTGACCTTATCTGGGAAGCACTTCATCTGACCTTCCATTCTAAATGATAGCCTTGCTGGATAGAGTCATCTTGGGTGTATGTCTTTGCCTTTCATGACTTTAAATACTTCTTTCCAGCCCTTTCTTGCCTGCAAGGTTTCTTTTGAGAAATCAGCTGATAGTCTAATGGGAACTCCTCTGTAGGTAACTGTCTCCTTTTCTTTTGTTGCTTTTAAGATTCTCTCCTTATCTTTAATCTTGGGTAATTTAATGATGATGTGCCTTGTTGTGTTCCTCTTTAGGTCCAATTTCTTTGGGACTCTCTGGGCTTCCTGGACTTCCTGAAAGTCTATTTCCTTTGCCAGATTGAGGAACTTTTCCTTCATTATTTGTTCAAAGAAGTTTTCAATTTCTTGCTCTTGTTCTTCTCTTTCTGGCACCCCTATAATTTGGATATTGGAAAGTTTCGGGTTGTTGCAGAGATTCTTCAGCCTCTCATTATTTTTTTCAATTCTTGTTTCTTCATACTGTTCCAGTTGGATGTTTATTTCTTCCTTTTGTTCCAAATCATTGCTTTGAGTCCTGGTTTCCTTCCTGTCACTGTTGGTTCCCTAGATATTTTGCTTTATTTCATTTTGGGTATCTTTCATTTTTTTTTTCATTTTTCAAACAAGCTCAATCAGTTCTGTGAGCATTTCGATTACAAGGGCTTAAAATTTTCTATCAGATAGGTTGGCTATCTCCTCATCACTTCACTCTTTCTGAAGCTTTGCTGTGTCCTTTAATTTAGGGCATATTTCTTTGTCTTGGGGTACCTGTTAAGTTATAAGGGAGTGGGGCCTTTGGTATTCACCAGGGCAGGGCTGCTCTCCTTGCTGTGCTGTGGTGCTGCTTGTGGGGGAGGGGCCAGAGAAGGAATGGCGCAGCTCACCTGATCAACTTTAGCATACTTTCCACCAAACTCTCTGGTGTGAGCCTGGGAATTCATCAGTTGCCACTGAGGCAACCCCCACCATAGTCCACAGTCAGCTCTGAGTCTCAGTTTCCCATTCAGCCAGCTCCGCCTATGTGATATGCTGCTTCACTGCAGCCAGCCCTGCCTCACCTTGGGTTCTTACTGGTCTGGTCGCTCTGGTTGATTGTTTCTTTAATTCCTTGGTTGTTGGAGCTCCATGCAGTTTGATTTTCTGGCACTTCTGGTTGTTTACTGAGTTTAGATTGGTTGATATCCTTCTTTTGGTTGTGTGAGGAAGTGGAAGGGTTTCTGCCTATGCTACCATCTTGGCCAGAATCTGTGTGTATATTTTTCTGGTTGTTCAAGTACAGTTTTCTGTCTTTTCCCCCCATCCCAGCCCAACACCCCACCCCTCTCCACCTCTCTACCTTTTCCACCCCCCTGTTATTGTCCTTGTGTCCTTTACACTTGTTTCTGCAAACCCTTCACCTGTTTCCCCCCAAATTCCCTCCCCTCTCTCCTCTGGTCACTGTCAGCCTGTCCTCTATTTCAGTGTCTTTGGTTATATTTTGCTTGTTTGTTTTGTTGATTAGGTTCCTGTTAAAGGTGAGATCATATGGTATTTGTCTTTCACTGCCTGGCTTATTTTGCTTAGCATAATTCTTTTCAGTTCCATCCATGCTGTTGCAAAGTGTAAGAGTTTCTTCTTTCTTTCTGCTGCATAGATTTCCATTGTGTAAATGTACCATAGTTTTTTGATCCATTCATTTACTGATGGGCATCTAGGTTGCTTCTAGCACCTAGCTATTGTAAATTGTGCTGCTATGAACATCAGGGTGCAAAGGTTCTTTTGTATTGGTGTTTTAATGTTCTTAGGATATAGTCCCAGCAGTGGAATTGCAGGGTCAAAAGGCAGATCCATTTTTAGTTTTCTGAGGGAGTTCCATACTGCTTTCCATAATGGTTGTACCAGTCTGCAATCCCAGCAACAGTGCACTAGGGTCCCCTTTTCTCCACAACCTCTCCAACACTTGTTGTTTGTTGCTTTGTTTGTGATGGTCATTCTGACTGGTGTGAAGTAGTATCTCATTGTGGTTTTAATTTGCATCTCTCTGATAGCTAGCAATATTGAACATTGTTTCATGTGTCTTTGGACCACACTACCATAGTTTTTTTGCTTATATTCTTATTATTGAGTTTTAAGAGTTCTTTGTATATTTTGGATTACAGTCTTTTATCTGATATCTCTTTTGCAAATATTTTCTCCCAGTCTGTGGCTTGTCTTTTCAGTCTCTTGACAGTGTCTTTTAACAAAGCAGAAATGTTTAATTTTAATAAAGTCCAGCCTATTCTTTTTTTCTTTTAAGAACAATGCCTTTGGTGTTGCATCTAAAGCATAATCACCAAACTCAAGATCATCTGGATTTTTCCAGTCGTTTTCTAAGAGTTCTATAGTTTTGCATTTTACATTTAGGTCTGTAATCAGTTTTGAGTTAATTTTTGTGAGAAGTATAAAATCTGTAGCTGGATTTTTATTTTTGCATGTGGATATACAGTTTTCTCAGCACCATTTGTTAAAAAGAATATATTTGCTCCAATGCATTTCCTTCTCTCCTTAGTCAAAGATTACTTGATTATATTTATGTGGACTATTTTTCAGCTCTCTAATCCATTCTATTTATGTATTTGTCTATTCTTTTGCCAACACTATACTGTCTTAATTACTGTAGCTTTATAGGAAGTCTTGAATTTGAGTAGTGTCAGTCTTCCAGCTTTGTTTTCTTTTTCAATATTGTGTTGGCTATTCTGGGTCTTTTGCCTCTACTTATAAATGTTAGAATCAGTTTGTCAATATGTGCATAATAACTTGCTGGGATTTGATTGAGATTGCCTTGAATCTGTAGATCAGATTGGGAAGAATTGACATCTTGACAATAGTGGGTCTTCCTATCTATGAATATGGAATATCTTTTTGATTTATTTAGTTCTCCTTTGATTTCATTCTTCTGAGTTTTGTAGTTTTCTTCATATACACATTTTACACATTTTGTTAGATTTATACCTACATATTTAATTTTTCAGAGTAATAATAGAAGTGATATATTGTTTTTAATTTCAAATTTTACTTATTAGCCCTGGCTGGTGTAGCTTAGTGGACTGAATGCTGTTCTGTGAACCAACGGGTTGCTGGTTCGATCCCCAGACAGGACACATGCCTGGGTTGCAGGCCAGGTCCCCAGTAAGGGCTGTATGAAAGGCAATCATACACTGATGCTTCTCTCCCTTTCTCCCTCCCCTCCCCTCTGTCTAAAAACAAATAAAATTTAATTTTTACTTATTAATTGCTAGAATACACAAATAAAATTGATTTTTGTGTATTAACTTTGTATCCTGCCACTGTAGTGTAAATGCTTATTAGTTCCAGTAGTTTTTTTGTTGTTGATTCATTCAGATTTTCTACACAGATGACCATGTCATCTGTGAACAAAGACAGCTTTATTTCTCTCCTTCAATCTGTTAATGTTTTACTTCCTTTTGTCTTATTGCATTACATAGGATTTCCAGCACAATGTTGAAATTTCTTTGGCTTTTTAAAATACAAACTACTCTAGACTATCCATTCTTTAAATTAAATGTGGAGCTTTGCATTCTAGTTAAGTCTCATACTGTCAGTGAGGTCCATCATTCAGCCATGCCAGATATGTCTTGACTTGATTCCCTCATGTTTTATGTTAACTTTTCTTCCCATGTTTTGTGCCTTCATCCAAATAATTTAAAATATTTTCTGAAAAAAGGAGGAATATCAAGTATAGCATCCTGAAGTACGGTAGTAGAGACGGATTATCAGATACAGTTCTGCAATGGACCTATCAAATTCATTTGCCATCCTTCCAACATTCTTCCTTAAGAACTATACAGAAAATAGGGACTTCCAGCAAGATGGAGGATTAGGTGGACGCACCATACCTTCACACACAACCAAGATTAGAACAACAACAATTTAGAGGCAGAATAACACCCAGAACTGACAGAGAATTTATCTGAATGGAAGTCGGACAGCCGAGAAGTTGAAGTAGACCCATTCATCCTGACCATTAGGAGGGGTGGAGAGGAGCAGCTGGGTGCGGGTTGCGGCGCATGGAGAATGGGGAGAACTAGGTGCATAAGGCAACCAGGAGCACGTAAGGCATCTGGGCACACAAGATTGCAGCAGGTAGACCCTGAGTATGCAAGCGGCAGCTGGCAGACCCAGTGAGGAGGTGACTGTGGACCAGGGAAGAACGTGCAACCCAGGATCCCAGAGAAGGGACTGAGGTCCCAGGAGAATGAAACTACCACCATTGTTCCCTCCCGCCCCCGCCCCCACATACAACGTCACAATGTAGGGACTGGGGTGCCCAGCCCCAGTGAACACATAAGGCTCCGCCCCTCAGCATAACAGGAGAGACCAGACCAACAAAAAAAAAAAAGAGAGAGAGAGACACACACACACACACATGTCTCAAACAGAAAAACAGATCAATGCCCCAGGATTCATCCTTTTGAGTGACCAAGAGATAGCCAATCTATCAGATGCACAGTCCAAAACACTGGTGATCAGGAAGCTCACAGAATTGGTTGATTGGGGGCACAAATTAGATGAAAAAATGCAGGTTACCTTAAAAGAGATGAAGGAAGATGCATGGAGAACCCATAGTGATGGGAAGGAAACTGAGACTCAAAACAATAGACTGGACCAGAAGAAAGAAAGAAGCAACCAAACAGGAGAGAATGAAGAAATAAGAATTCAAAAAAATGAGGAGAGTCTTAGGAACCTCCAGGACATCTTTAAATGTTCCAACATCCGAATTATAGGGGTACCAGAAGGGGAAGAGGAAAAGCAACAGATTGAACACGTATTTGAACAAATAATAAAGGAGAACTTCCCCATTCTGGCAAAGAAAATAGACTTCCAGGAAATCCAGGAAGCTCAGAGAGCCCCCAAAAAGTTGGACCCAAGAAGAAACACACCAAGGCACATCATAATTGCATTAGCCAATGTAAAAATGAAGGAGAGAATCCTAGAAACAGCAAGAGATAAGGGGACAGTAACCTACAAAGGAGTTCCCATCAGACTGTCAGCTGATTTCTCAAAAGAGACCTTACAGGCAAAAAGGGGCTGGAAAGAAGTATTCCAAGTCATGAAAGAGAAGGACCTATATCCCAGATTACTCTATCCAGCAAAGCTTTCATATAGAATGGAAGGGCAGATAAAGTGCTTCTCAGATAAGGTCAAGTTAAAGGAGTTCATCATCACCAAGCCCTTATTTTAGGAAATGTTAAAGGGACTTATCTAAGAAAAGAAGATACAGAAAAAAACATGTATAGTAAAAGGACAGCAAACTCACAATTATGAACAACCACACCTAAAGCAAAACCAAAAGAAACTAAGCAAACAACTAGAACAGGAACAGAACCACAGAAATGGAGATCACATGGAGGGTTACCAACAGGGGGGTGGGAGGAGGAGAGAGGGGGAAAAGGTACAGAGAGTAAGTAGCATAGAATGTAGGTTGAAAATAGATAGGGGGAGGGCAAGAATAGTATGGGAAATGTAGAAGCTAAAGAACTTATAAGTATGACACATGGGCATGACTAAAGGGGGGGATATGGGTGGGAGAGGGTGTACAGGGTGGAGGGGAATGAAGGGGGGAAAATGGGACAACTGTAATAGCATAATCAATAAATTATATTAAAAAAAGAACTATACAGAAAATAGGAGAGTCTTTCTGAAAGAGCTTGCAGAAATCCAGATCCACTAATTCTTTGTCATTCTGTTCTGGTGCCTCTGGATTGAGGTCATACCCATTTCTGTTTCCTCTTATGGGGTGAGTGAGTCTGAACATTCTTTGCGTGTAAAACATTATATTATAATTTTCCATTTTTGTTCTCCTTTATCTTTATATTATAAACTTTTAATACAGGGATATTAAAGGGATACATTTTATTTACTGCTACGTACCTAACACCTGATGACTATGACCCACCAGGTGTACCAAGAAATTTATATGTGTATATTAGGAGCTCTATGTATCCTTGTAGATGTGTTGAATTCCACTTATACATTAGACTAGTTATCACTACAAAAAAATAAAATTACCTTGTCAAGACTTATTGTTAATGAATGTATATTGAGTCATACATAAAAATACTTTATTTACTGATAAACTGTTTTAAAATATCTAATTATAAAAGCATATTTTTTCATATGCATATATCGTAATTGATTTAATTAACCCATATTATTCAACATTTAGCTTGCTTAACTTTGTTATGGTTTTGAGGATCACTGTGATGAGCATCCTTTATATAAATCCTTGATTGAATCTCCATTTCTTTAGAATACGCAGCTAAAGGATGATTTGTTGTATTAATGAGAATTAATGTTTTAAGGATAGAAAGATTGTTCTAATTTACATTCTCATCAGCAGAGAATGAGAATGTTCATTAAACTGTACCTTTACTAATTGGTTTATTTTTTAGTCACTAGTGTGACATTTTGCAGATTTTAAAAGTAAACTATCTTCTTTTGTTATTTTAATCAGCAAATTAAGTTTCTATTAAGGTTGGAGCTAGTTAAATATATTTTCTATGAATTATCTGTGCATGATTTTTGACTATTTAGGCTTTATGGTATTATTCAATTTTATGTATATTTTATGTGCCTAGGGAAATGTATATTAATATGCATAGGAAAATCTAGAATATTTAGAATGTAATTAAGGTGGCATTTTATACTGTGGAAAATAATAGACTATACAGTAAATGGTGTCATGAAAGATGATTCTTTCTTTGGGAAAAAAAGATCTTTACTTTTACCCTGCACAAAAATAATTCTCAGCTAGAATAAAAAGCTAACCATATAGACAAAACTATATAATAATTAGAAAAAATAGTATTTTTCACATCTGAAATGAAGAGGGATTTTTTAACACACAAAATTAATTCTCTGAATTTACTAAAGTAAAAGACCATGTTATCTACATGAAAATACAGACCTTTTGTGTGGCAAAGACACATAAGCAAGCATTGAAAAAATGACAGAATGAGAGAAAATATTTGCAACAGTAGAAACAGAAAAATTATTGAGATTCTGATCATATAAAGCCCTACCAATTGATAAGAAAAAGATAAGCAACCCAATAGAAATTGAAATGATTAACATATGTAACACAGGAAGATGGTCAACCATATTAATAGCCTAGTTTAAGAAACCCTTCCTCTTCTGCCTTTCTGTTGCCTGCATAAAAAGTTCAAATTTCATACCTCCTTCCTTGATTTGACTTTTGCCTCCTTCTCTGGGCTCATCCTAGCCCTTCTGTTTTTACTCCCAAACTTCACACATTAGGCCTAAGGGCCTTCTCAGGACATCCAGCACAAACTTCACTGTTTCTGATCTACCTGCCCTGACCTGTCTGGTATGCCACCTTGTTTGCCTGCTGAACACCTGCTCATAACTTAAGACAATTATATCATCTACAAAAGCTTTCCTGCCCCTCCACTATAATGCCTGGCACAGGGAATGTATAGTCAATGCTTATAAAATTGAATCTAGCAATATTCTGTGTTCTTAGCATTAAGTCAATTGAAATATAGAGCATTTAACCTGACAGAATTATTAGATTAAAATTGAAAACTTATTTTCTCTTGAATCCTAGGCTATTTTACTTTCTTGGTAACTTCTTTTAACTTAAAATTACTTTATTTTAATATAAAATTTCCTACTGATAAAAATTATAGAATGTAAAAATTTAAAAAGCATACTTAAGTTACCTCTCATCCAGTTATGTAGGCAAAGAACCAGAAGAGTACATGACACCAAAGCTAAAAAAGAACAGAGTTTTACAGCATAAACAGTAGACAGCTACATTAAATGTCCCCGAGTTCAATACACATGAGGGCAAAAATGGTGCATTCATTTTGGCAGTAAGAAGGTCCCTGGTGACTTTTTCTGGGATGGTGTTAGTTGAATGATGGAAGATAACACATTTGAATAGAGATAATGAGGGAATAAATGGAAATAGTGAGTGGAGACTATTCTTTAGAGCAACAAACCCTGTTCAGTGATCTTCAAACCATTGGTACCAAAGATTAGGGATGGCTATTCTGGGTTTTGCAAAGATCACTTGTAAGAAGGTAAGCGAAAGCAGAGACATCTTTGTTCTGTTTATACTAAATTCAGACTACTTGCCTAGCATAATATCTGGCACATAGTAAATGCTGAAAAAGCATTTGTTGAGTATTGAACTCTCACCACGGGCAGGGAAGAGGGAGAACAAACTGAGATTCTAGAGACTAGTAACTCAAGATTACTGTAATTGACATATTTTGGGGAGACTCTGGGTGAAAATGATTCCCCAGTGGCCAGGTCTAGGCTCTCCTCTCCATGTTTCTTGTGTCATACCCTTTCTATCACCCTGGCCATGTGAAGGAGAAGAAGGGGTGACTGATTCATGGAAAAGCACATGATATAATTTTTCCCCATTGTTACTGAACTCAAAAGTTTCACCACTTGGGGTGTTCTATTCAAGAACAAGATGTGGTTGTTATTATTTAGTTTTACTTACGTGCGGCATGTAAAGGAGACAGGGGTTCATATCTGAAGCTTTGTCTCTCCAAGAGAAGCTTAGTCATTGCTTATATACACTATTTGGTTAATTACGTGTTGATTTCTTCTTTGTAGTTGGCAAAAACTATCCTGTTGTGTTCTAGTCAAGCTCATCTGGTTACAGCTGCATTTGAAAAATATTGTACTATATTTCAACATCTAGCAAGAATAGTACTTAGTAAGAATCACTGAGATATTGAGACCCTTGTTGTATATAACACCATGGCCTTCTTACCTAACACTGAATAGAAATTATCCCTGTCCCTCTCCAGGGCTGGGGCCATCAATGTGTGAGTCCTGAACTACCAGAGGTCATGTTCTCTGGAGAAGAAATAAACTCCACTGAAAGTAATAGAGACAAAGCCAAAATGTTAAATAAGCAGAGGGCAGGTCTTAAAGCTTACCATGATTAGGTTACCTGAGTACTCCTTCTCCCCTACTCCATTTTCCTTGAGCTCATTTGAGTTGGGTTTCTGGCACCTACATCTAAAAAAGCTGAGGACAGATAGTTGCAGTTAGAATCCCAATCTTTTCCACCACAGTCCACATCTGTTCTCATACCTGCTGCTGGTAACAGACCAAGATCACTCCTTGTCTCCAAAAGGATAGGCAGAAGATGCAGTTGCCCATTTTGTAAAAAAGATTTTATTGTCACACAGCCTTGTCCATTCATTTGCATTGTGTCTATGGTGACTTTTAAGTGACAATGATAGAGTTAAGTGGTTTTGACAGAGACCATGTGTCAAAAGCTTAAACAATTTACTATTTAGCTCTTTATAGAAAAGAGTTTTCTGACTCCTGATTTTGAAGATAATGATGCAGGGAGTGGTAGTGGATATTGTTGGTACCTTACTCAGATTCTCTTACTCCTGAACTCATATTCCAGCTGCTGTGACTGACTGGTAGCTGAAAACTTACAGAAGCCTTCTTCTCTAGCTGTCTCCTTCTCCAGAGAAAATCCCCCAACAATATCCATGCCCCTCTGCCTACTACAGATATTGGCTAATACCTGACTGAAATAGGAGTAAGACTGGTACTCCAGAGCTTCCTGTAGGATTAGGCTGAAGGTAGTCATTTACTTAGGTCACCTGCAAGCCACCCCCCACCCTGTAGTCCTTAGTCAATACATCACTTCAACAGGAATCCCTGTGTCAGCCACTGCTTCTATTAACCCTGCCAAAGGTAGAAGACAAGGGTCTTTTGCAGGTATGACCCACTCTTGGAATCACACTTCATGGAGACTGGCTGCACTCTTTTTAATGTTCCAGGATAGGTGAGGTGGATCAGGAAAATTGCCTTTCACATCTGTTCTAATATGCTCTTACTTATCCCCTTGTATTCTGCCACAAACATATTATTTAAGGTATAATAGTGTATGGGTGTGGGGATTGGCTGTGAAAGTGGGGGTGGGCTGGGTGGAGGAGGGCAAAGGGGGGGAAATTGGGACAGCTGTAATAAACAAGAATACAAAGAAAAAGAAAAATATAGAAAGAAGAAAATCACCTTTCTAAGACTAGAACTAGAACAGGTATAAAGAAAACTAGGTATGGGATTAGGGCTGCCTCGATGGCTTCTTGGAGAAGACCTGATATTTTGACTGAAGTCAGCCAGAAGTAGAACATCTCAGGTTCTATCTTTCCTCCTTATTTTTGACTTCTCCCACCCTTACACAAAACTTCAACACTCTGAACTTCTCAATGATCTGGTATTCAGAGCCTGTGAATAGTGGATTTTGTCATTTCTGGGGAAACACGTTTTTGAGCAAATAAATGTATGAATAAAGCTACACTTATCAGCTCTTTATTCATAGCTTGATGCTATTCATATTTGTATTTGTGGAGGCTGGTACAGAGTAGCTACTTAATGTTTGCTTGCCAATGCCAGTCAGTCTGTGCCCCACTGCTGGGCAGGGAAATGTAAGGCTGTGTAAGCCTCTCATGTTAGTAGCCTCTGGGAAGAAGGAAGAGATCAGACCAGCACATTTCCTCATAGACCAAGGTGTTCTTGAGCTCTGAACTTAGCCGCTGGCTTGCGTGTGAATTCCATGTTCAGGAGTGGCCAGTGCCTCAGGGTGTGGCAAGGGTGTGGATGGGTAGAGTTCAGGAATGCATTGTTCCAGAAAACTTACCCAGTTTTTCAGTCTCCCGTTCCCTGGATGGCTGCAGTTTCAGTAATAGAAAACCTGCCCATCAAGTGTTTACTTTAGCTGCTACTGCCATGGCCAAAAGGCTCTTGCTGTATTTGAGCAGGCTATTGCCAAGGGCCTACTAGATGCAGAGCACAGACTTGAACCCAATTCTCACCAAGTGGTTAAAGGAGCAATGTCCTGAGTGGGTCATTTCCTTAAATGAACTCAGGTTATTATTCACTATTATATAAAATTGAAACAGATCTCAATTTTCTTGACTAGTCTTTTGCCTTCTTTCTTTCCCCTCTCTTGCCTTCTTTCTTGCCCTTTTCTTATTTTCTGTCTCCTGCTCCCCTGAGCCTTCCTTGGCATTAGACAGCTAGCAGGCAGCCATCATGACTTGCAAATCACTCTCTAAAGAACTGTTCTGTCATCTGCCAAAATGAGATTGCACTAGCAACCTGAGAAATAGGCACAAAAATCACCCTATCCTAACCTTTCCAACAGCAAGTTTTGCAGCAGTTACAGATTAAACAAAACAAAACAAAACTGTAACCTGGGACAAGACAAAAGTCATGTATCCCTCTCTACTTATTCTATAATAATTCCAGTCTTACTTTAGTTCAGAGTTACCTAATTTTGAGGTGCTCCCTGATGCACATCAGCTTAATAAAGCCTTCAACCTCTATTTGGATCACTTAACCATTTTTTTCCTGACAGTTTGATGCCATAACCTGGATAGAGCCTAGATAAGCCCTGTGTCTTGCTGAAGTTTCAGAGAAAGACAGAGTATGATAAGGAGCCTTTGCTTTCTCCCTTCTTGGTGACAGATGTTGGGTGCAGAGGTCAGTACTTCTCTAATCTTGTGCTCCAGTTTTTCCTTGTTGCATGAAGGTTTCAGGCTTCGTTCTTTGAAAAAGTTAACCCATTGTTTGACAAGTCCCTGCTCTTATTTTTCTTCTGTCTTTTGGGATTCTCTGGGCAAGTGGAAAATTATATGATGGTCCTAAGATAGCACAAGACCCTGTTCCCTTCTGTCTAGAACCTATTCTAATGAGGGAAACACAATGTACCCAATCCCATGTACCACCACTGGGTATATGTTCTACCATTATTATGTTTTTATTAAAAACACATTTGATAATAAGGTACAGCACCCATTTATGATAAAAACACTTAGCAAAGTGGGAATAGAGGGAGCATTCCTCAACATAATAAAGGCCATATATGAGAGACCTACAGCCAACATCATACTCAATGGGGAAAAACTGAAATATTTTCCACTAAGATCAGGAACAAGACAAGGTTGTCCACTTTCACCACTTTTATTCAATATAGTATTGGAAGTTTTAGCCACAGCAATCAGACAAGAAAAGGAAATAAAAGGCATACAAATCAGAAAGGAGGAAACAAAACTGTCAATGTTTGCAGATGACCTGATAGTGTACATAGAAAATCCTATAGACTCTGTCAAAAAACTTCTCTAAAATTTCTAATAAAGGAATTTGGCAAAACAGTGGGATACAAAGTCAATATCCAGAAATCAAAGGCATATTTGTATACCAACAATGAAAGGGCAGAAGCAGAATTCAAGAAAAAAATTCCATTTGATATAGCAACAAGAAAAATAAAATACCTAGGAATAAAGCTAACCAAGGAGGTAAAAGACCTGTACTCAGAAACCTACAAAACAGTGGAGAAAGAAATCAGGGAATGTACAAACAAATGGAAATATATATATAGTGTTCATGGATCAGAAGAATTAACATCAACAAAATGTCCTCCATACTACACAAAGCAATTATCAATTCAATGCAATACCTATTAAAGTACCAATGGCATATTTCACAGACATAGAACAAACACTTCAAAAGTTTATATGGAATCATAAATGACCCCAAATAGCTGCTGCAATTTTGAGAAAGAAGAGCAAAATGAGAGGGATCATAATACCTGATACCAAACTGCATTACAAGGCCACCGTAATCAAAACAGCCTGGTACTGGCATAAAAACAGGCACATAGATCAAATGGAACAGAACAGAGAGCCCAGAAATAAACCCAAGTCTCTATGGTCAATTAATATTCAACAAAGGGGGCAGCAACATTAAATGGAGTAAAAATAGCCTCTTCAACAACTGGTGTTGGGAGAACTGGACAGCTACATGCACAAAAATGAAACTCGAGCACCAACTTACCCCATACGCAAAAATAAATTCAAGGTGGATAAAAGATTTAAATATAAGCCGTGACACCATTAAAGTCTTAGAAGAGAACATAGACAGGAAAATCTCAGATGTCATACGCAGAAACATTTTCACTGATATGTTCCCTAGAGCAAGGGACATAAAGGAAAGAATGAACAAAGTGAATCTCATCAAAATAAAAACCTTCTGCACAGCTAAAGAAAACAGTATTAAAATAAAAAGAGAACCAACTATATGGGAAAACATATTTGCCAATGATACCTCAGACAAGGGTTTCATCTCCAAAATATATAAGGAACTTACACAACTCCACTCTAAGAAGACAAGCAACCCAATTAAAAAATGGGCAAAGGACCTGAACAGACACCTCTCCAAGGGGGACATACAGAGGATCCAGAGACACATGAAAAGATGGTCAGTATTGTTAGCTATCAGAGAGATGCAAATGAAAACCACAATGAGATACCACTTCACATCAGTCAGAATGGCCATCATAAACAAAACAACAAACAAGTGTTGGAGAGGTTGTGGAGAAAAAGGAACCCTAGTGCACTGTTGGTGGGATTGCAGACTGGTACAACCACTGTGGAAAACAGTATGGAATTTTTCTCAGAAAACTAAAAATGGATCTGCCTTTTGACCCAGTAATGCCACTGCTGGGATTATACCCTAATAACCCTGAAAAACCAATTCAAAAGAACTTATGCACCCCAATGTTCATAGCAGCACAATTTACAATGGCCAAGTGCTGGAAGCAACCTAGGTTCCCATCAGTATATGAATGTATCAAAAAACTATTGTACATTTACACAATGGAATTCTGTATAGCAGAAAGAAAGGAGCTCCTATCCTTTGCCACAGCATGGATGGAACTGGAAAGCATTATGCTAATCAAAATAAGCCAGGCAATGAAAGACAAATACCATATGATCTCACTTTTAACAGGAACCTAAAGAACAAAACAAAGAAACAAGCAAAATATAACCAAAGACACTGAAATAGAGAACAGGTTGACAGTGACCAGAGGGGAAAGGGGAGGGAATTTCAGGGGAACAGGAGAAGGGTGTACAGGAACAAGTATAAAGGACACATGGACAAAAACAAGGGGGTTTGGAAACAGGAGAGAGGTGGGAAGAGCTGGGCGTGGGCTGGGATGGGAGCAAAAGGCAGAAAACTGTAGTCAAACAACAATTAAAATAAAAAATAACTTAAAAAATACAAAAAACTATGGTACATTTACACAATGGAATAGCTATGCACCAGAGAGAAAGATGGAGCTCCTGCCCTTTGCGACAGCATGGATGGAACTGGAGAGCATTATGCTAAGTGAAATAAGCCAGGTGGTGAGGGACAAATACCATATGATATCACCTTTAACAGCAACCTAATCAACAAAAGAAAAAAGCAAGCTAAATATAACCAGAGACACTGAAATTAAGAACAACTTACAGTAACCAGAACAGAGATGGAAGGGAATAATGGGGGGAAGGGTTTTCAGGAATAACTATAAAGGACACATGGACAAAACAAAGGAGGAAAGAAGCAAGGGAGGGATGTGGGTTTGGTTGGGGATGGAGGGTAAATGCAGACAATTGTAATTGAACAATAAAATAATTAAAAAATATTATTTATTTATTTATTTTTAGAGAGAGGGAATGGAAGGAGACAGAGAGGGAGAGAAATATTATTTTGCAAGAGAGACATAGTTGCCTCTCACATACCCCCAACTGGGACCTGTCCCACAACACAGGCATGTGCTCTGACTGGGAATTGCACCCATGACCTTTTGTTTTGCGGGAATTCCAGAGGCTGTTGTCCATCATTGATTGGCATTAGACATCATCCTGGCATCTGGAGGATGCCCTTATATAGTTATCAATGATGATTGTTGCACACTAATTCTTCCCAAACTTTCTGATGTCTTTTTGTTGAGTGAACACATCTGTGAAGTCAACCAAAGTATTTGCTGTGTGGGTAATATAGTCATGGACTCTAGGATGTATGGATTGTCATCAGGTGTTCAGGGTACAGATAACATTCCCTGGGTATTAACAACAGGGATACAATCCTTACAGTACACTTTTCCCTAAGGGCTAGTGATCATTTTCTTTTTCTTCTGTTAGGAATACTCCTTCTGAAGTGCATCCAATCATATCTAATCAAGACCAGCAGAGTGTCCAAGCTATGATTAAAGACAAAAGACCAACGAACAAACTGCTCCTTCAACCCACTTAGAGCCTTCTGATTCAATTCCTGAACATTGTCCATCCCTGTAAATTTGTTTTCTCTCACAAAAGATTTGCCTGGAGATGAAAGTTTTTTATTTTGGTGAAGAAAAGGAACTTTAAAAGAAGTAAAGCAGATCCTACTTTTGCTTGTTGAGAGCTTTGCTTCCATCCCCCTTTTTCTCCCTTCTTTTTTGCATATTTTATGTCCCATTTCCCTAAACCTCGACTGACATGAGATAGTTTACAGACAACTCTCAAGGCTTACTAAGACATCCCTTGAAGAAAACTTCTGTAAGCTGCCAACATGACATGGCTTCAGTGATCTCAAGACAGAGGCATGAAAACCAATCTATCCCAACCATTTCAAGCACAAGTTTTGCAGCAGTTATAGATGAAGAAAACAGATAAAACCAAAAGCACAAACTCTCTCTTCTCCAATTCTGCTTCAGCTTAGAGATACCTAATTTTGAGGTGCTCCTTGATGTGCATCATCTGAATAAAACCTGTAACCTCTGTTGAGTTACTTTATGTTTCTTCTTGACATGAAGATCTTTTTCTAAAACACATACCATCATTAGAGTGTATACAAGCATTTTATCTGGCTGTGCTAGGTCCAGTCATTGAATTTAATCCCTTTCCTATTTACATGTTTTGATGTATTTAGGTGTTTTAAAAATGTTTAACTTGGGGATGGGAGAGAGAGTTTTAGATTTGAGAGAAAAGACATGGAGGTGAAGAGTAGGAGGGTGGTATAACATCTGTTTTTGGTTTGATCTAGAGCTGATTATTTTCCATGTGCCCTTTCAGATTCACTCTCCACCCTCTCCATCCTGCTGTCATTCACACAGCTTCTTCAGGAGACTGACATCTATAGGATATATCAACAATCTCCCTGCCACCTTATTTTGTGTTGGGTACAGCCAATGGGAAGCACTATAAGGAGGTCAGAGGGTAGACAGAGTAAGTAAAAGTATATTATCTCTGGTTCCCTTCATGCCTGATCACCATCGTTGACTGAATCCTTGACCCAAGATTCCACCCAAGGCTCCTCTTAGTCATATGTTCCCTGGTTCCCGTAACTAATTTTTCTTGTTTATTCAGGCCTGGTATAACAGCTTCCCTCTTTTGCTAATTTCAGAGTATTGTACTTTCCCCTGACCATTTCCCTAAATGCTGCCTATACCATTAGAAAATAGCCCTTTATGAAACTTTCCTCAATTATCTATTTTTATTGGCATTTGTTTACTGATGAAACTCTGACTAACATAGGCCCCTTAGCTTGGATTTGAGCTTCTGCAGTTGCAAGAGAGCGATGCCAGCATATATATTAGATTGAATAAGATTCTGGGAACAACAAGAGCTTCTTTGAGACTCAGGTGACAAATTGTTTCCTATTATTTGCTCAATGATTAATTCCATGATGACAGAGATCATGTAAATCTTGTTCATTGCTAAATCCCTTAACTACCACTTACTGAGAGCTTGCTATATATATGCCAGACACTGGTCTTAGAAAATTATACATTTTTATTTATTTAATCATCACCAAAGTTCTGAAAGGCATTTGCATTTTTTCTCTCTGCATTTTATAGTTGGGGAAACTGAGACACAAATCAGCTAAGTAATTCTTCCAATGTCAAATGTCTAGTAAATAGTGGAGCCATAATTTGAATCCAGGCTATCTGGCTCCAGAATTCATGTTTTTTTGACTATCATTTTTTAAAATGCATCTATTGACTCGAGAGAGAGAGAGAGAAAGTTTTGTTTCACTTATTTATGCATTCATTGGTTGATTCTTATATGAGCCCTGACTAGGGATCAAACCCACAACCCTGGCGTATTTGTATGACTCTCTAACCATTTGTGCTACATGGCCAGGGCCAGAGTTCATGTTCTTAAACACTGTACTAATCTGCCTTCCTAGTGCTAGCGTAGTGCTTGACATATGGTGGGTGCTTCATAAGTATTTGAATGGAAAAATAAATAAAAGGACAAGTAAATAAAGAGTTGGAAAGGAGATCAGTCACCCTGATACTGCATGGAAATTAACCATGCTTGAGACCACTGAGAGTGCAAAACTTTGTAAGAGCTAGAGCTGGTATCCTTGGAATGAATGTAGGCATTCTCATGGTATGTGGTAGCAGAGAAAGGCTTCTCCACAAACCTAGTATATAGTGGACACAAACAAGAGGGAGCCGTAGTGGAGAGGAAGAATGAGGTGGATGCTGTATAGAGACAGTAGCTGTCAGATTATGCTGTGGGTTTATGGAAGCTACCCTTTTACAGATCTCAGAAAAATTACAGGAAAATATTTAATAATTTAAATATTTGAAATTAATATTTAAAAATAAGGTATTTAAATATTTTCCAGAAGATAATCTAGTGTGGTAAGAGTAACATTGTTCCCTAAATGAAATGCCACCTTATACAGCAATTACAGGCTTATGGGTCAAGGACACCCAAGTAACAGAAGGGATGAGAGGGGTTCTGGTAGGACTCCTCAGTGCAACAAAAAGTACAAATGGAGCTGGCAGTGCATAGACCTGTGTTCTATCTCCAGCTATGCATCAAAACAGCTATGTGACTCCAAGCATGGCATTTACCTGCACTGAAATTTAGCTGTAAAATGATAGGATTGGACAAGGTGATCACTGAAGTCCCAAGAGCTCTAACTCTGGCATCCTCTGATAAATGCTTGTTGAGTGAGTGAGTAAATGAATGAAGTCATTATTAATCAAACCAAATTTGGAACAAGGCCCTTAAATTTGCTGGGCTCTATTTTCAACCTATGAAAGAAGGGCTAGAGAAGAAAAAATAAAAGTAGTAGAAAGTATTAAAGAGTCTCAGAGATCGTTTCTCCAAGTTTGGGTATTTTAGATTCCACATAAAAGTGATGTACAGTATTGTCTTTGACTTAATTAACTTCGCACAATTCCCTCAAGGTTCATCCATATTGTTACAAATGGTAAGATTTTCTTCTTCTTTGCCACTGAATAATATTCCATTATATATATGCACGCACACACACCACATTTTCTTCATCCATCAGTATACACTTAGATTATGTCCATGTCTTGGCTACTGTGAATGCTGCAACAAACATGGAAGAACAGATAACTCTTCAAGATACAGATTTCATTTCCTTTGGATGTAACCTCAAAGTGGGATTGTTGGATCATAACATAGTTCTATTTTTAATTTTTTGAGGGAACCCATATTGTTTTCAATAGTGGTCTCACCAATTTACATTTCCACCAATAAGGAAAGGTTTCTTTTGTCTCCACATCTTCTCCAGCATTTGTTATCTCTTGACTATTTGATAATAGCCATTCTAACAGGTGTGAGGTGATATCTCATCATGGTTTTGATCTCCATTTCACTGAGAATTAGTGATGTTAGGGCTGCAGGAGCAGGTCTAACACTATAATTGTCCAGGACCCTGGGTCTATGGGAGCTGGTCTGGAGTCTAGGTCTGTGTAGACTAGCTTTGTGCTGGGGATGCCTGGTTCCTAGAGCTGCAGGATCTGGCCTGGAACTGAGGTAGGCCAGAGGCCTGGGCTTACAGGAGTCCACCTGAAACCTCAGTTTGCAGGGGCTAGCCAGGAACCTACAGCCACAGGAGTCTGTCTGGGGTCACAGGAGTCTGTCTGGTGTTGGTGTGGCCCTACTGGTGGGGTCTATGGTAAAATTGAAAGTGTGCTTACTTCACTCTGCAATAGGGGGTGTCTCCGTAATGGGCTGCTTGTGTTTGAAGGAGAAATTGATGAGAGTAATGTAAAACTATCTTTCTTAACCTCTTAAAGTGTCTTTTCTCATTTTTGTGCTCTACCCAGGTGCTATAATTCTTGACCAAGAATCCTTAGTTCTTGTGAATATATTTTCATGTGTGAAGAGCTTTTCAAATTGATGTTTCTGGTAGGAGACAAACACTAGAAATTCCAATGTCATCTTGCTGACATTACTCTTACTCTTCAGAATTTCCTCATGGTTTAGCTTACTCTTTTTCCCAAAGTTGTTCTCTTCTTGAGACACTTTTTTAATTTGACTTTCAGCATACTTTTTGGCTTTTTTCTTACCTTACTGACTTCTCCATTTTAGCTTATTTTTCTGAATGGTCTTCCTTTTTTTTAGAATGGATTAATCCAGGAGTTCTTCAAATGTCTTCTGTTCTCTAACCACACTTAATCCCTAGGTCTGTGGTTCCCAAACTGTCCACCAGGGTGTCTTGGGCATACTGCAGAAATTCACAGGGACACCATGGGATATTTAAAAATTTGGAAGGAAACATGGTGATTCTTGACATATGGCAGACATTGCACAAATAAGTAGGTTGAGGTATAACATAACTCCAAACTTTTGTGAAGCTGGGTTTTGTGGGGTTGCTGTGATCAAAAGCAAACACACATGAAAATCAGTGTGAAACAGGAAGTGAGGGTGGCAGTATTCTATCTGATTCCAAGGTCTGAGAGGCTGTACAGTGCCCAACAAGGGCATACATCTAATTAGCAAGTGATAGTGGTTATTTATAATAAAATAAAACTGTTATCAAAAATAATCTAGACTTAACCACATGGTAAGTAGAATTGTTGGGTATCTTTTTTAGCATAGGAATTTTGTGAAAAACTTATTGAGATCCTAGGAATGCTATGAACCAAGAATGTTTGGGAATCTGTGCTGCAAGCCAGTCATCACATATGATTCCATGTCTTTAAATTTCTCCAATGTGTTGATCACTCCCTCATTCTTATTTCCAGCCCCAACTTCTCCACTATATTCCAGACTATACTTGTAATTGCCTATGCTACATCTTTGATTGGATATTGGCTAATCACCTGAAAAGTACTTTGGGTGAAAGATAAGCTTTGATTTGGTCTGGCCAAAGTGGCCCTGCTACAGGTCTCACCATTCTAGTATAAGGTGCTATCATTCACATAGCTTCTCAGGCTATAAACATAGGATCTGTTCTTGATGTTTCTATTTAGATATTAGCAAAATTCTCTCTAAAGGGCCAGAGAGTAAATATTTTAGGCTTTGTAGGCAATACAGTTCCTGCAATAAGTATTCAACTCTTCTGCTGTAGCAGTAAAGCAGCTATAGAGAGGCAATAATGTGGCTGTGCTCCATGAAAGCTTTATTTATAAAAACAGGTGGATGGACTATGAGCTACAGTTTTCCAATCCCTGCTCTATTTTGCCCACACCTTCAGATCCAGTCCATTACAAACTCTGCTGGCCCTTTCTTCAAAATACGCTTTGCATATGATCACTTCTCATCACTTCTGTCATCTCATGCCTTTTTGTCTGAATCGTTGAATGTCTTTCAAACATTTACCATTGCCCTTGGTGGTCAGTTTCCCATAGAGCAATCAGAGTTAACTGTTTAAAATATATACCAGATGACACCACTGTCTTCTTCAAATCTTTCAATGGATTTTCATCATAATGAGAATAAAACTCAAAGTCATATAAGAACACATGTGACTTGCCTCTTGCCTATCTCTCCAACTTCAAATACTCAAAACCCGCCTTTCTCACTCTGCTCTAACCACACTGGCTTTATTCATATGCATCATAGGGCCTTGCTATTCATCCAGCCTGGAAAACTTCCCTTTAAATATCTATATGGCTTATCTCCTAAATTTATTTAACTCTGCTGAAATGTCACAGTCTTAGAGTTTCCTTATTTTTCTTATCTAAAACAGTTCCTCCCCTATCTCTATCACATTTAAAATCTTTTTGCCCTGCTTTAATTTTCTTCTTACTGTCTTAAACTGATTGAAATGATATCATATATTTATTAGTTTATTGTCCATCTTCCATACTAGAATGTATGTTCTAGGAGGGTGTAGAATGAATTGTTTGCCTCTGAATCACCAGTGCCTAGCATAGTTCCTGGTCTATAGGGAAGCTTCAATAAGTACTTGTAGAATGAATGAGTGAATGAATGAATGAATGAATGAACTTTTGTATTAGGATCCTGATGGGAAACAATCTAGTGCAGGTGGTTTAAAAGACTTCAATGAAAAGACTGCTCATGGAAGAGTAGGCTGGATTAAGGCCTTCAAGTAGAGATGTTGAGGCCTCCAGAGACAAGGAACAGTAGGAGATCATTACTACCCCAAGGCCTGCTGGGACAAGGAGAGCAGAAATTGTTACCATAGTCAGTGTGAGCTTGAGCACTGGAAGAAGGCCCACCTAGCAGGAGTTGTAGACAGAGGGATGAAGCCACTGCCAAGAAAGTGGCCCAAAGCAGGGAGGGGACAGGGAAAACATTCCCTGACCTCTCTATCCTCTTACCTTCCATTGTACCGGGAGTGACTCAATTGACTGATTCCAACTAGAAGTCTGAAATCAAAAGAGCCCAGGCAATGGTCTGTTGTATAGCACAGATCAGGGCAAGGGAAGCTGGAGTGGGATATGGATGGAAGGTATGGACAAACAGAATAACTAGGATTATGGTCTGGCTTGTTGAAGTGCAGAGATCTCATACCTCCACAGTATGTATGTTAGCTCTTTAAGCACAGGAATCACACCTTTTAATAATTGTATATATCCCCCAAAATTAGTACTTGGATTAGATGTGTGTACTTAGTGCTCATCGTCATAAATTGACTTGAATTGTCTTCATTGCTTTAAACTCCAGAAGTTTTACAATGATCTGGAATATTCTATTCTGCTATGTTGCCCTAAATCAAAGCAGCATAATGGATTCTCCTTTACACAATTGGTTGAATAATTACCTTTCACTTGGCTGCTTTATGGTGACCAGAAACTGCTCACCTCCCTTGCTTTCTGTGAGTGGCAGCACTCCTGTTCCTCACAGCATACCTCTGCCAATCCTGGGAACATCTTTTCCAGAAGGCAGTTCTCCTATTTTCTGTATAGCACACACTTTTACAGTTCTCTTGCCCACTGGCTGCCTGTTGTTATAGTAGTCAGGTGCTTCTGAAATGGTAAAATGAGGAAGCAATGAAAATAATTATTATTGTTTAATTACAGTTGTCCCCATTTCCTGCCCCCATTACTCTCCCCTACCTTATGCACCCCCACCTTCCACATTCAATCCTCAGGAAGGAATGTTTTAATCACATAATAGCTCTGATGAGCCTGTCTTCCTTCAGATTCCATTGTACTTAGAAACTCCATAGTTAGGCTACCCTGTCCTTGATGTACAGGACAGCATGGACTGGAAAAGCTATCTGAAGGTATGAACCTGTTTGTGAGAGCAGATATCTGTTTGTAGCCTAATAGAAAACCAATATTTCCTGTAGTCAGGAGAGATGTGTTCTTGGTTGTTGCCTCCTCAATTCAGCTGTGGGTCTGACCTGGTGTATCAGTTAGCTATTATTTTAGAACAAATTACCTCAAAACTTAGAAGGTTAAAGCAATAAACATTGATTATCTCATAGAGTTTTTGAGGGTGTGAAATTTGGGAGAGGCTTAGCTGTATGGTTCTGGCTTAGGGTCTCTCAGGCTACAGTCAAGTTGCCAGCTAAGACTACAATCATCTTGAAGCGACTAGGGTATTCACTTCCAAGCTCACTCACATGACTGTTGACAGAAATAATGAAACATAGCTCATGTGGGCCTCTCTGCAGTACTTCTCCCAACATAGTTTTCTTCAGAAAGTGATCTGAGAGAGCATACCCAAGACAGAAGCTGCAGTCTTTTATAACCTATATTGAAAGTAACATACTGTCACTTCTGCCACATGCTACTTGTCATGTAGATGAATCATAGTGCAAATTTGAGAGGGGACTACAAAACAATGTCAGGAGTCAGTGATCTTTAGGGGCTATCTTGGAGGCTGCCTTCACACTCAGATCTTGGCAAAGTGTTAAGCAATGAGACTCCTCATGATAGAGTGTTAGCTGGAGTGTGGTTGAAGCCCAGGAACTCCTCCTAATAATAAATGGTCAGATGCAAACTCTAAAGAACTTAAAATGTGTGGCTGGAGAAACAGGAATAGGCCTTGTGGGTGCTAATGTTCCATAAATGTAACACTGACTGTAGTTTACACACCACCTAAGGAATCAAGGTCTAAGGATCCAGACTGCATCCCCAGCCTTCCTGATTCTAAAGACAAACCAGCTACATCAGAATCACCTGGAAAACTTCTCAAAAACACAGATACATTGCTTGAGATATACTGTATCAGAATCTCTGTTGTGGGCTCACTAAATAATTTAGATATAAAGCCAGATTTGGAAACCACCATGAGATCACATAGGTTTTGATGATAGAACATTTAGCCTTTAACTGAAGTGAGGATCTAGCTTTGACTGCTAGATTCAATGAGTGTAGGCTGTGTCCATAGCTGAAGCTATTTGAAGGCACAGTGGTGAAAGACACTTAAACAGCTCTTATTTACAAATAAATATTAATTACTTAAAGATTGCTTCTCTATTTGCCTTGGGATTAAAGAAGATACAGAACTCCGAATGCAATGCACTAGATAACATGCACAAGCACAGTGTGAATTTATAATTACATTTTCACCTTGTTGTTATTGAGTGATTGGTGATGGAAGGCCTAGGGACACAGGAAAGTTTCTCCCGGCTTAAGGGGTAGATGAGAAAAATGCTATAAAGCTTTTCCAGGATATAATATTCAATATCATCTTACCTTTGTTTTTTGTTTCATAGCAGACTGATCTGAACAATCATGTGTAGGTCATGCCATTGAAGCTACAACCCTATGGCCTTTGGTAAAGGAACCTCTTTGCTATGAAGGTAAAAATTGCAATTAAAAACATTTTCTTGAGAGAACTGAGTAGCAGGAAAACCAACTAGCCTGAAAAAAGGAGAGGCAGGTATCCTGGTGACAGAATATTTACCTGAGGCAGAAGTTTCTAGATGCTAGTATAAAAACATCACCTAGAGTAAGTGGATGCTGAGTGTGGACTCGTGGTAGAGTGTGGACACCCTGGGAGCCTCAGATAAAAGGCAAGTTTTTCTCCATGGACTTCACTTGCAGAGTGCTGAAAAATCATCCCTCATGGTGAAGGCCTGGGGGGAATAGCAGCCATTGTGGAAATTACAGGAAACTCTGCCCAGAACTTTTCCCTCTGTATCCTATGTGGAACAAAAGACCTAATCTATGCAAGGAAGGGAAATACTGTTGTCATAGAGCATTGTTGAAAATCGGTTGAACCTGGGAGTATGGACCAGAAAAAGAAAACCTATACCCCTGAGGGAAGAATAGCAATGGGTACAGGTCCTGAAATATATATGGGGTAGGGACTGAAATATATATGGTTAGGGACTGAAGCACTAAATGACCACATACTAGAAATCCAAGGCCATAGGCTCTGCCTAAAACTGAGGTTTAGTTGGAACAATAGAGATCTGACTCCCATGCTTTCCTATAGCCATCTAACAAGTGTTAAGTAACAAGCAATAGTGGACTACTGCCAGAAGAATTGCAAGGCTGTGGAGATAGTGACCATTAAAAAGAAAACCTAAAACTGATGTGACATTGAAAAAAATATTCTTCTAACAAACCAAACTCTAGCCTAAATACAAGGTATTTTTAGAGGCATTTCAAGTTTGCGTTGCATTGAACACATACTGAAACAACAACAAACCTCAAGCCCAGCTTAATTCATGACTACATTAACTCAAATGTCCATGCTAAAGGCTTTGTGAAAGAAAAGGTGTGCCCATTTCCAGGCATAAAAATTATTTATTTTGGTTTCTACTGTACTACACAAGATGTCTGAGTTTCAACTAAACATGAGGCATAGAAAAAGAAAGAATAAAAAACACTTTCAAGAGACAAAGAAACCAACAGAATAAAATACAGAGATAACACAGATGTTAGATAACACATAACCATGAATAATATGCTAAAGACCCCAGTGGTAAAGTTGGACAACATGAATAATCAGATGGGAAATTTCCTTAGAGAGATCAAAACTATAAGGATAAGTCAAATGAAAAGCACAGTAACAAATAAAGAATATCCTTGACTGGCTCATTAGCAGACCTGACACAGCCCAAGAAAGAAGTGAATTTGAAGCTAGGTCAATAGAAATGATCAAAAGTAAACACACAATAAAAAATAAATAAATAAAAATTGAAAAATAAAAATAAAAATAAATAAATACAAACAAAGCCAAAAAAAAGAAAGAAAGAAAGAAAGAAAGAAAGAAAAGTGAACACAAAGAGAAACATGAGTGAAAAGATAGAAAAGAAAGTAGATCAGAGCATTCAAAAACTATGGAACAGCAGCAGGTAGTCTAACATACACACAATTAGAATCCTGGAAAGAAAATAGAGATCCGGGCAGAAGAAATATTTGATAAAATAATAACTGAAAATTTTGAGTTACTGACAAACACAAAATTACAGATTAAAGAAATTGAGAACAACAAGAAAGACAAATACCAAAAAATAAAATACACCCCTTCAAAATACCTGCTTAGCCATAAAGTCATAAAATTGATGACAAAGTTGAAAACAAAATACAAAGAGAAAATCTCGAAGCATCCAGCAAGAAAAAGGACATACTGCGTACAGAGGAATAAGGATAAGAATTACTGTAGACTTCTGTAAGAAATCATGCAAAACAGAAATCAATGACAACTTTAAAGTGCTGAAAGAAAAGCAAATCTTTTAATCTAGAATTTCTAAAGCCCACAAAAATACTTTCAAAATGAAGCAGAAATAAACAGTTTCTTAGACAAACAAAAAGTAAGAACTACTTGACCAGAAAAGAAAATGAAGTTCTTCAGCCAGAAAGAATGTGATCACTAGTTAAAAACTTAGACACAAGTGAGGAAGAAAACTTGAAATGGGATTAATTAAGGTAAAATACATTTTAAAAAAATTTTAAATTGCTGTAAAATTGTAGTATATTGTTTAAGGTCTGTACACTGTATGTGAAGTGGTATAATATTATTTGAAGGTGAATTCTGTTTAACTGGTGATTTATACTGTAAGATCTAGAGTAAACAAAATTTTTATAAAGTACAAATAATAAGTTAATAGTGGAGATAAAATGGAATAATAAAAAACTCACTTAAAATAGGCAATTAGAGATCCAGGATGGTGGCAGAGTAGCAGGCAGCTTCATTTATCCACCCCCAAACACAGACCGAAGTGAAAGCCTCTGTGAGTGAGAATGTACTCGGAGGAGAGTGTGGGGAGTATGCAGGAGGATGCAGGAACCAGCCCAAATGCAGGGTGCCCAGGGGCCAATGGCCGGGACTTTCTAGGTGGACCGCCACCACTGCCCAGTGCAGCACTGCTGGCTGCACAGAGTCGGGGCAGCTGTAGATGGTTCAGAACCAGCAAGTTACCAGGGCGGCAAGATAAGGCATGGGGGATGCAGGATCCAGAAACAGCAAGGCAGAACCAGGCAGGCTTGAGACTGAAGACCTCGGGAGGGAGGGGAGACAGCATGCTGTCAGTGCCTGGTGTTAGAGTAGAGCTGAGGGGATCTTTCCAAAGACATCTGGGAAAGATTCAAAGAGAAACTTTATCTAAAATTGTCAGAGGCCCTGTAAGGAGGTGGCCAACCTTAACCATGAGAGACTGAATGATTTTGGGGGATAGGGAGGGTGAGGAGAACAGGACCCCAGGGACCTGAGCTACAGCATGGGAGCCATAGAGAAACTCTTTTAAAAGAGGAGCTGAGACATACTCGAGGCTTGGCAGGGATGCAGGTATGCAGGCCTGTGTGTGCCAGCTGGATGCAGCAGCTTTGCTAACCAAAAATCTCAGAGGCAGAGAATACATTTGAAGAAGGGGAGAACCAGACCCAACATGGCTGGCAAGTAGAGGGCAGAGCAGAATGGAGAATTCAGGCTGAACCTCCTGGGAGAGAGCAGCAGACTTGGGTCTGAAAAGCAGGAGCTGAAAGCCTGAGATTTGGTCCAGTTAGGCAGAGCCTTTCACGGGCAGGTGAACCCAAACCCCATCTGTGGGATTACAGTTTTGGCAGAGCAGCGAGCCTGTAGTGTACATAGTCTACATATGTATATGATAGTGTACATAGAAAACTCTAAGGGTCCACCAAAAAACTACTCAAACTAATAACTTAATTTGGAAAAATGGTAGGATACAAAGTCAATATTCAGAAATCAGAGGCATTTTTGTACACAATGAAATATTAGAAACAGAAATTAGGGAGAAAATAACATTTACTGTAGCAACAAGAAAAATAAAGTAACTAGGAATAAACCTAACCAAGGCGGTAAAAGATCTGTACTCAGAAAACTACAGAATACTGAAGAAAGAAATTATTGAAGACAAAAATAAATGGAAGCATATACCATGATCATGGATTGGAAGAATTAACATCTTTAAACTGTCCATACTACTCAAAGCAATTTATAGATTCCATGCAATCCCTATTAAAATATCAATGACATATATTACAGATATACAACAAAGATTTAAAAAATTTATATGGAATGATAAAAGACCCTGAATAGCCACAAGAATTTTGAGAAAGAAGAACAAAGTAGGAGGAATCAAGATACCTGATATCAAACTATATTATAAGGCCACTATAATCAAAGCGGTCTGGTACTGGCATTAAAACAGACACATAGACCAATGAAACAGAATAGAGAGCTCAGAAATAAACCTATGTCTCTATGGTCAATTAATATTTGACAAAGGGGGCAAGAACACAACATGGAATGAAAAATAACCTCTTCAACAAAAGGTGTTGGGAGATCTGGACAGGTACATGGAAAAAAAAAATGAAACTAGACTACGAACTTATACCATACACCAAAATAAACTCAAGATGTATAAAAGACTTATATATAGCCCAGGCTGGTGTGGCTCAGTGGATTGAATGGTGGCCTGTGAACAAGAGGGTTGCCAGTTGGATTCCCAGTCAGGGCATATGGCTGGGTTGCAGGTTAGGTCCTCAGTATAGGGCACACAAGAGGCAACCACACATTAATGCTTTTCTTCTTCTCTTTCTTTCTCCCTTCTCCTCTATCTAATATTATATATATAATATTAGATATAGATACAGATATACATTATATTATATAATATAAATATATATATATATTTAAAAAGACTTAAATATAAACCACGACACCATAAAAGTCCTAGAGAAGAACATAGGCAGGAAAATTTCAGCTATTCCATGCAGCAATATTTTCAGCGATGTGTCCCCTAGGGCAAGAGATATAAAGGAAAGAATAAACACACGGGAGTACATCAAATTAAAAAGATTCTGCGTGGCTAAAGAAAACATCAGCAAGATGAAAAAGGAACCAACCATGCTGGCAAACATTTGCCAGTAATACTTCTGACAAGGGTTTGATCTTTAAAATATATCTCTGTATATTTTATATCTATATCATCTATATCTATATCATATATCTATATCATATATCTATATCATATATCTATATCATATATCTATATCTGTATCTATATCTATATCTATATCTATATCTATATCTATATCTATATCTATAAAGAACTCACACCACTCCACACCAGGAAGACAATCTAATAAAAAAATGGGCAAAGGACCTGAACAGACACTTCTCCAAGGAGGACACACAGAGGGTCCATAGGCATATGAAAGGATGCTCAACATCACTAGCCATTAGAGAAATGCAAATTAAAACCACAATGAGATACCACTTCACACCAGTCAGAATGCCCATCAGAAACAAATCAACAAAAAACAAGTGCTGGCAAGGTTATGGAGAAAGGGGAATCCTAGCACACCATTGGTGGGAATGCAAACTGGTGCAGCCACTGTGGAAACAGTATGGAATTTCCTCAGAAAACTAAAAGTGCAACTGTCTTTTGACCCAGCAATAACACTGCTGGGATTATACCCTGAGAATCCTGAAAAGCCAATTCAAAAGAACCTATGCACCCCAATGTTCATAGCAGCACAATTTATAATAACCAAGTGTTGGAAGCATCCTAGGTGCCCATCAGTAAATGAGTGGGTCAAAAAATATGGTACATTTACACAATGGAATGCTATGCAGCAGAAAGAAGGAGCTCCTACCCTTCATGACAGCATGGATTGAACTGGAGAACATTATGCTGAGTGAAGTGGGCCAGGAGGTGAAAGACAAATACCATATTATCTCACCTATATGTGGAAGCTAGTTAACAAAACAAACATGCAAGCAAAATGTAACCAGAGACGTTGAAATTAAGAACAAACTGACAGTAACCAGAGAGGAGAGGAAAGGGAAATAATGTGGGGGAGAAGGGAAAGGGGTGCAAATGAACATGTGTAAAGGACCCATGGACAAAGCCAAGGCGGGGTAGGATTGAGGGTAGGAGGTTGAGGTGGGTAGGGTGGGAGAAAGATGTGGTGGAAAAATAGAGACAACCGTATTTGAACATTAACAAAAAATATCAAAAAATTAGTAAAAAAGAAAAGAACCTATACACCCCAATGTTCATAGCAGCATTATTTCCAATAGCCAAGTGCCAGAAATAGCTTAAGTGCCCATCAGTAAATGAGTGGATCAAAAAACGGTGGTACATTTACACAATGGAATACTACACAGCTAAAGAAAGAAGGGTCTTTTACCTTTTACCCTTCATGACAGTATGGATGGAACTGGAGAACATTACACAAAATGAAATAAGAGAGACAGTGAAAGACAAAAGCATATGATCTAATCTATAATGGGAACCTAATCAACAAAACACACAAGTGAGCAAAACAGAACCAAATGCATGGAAATAAAGAACAACTGTAACTTAAAAACAATAAAAACATTTTAACAAAAAATAGGCAATTAATAATAGAGAGGGCAGAAAAATAAAAGAAAAACAAAGAACAAGTGGGACAAATAGAAATAAAGCTACCAAGATGGTAGATTTTAATCCAACCATATCAATAATCACATTAAATGAGAATGATTAAACACACCAAATGAAAGAGAGTTTGTCATATTGGATTAAAGTGGACAGGCTCTCACTGTATCCCATTCTCTCATGTCTTTTATTAGTTTCTTAGCCTTTTGCTACAGGATATATTTTGATGGAGTGGCACTGGGGCTGGGTCTTGTGACAATCTGCCTTTGACCACCTGCTCTTGGAGGCCTCCCAGGCCATGTAGTGGGCTGAGCTGGGCTCACTCACTGAGTCCAGGGTAGCTGGACTGTCACTGTCAAGGCCACCACTGTTGGGAGAGCAGTGGGGCAGAGAGAGAGGGAGTCCCAGAGGTGACTCTGAGGAGTCCAGGGACTAGGGAAGACCCAATGAAGGCTGCAATGGGGAAGTGCAACTAAGAAGAGTTTGGGGCTGGAGGCTAGGAACTGAGGGGACAAGAAAGTGGGGGCTAGAAGGGGAACCCACCACCCTGGCAGGGATCAAGAACTACTGCTTTAGGAAACCTAAACTACTAACCAATATTTAGCTTCAGGGTAGTCAGGGGCAGGAACAAGCTCAGAGTAGGGGCCTTTGAAGGAGAGTGTCTTGTTCACCAGCTCTGGACAGCCAGGAGGGAACAGTATGTAATGTGACAGACCTTTGAGTTTTCATAGCAGTGTGGGCACACCTGAAGCCCTGCTGCTGAGAATACACAGGCCCAAGGAGCTGTGTCCCTCCCAGCGCTAATGGATCCTTAGGGAACTGATCTTAATTTTTATCATGTTGCTCTCCTGTCCCTACATTTTCTTCTCTCTTTTTTAAATTTTATTTTAATCATTGTTCAAATACAGTTTTCTCCTTTTTACTCCCAATCCAGCCCCCCTCCCACCCCTCCCCACTTCCCTCCCATTACCACCCTCCCCTTATTTTTGACCATGTGTCCTTTAAGTTTGTTCCCGTGAACCCTTCTCACTGTCCCCTGAGATTCCCTCTACTCTCTTCTGTGGGCACTGTCAGCCTGACCTCTATTTCAGTGTCTTTGGTTATATTTTGCTTATTTCTTTGTTTTGTTATTTAGGTTCCTGTTAAAGGTGAGATCATATGGTATTTGTCTTTCATTGCCTGGCTTGTTTCGCTTAGCATAATGTTTTCCAGCTCCACCCACGCTGTTACAAAGGGTAGGAGCTCCATCTTTCTTTCTGCTGCATAGAATTCCATTGTGTAAATGTACCATAGTTTTTTGATCCATTCATTTACTGATGAACACTTAGATTGCTTCCATCACTGGGCTATTGTGAATTGTCCTGCTATGAACATTGGGGTGCACAGGTTCTTTTGGACTGGTGTTTCAGGGTTCTTAGGATATAATCCCAGCACTAGAATTGCTGAGTCAAAAGGCATTTGCATTTATAGTTTTCTGAGGAATTTCCATAATGTTTTCCACAGTGGCTGTACCAGTTTGCATTCCCACCAACAGTGCTCTAGGGTTCTCTTTTCTCCACATCCTCTCTAACACTTGTTTGTTGATTTGTTTATGATGGCCATTCTGAGCAGTATGAAGAGGTATCTCATTGTGGTTTTCATTTGCATCTCTCTGATGGCTAGTGATGCTGAGCATATTTTCATGTGTCTCTGAGCCCTCTGTATGTCCTCCTTGGAGAAGTGTCTGTTAAGGTCTTTTGCCTAATTTTTAATTGGGTTGTTTGTCTTCTTGGAGTGGAGTCTTGTGAGTTCTTTATGTATTTTGGAGACCAAACTCTTGTCTGAGGTATCATTGGCAAATATGTTTTCCCATGTAGTTGGTTCTCTTTTCATGTTAATGCTGTTTTCTTTAGCCATGCAGAAGTTTTTTAATTTGATGAGATCCCATTTGTTTATTCTTTCCTTTATGTCTCTTGCTCTAGTGGACATATTGGAGAAGATATTGTTGTGTGGAATGTCTGAGATTTTCCTGCCTATGTTTTCCTGTAAGACTGTTATGGTGTTACCATGTATATTTAAGTCTTTTATCCACCTTGAATTTATTTTTGTGTATGGTGTAAGCTGGTGCTTGAGTTTCATTTTTTTGCATGCAGCTGTCCAGATCTCCCAACACTACTTGTTGAAGAGGCTATTTTTACCCTATTTTATGTTTCTTCCCCCTTTGTCAAATACTAATTGACTATGGGGACTTGGGTTTATTGCTGGACTCCCTATTCTGTTCCATTGGTCTATGTGTCTGTTCTTATTCCAGTACCAGGCTGTTTTTATTACAGTGGCCTTGTAATATAGTTTAATATCAGGTATTGTGATTCCTCCTACTTTGTTCTTATTTCTCAAAATTGCTGCAGCTATTGGGGTTTGTTTATGGTTCCACATAAATTTCTGAAATGTTTGTTATATATCTGTGAAATACACCATTGGTACTTTAATAGGGATTGCATTGAATCTATAAATTGCTTTAGGTAGTATAGACATTTTGATTATGTTAATTCTTCCAATCCATGACTACTGCACATGCTTCCATTTGTTTGTGTCTTCCTTAATTTCTTTCTTAAGTGTTGTGAAGTTTTCTAAGTACAGGTCTTTTACTTCCTTGGTTAGGTTTATTGCTAGGTACTTCATTTTTCTTGTTGTTATACCAAACGGGTTTTTCTTCCTGATTTCTGCTTCTGATGTTTCATTGTTGGTGTACAAAAATGCCTTTGATTTCTGAATATTGACCTTTTATCTTGCTGATTTGCCAAATTCTTTTATTAAGTCGAGCAGTTTTTTGACAGAGTCTGTAGGATTTTCTATGTTCACTATCAGCTCATCTGCAAACAATGACAGTTTTGTTTCCTCCTTTCCAATTTTGATGCCCTTTATTTCCTTTTCTTGTCTGATTGCTGTGGTTAGGACTTACAGTACTATGTTGAATAGAAGTGGTGAAAGTGGACACCCTTGTTGTGTTCCTGATCTCAGTGGGAAAGATTTTAGTTTTCGCCCATTGAGCATGATGTTGGTTGTAAGTCTCTCATATGTGCCCTTTATTACATTGAGAAATGCTTCCCCTATTCCCACTTGGCTGAGTGTTTTGGTCATAAATAGATGCTATACCTTATCACATGTTTTTTCCACACCTATTGATACAATCATGTGATTTTTGTCTTTGGTTTTCTTTATGTTATGTATTACTTTCATTGATTTGCAAATATTGTACCATCCTTGCACCCTGGGATAAATCCCACTGGATCATGCTGTATGATCTTTTTAATGTATTGCTGAATGTGGTTTGCCAATATTTTGTTGAGGATTTTAGTGTCTATGTTCATCAGTGATATTGGCCTGAAGTTTTCTTTCTTTGTTGTGTCTTTATCTGGTTTTGGGATTAGGAGGATGCTGGCTTCATAAAAAGTGTTTGGGAGTCTTCCATCTTCTTGGATTTTTTTGGAGTAGTCTGTGACGGATAGAGGTTAGCTGTTCCTTAAATGTTTTGTATAATTCTGCTGTGAAACCATCTGATCCAGGTCTTTTGTGTGTCAGGAGTTTTTTTATTACTGCTTCAATTTCTTTTGCTGTTATTGGTCTGTTCAGGCTTTCTGCTTCTTTTTCATTGAGTTTTGGAAGATTATATTTGTCTAGAAATTTGTCCATTTCACCTAGGCTTACAAATTTCTTGGTATATAGTTTTTCATAGTAATTTCTTACAATCCTTTGTATTTGTGTGGTATCAGTTGTAATCTCTCGTCTTTCATTTTCTGATTGTCTTTATTTGGGTCCCCTGTCTTTTTTTCTTGATGAGCCTTCTTAAAGGCTTGTCAGTTTTGTTTGTCTTTTCAAAGAACCAGGTCCTGGATTTATTGATCCTTAGAATTGTGCTTTTAGTCTCTGTCATTTAATTCTGCTCTGATCTTGGTTATTTCCTTCCCTCTACTTGCTCTGGGCTGTCTTTGTTGTTGTTCCTCGAGTTCTTGTAGGCGTAAGGTTCGGTTGGTTATTTGAAATCTTTCTATCTTTTTTTAGGTAGCCCTGTATCACTATGAAGTTCCTTTTCAGGACTGCCTTCATTGTGTCCCACATGTTTTGGATTGCTGTGAATTCATTTTCATTTGTTTCCAGAAAATTTTTTTATTTCTTCCTTGATCTCATTCTTGACCCATTCATTGTTTAATAGCATGCTCTTCAATCTCCATGAGTTTGAGTGTTTTTGGTTTTTCCTTGTGGTTGATATCTAGTTTCAGTTTCTCTGGTCTGAGAAAATGCTTTTTTACTCTGGCTTTTTTTCCCTGCCCATTTTCTTGGAATATTTGTTCCAGCCCTTCACTTTCAGTCTATGTAGGTCTTTTATTCTGATGTGAGTCTCTTGTGGACAGCATATGTGTGGGTGATGATTTCTTATTCATTCATCTATTGTACGTCTTTTGATTGGAGCATTTAATCCATTTACATTTAAGGTTATTATTGATAGGTATTTATTCATTACCATTTTTCATACATATTTTCCTCTCTCACTCTTTTTTTTTTCCTTTTTCTTAAAGCAAACCCTTTAGCATCTCTTGCAGAGCTGATTTGGAGAAGGTATATTCTTTGAGGCTTTTTCTGTGTGGGAAGCTCCTTATTTGGCCTTCCATTTTAATTGAGAGCCTTGCTGTATACAGTAGTCTTAGTTGAGGCTTTTGGTTGTCATTACTTAGAATATTTCTTGCCAATCTCTTCTGGCTTGGAGTGTTTCCATCAAGAAGTCAGCTGCTAGTCTTGTCAGGGTTTTCTTGTATGTTACTTCCTGTTTCTCCCTTGCTGCCTTTAAGATTCTCTCTTTGTCTTGGAATTTTGACATTTTAATTATGCTGTGTCTTGAAGTGGGCCTCTTTGGGTTCCTCTTGATTGGGACTCTGTGTTTCCTGCATTTGTGGGACTTTTTCTCTCATGAAGTAGGGAAGTTTTCCATCATTGCTTTTTCAAATAGATTTTCTATCCCTTGCTCTTCTCCTCCTCCTTCTGTATCCCTATTATATGGATATTATTACATTTCATGTTGTTCTGCATTTCTGTTAACACCTCTTCATTATTTCTGTATCTCTTTTCCTTTTCTCGCTCTTTCTAGGTGTTTTTTCCCCCTACCTTGTCCTCCAGCTTGCTGATTTGATCCTCTGCTTCATCTAGCCTAATTTTGATTCCTTCTACTTGGTTCTTAAATTCAGAAATTGTATTCTCCATTTCCTCTTGGCCCTTGTTGATAGTTTCTATTTCCTTTTTCATGTTGATACAGTTTGCAGTGAGTTTATTGTAGTTTCCCTGTAGTTTTTGGTAATTCTCTGCAAGCTCATTGAGCTTCCTTATAACCATTGAGTTGAATTCAGCATCTGATAGTTGGCTTGCCTCTATTTCATTTAGCATTCTTTCTGAGGCTTCCTCCTTTCCTTTCATTCAGGGATTATTTCTTTGTCTTCCCATTGTTTGTGAGTCTCTTCTTATTAGCCTCAGCTTCTTAAATTGATCTGTTCTGACTGCCTGGGTTTATGGTGTGAACTTCTATGGTGGGAGACTTGTGAGAATCAGTAGTGCTATCTCCTTGATCTACTGAGCTTGCTGTTCTTGGGCTGTCATTTATGTTGACTCTTTGGATGTCTTTGGGTTTTGATGTTGGGTCTTTCTTTGGTAGGTCCTTCCCTCCAGCTTGTTAACTGAGAGTCACTCTAGCCACCAAATCTCGTATTCTGTTGTGCAGGTGCAGACAGGTTTTACTGAAGTTGATTCTTCTGTCTGTCTGAGATTTTTAGGCTTCTGTCTTGCTATTGTTCAGTTGTTTGTTCTGGGTAATTTCTCTATCATTTAGTTGTAATTCCTGATTGATCCTGAGTAGAGGTTAGTGTGGCTTCCATTCACTCCTTCACCTTCTTTCATTATTATCTGTTGGTGGTTCCTTTGTTGGTAGGTTCTGTCTTCTAGCAGGTATGTATGCTATAAGTAGTGATGTATAATTGCTATTAAGTATGATATTAGCTGTGGGTTTTTAAAAAAGTTTATTAAAATTTTCATTATTTATCTATTTATTATTAAATTTACTAGAGTGACATTGGTTAATCAAATTATATAGGTTTTAGGTATATAGTTCTATAGTACATCATCTGTATACTGCATTGTTTGTTTACTACCCCAAGTCAAGTCTCCTTCCATCACCATATATCTCCTTTATTACCTTCTTCTCACTCCTCCTATCCCATCTTCCTTCTGACAATCACCATACTGTTGTCTGTGTCCATGAATCTTTCTTTTTTCTTTTCCTTAACCCCTTTACCCTCCTCACTCATCTCCCAACAACACCAATGATTACTTTGAAAAAGTTTCCTTTACTCCTAGTTTGTTGAGTCTTTTTTTGTTATAAAAGTTTGTTCGATTTAGTCAAATGCTTTTCCTACATCTATTAAGATGAACCAGTGGGGGCTGGGGTGGCAGAAGAAACTGCTAGATTTTTGCTACTTAAGGGGCCTGCACGAGCTTAGAACATATTCAAATCACATGGCAGTAGTGGGAAGAGTACCAATTGCATATAGGAGGTGGGTGAGGTGACTGGAAGTGGAATGAGTGCCCATTAGGCCTCCAGAAGCCAGGCAGGAGCACTGACCTCTCTCTGAGCCCCTGCCCCACACAGAGCCACAAAGTGTGAAATTTGTTGCCCTACCCTGTCAATTACCTAAGTCTCCACCCCACACAATTTACAGGTGCCTTCTCTACATAGGCAATGCACTACTAAAACAGGGAGTAAAAGCAGCTCTACCTAATATGCAGAAACAAACACAGGGAGGCCACCAAATGGAGGAGGCAAAGAAATACTGCCCAAATGAAAGAACAGAACAAAACCTCAGAAAAAAAGAAGTAAAAGAAATGGAGATAGCCAAGCTATCAGGTGCAGAGTTCAAAACACTGGTAATCGGGATGCTCAGAGAACTCATTGAGTATGGCCACAAAATAAAGGAAGAAATGAAGGATACACTAAGTGAAATAAAGAAAGATATACGGGGGTAAGAAGGGGAAGAGTTGTCAAGGAACAATATAAAGTACCCATGGACAAATCCAAAGGGGGATAGGATTGAAGGTGGGATGTGGAGGTGATTTGGGCAGGGGAAAGCGGTGGGAGGAAAATGGAGACAACTGTATTTGAACAACAATAAAAAATAAAAAGTAAATAAAATAATTTTTGAAAGAGTCATATTAAATTCTTCAAATGTTTGGTAGAGTTATCCAGTGCTAAGACTAAATATTTGTGTCTTCTCAAAATTCACATGAAAGAAATACAAAATCTCCATTAGAATACCAAGGTTAGAATTGTTACAGGCAATATATTTACTTTTGAATGCCAAAATTAGAAAACAACTGTTTGAGGAGAAACTGAGTATTTCCATACCTTAAAAATAACTTTGCTGAGATGTTTATTAATTACAAAGAGAAAAATAATAATTTTATAGTAGAGAAACTCAGCAGACATCACTTTAATCAAGCGATCAAGGTTAACGTCACCAGTCATAAGACATATTGCTATAATGTATCCTCAGATATGATGTACTGAGAAAGGCACAGCAATACTTTTGTGGTCTTGTTGTGAAAAATGCATATCCTTAATGTAATCACGAGAAAACATTAGAGAAACCCAAATTAAGAGACATTCAACAAAGTAACAGATCAGTACTGATCTGATCTGTACTTTTCAAAGTGTCAAGGTCATAAAGGGCAAGAGAAGAGTGAAGAAATGTCACAGAATGAAGGAGATTAAGCAGAAATGAGAGCTAAATGAAATTTGGTATACTCATTTGTATTCTGGAATAGAAATAAAAATGACATTTTAATGAAATAAAAATGAAGTGTGTAATTTAGTTAATATTGTGCCAACATTAATATCTTGATTTGGGTCATTGTACTGTTGGTATGTTAGATTATAACATTAGTGGAAGCTGGGTGAAGAACATATGAGGATTCTTTTTCCTATTTTTGCAATATTTTTCTATATCTAAATTTCAAATAAAATGTTAAAAAATGTCTCTTTAAAGGAGTCAGATGTGGCAGAGATGCAAGCAAAAAAAAAATGACCACAAAACACAACTTTTGTCTTTGGGATCAGGGAGGAAAGCACGTTAGAACAGCTGTGGAATTCCTGAATGGCTGCTGTCCACACCTGAAGTTATTTTAGGTCAAAGCTACTGGAACAGCAAAGTGAAATCAACACTGCACCATTTAAATGCCCTTGAACAGGTTGGTGCAGTTTGGGGCAGGCACGGTTTATCTTGCTCCGGACCAGAGCTGTTCAGCAAAATTATAGGTAGTGTATATATTAATAAGCTATCCTAGTAGGATAAAAGTGCAAGTATTTTATGTTAATTGAATAAAGCTTTATTAGTACTTCTGTCAGGGTTTCTGGGAGTCTGTGGAAAACTGTCAAAAACCAGCAATAAGAATCCATATGCAGTTCAGCCAAATAGGTGAGAGTTAAGTGAACTATAAACTGAGTATATGATGATGGAAGAGAGACACAAAGAAAAAGGAAGTAAGTCATGTATTTCCTAATTAAAATAAATGTTTATGCCAAGAGAAAATATTTATATAGTGTCTATTGTGTGCATGGCACCAAGTAATTGTTTAATTTTTGTAGCCTTTTATCAGCCATCAAATTCTGGCATAAATGATCTCATCTGATACAGATACCAGGTGAAGTGCACAGGTATTATCTAGTTTTCACAAGATAAAAACAGTCTCACAGAGGTAAGCAGTTTTGGCAAGCTCACACAATAAATGGACAGGCTGGAACTTGAGTGATGGCCTTTCAATTTTCAGCTACTTTTGAGAATTCCATTTTTAAACTAAAAATAACTTTCCATCTGTATCTCTGAATGAAGATTGAGTGAGCATACCAGAGATCTGGATTCACATAAAATTTGAGAATTTGTTTTAAATGTTCTACACTGGACATAACCCAGATTATGAGAATATGTTTCAAAAGACAGATTTCCTCTTTAAATGTTTAAATGAATGTCCTTAAGGATAAATGAAATCCATATGCTCCTGAACAATTCACATTTATTGTAATTCATTAAAATTCTGTTTTGAAAGTAATTGAGTCTTTTTTAGTCTTCCTTTAAGTATCTGCAAAAAGTTCTATTGATGGTTTTAAAATAGATGTGAAGTTTTTTGCATAAGAACAGACTCAGTTCATTTATTTTCAGGAGGGTGACCCTTGGGTGTGTAGAGCAGATTTGAACTTCATTATGTTTCCCAGCCTTCTCAGTCTTAAAGTAGAAATGCTCCCAACAGAAGTTGGGAAGCCATTTGCTCTTTTAATGCTCAAAGTTCACTTGAAGAGGAAGTTAATACATCACACATCTCTAGCATGTACAAAACCCAGTCATGTTCCATCCATCCATCCATCCATCCATCCATCAATCCATCCATCCACCCATCCATATATTTAGCCATTCAAATAATATTTACTGGAGTCCTTCTATGAACCCAGAATTGTAGGAGATTCTGAGAAAAAAATCAGTAACAAACTTTTTCTGTCACGTTTTATAGAGAATACTATATTATTCTAAGAACAACCTTATACTTTGGGTAGATAATTCTATTCATACTTCTTAAAAATAGATAAAGGAGACTCAGAAAGGTCTAGCAATTTGTGAGTCCAGGTGATTCCTAACATGTAGCAGATGATCTGTTGATATTTGTCAAATTGAAATGAGTGAGGAAGTTGTGTGGTTTCCTTTGGATCTGCTGTGGTTAGGATGTCGGAGTGTAAGAATAGTGTAGTGGTAAGAATATGGGTTTTGGAGCCAGACTAGGTCTGAGTTCCAATCCCACCTCTATTACTCAGTAACAATGTGTATCAGTCAAGGTCCCAGCAGGAAACACATGGAACATTAAAATTAGAATGATTTCAGGAAGACTTAAAAAGGAATAATTTACAAGGGTGCTATAAGAGAACCACATGGGACAGTGCACTAATAATATGACTTACTATTCCTGGGCCTGAAAGAATAAGAGAGGAGAGTGGTTACAATAAACCATAAAATAGCATCTGACAGGAACTGTGACTGGTTGAGGGCTGCAGCCAGCCTGAAATGACCCTGCACAGAGGAAGCCAAGAAATAACTACCCTGGCCTCAATCCCCTCCTCCCCTCCCATATCCTGAAAGGGCACCTATCTGCTGAACCCAATTGGGCAAGGAGACCTTTGATGTGGTCATATAGGTCAGCCTTTGGGACAGAGAGCAAGAGGTGGGGGCAGGTAGATCTGGAGAGGCAAATAGAAGATATCTAATATGGCATAAAATGTTGAAAAATTATTTCACCTCTTTAAATCATAGACTTTTATTTTATATGCATATAATAAAGTCTACCTTGTGTGGTGGTTGGAGAGAATTAAATGGAATCATATGTATACAGCACTAAGCATAGTGCCTGGCCCCAGTGCTCACTTGTGATTCTTCTTTCCTGGGTTCTGATGTCCAAACATGGTTGCCCAAGCAATTCAAGACAACCCAGCACCCAGTTAATTTTACTCTCTGACATGTGTAGTCCTCTGACATTGGTCCTTAGTTTCATAGAATTGTGCTTGCCATGTCTTGGGGTACAGGGAAGTGACAGTAAGGGTCTGGACACTGGAGACACCTGGAAGAGAAGTCATTAAGATGGGAAGGGTGGCAGGTGTGTGCTCAGCAAGCTGACAAAAACAGAAAGAACCAACGAAGAGTGGTCAGCAGGTGTATGCATGAGCAGAAGTGGTGGAGGAAAGGCATGCAATGGTGCTTAGGAGATGCTCACACAAGAAACAGGACTTCACCAAACTGTATCACATTCTTCATACTTTCAAGTGCAGCTGATTCAGTCTTATTGCTGTGAGTCTGAGGGGAGTCCAAGAATCTGTGTGATTAATACCCCTTTCACAGATGGCCCTGCTATGGAATTCCTAAAACAACCATGCTTCAGAAATATTGACATGATGCCTGGTGGAGGGGGGGAGTAAATTTTGCAGTCATACTGACCTAGTTTGAATCTTGGTTTTGTCATTTCTAGCTATGTGACCTTAGGCAAACCATTCAACCTTTCCCCGGCCCATTGCTCACCTGAAACATTGCCCATCTTATCAAATTATAAGAGGATGAAATGAGATAATCCATATAATGAATTTAATAAATATTGATGCTAAGTCTGAACAGATGGCAAAATCCTAGCTACTTCACCAGAGTTCTGGGATGTGCCTTTGACACTAGTTTGAAGAAAGAAAGGCCTTGAAAGCTGCAACCAAACAGGATCACTCAGACCCTGGATACAGCCTTTCCTGAATGCATTCATTAGAGTCAGACAGCTTTTCCCTCCAGGCTACATCAAAGTATGATTCTTATTTGGTGTGGGTGAATCAGTACAACTTATAGCTTCCTGAATTGGCATGAAGCAATTGGAATGTCCAATTTTCCACAGTACTCACCATTAAACCTAATTTGGAGGTAAAGAAAGAAGAAGGCCCAAAGTCAAATGGTTTCTCCTAGAGCCATGCTGATAATTTAGATTTGGGGATAAATTTGATGATCTTTTCTAACCATAGAATTTCTTACAGTTTCAGCCATACACTGATCAGTTCACATCCTCTGAATCTACTCAGCAAAGGGGAAATAGAGCAGAAGTAGCTCTTTCCCCCAGTACCAGGGTGGTAGTATGGTACAGGGGTTGGAGCCAAACAAATCTGGGTGTGAAGTGTGAATTTGTATTCTGATTATATATATACAATCAGAATACATATATTATATATGTATATATGTGTGTGTGTGTGTGTGTGTGTGTATAGGAATTCCATAGCAGGGCCATCTGTGAAAGGGGTATTAATCACACAGATTCTATATACACACACACATACACATACAGATATATAATTATAATTCTGATTATATATATATTAGTAGGGTGAACTTGACTGTGTCACATGACTGTGTGATACTTTCTGAATCTCTTGTCCTCTGCAAATGAAGAGAATGACACATACTTTGCCTAATTATTGTGAGGATTAACCAAGAGTATGTAGATAATTATCTACCATTTAGTGACATACAAAAATTTCTATCACCATTGTTTTCAGACTTAGTAGGTGATACTCTTATCATTTGAATTTCTGTAATACATGTGTACATTAAAAAATAATAAAACTTGACCTGGCTGGATAGCTCAGTTTGTTGGAGCATTGTCCTATACACCAAAGGGTTGTAGGTTCAATCCCCAGTTGGGGCACATATGGGAGGCCACCAGTCATTAATGTTTCTCTCTCTCTTTCTCGAAATCAGTGAATATATTATTGGGTGAAGATTAAAAAACAACAACAAATGAACAAACCAAAACCAAAACAAAACAAAGCTGGATCCAAAGAACATTAGTTTTTGTTTCAAATCTCTCTCAGAGAATTCTATTTAGGCAATGCCCTTTAATATGCTATAAATTCCTATTGCTAACTATAGACTTTATCATTTTGGAGATCAAGTTTTTGATCTTCTAACTGAAGAAGTAAGGTAAAATTTACTTGGGATTTTTTTGAAAGAGTTTATGTCTTTTCTTGCTTTTAAGCAAAAAAAAAAAAAATTATATAGAGCCAAGACACTGGATACAAATAAGTTGCCATAGGATAACATGGATCAAGTGAACACTAAACAGGGGAATTTCTGTTCTGGGGTTTAGGAGAATTTTGTGGTAAAGGACTCAGAGAAGGACAGGGAGGCTGGTCAAGGTCCAATCGCAGATTTATGTCCAAGTCAGCTGAAATATTGTCATAAATTGCCACTATTCACTTAAGAAATAGAGGAGGATGACCTCAAGGGCCTTAAATGGAAATAAAAGGCAGGTACAGCAAAACCGTTTTTTCCAGCAAATTGTCTTTGGACTTCAGTATGCAAAGTTTGCAACTCTGCCATCTTACTTTCCATCTCTTCTGCTTCTGAAGCTCATCTGTCTGTCTGGGCTTGTTTATCATCTTTGTAATCCACACCCAGCTCTTCAGTGACTCATCAGGACTGACCCATTTCTGGCTTGGTTTCCCCATATGAAAATCAGGAATGACAAAATCAACCCTCAGAATTTTCACCATTATTAAATATAATAACATGAGTAGAGAGCCTACAACATGACCTGGTCCTCAATGAACATTAACTCTCATGCTCTTTGTGTGAATATCCTAGACTTTATAGTTTAACCTATCTAATACAGACCTAGATGATGCCCTCTAGTGCAACTGAGTAAGCCAGAGGGAATTACTGAGCTTCAGTTTTCCCATCTGCAAAATGGCAACAGTAATAATTGATTGAATGGATATTGTGAGGAAAGCAGTTAGCAACAGTAGGAGACAGAGCTATACCTAAGAGTTTAATCTGGCCCAATTTTGAATATTTGGCTGGTGCTCTTAGGAGGTACCTCCAAGTCTTCCTTTCCTAGCTAATTATGTAATAAAGGCAGAAGTCCAGATGGTTTAGGAGCAAAATGTGACACATTTATAGATCTAGGTTGTGTAATAGGTAGGCAGGCATGCTTTTCCATGTAGAGTACATTCTATTAGATTTATAAGAGATACACACTTCAGAGAATTTTCATAACAAGAAAAATATTTATGACATTTGACATAAATTACATTAGTAAAAATCAGTGTTTTACATAAAATTTACATTTTTCCTCTTTTGATGGTTATAAGTACTTCAAAATTCACCCCCCTCTTGCAATAAATTATGGATATTTATCTTGTCAGTTGAATGACCATACCAAGTGGTTCTTTTTCCCTATCCTCTTCTATCCAAATGTTCAATGCTATTTTTTGCTCTTTATAAAAAACAGCTATATTAATAAATAATTGCCACACAATAAACTATAATAATTTAAATGTACAATTTGATAAATTTTGATAAACATTTATTTCTGAAATCATCACCACAATCAATATAATGAACATGTATATCACTCACAGAAGTATATTAGTTTGCATATTCTAGAGTTTTATGAATATGAAATTGTAAAACATGCACCATTTTTTCCTGGCTTCTTTCACTCAGGATAACATTTTGAGGTTCTTCCATGTTATTTAAATCTATAATTCATTCCTTTATATTGCTGAATAGTATTCTATTCAATGCAGTTTATTTATTCACTGGTTAATGGAGATAGATTGTTTTTTGGCTATTATAAATAAAGCTGCTTCAGACATTCATGTGCAAATCTTTGTACAGATACATTGTTTGTTCACAACCTCTTTGGGAGCTTCCTGGGTGTAATCTGAAACCCACCCCCCTAATTGGAGGGCAGGGAGAAACTGAAGAAAGAGGTAGATCACTTCAGATTGGTAGGTAGGTGGCAGATTTAATAAGGAAGGACACTTATAAGGCTTGTCTTGGGCAACTGCAAGATGAGTAGATCTCTGTACACAACTGCCAGAACCTTTTTTTTCTGCTTCATACAGTTTATTTACTTCTTAATTTTTTCAAGTACAGTTGACATTCAGCATTATTTTGTTGTGGTTTCAGGTTTACAACATTGTGGTTACAGAATCATGTACTTTATAAACTGATCCCTCTGATATTTCAAGTACCCATCTAGTACCATACATGGTTATTACAATATTATTGACTATATTCCCTATGCTGTACTTTACATCTCCATGACAATTGTGTAACTACTAATCTGTGCTTCTTAATTCCTTCACCTGTTTCACCTAGCCCCGTCAGTCCCTCCCCTTTGGTAATCATTCATCTGTTCTCCGTATCTATGGATCTATTTCTATTTTGTTTATTTTGCTCTTTTAAAAAATATTTATTGTTGTTAAATTACTGTTGTTCCACCTTTTTTCCCATTGCTCTCTTCTATCTCACCCCTGTACTGCCACAGTCAATCCCCCCCATTGTCCATGCCCATGTCCTCTAATCATGTTCCTTTGCTTGCCCCTTCCCCTTCATTTCCCCCCTGTTATTCCCCTCTCCCCTCCCTTCTGGTCACTGTCAGTTTGTTCTTTATTTCCAAGTCTCTGGTTCTATTTTGCTCGTTTGTTTATTTGTTCTTAGGTTTCACTTATAGAGAGATCATATGGTATTTGTCTTTCACCGCCTGGCTTATTTCACTCAGCATAATGCTCTCCAGTTCCATCCATGCTGTTTCAAAGGATAGAAGTTCCTTCTTTCTTTCTGCTTCATAGTATTCTATTGTGTAAATGTACCATAGTTTTTTGATCCATTCATTTACCGATGGGCATTTAGGCTCTTTTCAGCACGTGGCTATTGTAAATTGTGCTGCTATGAACATTGGGGTACATAGGTTCTTTTGAGTAGGTGATTCAGGATTCTTAGGGTATAGATCCTTAGCTGTGAGTTCTGGCCAAGATGGAGGTATAGATAGAAACACTTTGCTTCCTCTCACAACTGAAAGGAGGATAACAACCAATCTAAAATCAAGAAACAACCAAAAGTGCTAGAAAATCAAACTGCATGGAACTCTGACAACCAAGGAATTAAAGAAAAAAGAAACCAGAACAACCAGACTGGTAAAGCAGCTCAGAAAAACTGCAGTGAGGCCTGCTGTAGCGAGGCAGCAGGCTGAGCAGGCAGGGCTGACTGAAGGCAAAACTGAGACCAAGTTGATTCTGGACTACAGCAATTGCCCCAGTGGAACAAACTCCCAGCCTCACACAAGAGTTTGTTGGAAAGGGCTCTAGAGAGTGCTCCCCAGATAAGGTCAAGTTAAAGGAGTTCATCATCACCAAGCCATTATTATACAAAATGTTAAAGGGACTTATCTAAGAAAAAAAAGATAAAAAATATGAACAGTAAAATGACAACAAACTCACAACTATCAACAAATGAACCTAAAAGGAAAGAAAAACAATGAAAACAAAAACTAAGCAAACAACCAGAACAGGAACAGAATCAGAGAAATGGACATCACATGGTGGGATTTCAGAGGGGAGGGGGAAGGGTGGAATGGGGGGAAAGGGTATAGGAAAGAAGAAGCATAATTAGTAGGCATAAAATACATGGGGAGAGATAAAAATGGTACAGGAAAGAGAGGACTCAAAGAACTTATATGTACAACCCATGGACATGAACTAAGGGAGGGGAATGCTGGAAGGTTGTCCAGCAGGGCAGAGGGGAGATAGAGTGGGAAGTTGTGAAAACTGTAATAGCATAATTAATAAAAATACTTTTAAAAATAAAGGATTCTTAGGGCATAGCTCCCACAATAGAATCACTGGGTCAAAAGGCAGCTCCATCTTTAGTTTTTTGAGGAAATTCCATACTGTTTTCTACAGTGGCTGCACTAGTCTGCATTTCCACCAACAGTGTACTAGGGTTCCCTTTACCCCACATCTTGGCCAGCATTAGTTTTTTGTATTCTGCTCTTTAGATAACACATATAAGTGACATTATATGGTATTTGTCTTCCTGTGTCTGACTTACTTCACTTAGCATAACACTCTCTAAGTCCATTCATGATATCACAATACTAAGATTTCATTTTTTTGTAAGGCTAAGTACTATTCTTAAAAGTTTATATAGAAGCCTTAAGTGGGTTCAGTCATGTGTACTGTCTAGGTGGCCTTAACAACACATTGCTCTCTCAAGGCCATGTCCTTGGATTTGGAAAACTGAAAAAAAATTGGCCATCTTTTAAAATTATTATTTATTAATATTTTTTCTATTACAGTTTACTTTCAATATTAGTTTGTATTAGTTTCAGTTGTATAGCGTAGTGGTTATACAATAATATACTTTATAAAGCGTTCCCCCTGGTATTTCTAGTAACCACCTGGGACCATATGTAGTTATTATAATATTATTGACTATACTTCCTATGCTGTACTTTACATCCCCATGACTATTTTGTAACTACCAATCTGTACTTCTCAATCCTTTCATCTTTTTCACTTAGCTCCTCAACTATCTTTCCCTCTGTCAATCATCAGTCTATTCTCTGTATCTATGAGTGTGTTTCTGTTTTGTTTGTTTGTTTATATTGTTTTTTAGATTCCACATATAAGTGAAATTATATGGCATTTGTTTTTTTGACTGATTTATTTCACTTAACCTAATACCCTCTAGGACCACCCATGCTGTTGCAAATGGATTCAAATATGTATATATATGGATTCGTATATATATATTTTTTCTCACACCCTCTTTATCCACTTATCTATTGATGGGCACTTGGGAGGTTCTATATCTTGACAATTGTAAATAATGCTGCAATGAACACAGGACTGCATATTCTTTAAAATGAGTGTTTTGGGTTTTTTTAGATATATATACTCAGAAGGGGAATCTCAAGGTCATAAGGCAGTTCCATTTTTAATTTTTTGAGGGAAATCCATAGTGTTTTCCACAGTGAACTGCACCAATATGCATATACACCAACAGTGCATAAAGGTTCCCTTTTCTCCACATCTTTGCCAGCACTTGTTTGTTGATTTATTGATGGTAGCCATTCTGATAGGTGTGAAGTGGTATTTCATTGTGGTTTTAATTTGCATTTCTCTAATGATTAGTAACGTGTAACACTTGTTCATATGTCTATTGGCCATCTGTATGTACTCTTTGGAGAAGTATCTATTCAGGTCCTCCTCAGCCATCATTTCTTCAGATGTGCTTTTTTCTCCACCCACCTTCTCCATTCATTTCAGGGACTTCAATTACACATATATTAGGCTGCTGAACTCACAGATAAATGTTGCTCTTTTCCTTTTATTCTAGTTCCTTTTTTATTTTTAAAATTTTATCTTTCTTCCCTTGTGTTGCAGCTTGGATAATTTTTACTATTATGTTTATAAGTTTCCTAATTTTTCTGTAATATCTTACAAGACATTAATACCATCCAGTATATTTTTTTCATCTCACACATGGTAATTTTTTATCTCCAAAAGGTTTATTTAGGCCTTTTACATATCTTTTACATGCCCACTTTTCTTTTTGAACATATGGAATACAATTACAAAATGTTCTAATATCCTTTTCTATTATTTAACATATACATCTGTTTTGTGTCAGTTTTGATAGATTCACTTTTCTTCTCACTTTGAGTCATATTTTCCTGGTCATTCCTGATAATTTTATATATGATACAAGACATTATGAAATTTACCATTTCTGTATGCCAGTATGTGTTTTTGTATTATTCTAAAACCATTCTTGGTCTTTGTTTAAGTATATAATTAAGTTACTTGGAAACTGATTGTTTTGGGTCTTGCTTTTCATATTTGATCATTGGAATCAAAGATGTGTTTATTCTAGAGCTAATCATTCACCACTATTTAGGCAAGACCCTTCTTTATGCTTAAGCGAATGCCCTATGAATTTTGAGGCTTTTCAGTCTGGATGATGGGAACAGGCATCATTACCAGCTCTATGTGAGGGCCTGGCCACTGCTGCCTCTGATCTTTTTAGATGGTTCTTTTGTGGGCTTCAGGTAATTTTCTCACACATACACACTGATCATTACTCAGCTGACTACTTCAGGAGGACCATTGGCAAATCTCCAGATTTCTCTGTGTACAGTTCTCTCCAATACTCTTTCATGAGAACTACAGTTGCCTTGGTCTCCCCAGCCTTTCAGTTTCATTTGTCTCTAGAAAATCATGGGACTCTATCTGCATTTCCTCTTCCTGAAGTGTAGCCAGGAAAATTTCCTAAGGCAGTAAACTGGGTAAATTGTAGGGCTTATCTCCTTTATTTCTCATCTCTCACAGATCATTGTCCTTTGCTATTCTGATGTAGTATCTTACAAACTACTATTTCATGTAGCTTGTTTATTTTTCAATTGTTTCAATGTGCCGGTGAGTATGTGGGTTAAATCCTGACCCCATTACAACATCTTGGTTTGAGATGAAGTTTTCAGAGGGTTCTTTTTGTTGTTGTTGTTGTTCCTCTTAGCTTTCCCCCCTTTTTTTATTGTTGTTCAAGTACAGTTTTCTCTATTTTCACCCCACCATGCCAAAAGGGGTTGTCTTTTCTTTTTCTCTTTCTTCCTCTATTCCTTTTTTTTTAGTGACTATACATTTTCATTCTTTTACTGAGGTTCTAGCTATTCTGTTAATTGCTATTATTAGTTTTGTGATTTATCACTTTGGTTACTGTTCTCTCTTCTTGCTATTAGATCATAGAACTAAATTCACACATGGAATATAATGCTGCAAAGGTTATTTGCCAAAAGGAAAATGCAAAAGAATAAGTTTCCCCTCTGCATTAATTGTCTATAGTTGCAGAACAATTTACCACAAAGTTAACAGTTTAAAACAATGCACATTTATTATATCACAAGTTCTGTGGTTCAGGAATCTGGGGCATGGCTTCTCTAGGTTTTCTGCTTCAGACTCTCTCACAGGGCTGCCATCATGGTGTCTCCATGGCACCATGGAGAAGGATCTGTTTCCAAGCACCTGTGGTTGCTGGCAGGATTTATTTCCTCAAGGGCTGAGGGATTGAGGGCCTCAATTCTTTGCTGGCTATTTGTCAGAGGCTGTCTTTAGTTCTTTGCCACCTAGTCTTTTCCACTGGGTAGCTCCAAATATGGCAGTTTGTTTTACCCAAATAAGCAAATCAGAAAATCATTTAGCAAGACAGAACTTACAGTCTAATGTAACATAATCACAGAAGTGACATTCCATTACTTTTGCTGTGTTCTATTTGTTAGAAGCAGGTTCCACCCATACTTAAGGGCAGGGGATTATACAAGGGTCTAAATAATAACAGTCTTGGATCATTGAGGGTCATCTTAGAGCCTGTCCAACAAACTCTCCTTTCCTAGAGGGGGTAAGTACAGGCTTCTTAAAAAAAAAAAATATATATATATATATATATATATATATATATATATATATATATATATACATACATACAGAAAATTGGGTTTTAAGCCTAGCATGTCCTGTCAGGAGAAAATAGCTAATTGAATAAAAAACTAAAATCCAAGAATTATAGCATTAAGAAATGTCAAGAATGAAGGCTTATGGTCTAATTGCCTTAATCCCCCTACCTTAAAGGAAAACAGTTCTGCTTTAACCTCTATCTCATATCATATTCCCTTCTCCCCAGAATAGTAGTTCCTTATCCTTAGAAAATAGCCTGTCTTCCAGAAAATACTTAAACTTACTTAAACTTCTTTAATCCTTATTTCATTCATTAAGCATTTATTAGGTATCAACTCTGTAACAGGCTTTATACTAGATATAAGAGATAAAGTAGTGAATAAGATAGTCTGGATCTCTTAGTGTAATAGAAAATTAGCTAATAAACCAATGTGGCTAGTGTTACCAAAGAAGATTCCCAAGGTGACTTGGTGGTAGATAAACAGGACAATCTATCACTGGGAGGTTGAAGAGCCCCAGTAAACATCTGGAATTTAATAGCATACAAATGTTGCTTCATTAACCTTTCCCTTGCAGTCAATACTGAATTGATCAAGATGTTATCTGTATATTTCTTTAGACTAGGTCTATATCACTAGTGCATGGTAGCCCCTCAGTAAATGTTCACTGAATTAAATTACAGAAACCAGAAATTTCAGGATTCAATATGATATATTTGGCCATGCCTTATAAGAGTGCTGAATATAAACTGAGGGCTAGAAGGCATGCTGGCTGCATCCTTACAACCTTCCATAAACAGGAAGATTTGAGACTGAGTACACGGAACCCAATGCTTACATTTGACTTTCTCCAAGTGTTTTCCCGTGGAAGCTATTTATGAGTCAGTGTAAAATCAGTAGTTTCCATGGAAGGAAAATAAACCTGTGAAAACACTAAGGTGTTCTAGTTTTGTGGAGGGTGTGTTGTGTTTAGCTACAGAGGCCTACTTATTCTGTGGCAATCCACAATTGCATTATTTTTTTACTCTTTATTCACCGGCTTCTTCAGAAAGGCCCTAGGTGACTGAAATCCTGCCTGACTCATACATTGGTGAAAACTTTTTTTTCAAACTCTCAAGATCCACATTGTGACTTTACTACCCCATCTCAAAAGAACTGACAAAAGGGATTTAAACCTTACTCTAAATTTTAACCTCAATGTTACCTTTCTCAGATCATTTGCATTTTAAGTCATACCTCATTTTGGAATAAAATGTTTTAGTAATCATTTATTCATAAATAAAACATGATTGGACACTTATTGTGTACCAGATACTGTGCTAAGAACTAAGGATACAAAATAAAGGAAGTATAACACCTTCTTTAATAAATCCACCATATTTTTCAGGGCCACCATATATAGCTGTGCAGATTCTTTACTGGATAAGAACTTTTGAGCGTGGTGGCTACTTTCTTCTAATTCTTAATAAAGATGTTGAATTGACCAGCAAGAAGCTGCTGTAGGTTTTATTCCCATTATTAAAGCAACAGCTCTTACAGTGGGATTTATAATATTTGGAGCCCATGAACTCCTATAAATATTCACAACTCTCTGTATGTTTTTCCATTTTCTGAAAGAGCATTTACCTGATCTTTATTAAAGTGTGAACTCCAAAATGTTTTAAAACATTGTATTTAAAGACTTTTCTAAGTCACTTCAAATTTCTGAATTAGGGAAGGCATAAATCACTTATAAACAAACTAACTAATAAATACATAGAAGAAATTGCACTAAAAGTTATTTGAGTTTACATGGCATTTTCATCTTCTGATATCACACCAAGTAGATAAATGCCAATTCTATTAATTATCTAAATTTATTTTTTATCAAAGATTTATCTAGTAACCTGTAGCTAGGTCATGGGGAAAGATACAGGGTGGGGAATTAGAGTAGTGAATATGCAAAACATAGAGTTTATTCTCTTATTATTTTTAATTATTACATTATCTATTTGCATTACAACTGTGAACCTACTTTTTCCCACTCCTATATATCTAACAGTGCTTAGTTCTGTAGCACTGCCTATAGAAAAGAATGACTTTGAAGTCAGATATTTCTGGGGTTCAAATCTCATATCTAGGACCTATTAATTGTGAACTCTTAGACAAAAAAAATTAGTGACTTAGTTTCCTTACCTATAAAACTAAATGATAATACATTACAAAATAGTTTCTACTATTGAATAAGATAAGTTATGGTAAGTGCCTGGCTCATAGTAAATCCATAGTAAGTGACAATAATAGTTGTTATTATTACTCCTTAAATGAATTCTTAAAAAATTCTATGTCCAATTTACCTGCTCTAGAAACAAGTCCTAAACAATTATTAAAATTTAAACACTAACTGTATCAGAATAACTAAAGTTTCTCAAAGTACTATGGCCTTTAGATTGTCTTACTGATTTTAAAAATTGAAATTTGGCAGAAGTTCTGGAAGAGCTGAGTGAGGAGCTCAGCAAGTTCTCTCTCTAAAAGGTGGTGTTAAAACTGGACAAAGTTGTCAAAAGTGACCATTTAAAGGATGAAAATTTATGAAAGGCATATCACAAATGGAAATGTTTATTCATGAAAATTTAATGAACATTTATAAAAAAAATAGTGACAGTCTGCCCTGGCTGGTGTAGTTCAGTGGATTGAATGCTGGCCTGTGAACCAAAGGTTCGCTGGTTCAATTCCCAGTAAGGGCACATGCCTAGGCTGTGGGCCAGGTCCCCAGTAGGGGCGCTCAAGAGGCAACCACACATTGGTGTGTCTCTCCCTCCCTCTCTTGCTGTCTAAAAAAATAAATAAATAAAATCTTTAAAAAATAAAGCTTAAGAAAAACAGTGAGAGTCTTTGGTGTTCTAGCCAGTCATGTCTCCAATTTCTCCACTTTAGTTAGTTCTATAATCCTACCAAGGTTGAGCAGGCTGTGAGGAATGGCAGCTCTGCAGCCCTGCAAGAGTAATGACTTTATTTGGAGCATTCCATGTCTGTGGAACTGTCAAAATCAATACCAGTTTTATTCACAAACAAGCAGGAAAGAACAACATCACAGCTATCCTGAGATTACAGTGCTGGTTGGGACAAGCAACAGAATGGTATCAGCCACAAACTTATGTATGTTCTATAACCCAAATAGAATCAAATTATAAATAAATGGAAATTTGGTAAATACACAAATATTCAGAAATTAAACAACACACACCTATGTAACCCATAGGCCAAGAAGAAACCATGAGAGAAATTTGAAAATACTTTGAACAGCATTATTTTAAATAGGCAACTCAAATCCCCATCAACTTTTGAATGGTTGAACAAAATGTGATATATTCCTACAATGGAATAATGTTTAGCCATTAAAGAAACAAATTACTGATACATGCTACAACATGGATGAAACAAGAACACCATGCTAAGTGAAAGAAGCCTGTCACAAAAGACCATGTATGGTAGATTCCTCTGATATGAAGTATCTAGAAAAGATAAATGTATAAAGACTAAAAGTAGATATTGTTTGCCTGGGGCTGGAGTTAGGAATGGGGAGTGGCTACAAACGGGTAATGAGAGATCATTTCAGAGTGATGGAAATATTGTAAAATTGAATTGTAGTGATAGTTGTATAACTTTATATATAAATATCATTAACTTGTACACTTAGAAATTCGTGAAATTTATGATATATAAATTATACTTCAAAAAAGCTGTTATTTACAACCCTGGCTGGTGTGGCTCAGTGGATTGAGTAGCTGGCTTGCAAACCTAAGTGTCATTGGTTCGATTCCCAGTCTAGGGCACATGCCTGGGTTGTGGGCCAGGTCCCCAGTGGAGTGTGCGTGAGAGGCAACCACACATTGATGTTTCTCTCTCTTTATTTGTCCCTCCCTTCCCTTGTCTAAAAATAAATAAATAAAATCTTTAAAGCATTATTTTAGAAAAGCTGTTATTCTAAAAATTATTAAAAACTCAAGTTATTTTTATGGGAGAACTTCACAGGTTCTGTTCAAATATAAGCATTTTTGGGGAAAAATAATGGAAAATTAAGCTCAAGGGTACATGAGGGGAACTGTTTTCCAATAATGTACGCTGAAATTCACATGTTCAGTCATTCACTGATTTAATTAGTATGAGTTCCTGTGCTATGGTTAACTTTATAAATCTTTCAGAGATTCTTATTTTTTATTTTTAAGTATATTTTATTGATTATGCTATTACAGTTTTCCCAATTTTTTTCTCCCCTTTATCCACCCTCTGCTCTATACCCCCAGCCATCCAGCATTCTCCTCCCCACCTTAGTTCATGTCCATGGGTCACACATGTAAGCTCTTGCCTATATCATTCTTAACCTCTTCCTGTCTATTTCATGCATACCAATTATGCTTCTTATTCTCTGTGCCTCCCTCCTATTCTTCCCCTCCACCTCCCCACTGAAAACCCTCCATGTGATCTATATTTCTCTGGCTCTGTTCCTCTTCTGGTTGTTTGCTTAGTTTTTGTTTTTGTTTTTTAGGTTCAGTTGTTGATAGTTGTGAGTTTGTTGTGCTTTTACTGTTCATAGTTTTGATCTTCATACATTTCTTAGATAAATCTATTTAACATTTCATATAATAAGGGTTTGGTGATGATGAATTCCTTTAACTTGACCTTACCTGGGAAACAATTTATCTGCCCTTACATTCTAAATGAAAGCTTTGCTGGATAGAGTAATCTTGGATGTAGGTCCTTGCCTTTCATGATTTCAAATACTTCTTTCCAACCCCTTCATACCTGTAATGTTTCTTTTGAGAAATTAGCTGATAGTCTTATGAGCACTCCTTTGTAGGTAACTCTTCTTTCCTCTTGCTGCTTTTAAGATTCTCTCTTTATCTTTAATCGTGGGTAACTTAATGATGATGTGCCTTGATGTGTTCTTCCTTGGATCCAGTTTCTTTGGGGCTCTGGGTTTCCTGGACTTCCTGGAAGTCTATTTCCTTTGCCATATTGGGGAAGTTTTCCTTCAGTTTTTGTTCAAAGAAGTTTTCAATATCTTGTTCTTGTTCTTCTCCTTCTGGCCCTATGATTTGGATTTTCAATCACTTAAAGTTGTCCCAGATGTTCCTAAGCCTCTCCTCATTTTTTCTGAATTCTTGTTTCTTTATTCTGTTCTGGCTGGATGTTTGTTTTTCCCTTTCATTCCAAATCATTGATTTGAGTCCTGGTTTCTTTCCCTTCACTGTTGGTTCCCTGTAAATTTTGCTTTATTTCACTTTGGGTATCCTTCATTTCTTCCTGCATTTTATGACCGAGCTCAATCAGTTCTGTGAGCATCCTGATCACTAGTGTTTTAAACTCTGCATCAGATAAGTTGTGTATCTCTTCGTTGCTTAGCTCTTTTTCTGGAGTTTTGATCTGTTCTTTCACTTGGGCCATATTTCTTTGTCTCAGCATACCTGTTATGTTATAAGGGTGTATTCGTCAGGGCAGGGCAATCCTCTTTGTTGCATTGTGGTGCTGTCTGTGAGGAAGTGGTGTGTTGCAACCAATCAAAACCAGGCAGATCCACTCTTGCATCTGAGAGATGGAAGAAAATGTGTGGAGCTGTGGGGATGCTTGACATACCTTTATTCATGGGTGGGCGAGCCACACATGCTGCAAGCTAGGTGTCTAACTAGTGGGAATCCCCTACTTATTTAAGCACTAGAGGGGAACAAAGCTGGAAAACTGCCAGAACATTACATATCATAATATAACACAATTCTGTGCATGCAAGCCTACTTCATGTTATGGGAACAGTTTATCAGGCCCAGTGTCAAGACTATCAGAACACTGGTTATCAGGCCCTTCAAGGCTATCAGAACACTGCTTCCTTTGGTTACTCAGACACCTGGGTAAAGAAGCCAGGCTGCTTCCACTTACCCTACAAAGGGTCAGAGAGGGAACAATGCTGCCTAATTACCATGCACTAGCCCCACTTTCCAATGAACTCTCCTATGAGACGAGTTTCTCCCACCTATCGCAACCCCAGCAATATTTCACAGCTAGCTTTGCATCTTTAGTTTCCCGGTTAGCCAGCCCCACCTCACCCGTGTGGTGCCCCGCCTTGTGCATCCTCTCTAGCTGGCTGCCTGTCTCCTGTCTCCACCCTTCCTACCATTCTGGGTGAATGTTTCTTTAACTCCTTGGTTGTCAGCGGTTTGATTTTCTGGTACTTCTGGTTGTTTATTGTTTTAAAATTGGTTGTTGTCCTTCTTTTGATTGTATGAGAAAATGCCTCCATCTTGGCTGGCACCTCTTTCAGACATTTTAAAAATAGTACACACAGTTTTATATACAATTACAGGTATAATGATAAACCTAGTGAAGTTTTGTATCACAAGAACATGAGCAAATTTTGCCTGTTATTTAAAAATCTTTCTTGCCAAAGGTACATATGGACCCATTTTTAGCTGTGCTTCTGGTGAGATTTCACAGGGCAATGATGTTGCTTAGAGACGTATGCTTCTGATTTGCCGGGGAGAAAAAAAGAAAACATTTTGAATAAAGATGAACATTGTGAGATTTATTTCTCTCCCATCAATTTGTTGAAGAAATCCTTTCTTGGTTCATTTGTATTAGTATTTTACTCAGGAGCATATTTGTGGATATTTCCTTTGAACACTGTTTCATTCTTCTATTCCACAAAGAGTACTTTTTTCCCCCCAGCCTGGCTGCAAGTGTGTCTTAACCTTTGACTCTCTCTCTTCCACAATGCCTCTGATTGTATAGGTTTATTTTACACATAAAAATAGGTGTGACTACCTTTGGAATGGGAGTGAGTGGTTCCATGACCTTTGTAAAACTTATACCTTCTGGGGTTATCTAAATGTGGATAAATGTTTATAGTTTCCTTTGAAATGTATGTATTCTCTTTCTCCTTCTCTCCTCCTATTCTGTGAGTGCTAGGGTAAAGAATGGGGAAAATCAGGTTCTGAAATTGGTTTTTACTCCTTTCATTATTGACTATTTGTATAATTTTCTTCTACCCCCAGGTGTAGGAATGCAGGTAGCTGATAGCTCTGCAAGGGAATTGTCATAAGGTAATCTTGGAACATTGTTGAATTAAGCTCTTTTTTTTTGGGAGTCATTGTGAACAATAGAATTTCTTGAATTATAGGTTACTAAATTTGAACTACTGTCTATTCATTGGTACATTATTTGACTAATTGAAAATTTTAAGCATTCTCCAAAATCAATTTCTCAGACCTCTATTTTTAGAACTTAACTGAAACAAGAACCCTAAATAATTATGGTATCCATGAAAAACTGGAGTTGGTTTTTGTTTATCCATTCTTTGAATAGCCTCATAACACTTAACCATAAGTAATTTAACTAGAATCTGAACTTTTTGGAATAATCTCATGGGGCAACTCTAAATGCTATCAGTAAAAATTTGCCCACTTATTTGGTTTCTGCCTCATACTTTGTAATATTTGATTAATGTTTTATGCTGAATTCTACCCTATCTGTACACATGCCTGATGTTCCACATGAGATGAAATGTGGTTAACATTGAAAATAGATTTTATAAGACATATGCTATAGAAAAATTATTTATACCTATAATCAAGCTTACTTAATTCAGAGCTTCAATAGAGCTGCCTCTACTAATAATATTGTTGAGCATTCAGGATTAGTCCACCCAGCTTAATGTAATACTTAATGTTGTTAAGTATCTTGTAGTGAGGAGGGGTTCCTTTTCTGATCCTTTATTATTTAAAACCCTAGTCAAACATTTGGGAGTTTGAAAAGATCCCTATAAGCTTTTTTTTCTTTTCTTTTTTTTAAAAGATTTTATTTATTTATTTTTAGAGAGGGAAGGAAGGGAGATAGAGAGAGAGAGAGAGAAACACCAATGTGCGGTTGCTGGGGTTATGGCCCTCAACCCAGGCATGTACCCTGGCTGGGAATCGAACCTGCGACACTTTGGTTTGCAGCCCGCGCTCAATCCACTGAGCTACGCCAGCCAGGGCTAACTTTTTTCTTAAATGTGTTTTCTCTCTTAAAAAGAAAAAGAAATATTTTCTATGTAATCAAGAGAACACTGATCTATTTATGCCATTGTTTAAATATTTTATCTTAGTTGATGTCCTGAATCATTTTGAAAACTTTCCTTACTAAGTCATAGTTTATCCAGAAAAAAATATAAATCCTGAAGTGTCTGAGGTTCCTTTGTACATCCCAGTGATGGATTCGGGTATGATTTTAGCATGGTAAATTTTTATTGGCATTGGCACAACTGTACTGCTAGGTAATGAGTTTTGTGGCTGCAAATGCCTTTGTTCTAAAGAACTGTAAAGTGAGAATATGATCTAATAAAGTAGTTATTCATTTACCAGTTCCTACTCATCATCTCCAGCTTAGTGCTAAAGGCCTGAATGTTTCCAATTTCAATTCCAACTGCTGCAGAAGAAGGTTACTAACAAAATAATTCAGAGTTTGCCAGCACTATTCTGATGTTACAAACATTTCAGCAATAAAGCAATACCCTATAATATGCTTCTGCATTTTAGTAGATTGAATGGAGATGAGAACCTGTTGAAGTGTGACTAAAGGGAGAGAAGTTTAAGAAGTGACTGAGCTTGCAGGAATCTTTTCTTTTTACTCACTCTTCTGCTTCCCTTTTAAGGACCTTACTGTTTGTGTTTCTTTCCCTTAATTATTCTCTCCCCTCTCAATTCTTGACCTTGAGTTGGTCATTTCAGTTGTAGGGTTCTTAAGCACTCCTCCAGGGGACCACATGGATTGGTCCATCATTCTTTCCACATACACATTCATTCATTCACAAACATTTACCAGGTACCTCTTCTGCTCTTAGTTCTATGCAAGGCAGTTAGGAACATATGCTGAATTAGACAGCTCTGCCTTACAGAGAGACTAGCAGCAGGACTCCACAATTATGATGAGTCAAATGGATTCCAAGCTACAAAGACTGCTTGCTGTACTATGCATATTGGATTTGATCTGATTGTTGAAGGTATACAGATACCTCTGTTTTTCCTCTTTAAATGCCTGTTCTGAAAAGGGAGTGGCAGCTTTAAGAGCAGAGACTTTGCCCTGGCTGGCGTAGCTCAGTGGATTGAGCGTGGGCTGCGAACCAAAGCATCGCAGGTTCGATTCCCAGTCGGGGAACATGCCTGGGTTGCAGGCCATGGCCCCCAGCAACCGCACATTGATGTTTATCTCTCTCTCTTTTTCTCCCTCCCTTCCCTCTCTAAAAATAAATAAATAAAATCTTTAAAAAAATAAAAAAAGAGCAGAGACTTTTATGTTGGTATGAATCATTATATAATAAATATATCAGTCATTTGTTAAAAAATAGAGGCCTTTAGTCTCTCCATCTGGGCATTCAAAGAAAGTATAACCTATGAGCCAAGAGTAGATCTTATTTCTTTTTACTGAAGAATTGAGACCAGAATGAATCAAACGCTAGGGAAAGGTGACTGTTTGGAGTCACCATGAATGAGAGCCCAAGATGGAGATCAGCATACAGGGTATTTATTAGGAAGTACTCTAGAGATCAATACCTGTAGAAAAGGGGAAAGAAATATGACTGGGTCTATGGAGAAGATGATGAAGTCCTAGAATGATGTCCTGAGGTGCTCTGGGATTGCTATGGCTTTTTAGAGCTGTCCCAGCTTGAGAAAAAGTGGCCATGGTACCAGCCCTTGGTTGAACCTTGAGTAAGATAACTTTTTTTTTTCAGCCAATGTAATCTTTGAAGGAGGCTTAGAACAGAGGGCTGTTGTGGGAAGTACTCCTCATAGCTGTGGAAAAAGTTCTTCATTTCTGAAGAAGGATCAGGGTAACATATCACAGTGTCCAGCACAGCTTCATCCAATCAATGCTAGAGAACACTAAGACAACTTACCTAGATCCAATAAAACCAGGGAACTCAGGTTTCCTAAGGAAGAAGCTGTGGAATGGTAGTCATTAGCCATTTGGAATGGTAGAATCAAAACATCTAATAAGTAAATTCCAGTTATCTGGAAATTTTTATCCAGTTATCAGTAAATTTTTCCTTTCTTATACTGATTTCAGCATTTTTGTTCACCACACAACTGGTGTAGAGTAGTAAAAACTTTTTTGCCTCTACTTTCCTAGTTTTAATGTCTGGGACCCACAAATTCAACTGATAAAAGACAAGTTAATGAGAAGAAAACAGTTTTAATTACATGTATATATGCATATGCACAAGAGTTCACAAAGAGAAGTGATGCTCATGGAGGCAGTCAGATGATTTAGGCTTATATAGCATCTTAGGCTAAACAAAGTAAAAAGTGTTTGGGGCTTCTGAGCAGGGAAGACAAGTTATGGGAAGGTGAGAGAAGGAAATGTACAATAAAATAAGGGCTGTCTTCTAAGCAGATAGGATTCCACCAGGTAGGTGATAACAGTTGCCTCCAAAAATAACTAACTCTTTACCTTGTACCAGACACCTTTAGAATTGGAAATAAGAAAATTTCCTATATAAGTGTGAATGTCCTTTACAAAAGGGGAAATTTATATTTGATTTTTAGGTATTTAAAGGGAATTAAAAAGTTTGGGGGTTCTGCTCTTTCTCAATTTCCTTTAGCTCAAAATAATTCTTTTGCCAAAGTAGCATGCTTTAGGATGGTATATTCTGGTCCCCTTCACTGATATAAAAGGAATGAAGTCTTCTCTGCTATCGAAATATAATACCATATTAATGAGGAATTTCAATAAATGTTTCTCTTTCTACAGGACTTCAAAATGGAAATTCTTTTAAAAGAGATAGCTGATGGTATTTAAAATGGTGACTACCATATAAGGAACAACAATGGTATTTTGACACACATCTAGGGTTCTAGTGTATACCAGCTTGCCTGGGTCAATCCTGATTTGAGTCTTTGTTCCAGCATAATTATTAATAGCACCTTTTTTATTCTCAAAAGTGAACCTTTTGGAAGCAATACCTATGGTAACCTTACAAGTACCAGATAGAATTTGAATATACAAAAAAAAAACAGTTATATTTTTTAAAAATCACTTTGAAAGACCAAATAAATACTTATTTCAAAGATTTTGTCATTGACTTAAACATTTTTATAATTATGCTGTTGGAATCACTGTCATATATACTGTATGAGATCACTAGATGAGGTTACTAGAGCTGTCCACTACTGCCCTGGTCGTTGAGACTCAGTTGGTTGGAGCATCATCCTGTGAACTGAAAAGTCATGAGTTCAATTCCCTGTTGGAGCACATGCAGTTTTGGGTTGAAGAAGCAACCATTCAAGGTTTCTTTCCCTCTCTTCCCCTTTCTGTAAAAAAAATGTCAATAAACATGTCCTTGGGTGAGGACTAAAACAAAAGAGCAATCTACTTCCCTTTAATCTATCTTATTCTCCTTTTTTCCTCTCATTCTCCCACACCACTTTCACCATCCTAAGAAGAAGCAAGACTGAGATCCACACCAGACTTGTTCACAATGCCTATTAGACTTGGCTTTGATTACCTTTGTTTACTAAATCAAAACTTTCTTCTAAGGGTGAGAATGTGAAAAGTTTCTACCACTGGTTATGTCCAAAATTGTGAACCACAGCCACATTCTTCCTCCCTCCTTTCCTCCACCTCTCCTATATGTAATATCAAATAACATAAAATATAATCATAATTATTGTGAATTGAAAGGGTTAATACATAACACCCTTCTTTCCCATACATGATCCTTATACCAATGGATATAGGCAGAAGAATGACTGATGGAGATTAAAACATGAGATGTATTGACATTGGAGAACATGGTGTAGATGAGCAACAACAGTGGGTTTGCCAATAACAATAACATTTCCCACATTTTCTGCTCTCATATCACTGGATGAACTGACAAGCCTATGATTAACCAGTGCTGCAGCTGGTTCACCACTGCAAAAGGTAAGCTGTTCTACTCTTAGTTTAGTGAAACTACTCCTACAATACTAACTTCTGCTTTTGTGGAATAACACTTAGCACTGCTGGGCAAGGCAAATCTTGCCAGAAGAATGTTGTGAACTGGGTTAAAATTATACATTAATTAGATTTACTCCAAGGCTCTGCTTCATTCTACTTCCCATTCCAAATATATATGCATTTGTATATATCTATATATCTCTGCATATTGAAATCTATTAAAGATATGTGTATATTTATATCTACTATAGATATTGATATCCTATATTTAAATACAAATTGTTTCCCACTGTGAATTACCCAGGAAGAAATCCATGTCTTCTATGTGTTCCAGTTTTAAAGAGTTCAAAAATTGAACTTCAAGTTAAAATCCAGTGATTAAGGGCTTTGTCAATTTCTTACTCTGCCTACTGTCAGCCAGAAAGGTTCTCAATGTATGGGTAGATTTACTAAAGCTTTTAGCAACATGGCCTGGGATGCCTTTCCAAAGAATGGATATCATTTGAAGGGGGAGGCTAGAAGTTAATCAGCTTTTATTATGCCTCTCTTTTAAGGAGTCTAAATTGTCAACAGTAAACATAGGTTGTCACAACATTGACTAACATCAATAATATTTAGCAATTTATGATGCTAGAGCATTTATGAAGTCCCAGAACCTAATACTGGGCCACCACTGCCAAAGACATAATAGAGACTCAGTGGTCTCTCAAGGAAGATGGCAGCAAAGACATTCTTCTGGGTTTCAGCTTCTCTCAAACACCAGACCATCTATACCAGTTGTCCCATCACTTTGACCTGTAGACCTAAACTCCTCTGGGGAAACTCCCCACCCAAAGGTGAATGTTGACACTAGGTGTTAATTGTAACTTTAGTGGGAAAATTACAGGTGACACTTTCAGATTGTCATTCTGGACATTGATGCCTTCTTACAAAAATATGGGGATTTAAAATGATGTCCATCACAGACTCAAGATCTTACTTGCTCTTTTTTCCCCACAAACAATGTATTTGGAACCTATCAATTTCCATTTTTCCTTTGGCTCTGTATGTCTACCAGCCTTTTCTGTATGCAAGTAGAAAAGACTCTCTCTTGTGCAAGGCTCCTACACTCTCTTGTGAGTGGGCATTTCAATAATGTGTCACAATGGTTATAGCCACTACTTCCTGCTGTGGGGTTGCTGATGCCTAAGAAACTTGTCTCCTAGAGAAGGTGTATCCTTCATCCCCATATTTGTTTCAGCTGGAGAGAGAGTTGCCCTCAACAGATTCTGAACTGAAGCTATGGTTGATATTTCTGGAACCTTTGACCCAGGGCATGTGGATGATGGAAACCTAGACCCATGGTCTGAACTTTGCAGTGATGTCATGCAGGACCTAATGAAGGCTTTGGGATTTCAATGACACTTGAGTCCTTGGCCTGTCCACAGTTCCTCCTTGGCCCTGTATCCATAGAACAGATTTTTGGCAGATGATCTGGTGCTGCTTACCTAAGCTTAGCAATAATACTTTAAAGGCAAAACTGCAAGGGTCAATATTGTGTTCATAACATATCTGCCTTAAAGCTTAAATGCAGCAAATATTTTTGTCCCATCCCATGGTGATGATGCTGTGATGTGCTGCCAAGATCCCCCTTAATGAATAAAGAGCTTATTCCCATGGTCCTAAGAGTGATGTCTGTAGACATCCCTTAGCTGTTTGCCCCTTCAGTGATTACTTCAATTGGAGAGAGCTGCTTTGCCTGAGGTCACACAAAATAATAAAGTGTTGCCTTTAGGCCCAGCCCTCTACCCCAGGGTCTTGAGCATATGTTCACAATATAGTCTTTCCTATATGTCAGCAAGGCAACTGCTTTGCTGGCTGCCTACTGAGCAACTTGGCACCAAAGAATAGACAAGAGTCACACAAGGTAACTGCTATTCACTCAGCTTTTATTGAATGCATATTGACTCAAAGTGGAATATCAACATACACTAATATCCTACTCATACTCTAACAATTTAAGATAAATATAACACACACACACACACACACACACACACACACACACAGAAATCAATGGAGGATAATGAATCCAAGTGCCAGAGTCTCAGTCTGCAGGTCTGGGAGACAGCACAGTGGGCAAGGGAGTCATCAGTCTTGCAAGGAAGAATCTCTACAGCCAGGTACGCACCAGGGCAGATGAAGTCCTCAGTCTAGCAGGGCAGAATCTCCTGTGGCTGATGCTAAGGGAGATCAGCATGGCATGGAGCAGCACTCTGGTGGGTGGAGCTCAGCTGTCTCAGCAGTGGTTTGGAGTCTGCCTCAGTTATATTTTGAAAGTGATGTACTCCACCCTCTGGGTCTCTTGATAAGTGTCTTGATACCCCTGATGGCAAGTGGGGAATTTTCCCAGGAGCCTATTATACGTGGTCCAGCTCTGCAGATATGGCTGTTCTGATCATATGTGCAAATATCTTAGGTGTGTCTCCTTGCTGGATGTGTCTAGTGTGTCTTAGGTAGTTTACCTCTTGAACCAAAGTGTCATGGCTGACTGGCAGCCATCTTGGTTGACATGAGTGACTCCAATTTGTTTTATATACTTCATGCTATCTTGACTGGACCAGTGCCATTTTATTGGTCCTGCTCTCCACACCCAATTTAGGACAGCTGAAGGAGCTCACATCTTAAGGGCTTTCTAAAGGATTGCCTGAATTTTTGGATTAAATCACAGTTCGACTTCACTCTCTTCCCAGTCCTTTATCTTTCCCTCCCACATGGGTTGACCACAGGAGTGGAGGCTCCCTCAGAGAACTGCTGTATGCTGATCTTCAGCTCAGAGTCTGCTGCCCTGGAAAACAAACCCACAGAGGCATTCAAATGTCTTGGCTGCTTGCCTCACTTCCTGGCTTGAGCAACCCAGTGAAGGCTCATGCCATTGCTTCTGCTCTCTCTAAGCCCTTCAAGCACCTTTACCCCATCTCTTATTACCACCAATTGTCTCAGGTGACCCTGGGGTCAAGACCCAGGCAGTTGTCACAGCTTCAACCATGATTATCATGCCAGGAGCTACAGCAGCTCCAGTGCCCGGCTATGACCTAGCTGGGCCAATGAAGATTCTGGCCCGAGTCTGGGGGAAAATAAAGCTCTGTGGGATGGACTTTGATGAATGAGAAAGGACATAGAAAGAGCATCTATGTGTAGCTTCTCTGAAAACTTTCCACATAACTGAGAACCAGCTAGATTTTCTTCAAAAACTGTGACCAGTTGGTAACATACCACTTATACATAATCTCCCACCTTCCTTTCCTCATTTTCCTTTCTTTCTCACTCTTGTTTCTCTGAAATTGTATCCTGTTGAGCAATGCATTGGTACATAAGCTTTCCTAAGATTGTAGGGAACCTCAGCTAGAAGAAGATGTACCTTAGCAGATATGATATCCATTAACTTTTCATAAAAGCATGTCATGATCATCCTACATTAGAGCTATTCCTCCTCCCTGCTTTCACAATCACTACTCACAGAGCCACTTCTTTTCTTTTAATGTAAAAAGATTGTGCCCACTGTTCACTATTATTATTGTGTTTTTCCTGTTCTGCCTGAAATGAAAAGAATGATTACATCTGTAATAATCTTTAATTATCATCTGGCTTGTCAAGTTGCCTATTTTAAAGCTCTTAACACTCATCTATCTAACATGGAGGCAGTTTATCAATAAAAGTGATATTACCAATTTCCACTATTAAAATGGCTGCTCTTGGTAAAAATGTTCAGAGGCTAAAAGTATTTACATAGTATTGCATTAGGAGGAAAGCATATGTTTTTGGTTTGGATTAAGGGTGATAGCCTGTGTAGCAACAAGATAATAAAAGGAAAATTCTTCAGAATGAAAAAAATAAAAGGCAGAACAAAGATATTGAACGATCCATCTTTTGAAGTGGCTGTTAAGCCTGAGGGCACTACTCCAAGATCAACAAAAGGAAGTTAGTAAGAATGTAACCAAAACAGTGAATAGATAGAGCATAAGAATTTAGGCATTAGATATTGTGTTGCTACTCAGTACCTGTCTCCATAGGTAGACAACTTCACACATCAAAGACAAAGGAGTTTCTGGAATTCTGGGGACCTTCAGGCTCTGGGAAACTGGTCATTTCTTTCTCAGTAAAGGTGAGTTTTCACCTGCCTTTTTGAGTTTTCACCTGGTTCTGGTCTTCAGGTAATGCCTGCCACTGTCTGCTTTTACAAAACCTGTGCAGACTTGTCTGTTTGACTAGACTAATCTCATTTAGGTTATTATTCAGTATATCAGATATCAGAAATATGTGGCATTTCTGTAACTTAAGGAGGTTTGTGCCCTTACCTTTGTTTTTCTCTTATCTCCAAAAGGTAGGCATTCACTTTTATGCTATTTAGCATGTTGGGTTTTAGTGGGGCTCATGTCATATTTGATTACTGCCATACATCCCTAGTGACCTTTGTAACATTCCTCATTTCTCTCTCTCTCTTTCTCTCTCTCTCTGTCTCTCCCTCCATCCTTCCTCTCTCTCTCTCCCTTCCCCCCTCCACCCACTGCCAACACACACAAGATAAGTTTTTGGTTTATAATCAACATAAATTTAGTTCCCACAGTTCTGGAGTCTGGAGGTCTGAGATCAGGGTGCCAACATGGTTGGGCAGTGAAGGCCTTTTTCCAGATTGCAAACTTCTCATTGTATTCTTACATGGTATAAGGGGCTAGAGAGTTCTGTGAGGTATCTTATGAGGCACTAATCCCATTAAGGCTCTGCCCTCATAACCTAATCACCTCCCCCAAAAGCTACCTCCTAATACCATCATACTGAACATCAGGCTTTCAATATATGAATTTTAGGGAGTCACAAATTAAGTCTATAGCACGTGGTAAGCAGAACCAGGATTCTGATCTCCCTCTTATAGTAAAGGACACTAGGGATAGGGGTGACAATGTAACTTCCCTGAAGTTTCTCTTCTGTAATATGTCTAAATCAGAATTCAAACCTGAATTTATAGTCCTTTTTTGTACATTATATTCCTGAATAATACAATGTTAGAAAACTCAAAAAACAATTTTTCACAGAAAAAATAAAGAACAAAGATATATGTAAGAAGAAAGATAGAAAACAGGTAGATTATATGTGAGAAAAAAGACAACAAAGGCATTTACATTTACATTGGATAATTGTGTAAGAAAACCAGCTATTAACATTTCTAGAACATTCTACAGAACACAAGAGAAAGCTACATAAGTTTACATTGTGTTGTGTACTTATAATAGTACAGCAACAAATACCGAGTGAGGATTCCCATTTAACTTTGCTTGACGATCATATTTACACCTCCTGTTCATGTTGTAAATGTGCTATTGCGGGCTGTTTTTTCTTTTCTTTTTTCATTTTCATTTTTTTTCTTTTTAAAATATATTTTAGTGATTATGCTATTACAGTTGTCCCATTCCCCCACTTTATTCCCCTCTGCCCTGCACACCCCTTTCCACCCTATTTCCCTCACGTCCCTTAGATCACATCCCTAGGTCGTACATATAAGTTCTTTGGCTTCTCTATTTCCTATACTACTCTTAACCTCTCCCTGTCTATTTTATACCTACCATTTATGCTTCTTATTCCCTGTACTGTTTTCCCCATTTTCCTCCTCCCCTTCAGGCTCTGGGACCTACTGATAACTCTCCGTGTGCCATTTCTTTGATTCTGTTCCTGTTCTAGTTGTTTGCTTAGTTTGTTTTTGTTTTTAGGTTCAGTTGTTGATAGTTGTGAGTTTGTTGTCCTTTTACTGTTCATAATTTTGATCATCTTCTTTTTCTTAGATAAGTCCCTTTAATACGGGCTTGGTGACGATGAACTCCTTTAACTTCACTGTATCTGGAAAGCAATTTATGTGTCCTTCCATTCTAAATGAGAGCTTTGTTGGATAGAGTAATGTTGGATGTAGGTACTTGCCTTTCATGACTTCAAATGCATCTTTCCAGCCCTTTCTTGCCTGCAAGATTTCTTTTGAGAAATCAGCTGATAGTCTTATGGGAACTCCTTTGTAGGTAATTGTCTCCTTTACTCTTGCTGCTTGAAAGATTCTCTCCTTATCTTTAATCTTTGGTAATGTAATTATGATGTGCCTTGGTGTATGCTTCCTTGGGTACAAATTCTTTTGGACTCTGTGAGCTTCCTGGACTTCCTGGAAGTCTATCTCCTTTGCCAGATTGGGGAAGTTCTCCTTCAATATTTGTTCAAATAAGTTTTCAATTTCTTGCTCTTCTTTTCCTTCCAGCACACCTATGATTTGGATGTTGGAATGTTTAAAGGTGTCTTGGAGCTTCCTAAACCTCTCCTTGTTTTCTTTGAATTTTTTGTTCCTCATCCTATTCTGGTTGAATGTTTATTTCTTCCTTCTGCTCCAAACTGTTGATGTGATTCCCGGTTTCTTTCCCATCACTGTTGGTTCCCTGTATATTTTGCTTTCTTTCACTTTGGGTATCCTTCATTTTGTGACTGAGCTCAATCAGTTCCTTGAGTACCCTAGTTACCTGCGTTTTGAACTCTGCATCAGATAGGTTGTCTATCTCCTCGTTGCTTAGCTCTTTTTCTGGAGTTTTGATCTGTTCTTTCATTTGGGCCATATTTTTTTTGTCTTGGCGCACCTGTTATGTTGTAAGGGGTTGGATCCTTAGGTATTCCTCAGGGAAGGTCAACTCAAACTCAGGGCAGGTCAACCCTCTTTGCTGCATTGTGGCACTGTGAAAAGGGATCAGATAGTGAACAATGTTGATTGCTCACTCCACTATATCCCCACTTTCCAACGAACTCTCATGTGTTCCCCACCCAGAAGGTGGGAGTTTCTCTCACCTTCGCAAACCCCACAGTTTTTTTACAGCTAGAGGTTTTGGATTTTTAGTTTCCCAGTCAGCCAGCCCCAGCCTTGCCACCTGTCCTCTCTGCCCATCCAGCTGCCTGTCACAGCCCCACCTGCCAGTCTGGATGAATGTTTCTCTAACTCCTTGTTTGTTGGAGTTCCATACAGTTTGATATTCTGGCTTTTCTGGTTGTTTATTGTTTTTAAATTGGTTGTTATCCTTCTTTTGGTTGTGCAAGGAAGTGAAGTGTTTCTACCTATGCCTCCATCTTGGACAGAACTCTCTAAATTAATTTGCATTTTTATAATTATGGGTGAGTTTTGATATTTTTATGTTTGATGGATACACACACACAGGAGGGGGTACCAAAAGACTCAGAATTATCATCTGGAGGGTGAACCCTTTCTGTACAGGCTTCCCTTGCTAGGTGAATGTTCTAGGAACCTATCTGTACTTAGATATTTTTTGATCTACTCATTTATTGATGGGAACTTAGGTTGCTTCCAGCACTTGGCTATTGTAAACTGTGCTGCTATGAACATTGGGGTGCATGGGTTCTTTTGAATTGCTGTTTCAAGATTCTTAGGGTGTCATTCAGCAGTGGAATTACCAGGTCAGATCAAAAGGCACTTCCATCTTTAGTGTTTTGAGGAAATTCCTTACTGTTTTCCATAGTGGCTGCACCAGTATGCATTCGCACCAACAGTGCACTAGGATTCCCTTTTCTGCACAACCTTGCCAGCACTTGTTTTTTGTTGATTTGTTTATGATGGCCATTCTGACCAGTGTGAAGTGGTATTTCATTGTGGTCTTAATTTGCATTTCTCTGATGGCTAGTGGTGCTGCACATCCTTCCATATATCTCTGTGCCCTCTGTATGTCCTCCTTGGAGAAGTGTCTGTTCAGATCCTTCACCCATTTTTTTAAATTGGGTTGTTTGTCTTCCGGGAGTGGAGTCATGTGAGTTCTTGCTATATTCTGGAGATCAAACCCTTGTCTGAGGTACCATTTGCAAATATATTTCCCCATACACTTAGTTCTTTTTTCATTTTGCTGATGTTTTCTTTAGCCATGCAGAAGCTTTTTATTTTGATGAGGTCCTATTTGTTTATTCTTTCTTTTATGTCCCTTGCTCTAGGGGACATATTGGTGAAAATATTGATGTATGGAATATCTGTTATTTTCCTGCCTATATTCTCTTTTAGGACTTTTATGGTGTTGTGACTTATATTTAAGTCTTTTATCTATCTTGAGTTTATTTTTGTGTATAATGTAAGTTCATGGTTGAGTTTCTTTCTTTTTTTTTCATGTAGCTTTCTGCACACACCCAGACCCAGCAGAGGGAGCTGCAAGCTGTGGATTGCTGATGGGTAGTCACAGGTGGGTTTGATTTAGGCATGTGCCAGCGTCTTGCTCAATCTACCTAATACACAGAAACATACACAAGGAGGCAGCCAAAATGGGAAGACAAAGAAACAGGCCCTGATTGAAAGTACAAGATAATTCTACAGAAGAACTAGATGAAATGGAGACAAGCAATTTATCTAACAGAGAGTTTAGAGTAATGATTATAAGGATACTCAACAGCATGAAAAAAGGCACAGAAACCATTAAAAAAGAGCAGTCAGAAATAATGTAATATCTGAAATAAATAATACACTGGAAGAAATAAACAGTAGGTTAGAAGAAGCAGAGGATCAAACCAGTGATTTGGAAGACAAGGTAGAAAAAACACCCAAGCAAAGCAGCAAAAAGTAAAACAAAATTTTAAAAAAATGAAGCGAGCTTAAGAAACCTTTGGGACAATATGGAGCATAACAACATTTGCATCATAGGAATACCAGAAGGAGAAGAGAGTGAGCAAGGGACTGAGATCTTATTTGAAGAATTAATAACCAAAAACTTCCCTAATCTGGTGAAAGAAAAAGACACACAAGTCCAGGTAGCTCAGAGAGTCCCAAACAAGCTGGACCCAAGAAGCCTACATGGGGACACATCATAATTCAAATGGCAAGGCTTAAAGACAAGGAGATAATCTTAAAAGCCACAGGAGAAAAGCAGTTAGTTACTGCAAGGGACCACCAATGTGACTGTCATCTGATTAGTCATCAGACACATTTCAGGCCAGAAGGGAGTGATGTGCAATATTCAAGGTGATGAAAAGCAAGGACATACAACCAAAGCTGCTTTACCCAGCAAGACTATTATTTAAAATCTAAGGAGACATAAGGATTTTCCCAGACAAGAAAAAGCTAAAGGAGTTTGTTAACACAAAACTAGTACTGCAACAAATGTTAAAGGGCTTTCTTTAAGGAGAAGAAGAAAAAGAGAGAAAAAAAAAACAGGCAAATAGTCTAACAATAAAATGGCACTAAATATGTATTTATCAATAACGATTTTAAATGTCAATGGCTTAAATGCTTCAAACAACATACATAGGGTAGCTGAATGGATAGAAAAACAAGCCCCATATATATGCTGCCTCCAAGAGACCTACCTTAGATCAAAAGATACACACAGACTAAAAGTTAAGGGGTGGAAAAAGATATTTCATACAAATGCAAAGGAGAAAACTGGGGTAATCATACATATATCTGACAAAATAGACATTAAAACCAAGGCTACAGTAGGAGACAAAGAAGGACATGGTGTAATGATAAAGGAAACAATCCAGCAAGAGGACATAACCCTAGTGAACATTTTCACACCCACATAGGAACACCTAAATATGTGAAACAAAACTTGATGGACATAAAGGGAGAGATGTACAGAAATACAGTCATAGTTGGGGATTTTAACACCCCATTGACTTCAATGGATAGATCTTCCAGACAGAAAATCAACAAGGAGAGAGTGGCCTTAAAAGACACACTAGATCAAATGGATTTAATTGATATCTTCAGAGCATTTCACCCCAAAGCAGCAGAATATACATACTCTTCAAGTGCATATGGAATGTTATCTAGGATTGTCCAAATGTTAGGACACAAGTCTCAATAAATTTAAGAAGACTGAAATAATATCAAGCATCTTCTTCTCTGACCACAAGGCTATGAAACTAGATATCATTCACAAGAAGAACACTGTAAAACAGAAAAAGTCATGCAAGCTAAATAACATGTTATTAAACAATGAATGGATTAACAAAGAGATCAAGGAAGAAATCAAAATATACCTTGAAACACAGCAATACAAAATCTATAGGACACAGGGAAAGCAATTCTAAGAGGGAAATCCATAGCATTACAGGCCTATTTCAAAATACAAGAAAAGTTTAAATAAACAGTCTCACTTTACATTTAAAGGAACTTCAAAAAAAAAAAAACAATGAACAAAACTCAAAGTGAGTAGTAGCTAGGAAATAATAAAGATCAAGGAAGAAAGAAATTAAATAAGCTCAAAAATTATACAAGAGATCAATGAATCCAAGAGATGGTTCTCTAAAAAAATAAACAAGATTGACAAACCATTGAACAGACTCATCAAGAAAAACAGAGAGAGGACCAAAATAAATAAAATCAGAAATGAAAGAGGAGCAATAACAACTAATGCCAAAGAAATACAAAGGATGTTGAAAAAATATTATGAACAATTATATACCAACAAATTGGGCAACCTGGATGAAATGAATAAATTCCTGGAAACATTCAATCTTCCAAAACTAAATCAGGAAGAATTAGAGACTCTTAATATACAGATTACACTGAGTGAAATTGAAGCAGCAATTAAAAAATTCCCAACAAACAAAAGCCCTGGACCAGATGGCTTCACAGGTGAATTTTACCAAACATTCCAAGAAGAACTAACATGTATTTTTCTCAAACTATTTCAAAAAATTTAAAAGGAAATAGGTTCCCAAGCTCATTTTATGAAGCCAGCATTATCCTAATTCCAAAACCAAATAAAGATACTACAAAAAAGAAAATTATAGTCCAATATCTTTGTTGAACATAGATGCTAAAATCCCCAACAGAACATTAGCAAACTGAATACAGCAATGCATCAAAAAGACTATACACCATGATCAAGTGGGATTTATTCTGGGAATGCACGGTTGGTACAACATTTGCAAATCAATTAATGTGACTCATCACATAAACAAGATGAAGGATAAAAACCACATGTTATTATTAATAAACGCAATAAAAGCATTTAATAAAATCTAGCACACAGCAAAATGGGAATAGAGGGAACACACCTGAATATAATAAAGGCCATATCTGACAAACCCACTGCCAGCATCATTCTCAACAGACAGATAAGTTCATGTTAAAGGAGGTAATCATCACCAAGCCACTATTATATGAAATGTTAAAGGGATTTATCTAAGACAAAGAAGATAATAATATGAACAATAAAATGACAACAAACTCACAACTATCACAAAATGAACCTAAAAGAAAAGAAAAACAATGAAAACAAAAACTAAGCAAACAACTAGAACAGGAACAGAATCAGAGATATGGACATTACATGGAGGGATTTCAGTGGGGATGGGGAAAGGAAGAATAGGGAGGAAGAGGTACAGGGAAGAAGAAGCATAGTTAGTAGGCATAAAATAGGTGGGGAGAGATAAAAATGGTATAGGAAACAGAAGAACTTATATGTACAACCCATGGACATGAACTAAGGGAGGAATTCTGGAGGGTTGGGGGAGCAGGACAGAGGGGGGATAAAACGAGAAAAATTGGGGAAAATGTAATAGCATAATCACTAAAAATACTTTTAAACAAACAAAAACTACAAGCGTTCTCCTTAAGATTGGGAACAAGACAGGGATGTCCACTTTCACCTCTCTTATTCAACATAGTACTGATGTCCTAGCCACACAGACAAGAAGAAGAAATAAAAGACATCCAAATTAGAAAGAAGAAGTGAAACTGTACTCATTTGTAGATGACATGATACTGTACATGCAGAATCCCAAATATTCCACCAAAAAACTAATAGGACTGATAAATGAATTCAGCAGTATACAACATCAATATCCAGAAATCAGTTGCATTTTATATTGCAATAAGGAACTAACAGAAAGGGAAATTTTTTAAAATCCTATTTACAATTGCTTCAAAAAGAATAAAATACCTAGGCATAAATCTAACCAAGAACATAAAAGACCTGTAATGGGAAATTATAAGGCATTGAAGAAAGAAATTGAATAGATAGAAATAAGTGGAAACACATACCCTGTTCATGGATGGGATGATTTCACACCCTTAAAATGTCCATACTGCACAGAGCAATAGATTCAATGCAATTCCTGTCCAGATTCTAATGACATACTTCACAGAACTAGAACAAATATTTCAAAAATGTATATGGAACCACAAAAGGTCCTGCATAGCAACAGTGATCCTGAAAAAGAAGAACAAAGTTGGAGGTATCACGCTACTTAATATCAAACTATCATATAAGGCCATAGCAATCAAAACAGCATGATATTGGCATAAAAAAGACACATAGATCAATGGAACAGAATAAAGAGTCCTGAAATAAACCCACACCTTTATAGTCAATTAGTATTCAACAGAGGAAGCAAATACATACAATGGGCTAAAGATCATTTATCCAGTAAATGGTGTTGGGAAAATTGGACAGATACATACAGAAAAATGAATCTAGACCATCTTCTTATCCCACACACAAGAGTAAATTTAAAATGGATGAAAGACTTAAATGTTAGACCTGAAATCATAAAAATCATAGAAGAGAACTGACGCAGACACTGGCCCACAGTGTCCAAGGCATTGTTGGGAGCCACTCTGCCTGGTTTCAGGAGCTGTAACCCCCATATGGCTAAGGCTGAGTGAGTGACCTTCGGACCAGAAGCCACTAAGGAGACAAAGCTTGTCTCCCTGGCAGGAGTGCCGTTTCTGCTCCTTTTTCCATAACTGGCCCCCAATGCTTGATCAGTTAGCCAATGACGGGTAAGACTCCCCAAGGGAGGAACAACCTAAGACAGGCATGATCACGTGGAGGCCCCAGGGAAGGACTTGGGGGGCTATGGAGAAAGGGGGTGATGGACCCTCACGCCCTTACTTCCCCTGCCTGACTGAAGCCTGAAACAATGACAGAGGGCAGTGCAGCCCTGTGTTGGAAAGGGCGGGTTTCCCTGGGTAATCAGGCCTGAGAAAGAATACACAAACTCCTGTGAAACCTGCTTTGCTAAGAATGTTCTTAATTAAATGATAAAGGCCCAAGCAGGAAATGAGTTTGTTTCCCAAAGTTTTGTAGCCTTTTAGCAGATAGACCCTGACTCAGAATAAGCCCTTATAGTTCTTTGTAGTTTGTATACTATCTATTGTTTGATCCTTACTGCCTGACAATGATTAATGAAATTTACCTGTATTCCTGTGCAATTTAAAAGCCAATAAAAACCTGTGAAGGGAAGGATCGGGGCACTCTCCTCTTGAGAGAGTACCAAGGCCACTCAGAGGCACACTCCCCTTGAGATGGTAGCCGTGCCATCCCTTTTCCTCCACAGGACTCAGTAGCCTGTGTGAATTTATCTCCTGTCTCATCCATAACGCCATGAACACTGCGGGCTGGTGCCTTATAGCATTATAAGCATTATAGATGAGATGCAATAAATTCACATGGACTACCGAGTCCTGTGGAGGAAAAGGGATGGTGTGACTTCTCTCTCAAGGGGAGAGGAAGCCTCAGAGTGCCTCTGCCACCCTCTCAAGAGGAGGGGCCTAGACCCTTGCCTTGAGAAGCTTTTATTAGATTTAATTTGCATAGGAATACAGGGTGTATATGTAAAGCTCATTAATCATTATCAGGCAGTAAGGATCAAACAGTAGATAACATACAAAGAACTCTGAGGGCCTATTTTGAGTTAGGGTCAAATAGTTAAATGGCCATAAAACTTTGGGGAACAAACTCACTTCCTACTCGGACCCTTATCATTTAATTAAGAGCATTCTAAACAAAGCAGGTTTCACAGGATTTTACATATTCTTTCTTAGGCCTGATCACCCTAGGGAACCCACCCTTTCCAGCAAAGGGTTGTACCTACCACCGGCATTGTTTCAGGCTTAAGGCACTGTTTCAGGCTTCAGTCAGACAGGGGAAGTAAGGCAGCCAAGAGATCAGGAGACTTTTCACAGACAGAATGTGGACTCAGGCTATATCAAAGCCAAGGGGCGAGGGTCCATCAGCCTTTTTCTGTAGCCTCCAAGTTCTTCCCTGGGGTCCCCCGTGATCATGCCTGTCTTAGATCGTCCCTCCCTTGAGAAATTTTATCCGTCATTGGCTAACTGATCAAGCACTGGGGGTCAGGCAGGGTGAAGTAAAAGAGGCAGAGGTGGTGCTCCTGCCAGGGAGATAAGCTTTGTCTCCTTAGTGGCTCTGGTCCGAAGGTCACTCACTCAGCCTTCGCCACGCGGGAGCTTACAGCTCCTGAAACCAGGCAGGGCAGTTCCCAACAGAGAACATAGGCAGCAAAATCTCAGATATAGCTCATAGAAATATCCTATCAGATATATTGCCCAGGCAAGCGAAATAAAAGAAAAATAAACAAATGGGGGACTTCCGGCAAGATGGAGGAATAGGTGGACGCACCGTACCTCCTCGCACAACCAAGAACAGAACAATAATTTACAACAATGATTTGCAGTCCTAATATCAGAACTGTCAGAGGATTTATCTAAATGGAAGTCGGACAGCCAAGAAGTAGAAGTAGACCCGTACATCCAGACTGCTAGGGGACAACGAGCCGAGCGGGCGCGGGGCTGGCGCGCGTAGGTCGGGGCAAGTTTGGCGCAGGATCTGCGCGACAGCCATCCGGGGCGCAAGAGCGCAGCAGTGATCCCTGAGTACGCAAGCAGCAGCTGGGGGAATCAGTGGGGCAGCGATTGTGGACCAGGGCAGAGCTCACGGCCCAGAAGCCCAGGGAAGTGTCTGACTCCAGGAGAACGGAACTGTCACCATTGATCCCTCCTGTCCCCGCTCCTGCCCCCACCCCCACATATAACGTCACAATCTAGCAACTAGGGCGCCCAGTCCCGGTGAACACCTAAGGCTCCGCCCCCCACTGTAACAAGAGCGACCAGACCGGAGGAAAAAATAAATAAATAAAATAATAGGAGAGACAGGGAAAGACATAAGACATGTTTCCAGCAGAACAGATTAGTCCCCCAGGACTCATCCTTTTGAGTGACTAAGAAATAGCCAATCTATCAGATGCACAGTTCAAAACACTGGTGATCAGGAAGCTCACAGAATTGGTTGATTTTGGATGCAAATTACATGAAAAAATGCAGGTTACCATAAAAGAGATGCAGGAAGATATACGGAGGAGAGCCAATAGTGAAAGGAAGGAATCTGAGTCTCAAAACAATACAGTGGACCAGAAGGAAGATAGAATCAATCAAGCAGGAAAGCATGATGAAATAAGAATTCAAAAAAATCGAAGAAAAGCTTAAGACCATCAAGGACACCTTTAAACGTTCCAACATCTGAATTATAGGGGTACCAGAAGGGGAGGACCAACAAGTGGAAAAGTTATTTGAACAAATAATAAAGGAGAACTTCCCCAAACTGGCAAAGGGAACAGTCTTCCAAGAAATCCAAGGAGCTCAGAGAGGCCCAAAGAAGTTGGACCCAAGAAGAAACACACCAAGGCACATCATAATTACATTAGCCAAGGTAAAAACGAAGGAGAGAATCCTAGAAGCAGCAAGAGATAAGGGGACAGTAACCTACAAAGGAGTTCCCATCAGACTGTCAGCTGATTTCTCAAAAGAGACCTTACAGGCAAGAAGGGGATGGAAAGAAATATTCCAAGTCATGAAAGACAAGGACCTACATCCCAGATTGCTCTATCCAGCAAAGCTCTCATTTAGAATGGAAGGGAAGATAAAGTGCTTTTCAGATAAGGTCAAATTAAAGGAGTTCATCATCACCAAGCCCTTACTTTATGAAATGCTAAAGGGACTTATCTAAGAAAAGAAGATAAAGAAAAGACATGAATAGTAAAAGGACAGCAAACTCACAATTATTAACAACCACACCTAAAGCAAAACCAAAAGAAACTAAGTAAACAACTAGAATAGGAACAGAACCACAGAAATGGAGGGCACATGGAGGGCTAGCATCGAGGCGGGGGGAGGAGGAGAGAGGGGGAAAAGGTATAGAGAATAAGTAGCATAGAATGTAGGTTGAAAATAGATAGGGGGAGGGCAAGAATAGTATGGGAAATGTAGAAGCTAAAGAACTCATAAGTATGACACATGGACATGAACTAAAGGGGGGGAACGTGGGTGGGAGAGGGGGTACAGGGTGGAGGGGAGTGAAGGGGGAAATGGGACAACTGTAATAGCATAATCAATAAAATATATTTAAAAAAAAAAACAAAAAAAACACCAAATGGGACTATATCAAACTGGAAACTTTTTGCACAGCAAAGGAAAACATCAATAAATAAAAAGGCAACACAGAGAAGGTGACAACATATTCACTGATATACCTGATAAGTGGTCAATATCCAAAATTTATAAATAACTTACAAAACTCAACACTTAAAAAATGAAGAACCCTATTTTAAAAAGGGCAAAGGCCCTGGCTGGCATAGCTCAGTGGATTGAGTGCGAGCTGTGAACCAAAGCATCGTAGGTTCGATTCCCAGTCAGGGCACATGCCTGGGTTGCAGGCCACAGCCCCCAGCAACTGCACATTGGTGTTTCTTTCTCTCTCTCTTTCTCCCTCCCTTCCCTCTCTAAAAATAAATAAATAAATCTTTAAAAAAATAAAATTAAAAAATAATAAAAATGGGCAAATGACCTGAATACACACTTCTCCAAGAGGACATAGAGAAGGCCTATAGACAAATGAAAAGATGCTCAATGTCACTAATCATCAGAGAAATGCAAATTGAAACTACAATGAGATTTCATCTCATATCTATCAGGATGGCTATCATCAATAAATCAACAAACAACAAGTCCTAGTAAGGATGTGGAGAGAAGGGAACGCTTTTGCACTGTTGGTGGGAATGCAAACTGGTGCAGCCACTATGGAAAGCAGAATGGAGATACATAAAACATTAAAAATGTATCTACCTTTTGACCCAGAGATCACTTTTCTGGGAACATATCTGGAGGAACCCAAAACACTAATTCAAAGGAACATAAGCACCCTTACGTTCATTGAAGCACTATTTACCTTTGCCAAGATATGAAAGCAGTCCAAGCGTCCATCATTAGATGTGTGGATGAAACAATTATGGGATATTTACACAATGGAATACTACTTGGCTGTAAAAAAGAAGAAAGTTTTACCATTTACAACAGTATGGACAGACCTGGAAAACATTGTGCTAAATGAAATAAGACAGTCAGGGTAAGACAAATACCATGTGGTTTCACTCATATGTGGAATCTAATGAACACACTGAACTAAAAAATGGAACAGCAATAGATTCGTACATAAAGAGCAGGATGACAGGTAAGGCAGGGGGCAGGGATTAAGCAAAAAGGAAAAGGTACTCATGGATATGGACAACACTGTGGTTATTGTGAGGGGGTATAAGAGGACTAAATGGTAATGGAAAACAAACAATAAAAATCATTAGGAATTAAACAATAATAAAGTGTACAACTTTATAAGTTTTGACATATATGTATACCCATGGAAACTACACAATCAAGATAATGGATATATCCATCATTTCAAAATGTTTTGTCATGCCCTTTAGTAATCCACAATTATGCATTCCCCACACTTCCTCAGATTCCATCCCCACACAACCACTGATCTGCTTCCTGTCCCTACAGATTATTTTGTATTTTCTAGAATTTCATATAAATGCAATCACAGAGCATGTACTCTTTTTTTTTTGTCTTTTTTACTTGGCAGAATTATTTTGAGTTTCGTTCACTTTGATGTGTATATCAATAATTCATTCCATTTTATTGCTGAGTAATATTCAATTGTCTGGATATACCAAAAATTTATACATCCACTCACCTGTTGATGGATATTTGAATTGCCGCCACTTTGGGGCTATTATAGACAAAGCTGTCATGAGCATTCATGTACAAGTCTTTGTGTGGACATATGATCTCATATCTACTTAGGGGTAAAATAGCTGAGTCATATAATAAGTGTATGCTTAACATTTTACAAAAATGTCAAGCTGTCTTCCAAAAGAATTCTACCATTTTATGTTATAAACAACAATATATAAGAGTTCCTGTAGCTCCATATTGTTGTCTACATTTGATATGATGTGTTTTTTTAAATTTTAGCCATTCTAATAGGTGTGTTGTGATATTCCATTATGGTTTTAATTTGTGTTTCCATAATGACTAATTATATTTAGTATCTTTACATGTGCTCAGTTGCCATTCACTATCTTTTTTGAAACCTTTTATTTTTTCAATTACAGTTTACATTCAATATTTTTTATTAGTTTTAGGTGTATAGCATAGTGGTTAGGCAGTGATATACAGTACTAAGTGTTCTTCCTGATATTTCCAGTAGTGCCTGTTCAAATCTTTTGTCCACTTTTATTCAAATATTTTAAAACCTTGCCTGAGGACATGTTTATTGATTTTAGAGTGAGAGAAAGCAAGGGAGAGAGAGACAAAGAGGAACATCAATGCGAGAATCATTGATTGCTTGCCTCTCGCATGTGCCCCAACTAGGGACTGAACCCACAACCTAGGCATGTTCCCTGCCTGGGAATTGAACCCATGACCTTTTGGTTTACTGGACAATGCTTCAAACAACTGAGCCACATGGGTCAAACTATTCAAATTTTTGATTATTGAGTAGACTAATTGGTAGAACATAGTGTATTTTTCCATTTATTGAAGCTTTCTTTAATTTCTCTCATCTATATTTTATTTCAGTGTTTCATTATTTTATATTAAACTTGATTTGCAATTGTTCTTTACTAGAATATAGAAATACAATTAACTTTTGAATATTGGTTTTCTCTCCTCCAACCTTGTTAAACTCACCAATATTTACCATGTTTTTGGAGATTCTACAGGGTTGCTCATATTTGATCGTATTGCCTACAACTACAAAGACTTTCTAATTTTGGCAGTTTTTATTTCTTTTTCTTGCTTTGTTGCACTGGGTAGGCTTTCCAGTACAATGTTGAATAGAAGAGCAGACATAGTGAATAGATGTCTGAATGGAGGCATCTTTACTTTGTTTCTGATATAAGGGGGTAACATTTAGTCTTTAACCATTATATAATGGTTAATTATATAAATGTTAACTTTAATAATGTTATATAATGTTAATTATATGATGTTAGCTCTATATTTTTCATAGATTTTTTTTTCAGGTTGAGAATATTCTGTATTATTTCTAGTTGGCTGACAGTTTTATCCAGAATGGATGTTGAATTTGTCAAATGTTTATTTTGTCTATTGCAGTGATAATTTTTTCCTTTAATCTATGAATTTGGCAAGTTTCATTGATTAGTTTTTTGATATTAAAGCAACTGTGGATTCCTGGCATAATTTTCACTTGGTCATGATGTATTATCCTTCTTATATATTGCTAGATTCAGTTAGTTAAAATTTCATAAAGATATTCTTATTAATTTTGTCCACAAAAGATATTTGTTTGTAGATTTTCTTTTTTTGTAATATCTCATTTTGGTATCAATGAATGCTGGCCTCAGAGAATGGATTAGGGAGCATCCTTTTCTCTTCAATTCTCTATAAGTTTATTTATAACTGGTATTTCTTTCATTTGCATTGTTTATGACATGAAATATGCTGTTATCCTTAACTTTTTTGCTTACTACATGATGTGCGTTTTTGTTGGACTGCTTTTAGGATATCTTTACCACTGATTTAAGGCAATTTGATTATGATATTTATATGTATCATGCATGGTAATTCCTTGTGTGATTTTCCTTCATGTTTCCTCTGTTTGGGGTCTGTTGAACTTGTTGGATCTATGAGCTTATAATTCTCAATTTGTAAAATTTTTGTCTATTATGTATTTAGATATTTTTATTTCATTCTCTTATCAGGATCTGTGGTTACACTTATATAGGCTGCTTGAAGTTTTCCAACAGTTCAATGATACTCTTAGATTTTTGTATTTTTTTTTCCTGTATGTTTCATTTTAGCTAGTTTCTACTGCTATGGCTTTAGGTACAATAATTTTACTTTTGCAATCTATAATCTAATATTAATCCCATCCAATGTATTTTTCATGTCAGACATAGTTTTCATCTTCAGGATTCATATTTCAGTCCTTTTGAAGTCTTCTGTCTCTACTTAACCTGTTTAATCTTCTAGTATTTTTAAACATATGGAATGGAGTTACAATAATTGTTTTATGCTTTTGTCTACTAACTTTATCATATATTATTTTTATCAGTTTCAATTGATTGATTTTTATCATCATTATTTGTCATTTTCTTACCTCATTGCTTACTTGATAATTTTGATTGGATTACAGACATTGAATTTTACCTAAATATATTTGTTTTCCTGTGCTTATTCTTCTTCTAAATCTTTTAAAATATTTTATTGATGTAGACAATAGCCAATATACAGTATTATATTAGTTTCAGGTGTACAACGGTGACTCAACATTTATGTATACCTTACAAAATGATTACCTCAATAAGTCTAATAGCCACATGTCACTACAAAGTTATTACAATATTTGTTTTCCTATATGTATTCTTGAGTTTTGTTCTGGGATGTGTTTAAATTATTCTGAAATGGTTTAATATTTTTGAGTCTTGCTTTTAAGCTTAGTTAGGCAGGGTGAGAGTACCATTTCGTCTAAAGGTAGTTTTGTCCCAGTCCTCACATAAGACCTTCCTGAGTACTCTACTCAATGCTCATGTGTATATTTTTGTATTACCGCCATAACAAATTTCTGCAAACTCAGTGGCCTAAAACAATGCAAATTTCTTTTGTCATAAGTTCAAAATCAATCTAACTAGGCTGAAGTCAAATGTCTTTAGAGATGGTTCTTCTGACGGCTCTGAGGGAAGAATCTGTTTTCATTCCAATTTTTTTCAGTCTCTACTGGCTGCCTATTTCTTGGCTTGTTGCTTTTTCTCTATTGAAAGTCAGTAGCAGAGCATCTTCCTCTCTCTGTCTCTGTCTCTCTCATTCTAAGGGGATTAGGGCAAGGACATCTTTGGAGGGCCATTATTTAGCCTACCACACTATGTATGATGTTTTCTACTTTTTTTTTGTAGAAACAAGAACAATGTTTTTGCTCTGTGTGAGTTTCGAAGATTGTTTCCTCTAATCTTTTAAGTGGTTATTTCTCTAGTCTTGGGTAGTATTTTTTTCCACTGGCGCATGCTGATCAGTAGTAACCTGAATACTCTGCAAATCTCTAGAGCTCTCTCTGTGTCCAGTTTTCTCCTCTCTGTTACTCTGTCCTGTGAACTCCAGCAGTGTTGGGCCTCCCTGAACACCTTGTTGTTTCTGCTCAAATCAGGGTTATTGCTCTGCAGCCTGGAATCTCTGTCCAACCAGTAAACTGTGATAATCACAGGTTTACTTTGTTTCATTTCCATGTGTTAAGAATCAATTTTCTCCAATGCCTTATGTCTAATATCTTGAGACCCATTGGTTCATATTGTTTTATAGTTTTTTGAGATGTTTCAGGAAGACAAGAAAACCTGGTCCCAACTTAAATAGAATGAAAGTAGAGGTATTATTTTTCAAATACTCTTGATATTCTAACTGTTGTGGTCATAGAAGTATATAAAATAGGGTCCTATAAAAACAATAATATTTCATAATTCAAAACCACTAAGCAATTTTATCTACAAGTAATAAGCTAGACACTGTGAATAATATAAATATTCTCTCTGGTCATGAGAGATAGGTACATTCTGGAGGATAGAAGTCCAAGATGAAGTTTTTGGCAGGGTTGGTTTCTTCTGAGGAGTATGAGAGATAATCTGTTCCATGCCTCTTACACAGATTTTGGTGATTTGCTGGTAATGTGGAATTTTTGGCTTGTAGACAGTCCCCCAGCTTCACATGGTGTTTTTCCTATGTCTCTTTACATTGTCTTCCTTCTGTGTATGCCTGTCTCTGTGTCCATATTTCCTCATATTATGAAGATACCTGTCATATTGAATTGGGGCTCACTGTAATGACCTCACTTTAACTTGATTATCTCTATAAAGACTCTATTTCCGTGCTTGCTTCAGCAGCACATATACTAAAATTGGAACGATACAGAGAAGATTAGCATGGCCCCTGTGCAAGGATGACACGCAAATTCGTGAAGCGTTCCATATTTTTTTTGCCTTCCCCCTCCAACTGATGACAAAAAAGAATAGGTGGAGGAGGTGAACACCAGGATACCCACTGGAAGAGGAAACCCAACAACAAAGGAACCACTAACAGATAACAGCAGAAGAAGGCGAAGGAGGGAGTAGTAACCACACAAACCTCAATCCAGGACTTATCTGGAAATACAACTAAACAGTAGAGACAGTACCCAATACAAACAACTGAACAAGATTTCTTTAAACCTTGTACACACAGAAGAACCAGCTTCAACACAACCTGCCCTCACCAGCACAACAAAATGCAGAAGGTGGTGGACAGAGTGACCCACATTTAACCAGCTGGCGGGAAGGAACCACCAAAGAAAGACTCAACAACAATCAAAACCCAAAGGCAAACACAAAGACAACTTAAACGACAGCCCAAGACCAGTGAGCTTGGGGGGTCAAGGAAACAGCACCACTGAAACTCACTGCTATTCTACTAAAGAAGTTCACAACATAAACCCAGGGAGCCAGAACAGATCAATATAAGAAGATGAGGCGAACAAGAAGAGTCTCAGAAACAATGGGAAGACAAAGAAATAATCCCCAAATGAAAGGAAAGGAGGAAGCCTCAAAAAGAATGCTAAATGAAACAGAGGCAATTCAACTATCAGATATTGAATTCAAAGCAGTGATTGTCAGGAAGCTCAATGAGCTCACAATGAGCTACGAGAAACTACAGGGAAGCTACAATGAACTCAATGAAAACTGCATCAGCATAAAAAAGGAAATAGAAACTCTCAACAAGGGCCAAGAGGAAATGAAGAATACAATTCCTGAACTGAAGAACACAGTAGAAGGAATGAAAAGCAGGATTGATGAAGCAGAAGATCGGATCAGCGAGCTAGAGGACAAAGTAGAAGAAAACACCCAGAAAGAGCAAGAAAAGGAAAAGAGGCTCAGAAAAAATGAAGAGGGATTAAGAGAAATGCAAGACAATATGAAACGTAATAATATCTGTATAATAGGGATACCAGAAGGAGAAGAAGAAGAACAAGGGATAGAAAACCTAGTTGAACAAGTGATGATGGAAAACTTCCCTAATTTGATGAGACAAAAAGTCACACAAATCCAGGAAACACAGAGAGTCCCAATCAAGAGGAACCCAAAGAGGCCCACCTCAAGACACATCATAATTAAAATGGCAAAATTTCAAGACAAAGAGAGAATATTAAAGGCAGCAAGGGAGAAACAGGAAGTAACATACAAGGGGGCCCCAGTAAGGCTAACAACTGACTTCTCAATGGAAACACTCCAAGCCAGAAGAGAATGGCAAGAAATAATCCAAGTAATGAGAACCAGAGGCCTGCAACCACGACTACTTTACCCAGCAAGGCTCTCAATTAAGATAGAAGGCCAAATAAGAAGCTTCTCATACAAAAGAAGTCTAAAAGAATACACCTCCACTAAACCAGCTCTGCAAGAGATGCTGAAGGGACTGCTTTAAGGAAGGGAAGGAAAAGAGAGAGAGAGAGGGGAACACACGTATATAAAAGGCAATGAATAAGTACCTATCAATAATAACCTTAAACGTAAATGGATTAAACGCTCCAGTCAAAAGACATAGAATAGCTGATTGGATAAGAAAACATGACCCACACATATGCTGTCTACAAGAGACCCACCTCAGGATAAAAGATCTGCACAGGTTGAAAGTGAAGGGCTGGAAACAAATTTTCCAAACAAATGGACAGGAAAAAAAAAGCCGGGGTAGCAATACTCATATCTGACAAAACAGACTTCCAAAGAAGGTCCATAAAGAGAGACCCAGAAGGTCATTTCATAAGACTCAAGGGAAGAATTCACCAAGAAGACGTAAATATTGTAAATATATATGCACCCAACATAGGAGCACCCAAATACATAAAGAAAATCTTAGAGGACTTCAAGAAAGATATGGACAGCAACACAATTATTGTGGGGGATTTTAACACTCCACTATCAAAAATGGACAGATCTTCCAAACAAAATATCAACAAAGATATTGTGGCATTGAACAATACCCTAGACGAACTGGGCTTTACTGATATTTACAGAACCCTCCATCCCAAAGAAGCTAAATACACATTTTTTTCAAATGTACATGGAACATTTTCAAAGATTGACCACATGATAGGACACAAAACAAGCCTCAACAATTTCAAAAAAATTGAAATCATACCAAGCAATTTCTCAGATGACAAGGGACTGAAACTAGAAATCAATCCCAAGGAAAAAAACCCAAAACACTCAAATTCATGGAGATTAAACAGCATGCTATTAAACAATGAATGGGTCAAGAATGAAATAAGGGAAGAAATCAAACGGTTTTTGGAAACAAATGAAAACGAACTCACAACAACCCAAAACTTATGGGACACAGCCAAGGCAGTCCTGAGAGGGAAGTTCATAGTGATACAGGCCCACCTAAAAAAGTTAGAAACATTTCAAACAAACAACCTAACCCTACGTCTACAAGAACTCAAGAAACAACAACAAAGAGAGCCCAGAGCAAGCAGAAGGAAGGAAATAACCAAGATCAGAGCAGAATTAAATGACATAGAGGCTAAAAGCACAATTCAAAAGATCAATGAATCCAAGAGTTGGTTCTTTGAAAAGATAAACAAAATTGAGAAGCCTTTAAGCAGACTCATCAAGAAAAAAAGAGAGAAAACCCAAATAAACACAATCAGAAATGAAAGAGGAGAGATTACAACAGATACCACAGAAATACAAAGGATTGTAACAAATTACTACAAAGAGCTGTATGCCAAGAAATTTGAAAACCTAGATGAAATGGACAAATTTCTAGAAAAATATAATCTTCCAAAACTCAATAAAATGGAAGCAGAAAGCTTCCATTTTATTGAACAAACCAATAACAGAAAAAGAAATGGAAGCAGTAATCAAAAAACTCCCAACACACAAATGCCCTGGACCAGATGGTTTCACAGGAGAATTCTACAAAGCATTTAAGGAAGAACTAACACCTATCCTTCACAGACTATTTCAAAAAATTCAAAAAGATGGAAGACTCCCAAACTCTTTTTATGAGGCCAACATCATCTTAATTCCAAAACCAGATAAAGACACAACAAAGAAAGAAAGCTTCAGGCCAATATCGCTGATGAACATTGACGCTAAAATCCCCAACAAGATACTGGCAAACCGCATCCAACAGTACATTAAGAAGATCATACACCATGACCAAGTGGGATTCATTCCAGGTACGCAAGGATGGTAGAATATTCGCAAATCAGTAAATGTAATACATCACATAAACAAAAGCAAAGACAAAAACCACATGATCACATCAATAGATGCAGAAAAAGCATTTGATAAGGTACAGCACCCATTTATGATAAAAACACTCAGTAAAGTGGGAATAGAGGGAGCATTCCTCAACATAATAAAGGCCATATATGAGAAACCTACAGCCAACATTATAGTCAATGGGAAAAAATTAAAATCTTTTCCACTAAGAACAGGAACAAGACAAGGATGTCCACTTTCACCACTTCTATTCAATATAGTACTGGAAGTTCTAGCCACAGCAATCAGACAAGAAAAAGAAATAAAAGGAATCCAAATCAGAAAGGAGGAAACAAAACTGTCACTGTTTGCAGATGACATGATAGTGTACATAGAAAATCCTATAGACTCCACCAAAAAACTGCTTGACCTAATAAATGAATTTGGCAAACAGCGGGATACAAAGTCAATATCCAGAAGTCAAAGGCATTTCTGTACACCAACAGTGAAACAGCAGAAGCAGAAATCAAGAAATAAATCCCATTTGAAATAGCAAAGATAAAAATAAAATACCTAGGAATAAACCTAACCAAAGAGGTAAAAGACCTGTATTCAGAAAACTACATAACACTGAGGAGAGAAATCAAGGAAGACACAAACAAATGGAAACATATACCGTGTTCATGGATTGGAAGAATTAATATCATCAAAATGTCCATACTACCAAAAGCAATTTACACATTCAATGCAATACCTATTAAAGTACCAATGGCATATTTCACAGACATAGAACAAACACTTCAACAATTTATATGGAACCATAAACGACCCCGAATAGCTGCTGCAATTTTGAGAAAGAAGAGTAAAGTAGGAGGGATCACAATACTTGACACTAAACTATACTACAAGGCCACTGTAATCAAAACTGCCTGGTACTGGCATAAAAACAGGCACATGGACCAATGGAACAGAACAGAGAGCCCAGAAATAAACCCAAACCTCTACAGTCAATTAATATTTGACAAAGGAAGCAGCAACATAAAATGGAATAAAAATAGCCTCTTCAACAAATGGTGTTGGGACAACTGGACAGCTACGTGCAAAAAAATGAAACTCGAGCACCAACTTACACCTTATACAAAAATAGATTCAAGGTGGATAAAAGACTTAAATGTAAAGCGTGACACCATTAAAGTCCTAGAAGAGAACGTAGGTAGGAAAATCTCAGATATTTCACGCAGAAACTTTTTTACTGACTTGTCTCCCAGAGCAAGGGACATAAAGGAAAGAATAAACAAATGGGACCTCATCAAAATTAAAAGCCTTTGCACAGCTAAGGAAAACAGTATCAAAATAAAAAGAGAACCAACTGTATGGGAAAACATATTTGCCAATGATACCTCAGACAAGGGTTTAATCTCCAAAATATATAAAGAACTTACACGACTCCACTCTAAGAAGACAAATAACCCAATTAAAAAATGGGCAAAGGACTTGAACAGACACTTCTCCAAGGAGGACATACAGAAAATCCAAAGACACATGAAGTGATGCTCAATATCGCTAGCCATCAGAGAGATGCAGATTAAAACCACAATGAGATACCACTTCACACCAGTCAGAATGGCCATCATAAACAAAGCAACAAACAACAAGTGTTGGAGACGTTGTGAAGAGAAGGGGTCCCTAATGCACTGTTGGTGGGACTGCAGACTGGTACAACCACTATGGAAAGAAGTATGGAACTTCCTCAGAAAACTAAAAATGGATCTGCCTTTTGACCCAGCAATTCCATTGCCTGGACTCTATCCTAAGAACACTAAAACACCAATACAAAAGAACCTTTGCACCCCAATGTTCATAGCAGCACAATTTACAATAGCTAGGTGCTGGAAGCAACCTAGATGCCCATCAGTAAATGAATGGATCAAAAAACTAGGGTACATTTACACAATGGAATTCTATGCAGCAGAAAGAAAGAAGGAGTTCATACCCTTTGCAACAGCATGGATGGAGCTGGAAAGCATTATGCTAAGTGAAACAAGCCAGGCAGTGAAAGACAAATACCACATGATATCACCTTTAACAGGAATCTAAACAACAAAACAAAACAAAACAAAACTAGCAAAATATAACCAAAGACACTGAATTAGGGGATAGTCTGACAGTGGCCAGAGGAGAGAGAAGAGGGAATTTCAGGGGGGAATGGGTAGGGTTTACAGGAACAAATTTGGAGGACACATGGACAAAAACTAGGGGTGGGGGGTAATGGGAGGAAGGGGGGAGGGTTGGGTGGGTGGGCTGGAATGGGAGTAGGGGGGAGAAAACTGTACTTGAACAATGATTAAAATAAAAAAAAGACTCTATTTCCCAATAAATTCTTAGACACTGGGGGCTATGTCTTCAACATATTTTTGTTGGTGGACACAGTTCAACCCATAACCTGCCTTTATAGAAGATCTTGTTTCCCTAGCTACTGAGAGTGCTGCTTGCAAGCACTGCTAATTATCAGCACTTACAAAGCTGCCTCAGCTGCAGAAAGCCACTTTACCCAAGGCCATACCTATACCAATTGATAGACAGGGGGAAAAGGTCTGGCTATCTTGTCTTAACTTCACAGTGCCTGCTAGAGTTGCCTGAGGCCTCTGTTGGACTGACACTGCAGCCTGGACTTCACCCTCCAAGCTTAAGTCCCTTACCTCCCACAGGTTTTTACCCTTTCACCAACTTCCTGCACGCTAAACCCTGCCTCAGGGATTTTTTCCCCCAAGAAAACCCAACAGGCAACAGATGAAAAGAGAAAACAAATGTCCTTAGGGTGGAAATGTCCTAGTTGGCAAGAGGAACAATGGGAGAAGATTATATCAGAGGGGTAAACTGGGGCCAGATTGTGTTTGACTTTGTAAACTATGGAAGAGTTTGAATTTTATCTCAGATGCAACAACTGGGAAGCCATAGAAGAACTTTGAGCAGGGAGAGTTGGCATGAGAGGATCAGTTTGCATTTTGACAAGGTGACCCGGCTGCTGTTTGTGTTAACTGTCTCTTAATCTGGCCTCTGAGCCTGTTAACTGTCCTGTGCTTCCTTTGAGATATGGCAGTTGCTTGACTCAGAGGGTCCTATGCTGAGACTTTTAAGAGAGGTTTCCAGCTTTGACTGGACTTGAGCCTAGAAATGCTTCATCCCTCCTGACCCCTCCTCCTCATTTTCTCATGCAGCCTTGTGCTCAATAGAACAACGCCCACAACCACCTTTACAACAAAGAGTTTTATTGGCTGAGGGATTTTACTGGCATTGTATCCTGAATATCCTTTTCCTCTTAAACATCCACTCAATTCTTTCAAAACCAACATATATTTTTTAAAGATTTTGTTTAGTTACTTTTTGAGAGAGGGGAAGGGAGGGAGAAAGAGAGAAAGAAACATCAGTGTGAAAGAGAAACATCAATTGGTTGCCTCCTGTACACATCCCAAGAGGGGACTGAACCCACAACCGTGGCATGTGCCCTGACTGGGAATAGAACTGCGACCTTTGGCTTTGAGAGACAATGCCCGACCGACTGAGCCATATCAATCAGGTCAATTTAATATTTTTTTGTAAATTGTAAAAAATCAGATGCTCTTTGTAGAAAATTTGAGAAATAAACATTTCAAGAAGAAGTTAATCACCGTGCCCTGTCCAGTGTGGCTCAGTTGGTTGGGCAACATTCTGCGAGGCGAAAGGCTACTGGTTTGATTTCCTGTCAGGGCACATGCCTGGGTTGCAAGTGGTAGGCTCCCAGTCAGGGCATGTATGAGAGGCAACCAATTGATGTTTCTCTTCCTCTCTTCTCCCCTTCCCTCTCTCTAAAATAAATAAAATCTTTTTGAAAAGAAATTAATCACCTGGTAATAACCATAGTTTATGTATATCTACATCACACAGACTTCAATGTCTATTACTGGACCTAGCAGATAAAATAAGCAAAGGTACTGATTAGGTGAATATTGTAGTGATCTGGGAAGTTCATGGGTCATCTAAAGACTCAGCTTCTTTGAACTTTACCTTGCCCAGTTTGACATAAACTAGTTCTAGTTCACGGTTTTTCTGTTTAAAGGCTATTCACTGGTGTATCCTGCCTACATCTCTATTATATTTTTTCACTCTTTCCCTTGTTTACCTGACTTTCAGCTACACTGACCTCCTTACTGTCCCTCTAACATGTCAAATATTCTCATTCTTCAGGGCCTTTACACTTGCTATTCCCTCTGCTTAGAAGGCTCTACCTGTAAATATCCATCTGGCTGACTTCTTCACATTTATTCTGATCTTCACTTAAAAATTACCTCCATGGATAGACTTCTTTACCAGGCCTACAAAATCACATTTCTATTATTCTGCTTCTCTTGACATATTTATTTTCCTTCATATTAATACTTGTCATATTACTTGTTTATTTTCCTGTTGCAGGACTTCCTAACATTCTATCCATCGTGACACACTGAAAAAAATGATACTTTTTAAACAGCATGCTAAGGGAAATGGAAGAGGTCTATTGCACTTTGTGTCAGTAAAACTGGAGTAGGGGAGAGACTCAAGCCCCCATGGGAACATAAGTGTATGGGACATATCTGTCATTCGCCTAACAGTTGTTGACAACTATCCTTCCACCCATGATAGTCTTTAAAGAAAAGGATGATACATATCATGTGCTGAATAAGTTATATCACGAATGTTTCTCCATATCATTAAAAACGCACTAATATTTTAAAGACTTTTTATCTTTTGTAATATTTGGCTCCATATTTTGGTTAATCCTCTATTATTGTATCTGTGTTTTTGGTACTTTATTTAAAATATGCCTTCTTGAGTTCTTAATAGTGAATTGTTGAAGACTTGGAAGGAATTGTGTACATGTAGCATTCACATGATTAGCACCAGCTTCCTGGGGAAGACATCAGATTTGAGAAGGCACAAACAATTTTAACTTGGATGCACAAATATATATCATGCCCTAACGAACCCTGGTATGTATGCTCCTGGAACAATCTGAAACATCTCTGGGCCTGTTTCATGTATCATTCAAAAAGAATGAGACTTACTACATGTCAAATTCTCCCTAAATCTCACATCCAACATGAACCACATAAGAATTTCACTAGTAAGTTTTTTTTCCTTGATAATCACTTTTAAAACAGAAATTTGGATTACAATCAGGAAGGTATGTGAAAGACAGTGAAGGTATGACAATCAGGCTGGAGATGCTGCTGTTGAGACTTGACTCCCCACACTCCCAGTGACCGGGGAAACCCTGCAGACTAGTTGATGAATACCACGGGCATTTTTCTCATTCCTGATGGACAAAGGGGAAGTTTAGGCTCTTCTAAATTGTAATTGTGTGCTAGGCCAACTAATCAAAGTGTATGTATAGGAAAAACACCCAAATACATTTTGTAAAATTCAGTTCACCCTTGGCTGCACAAATGTCCTGTCCATCAGAATGTCAGTGATCTATATGGATTTATGTGTCTGTGCAATTTTCTTAAAAGAATTGTCCTTACTTTAAAATTAGTGGAACATCAGGAAGAACTTTTTCTTGTATGAAAAAAATGTATTGTTAAAGGTATAAATCAAGAACTTCTATACTCAAATCCTAGTCCTGCCACTAGCAGATATAATCTTGGACAAATTACTTAACCTCTTAGTATCTCAGTTTTCTAAGGATAATAAATACTTCACACAATATTAGGAAATGATATAAAAAGCCTTTTAGGACTTCACTGGTAATGCAACTTTCAACAGGAGAAGAAATAGATATTTTTCTCTCCTGATCTTTTTAAAATTCTCACTCTGTACTTCAAAGCCTCATTTTTCAAGGTTTGTTCCACAGAACACATGTTCCAAGACATGCACAGTAAAAGAGAGCCTAATACATACTAATTTTCCTCTTAGAGATCCATTATACCTATAGGCATGCTGAAGACTCAGGGATCATACAATAGAGAAAAGTGGTTGAATTTTTTAAATTTAGTGTTTCCCAATCTTATTTGACCACAGGATTGCATTTGCTTCATGACACCTCTTATTAGCTTTCTGAATGACTGTATTATGAAACACATTATGAGAATGGATCCTATAAGTCCTTATCAGATAAAGGATCACTGAATTTAGGGGCAGTCAAGAGTATCCACAGTGAAGAAACAATATCTCATTGGGAAAACTGGAGGTCCTAGGTTAGTTCCAGAAATACACATCTTAAAATCAAATGGTAGTGTAATCTTCAAGTTTTTAATAATCTCAAATAATTATTAACTTTAATTCTTTTCTGCTTGAGATTTTTAACTTTATTAGCCTCCATTATTTTATTTTTGCTAGTTACTTATCTTTTACTTTCTCTTTTCAAGCATCAACTCTTGATTCACTCAGTGTGGGTGTGTAAGGGTGGAGTCTCCCCTCTTTACAAAATCCCCAGGTAGGTGCAGCTTCTAATAGTGGTGACTCATGAATGACAAGACTAGGAAGACTTTAAGCATTGATTATAATAAAAGAGCAGCAAGTTATTGCTTGATGAAGTTGGATTTATTACTAGATGAGGTAATGCAGTTGTTACAAAAAGTCTGACTTGTAGTTTCTTTGAAACTTCTTATAATCCTCTCTTATTTATTTATTTATTAAAAAATTCTGAATCCAATCTAATTACCACAAAACTTAGAGAAATTTCTGTATCAGCACTGCATAGGTTACAAAGAAAAATAAATTATAAAATAATTTAAAAAGAAAAATAGAATAATAGGACAAGAGTTCAACTAAGATGAGAAAAAAATAAGATTCTCTTCATGCACCATCCTCTCTCTACCACCAAATAAAGAAACATAAATCCTGATTCTCATCCTCATAAAAATAAGGAAAAGGCAGGAAAAATAATAACAAAGACTTGTAGGTACAAAATAAAAAAGCTCAATTTGAGAATTGCTAACACATATTCTGTAGATATGTCTGAAAAGAGAAAATGACTGAGAAAAAGAAAACATTTTGCACTTCCCCCCACTAACAAATGAGGAAGAAAATCTGTTCATTGCTGACACCAAAAGACAAATACTCCTACTGAATATTTAGATTCCCCTTAGGATAGTTGTGTGCAGAAATTTTAATAGGCAATCCTTCCATACAAAAATTAATTGAAAATAAATAAGAGTATTTATTACAGCCATTTCACATCAAGACCTATATAAGTCCAACATAGAACGGAACTTTTCTAGTAAACACTTTTAATTGGTTTCTGTTTTTAGTAATGACAATTGAAAAGCAGACAAGATAGTGAGGAATTTTCATGGCAAACTTGAAGGAAAACTAGAAACCCAGTGAAGTAAAGGTAGCACAGGGGCCACTGAAAGTCTTGTCAACCTGGAAAAATTAGAACTTGAGCTTTAACAGCTCTAGTAATGTGACTTATCCACGGTGGGGAGTCTAAAAGGAGACCGTCCCAAAGAGTTATACTCTTAGGGCCAGGGTAAATTGGAAATAAATTGGTCTTTGAATGTACTTTTAGGTGAAATTGACATTTATATAATATCCCTCAAAACTCCATAAAAACAAAACCTTCAATTATTGAATGTATTTTTAAGTGATCTTGAACAGATAGTGTCCTTAGATATTTAGTTTAAGCAAATTTGCATTTTTTGGTATATTTTTGCACCTTTCATGACAGAACTCAAAATATTCCTATAAATGAAATTTCAAATGATATTTAGCAGTAAAAAGCATCATTCACCCCAGAAAGAAGCACTATAAATGAGAACAAGCAGAAAGAACAGATAACAGAAAGAGATCAACAAAGATTCCACATATGGACATATTTGTTAAGACTTACAAAACAGCTATGCTTTCAATGTTTAAATAAAAGATGAGCTGAAAATATCTTTGCAAAGAGGAAAACTTATAAAATGGCATCGGGTTTGGGAAAGAACTAGTTAGAACTTCCTGAAGTGAATATATGTAGATAGGTAAATAGAAATAGCTATACATATTGATGGATACACACACACACAAACACATATACATATGAATTTGGATATAGATATGGATGTATGTATATGAATATAAGTACATGTATGTATATATGTATTAATGCATACAATTAATAGATCATTTATGGGTAAAGACATAATTGTTAATTTTAAAAATAACTCAGAAATATTTATCCAGAATGTGTCACTGAGAGAATAAGGGATGGAAAATTCAAAAGGGGAATTAAGAAACATGGGGGTAGACTAAAAAACTATAACAACAATTTAATTAGAATACCAAAAGGACATAGAGAATAAAAATATAATGGCTATTAATTTCTAGGACTGGTGAAATACATAAACCCATAATGCTAGACGTCTCTAATTCTAGAGATAAGTAAAAAATTCTCACCTATATTTATCAAAGTAAAAATGCAAACCAGCAAAAACAGAAGGAAAACAAAACAATATGTCCAGGACAAAAGACATGATATTCAAAAAAGCGCATTTAGGCTTATAGTTGACCTTTCAATAGCAGCTATGAAAGGCAAAAGGAAGTGAATGATATCTTCAATATGTATATTGAAAGAAAGTAGCTACTGATTAGAATTATATACAAAGAGAAAAATTTTAATTTAAAAATTAAAATTTTATTTCTTTAAAGAGGTATGAGGTTCACAGAAAAATTGGGGGAAGGTACATAGATTTTTCATATCCCCCCTTGCCCTTCACATGCATATCTTCCTTTGTTATTAACATTCCACTCCAAAGTGGTATAATAATTACAATCAATGGACTTACAATGACACATCATCATATCCAGAGTCCATATTTTACATTATAGTTTACTCTTGGTGTCATACATTCCACGGATTTGGACAAATACATGCTGACATGTATCCATTATTATAACACTATACAGAATATTTTCACTGCCCTAAAAATCCTCTGTGCTCCACCTATTCATTCCTATCCACCACCTCCAAATCTTGTCCAACTTCCAGTCTCTGGTAGTCTTACTGCCTTCATAGTTTTGCCTTTTCCAGAATGTCATATAGTTGAAGTCATACAGTATGTAGCATTTTCAGACTGGCTCCTTTTACTTAGTAATACATATTTAAGTTTCTGCTATGTCTTCTCATGGGTTGATAGCTCATTTCTTTTTAGCACTAAATGATATTCCATTGTCTGTATATTGTTACCTGTGTTCTGACCAACCAGCTACAGATTGGGGGTCTTAAGCCCTCCTCTTTGGATTCAATTAATTTGCTAGAACAGCTCACAGAACTCAGAGAAATATTTGTTTCCTAGATCACTGGTTTATTACAAAATGGCTATAACTCAGGAACAGCCAAATGGAAGAGATGTACACAGAAAAATATGAGGAAAGAGCAGTGAGCACCTAGGCTACTCTCTCCATACTTCTGCCTGTTCACTAACCTGGAAGCTCTTGAATCCTGTCCTTGTTTTTTATGAAGGCTTCACTACATAGTGACTATTGATTAGTCTAGTCATTGGCCATTGGCATATGAACTCAATCCCTAGCTCTTCCCTCCTACCTGGTGTTGGGGACAGGTGGGGTGGGACTGAAAGTTTCAACCCTCAAATCACATGCTTGATTCTCCTAGCAATCAGCTCCCACTATCTCTAGGTTATGAAAGCTTTACAAAAATCACCTCACTGACATAACAGAAGAAATCTTTATGGCCCTTGGGACAGGAATTTCCAGGGGTTTTAGGAGCTGTGAGCCAGGAACTGTGACTAAAGGCCAAATATATATGAGAAATATGTTTTGATTATCTGAATGGCTAAATATATATTTCTTAAAGTCACAATATCACAGGTAACTTTTAGGGGTTTTACAGTTAGGTCTGTGATTCAGGAGGAAGAAGATGGAAGTGAGGTAGGAGGGAGCAGATTCCACTTCCTCATACACATGGGAGAAAAAACTAGCTGATCTATGGAGGAACAGAGCAAACAGCCAACAGTACCCCAGCATATATGAAAATAGGAGACCAAAATTTGTAGCAGACATTGAAAAACCCTATGGAAGCTGTGAACACCAGGATACCCACTGGAAGAGGAAACCCAACAACAAAGGAACCACCAACATATAACAACAGAAGAAGCTGAAGGAGGGAGTGGAAGCCACACTAACCTCAATCCAGGACCTATCTGGAAATACAACTAAGTAGTGGAGAAATTACCCAGAACAAACAACTGAGCAAGAGCAAGAGAGAATCTTCAAAACCTTGTACACACAGAAGAACCAGCTTCAGAACAACCTGCCCTTACCAGCACAACAAAATACGAGAGGTGGTAGACAGAATGACCCTCAGTTAACGAGCTGGAGGAAGGACCCACCAGAGAAAGATGCAACAACAATCAAAACCCAAAGACAAACACAGAGCCAACTTAAATGACAGCCCAAGGCCAGTAAGCTCAGGAGATCAAGGAGACTGCACCACTGAATCTCACAGGTATTCTACCACAGAAGTTCACACCATAAACCCAGGAAGCCAGAACAGATGAATTTAAGAAGTTGAGGTTAACAAGAAGAGTCTCAAAAATGATGGGAAGACAAAGTAACAATCCTCAAATGAAAGGAAAGGAGGAAGCCTCAGAAAGAATGCTAAATAAAATAGAGGCAAGTCAACTATCAGATATGAAGTTCAAAGCAGTGGTTATCAGGAAGCTCAATGAGCTTACAGTGAATTACCAGAAACTACAGTGAACTCACTGCAAACTACATCAACATGAAAAAGGAAATAGAAACTATCAACAAGGGCCAAAAGGAAATGAAGAACACAATTTCTGAACTGAAGAACACCGTAGAAGGAATGAAAAGCAGGATTGATGAAGCAGAAGATTGGATCAGTGAGCTGGAGGACAAGGTAGGAAAAAACACCCAGAAAGAGCAAGAAAAGGAAAAGAGGCTCAGAAAGAATGAAGAGGGATTAAGAGAAATGCAAGACAATATGAAACATAATAATATCCATATAATGGGGATACCAAAAGGAGAAGAAGAGCAAGGGATAGAGAACCTATTTGAAAAAGGAATGATGGAAAACTTCCCTAATTTGGTGAGAAAAAAGTCACATAAATGCAGGAAACACAGAGAGTCCCAATCAAGAGGAACCCAAAGAGGCCCACTTCAAGACACATCATAATTAAAATGGCAAAATTCCAAGACAAAGAGAGAATCTTAAAGGCAGCAAGGGGGAAACAGGAAGTGACATACAAGGGAGCCCCAAAAAGGTTAGCAGCTGACTTCTCAATGGAAACACTCCAAGCAAGAAGAGAATGACAAGAAATATTCCAAGTAATGAGAACCAGAGGTCTGCAACCAAGACTACTTTACCCAGAAAAGGTCTCAATCAAGATAAAAGGCCAAATAAGGAGCTTCCCAGACAAAAGAAGTCTAAAAGAATACACCTCCTCCAAAACAGCTCTGCAAGAGATGCTAAAGACATTGCTTTAAGGAAGAGAAGGGAAAGAGAGACAGAGAGGAACACAGGTACGAAAATGAAAATGAATAAGTACCAACCAATAATAACCTTAAATGTAAATGGATTAAATGCTCAAATCAAAAGACATAGAATAGCTGAATGGATGAGAAAGCATGACCCACACATATGCTGCCTACAAGAGACACACCTCAGGACAAAAGACCTACATAGACTGAAAATGAAGGGCTGGAAACAAATTTTCCAAGCAAAAGGACAGGAAAAAAAAGCCAGGGTAGCAATACTCATATCAGACAAAATAGACTTCCAAAAAGGGTCCAGAAAGAGAGACCCAGAAGGTTACTTCATAATACTCAAGGGAAGAATACACCAAGAAGACATAAATATTGTAAATATATATGCACCCAACATAGAGCCACCCAAATAATAAAAATAATCTTACAGGACTTCAAGAAAGATATTGACAGCAACACAATTACAGTGGGATATATTAACACCCCACTGTCAAAAATGGACAGATCTTCCAAACAAAATATCAGCAAAGATATTGAACAATGCCCTAGAGGAAATGGACTTAACTGATATATATAGAGCCCTTCATCCTAAAGAAGCAAAATACACATTTTTTTCAAACATACATGGAACATTTTCAAAGATAGACCACATGACAGGACACAAAACAAGCCTTGACAAATTCAAGAATATGCAAATTATACCAAACATTCTCTCTGACCACAAAGGACTGAAACTAGAAAACAACCCCAAGGGAAGCAACCCAAAACACTCAAAGTCATGGAGATTGAATAGCATGCTATTAAACAATGAATGGGTCAAGAATGAAATAAGGGAAGAAATCAGAAAGTTTCTGGAATCAAATGAAAATGAACTCACAACAACCCAAAACTTACGGGACACAGCCAAGGCAGTCCTGAGAGGGAAGTTCATAGCGATACAGGCCTACCTAAAAAAGATAGAAACATTTCAAACAAACAAACTAACCCTACATCTACAAGAACTCAAGGAACAACAACAGAGACAGCCCAGAGCAAGCAGAAGGAAGGAAATAACCAAGATCAGAGCAGAATTAAATGACACAGAGACTAAAAGCACAATTGTAAAGATTAATGAATCCAGGAGCTGGTTCTTTGAAAAGATAAACAAAATCGACAAGCATTTAAGCAGGCTCATCAAGGAAAAAAAGAGAAAAGGTCCAAATAAACATGATCATAAATGAAAGAGAAGAGATTACAACTGACACCACAGAAATACAAAGCATTGTAAGAAGTTATTATGAAGAACTGTGAAGAAACTACACAACACTGAAGAAAGAAATTAAGGAAGACACAAACAAATGGAAACATACTGTGTTCATGGATTGGAAGAAGTAACATCATCAAAATGTCCATACTACCAAAAGCAATTTACACATTCAATGCAATACCTATTAAAGTACCAATAGCATATTTCACAGACATAGAACAAACATTTAAAAAATTTATATGGAACCATAAACGACCCTTAATAGCTTCTGCAATTTTGAAAAAGAAAAACAAAGTAGTAAGGATCACAATACCTGATACCAAACTGTATTACAAGGCCACTGTAATCAAAACAGCCTGGTACTGTCATAAACACAGGCACGTGGTCCAATGGAACAGAACAGAGAGCCCAGAAATAAGCCCAAGTCTCTACGGCCAGTTAATATTTGACAAAGGGGGCAGCAACATAAAATGGAGTAAAAAGTCTTTTCAACAAATGGTGTTGGGAGAACTGGACAGCTACGTGCAAAAAAATGAAGCTCAAGTACCAACGTACACCATAAACCAAAATAAATTCAAGATAGATAAAAGATTTAAATATAAACCACGACACCATTAAAGTCCTAGAAGAGAATGTAGGTAGGAAAATCTCAGATATTTCTCACAGAAACTTTTTTACTGACATGTCTCCTAGAGCAAGGGACATAAAGGAAAGAATAAACAAATGGGACCTCATCAAAATTAAAAGCTTTTGCACAGCTAAAGAAAACAGTGTCAAAATAAAAAGAACCAACTGTATAGGAAAACGTATTTGCCAATGATCCCTTAGACAAGGGTTTAATCTCCAAAATATATAAAGAACTTACACGACTCCACTCTAAGAAGACAAGCTATCCAATAAAAAAAATGGGCAAAGGACTTGAACAGACACTTCTCCAAGGAGGACATACTGAGGATCCAGAGACACATGAAAAGATCTCAATATCTCTAGCTATCAGAGAGATACAAATTAAAACCACAATGAGATACCACTTCACACCAGTCAGAATGACCATCATAAACAAAGCAACAAACAAGTGTTGGAGAGGTTGTGGAGAAAAGGGGACCCTAGTGCACTGTTGGTGGGATTGCAGACTGGTACAACCACTGTGGAAAACAGTATGGAATTTTCTCAGAAAACTAAAAATGGATCTGCCTTTTGACCCAGCAATGCCACTGCTAGGATTACATCCTAAGAACCCTGAAATACCAATCCAAAAGAACCTATGCACCCAATGTTCATAGCAGCACATTTACAATAGCCAAGTGTTGGAAGCAACCTAGATGCCCATCAGTAAATGAATGAATCAAAAAACTATGGTACATTTACACAATGGAATTCTATGCAGCAGCAAGAAAGAAGGAGCTCCTGCCCTTTGGGACAGCATGGATGGAACTGGAGAGCATTATGCTAAGTGAAATAAGCCAGGTGGTGAGGAACAAATACCATATGATCTCACGTTTAACAGGAACCCAAAGAAAAAAACAAAGACACAAGCAAAATATAATGAAAGAGAATGAAATAGAGAACAGTCTGATGGTGTTCAGAGAGGAGAGGAGAGGGAATTTCAGGGGATTTTCAGAGGAAAAGGGGAAGGGTTTACAGGAATAAGTATAAAGGATACATGGATAAAAACTAGGGATGGGTGGAAATGGGAGGCATGAGAGGAGGGTTGGGTGGGTGGGTTGAGATGGGATTAAAAGATAGAAAATTGTACTGCAACAACAATTAAAATAAAAAAATGAAAAAATAAACCTTATAGTAACCATAAAAAATAAATTAAAAAACTAAGCAAACAAGAACAGAGACAGACTCATGGTTATGGACAGCATTTTTATGGTTGCCAAATGGGAGGGGGCTTTGAGGGAATGAGTGAAGATGTGAGGAGATTATGAAGTACAAATTAGTAACTACAGAATAGCCAATGGGGGTGTAAAATGCAGTACAGAAAATGGAGCAGGCAAGGAATTTATATGCATGACCCATGGACATGAATAAAGGGTGGTGATTACCTGAGGGAGTGGCAGGTTCTGGATGGGAGGCTAAGGGGGGAAATTGGGACAACTGTAATAGCATAATTAATTAAATATAACAAAAGAAAAAGAAAGATATGATCAGACACTTTGCAAAAGAACATAACAAAAGGGCCATGCCATTAGACATCAAAAGAATCTCAACTTCTTTATCAAGGAAATGCAAATTGATGCTACAATGCAATGTCTATAAAAACTCATCAGTATGACTAAAATAAAAAATATAAAAAAGCCAAGTGTTAGGGAGTTGAAGGGGAAAAATGGGATGACTGTAATAGCATAAACAATAAACCATTAAAAAAGGAATGAGAAAAAATGCTAAGTGTTATGACATTACAAGTATGTGGAGCAACCAGAACCTTCATATGTTGCTGTTAGGAGTGTAAATTTACAAATCCATTTTTTAAAACTCTGGCTATATATACTAAAGCTGAATATATGTATACTTACAATATGACACAGTGATTTCACTCCTAGATATGTACTCAACAAAAATGCACATATATATTCACCCAAAGACATATTCAAGAAGCTTCATAGCAGCATACTCATACTAGCCCAAACTATAAAATACCTGTAGTGGTTAATTTTATATGTCAACTTGATTGGGACATGGGGTACTCAGATACCTGGCCAAATATTATTCTGGGTGTCTTTGTGAGTGTGATTTTCATAATGTTGACACTTAAAATGGTAAACTGAGTACAGCAGATTGTCCTCCCTAATGCAGGTCAGGGCCATATCCAATCAGTTGCAGGTTTGAATAGAACAAAAGGGCTGGCCTTCCCCCAAGTAAGAGAGTATTCCTCTTGCCTGACTTCTTGCTTGGGATATAGGCTTTTTTCCTGCCTTCACATTTTAATGTGAACATTAGCTCTTCCTGGGGATTGAGGCTTCTCCCCTTCAGACTGAAACTATACTACTGGCTCTGTAGAGTCTCCAACTTGCTGACTTAACCTGCATGTCTTGGAATGTGTCAGCTTCCATAATCATATGAGCCAATTCCTTGTATATACACACACACACGCACACACACACACATCCATTGGGTCTGTTTCTTTAGAAAACCCTGCTTAATACAATACCTAAATGCCAATGCAGAGTGAATGGATTAATTAATTGTGATATTTTTACAAGACATAATACTGTACAACAATGAGGATGAACAAATTATAACTATGTACAATAGAACAGGTAAATTTCGAACAGGGTGTTGGACAAAAATGTCCAGACACAAAAGAGAGTAGGTAAACTAGTCTATATTATTAAAAACAGTTTATTGGTTACCTTAGGAATGGCAGTCAATGGAAGCAGGTAGAAACAAGGACCTCTGAGCATGCTGATCATGCTCTATTGCTTGATTTAACTGTGAAATACATGGATGTTTTCTGTTTGTGAAACTTCATTGATTATTTCTCTACTTTTATGAATGCATATTATATCTTAATAAAATACTTTAAATCTCTGTATTAGTGAATACCCTCTAAAATTATTTAACAAGAAAAGGGGACTGAGAGATAATCTGGTAACATGTTTCCAGGCTATATAAATTGATAAGATCCAAACAAAATAAAATACTTAGGTATAAACCTAACAAGAATGTATAGAATATCTATTCTGAAAATTACAGTGTTAATGAAAGAAATCAAAGATATAAATAAATGGAAAGATACATCATATCCATGGAGTGGAAAGACAAAACATGGTAAAGATGTCAATTGTCCCTTAATAGGTGTGTAGGTTTAATGCAGTTTCTACCAAAATAGTAGAATGTTTTTGTAGACAGCCCAGCTTATTCTAAAATTTAAATGGAAAGTATAGACCCTAGTATAACTATATTAATCTTTTAAAATTGAATGAAGTAGGAGGAATTATTCTATCTGATATTAATGGTTATTATATAGTTAGAATAATCAAGACAATGTGGTCATAGTGGAGAGGTAGATACATAGCTCAGTTGAGAATAGAAAACCCAGAGATGGACCTACTCAAATATGTTAAGCTTATTTTTGACAAAGGTACAAAAGTTAGTCGCCAAATGGTGGTAGAGCAATTGGATATTCATAGGGAAAAATTAACTTCAATGTAAGTCCCATGCCTTATAAAAATAACTCAAGATGGAGCACAGATATAAGTGTAAAATGTGAAAATATAAAAAATTTAGAAGATAAAACAAAAACAAATTTGTATAACTAATAAAGAACTTTGAAAACTTATCTATAAAAAGAAACAATCCAATTAGAAAATAGGCAAGACATGAACAAACATTTTGATGACAAATTTATATAAATTGTAGGAATACAAGATGTTCCATATTATCTATTAGAGAAATGTAAATTGAAACATGAGATATAAATGTGCAACTATCATAATGGCTAAAATGGAAAATTGTTAAAACACTAAACGCTAGCAAGGAGATGGAGAAAGTGAATTGCTCATACTTTGCTGGTGGGAATGAAAAATGGTACAGTTTGACAGTTTATTAAAATACAAGCATGTAATTACCATACAACCCAGAAATTGTACTATTAGGCACTTATCTCAGAGAAATGACAACTTATGTTCACACAAAAACCTGCATATGAATCTTAATAACAGCTTTTTTTGAAGTAACCAAAAGTTTTCATAGGGTGATTGGATAAACTAACTGTATATCCTTGCAATGGAATACTGATCGGCAATGAAAGGAATAAAATATTAATACATGCAACAGCATGAATGAACCTCCAGGGAATTATGTTGAGTGAAAATGTCAAAAGGTTACATATTATATGATTTCATTTATAACCTTACTGCAATGACAAAATATAGAATGAAAATGAATCAATAATTGCCAGGAGTCAGAGACGGAAGATAGGAGGCAATGGGGAGGAAGAAAGTGGGCATGACTATAAAAAGGCAACACAAGGGATTCTTGTGGTAATGGAACTGTTCTCTTTCTTGACTGTATCAGTATCATTAATCTAGTTGGCCCTGGCTGGTGTAGCTCAGTGGATTGAGCACGGGCTGGAAACCAAAGTGTCCCAGGTTCAATTCCCAGCCAGGGTACATGCCTGGGTTGCAGGCCATAACCCCCAGCAACCGCACATTGAAGTTCCCCTGTCTCTCTATCTCCCTCCCTTCCCTCTCTAAAAATAACTAAATAAAATTAAAAAAAAAAATCTAGTTGGGACATTGTACTATAGTTTTGGAAGATGTTGCCATTGAAGGAAATGGAGTAAAGGGCACATGGATCTCTTTCTATTATTTCTTACAAGTGCATGTGAATCTACAGTGATCTCAAAACAGAAAGTTCAATTTAAAATTTTATAGGGATTGAACAAAAAAGAAAAAGTACTCATGGACATGGACAACAGTGTGGTGAATGCTGAGGGAAGTGGAGTTTGAGGGGACTAAATGATCAAGGAAAAATATAATAAACATTATACATTTAAAAAAATAAGTGAAAATAGAATTTTACTATATTGTACCATCTGAATATATATAACAAAAATCATATTAATATATTTAATTACCTGGTGGATATGTAGCCCAACCTTTCCTCTAGATCAAAAGTTCTCAAAAAGTGCTCTACAGAGACCTTTACAGATGGTTCCCATGGGCAATTCCATTTGCATATTAATACTCAACTTAATTATTCTAAATATATAATAATATATAATTATACTAACTGATACTAAGATTACTAATTCTTTTTCACTGTGTTAACATTTGCATGAATGGTGCAAAACCAAATGTGAGCTGCTAGCATCTTAGCTTGAAACAAGGCACTGGTACGAACTATATTATTAGTGGTCCTGTTTATGTTCTTTACTGCTAACCATCACAGTAAACAAACAAACAAACAAACAAAAAGAAACACAGGCAAACAAAACAAAAATAATTTTTTATTTAAGAATAAAGGGGGAAATTGGGACAACTGTAATAGCATAAACAAAATATTTAAAATAAATAAGTAAAAGAATATTCTTTTTAAGTATATTTTATTGATTATGCTATTACAGTTGTCTGAATTTTTTTCTCCCCTTTATGCTGCCTCTGCCCTGTACCCCCCCAGAATCCTTCATTCCTCCCCTTAGTTCATGTCCCTGGGTTTTACATATAAGGTTTTTGGCTTCTCTATTTCCTACACTATTCTTAACCTCCCCTGTCTATTTGTACCTATGAATTATGCTTCTTATTCCTTGTACCTTTCTCCCCCATCCACCTCCTTCCCCCTCACTACTGATAACTCTCCATGTGATCTCCATTTCTGTGATTCTGCTTCTGTTCTAGTTGTTTGCTTAGTTTTGTTTTTGTTTTTTAGGTTCAGTTGTTGATAGTTGTGAGTTTGTTGTCATTCTACTGTACATAGTTTTGATCTTTTTTTTTTCTTAGATAAGTCCCTTTAACATTTCATATAATAAGGGCTTGGTGATGATGAACGCCCATAACTTGACCTTCTCTAGGAAATACTTTATCTGCCCTTCCATTCTAAATTATAGCTTTGCTGGATAGAGTAATCTTGGGTGGAGTTCCTTGCCTTTCATGACTTCAAATACTTCTTTCTGGGCCTTCTTGCCTGCAAAGTTTCTTTTGAGAAATCAGCTGATAGTCTTATGGGTACTCCTTTGTAGGTACCTCTCTCCTTTCCTCTTGTTGCTTCTAAGATTCTCTCCTTATCTTTAATTTTGAGTAACTTAATTATGATGTGCCTTAGTATATTTCTTCTTGGATCCAATTTCTTTGAGACTCTCTGAGCTTCCTGGTCTTCCTGGAAGTGTATTTCCTTCACCAGGTTGGGGGAGTTTTCCTTCATTATTTGTTCAGGTAAGTTTTCCATTTCTTGCTCTTCCTCTTCTCCTTCTGGCACCCCTACAATTCAGATGTTGGAACATTTAAAGTTGTCCCAGAGGTTCCTAAGCCTCTCCTCATTTTTTTTTGAATTCTTGTTTCTTTTTTGTGTTCTGGTTGAAAGTTTATTTCTTCCTTCTGCTCCAAATTATTGATTTGAGTCCTGGTTTCCTTCTCTTCACTCTTGTTTCCCTGCATATTTTGCTTTATTTCATTTTGGGTAGCTTTTGTTTCTTTAATTTTCCAACCTGAATTCAATCACTTATATGAACATCCTGATTACCAGTGTTTTGAACACTGCATCAGATAGGTTGGCTATCTCCTCATCGCTTATTTCTTTTTCTGGAGTTTTGATCTGTTCTTTCATTTGGGACACATTTTTTTTTGTCTCCACACACCTATTATGTTGTAAGGGGGCAGAGCCTTATGTATTTACCAGGGTGGGGCAGCCCTCTTTGCTGTGTTGTGGTGCTGTCTGTGAGGTAGAGGTCAGAGAGGGAACAATGCTGCTTGCTTGGTACTCACCCTATTTGCCATCACTTCCCTCAATTCCCACAAGCAGACTGTGTCCTTTCAGGTGCTGATTCCCAGGTGGGTGGGTTTCTATATAAGGACCCTGTGGGCCTCTCCAAGAGACTCTCCTGTGAGACTGGGAGTTTCTCCCTTGGTGGCAACCCCCACAGATTTTTACAGCCAGAGGTTTTGAGTCTCTAGTGTGAGTATCTCACACTGAAACCCTAGGTTTTGCAGTCTCTCTCTCCCCAGTTGTTCTCCCCAGCTTATGTGTGCATGAATGTGAGACTTCCCAGTGAGCCAGTCCCTACCTCACCCATGCAGTGTGAAGCTTTGCCACACATTGTCTTTGCCCTGGCTGTCTGTTTCTGCCCCTCCTACCAGTCTGGATGAATGTTTCTTTAACTCCTTGTTTGTCAGACTTCCATGCAGTTTGATTTTCTGGAAGTTCTGGTTGTTTTTTGTTTTTAAATTGGTTATTATCCTTGTTATGGTTGTGCGAGGAAGAAAAGCATTTTTACCTACGTCTCCATCTTGGCTGGAACCCTCAAAAGAATATTGTTGATGCTAAGTTAAAGTTAACTAATTTTATTCTATCACAACCTTTGAATACACAAAACAATACACTGTGTGATGAAAGGGAGAGCATTAGTAAAGCAATTCCACAGCACACAGAAGCATAAAGTTTATCTCTAGGAAAAGCACTTGTGCAATTGACTTACAAGTGAAACTAGTCTCTTATTTCTTTGAACACCATTTTTACTTGAAAGAACAACTGACTGCCAAAATACAGTAATTTAGATGTAGGTATTTGGCAGTTATTTTCTTCAAAATGAACAAAAGGACGCTGTAATTTCAAGGAAAACAACTGATAATATTTGTTCCCAATGATAAAATCTGAACTTAAACTGAAAATTAAAACTTTGGGAAACTTGTTTCTGCTACTGAGCTTGACATCTTCCCAATACTTAAAGACTCTCTCCTGAAATCAGCGGTGGTATTCATTAATATGGGTTTTAGATATTGCATAATAAAATGTGTCAGAATTTAGAAGACCTATATAACTGAGTGAACCAGTATTTTCCAAATCACCAATGTATGACGTTACAAAATCATGCATAGGTAAAAGATCAATTCAAAGTACAAGTTGGAGCCATGGGTTGTAATGTAACAGTATATAAAAAGTTTAGTAATACACTTTCAGTTTCCACACTGCAACTAACCTGAAATAGTCACTTTGCAAAGTTTGTTGTAATTTTAAAGAAGAATATCCACAATGATCAGAAAGGCTCTTAAAGTACTCTTTCATTTTCCAATGACATATCTTTGTGATGCCAGATTTTCTTCATATACTTTATCCAAAATGTTTCTTAGCAGCTGGAATGCAGAAACAAATATGAGAACCCTGCTGTCTTCTATTAAACCTGACATTAAAGAGATTTGCCAAATGTAAATAGAATAGAATTTCTATTCTTCTCACTAAATTTTTTTGTTTTAGAAAATGTGCTATATGTTAACATGCAATGGATTTATCATTTTAAAATAAACTAACAAGTATGTGTTTGTCAAGTTGTCATTTTAATTTGTAACAGAGTAAATATTGATAGATATAACCCACATAAATAAAGATTTTTGAAGTCCTCAATCATTTTCAAAGCATTCCTGAGACCAAAAAAGTTTGAGAAATGCGTCAAGCTGGACAAATAGAATGCTTTTCACCTGGATTCATATGTGATATCTATTAATGGAATTACTGTTACTGACCTGAGTGCATCCAAGGATACCATTAGACTTTTTCCCATTTTCATTTCTTTTAAAAAATTCTCTTACAAAACATGCTGTAATCACTGTGAAGATATAATGAGTACCTCATTTATTTTATTTCCTAATTGTTCTCTTTCAATGACCTATGGAAGAGATGTTTCACATATCCGTACTACAAAAAGTATATTTCTGAGAAGCTGGTTTGTTAAAATCTCATGGACATTTCTTGACATTGTACTAGTCATGTTTTTCCCTTCACTTCAGCTGCTGAGTTCAAAGACAAGGGCCCAGGCTATTTCTAAATGTTTAGAGCTTTGTGGCTTTTATGTCTAATCATACTTCAAAATCATTCAATCCTCATTCTTCAATTTTCTCTTCATCTTTTTTGCCTCATCTACTTGTTTTTGCCAAATCTGACAGTGTGAGAACCTTTTCTTATGAGAAAAGAGAATTTGAAGAGAGAATTTGGAAAAAAACCTATTGATTCATAATTGTGTTTGCTTTTCTCACTCTAATTAAAAGTATGTGTGCAAAAAGATAGTATATAAAGAAGCAGAAGAAGGAACTTCAGTTCACTCCCCAATAAAAGCAACCAAAGAAATGGCGAAATACCTGTCAAAATCAGTATTTTTGGAACTCTGGAAACTAACCAAACACTTTCAACAACCCAGGCAGCACTTACTCAAGAAAAACTGCTGAATCTTGCTAATTACAGTGAGCTTTGTGGCATTTTAATTTACACTAGTTCCATCTTTTACTCCTTAGTTCATCCTTGATTGAATTACTGGTTTGTATTCCCAGTACCAACACTGGAATAGAATGGACCCCATTTGCAAAGATTATCATTGGTTAATTTGTTGGTTTTTTTCCTTGGAAGACTGGTTCAAAAGATTTGTTTTACCTACCTCAGAACTCAGCCAGCACTAAAGCCACTACCTGGGAAGTATTCTTCAAAATCATTTGCATGCAAATGTTTTTGTCACTATTACATGAGAGAATGGATAACAGTTGGGGATAACAATATGTTATTAAAATGATTGAAAGGAAAGGGGAATTCATGGACACAGACAACAGTGTGGTAAATTCAGGGGAGTGAGGGAATGGGTGAAGGTGGAAGGGTATGGAGGGATAAATAGTGATGGAAAATAAATAAATAATAAATCAATAACAAAGAAAGGGAAGGGGAATGAAATACTATGGGGAAGAAGGGACTTAAAAAGTTCCAGCATATTCGAGGAATCTAGAAGGCCCCACATAAAGCTATCACACAAAGAATCTGTCCCTACCAACTGTATTCTATTCCACACAGTGTGAGCTCAGGCAATCTTACTACTTCCATTTGACATGTGCAACTAATATTACTTGAAAGATTTACATGCCTCTGTTTTACAGTCCTAGATAGAAGAAATATTTCTGGTTAGATACAATGTCCATTTCCGTAACACAATCAGGTAAAAGTGATACAGTCAGTTCACATAAAGCCTGTTCAAACATACCAATTCTACAAACTTTTACCCTAATTCCATTAAACTTTATGTCCTTAACTGTAGCATCCATCAGGACTTCAACAACACGTCCTGGTTTTACAATACTAGGTAGAGGAAGTGTTCCCTAGCCAGACATAATATCCATTCCCATAAAATGTTCAGGTAAAGGAGACACAACCACTTTACATAAACTTTGTTTAAACATTCCAACTTTCATAACATCAGCTCTCACATTTATGTTCTTTCAATCTAATTGTAGCCCACATTAGGGCCTCATTAATGGGTATTGGTTCCAGAGTGCGTGGAACTCCTGTATCAAGGAATCCTGGAAACATCTCTTTTCTACCCCCTGACTGTTTTACTCACTCTTGTGCAAAAGGTTTTGGGTCTCACAATAGGTCAAGCCAAAGGACTCTGGCCCTTTTGTCAATCTTTAATTTGATTAACCTGCTCTTGACCACTGCCACGCGTAGTTGGTCAGGTTTCTCATTATAATCTCTGCCTTCAGGTTTTTAATTTTTTTTCAAACTGGGAGAAATGCACTGCAGTTGTTGGAAACCCTTTAATATTGAGTGACCAGCAGGGGCTGCCCTAGCCCACCTAACCTTTGGAAATACTGTATTAAAATATTTCAATATCTGTTTTACTCATGTAAATTATTAATAACAATCTACCCAGCAGGGTAGAGATTAAGAAATTTATGTGATTCTCCCCCTTATGTTTCCTTTTAATTTTGCCATTATCAATATTTCCTTTTGTCACCTTATTCCTTTATAACCATTTAAAAATTTCTACCTGGCTTGGACTAGTTTTTTTATTCTTTCCTCCACCTTTCCCCATTCTCTTATTAATTAACTTAATATTTTATAGCATCTATAAGGCCCATGAGGGGAAGTTGAGATAGCAAATTCAATAAAGTTTCCTGAACTATTCTTTCTTCAGTTTTACAACAATAAGATTATGTCAGGTACTACCCTGGCTGGTGTGGCTCAGTGGATTGAGTGCCAACCTGTGAACCAAAGGGTCTCTGTTTCTTTTCCCAGTCAGGGCACATGCTTGGGTTGTGGGTCAGGTCCCCAGTGGGGAGCATGTGAGAGGCAACCACACATTGATGTTTCTCTCCCTCTCTATCTCCCTCCCTTCTCCTTTCTCTAAAAGTAAATAAAATCTTTTTTTAAACAATTATATCAGGTACTCATGTGAAAGGGGACCCCTTAACCATGACATTTACCATGTGAGCAACAGACACATTCAGTGAGTGAATGGCTCAGTCACTGTAAATCCAGTCTCACAGAACTTTCATACAAAACGTATCATCTGCTTCATCTGGCTTGTTCCACTTGACATTTATAGAGGGAGACAGACAGTTCCCCTTGTCAGAGTAAATATACCTTATAGTGGCTTTTATCCAGTCTACCAGTTTTGTTGTTTCCTCAGAAACTGTGTGTCTGGATCATGTATAGTCATCTGTGATTATTCCATAGTGAGCTGAGGGTCCTGCTCAACCCAAAGATACTCTTCCACTCTGCAGTGTTCAAAATCAAAGACATAGCCCCCAAATTGGTGATTTGCACAATCCATTTCAATACGGTTTCCTCAGACAGCTGATGATACTGATCTACAGAATGAAACAACTCTTTCAACTGTGATTGATCATTAACTCCTATTTCAGTTGTTCTCTTTTCTCAGGCGAATGGGGATGGGGATGAAATTTCCAAGCTTTTAATTATGGCTTGGTCTTTTTTTGTGACGAGCCCTCATCCTGCAGTTATCCAGGAGCCCACCCAGAATTGCTTCATTAGAAAAAGAAACATTCGTGTCACCCAGGAAATTACAAGGGGTTTCAGGAGCTCCAAGTCAGGGACCAAGGTCAAAGACCAAATATTAAAACAAAATATGCTCTTAGTACAGTTATCAGTAAAGGAAATAAAAGGGTTTCCAAAGTCTGTGCCAGGAACCAGGGGCTGCAATCAATAAATACATTTTTAATTATCTCATAAAAATACAAAACAACCTGAAAGCCATTAACAAAAAGAATAAGTCCTTACCTATCAATACTTGCACTAAATATAAATCTTTAAATTCTTCAATTAAAAAGCATAGAGTGCCTGAGTGGATGAAAAGTTAGACTCAATGATATGCTGACTGCCAAAGACTCACTTATACATTAAGGACTATCACAGGTTGAAAATAAAAGGATGGAAAAAGATGTTATTACGTGTAATGGATACCAATGACATCTGGAATACCTATGCTTATATCAGAAAAAAAAACAGACTTTAAGGCAAAAATAGTAACAAGAGACAAAAGAGGGCATTAGATAAAGACACACGGGTTAATTAATCAAGGGGATATAATTATTGTAAATATACATGCACCCAATATGGGATCATCTAAATATATTAAACAATTGTTAACCTATTGGAGGCAAAAATAGACAATGCAATAGTTGTAGGAGCCTTCAATACCCAACTCTCAGCAATGGATAGACACCTAGGTAGAAAATCAAGAAAGAAATAATGGACTTAAGCTGTACTTAGAATCAACGAACCTAATAGGCATATACAGAACATTTCATCCAACAGCAGAAGAATACACATACTTCTCAAGCACACACAGAACATTTTTAGGGCATATCATATACTAGGGTACAAAACAAGTATTAACAAACTTAAGAACATTGAAATAATTTCAAGAATTGTTTACAACCACAATGGCATTACACTAGAAACCAATAACAGAGGAAACCAGAAACTCCACAAATATGTGGAAGTTAATCAGTACACTCCTAAACAACCAATGGGTCAATGAAGAAATCAAAAAGAAATCCAAAAAATATCTTCATACAAATGAAAATGGAAACATAACATACCAACACTAATGGGATGCAGCAAAAGCAACTCTAAGAGGGAAGATTATATGACAAATGGTTACATTAATAAAAAAGAAATATCTCAAATAAACAACCTAAATTTACAAGTTAAGGGACTAGAAAAGAAAGAATAAACTGAACCCAAAGCTAGCAGAAGGTATGAAATAAAGATTATATTAGAAATAAATAAAATAGAGACAAGAAAGATAATAGAAAAGATCAATGAAAATAAAAGTTGTTTTTTAAAAGATAAATATAATTGTCAAACCTCTAGTTAGACGAAGAAAAGAGAGAAAACTCAAATTAATAAAATTATAATGAAAGAAGAGACATTACAACTGATACCACAGAAATGTAAAGGATCATAAGAGCCTATGACAAATAATTATGTGTCAACAAATTGAATAACACAGAAGAAATGGATAAATTCCAAGAAACATACAGCATGCTAAGACTGAGAAAATAATTAAGAAATAGAGAATCTGAACAGACAAATAATGAGCAAGCAGATTGAAACAGTAATCAAAACCCCCCCAACACAGAAAAGCCCAGTATCAAGTGGCTTCACAGGTAAATTCTACAAAACATTTACAAAAATTAATACCATTTTCTCCAACTATTCCATAATTTTGAAGAAGAAGAAATACTTCCCAATTAATTTTATGTGGCCAACATTATCCTGGCACTGGATTTAGAAAAAGACACTACAAGGAAAGGAAATTACAAGCCAATACCCCTAATAAGCACAGACTAAAAAATCTTCAACAAAATACTAAGAAATTGAATCCAAGAACATATTAAAAATATTATGCACCCTGATCAAGTAGAATTTGTTCCTTGGATGAGGGTATTTTAACATCTGCAAGTAAGTCCATGTGATACACCATATTAACAAAATGAAAAATCAAAATCATGTGATTGGCTCAATAGGTGCATAAAAGGCATTTAACAAAATTCCACTCCTTTTCAGGATAAAAACTCTAAAAAAATAGGTACAGAAATAATTTACATCAATCTAACAAGGGTGATATTACAGGCTTACAAGTAACACTACACTCAACAGAGGAAAGGTCAAAAGCTTTCCCTCTAAGATCAAGGCAATGATGACCATTCTCCCCATTTCTATTCAACATTATACTGAACATTCTAGCCAGAACAATCAGGCAGGAAAAAGAAATAGAAAGCATCCAAATCAGAAAAGAGGAAGTAAATGACTGTTTTCTGCAGTGGCTGCACCAGTATGCATTCCCAACAACAGTGTACTAGGGTTCCTTTTACTCCATAACCTTATCAGCACTTGTTTGTTGATTTGTTTATGATGGCCATTCTGACTGGTGTGAAGTGGTATCTCATTGTGGTTTTAATCTGCATCTCTCTGATGGCTAGCGGTATTGAGCATCGTTTCATGTGTCTTTGAATGTTCTGTATGTCCTCCTTGGAGAAGTGTCTATTCAAGTCCTTTGCCCATTTTTTAATTGGGTTACTTGTCTTCTTAGAGTGGAGTCATGTAAGTTCTTTATATATTTTGGAGATTAAACCCTTGTCTGAGGTATCATTGGCAAACATGTTTTCCCATACAGTTGGTTCTCTTTTTATTTTGATGCTGTTTTCTTTAGCTGTGCAAAAGCTTTTAATTTTGATGAGATCCCATTTGTTTATTCTTTCCTTTATGTCCCTTGCTCTAGGAGACAAGCCAGTAAAAAAGTTTCTGCGTGAAATATCTGAGATTTTCCTACCTACATTCTCTTCTAGGACTTTAATGGTGTCACGCTTTATATTTAAGTCTTTTATCCACCTCGAATTTATTTTTGTATAAGGTGTAAGTTGGTGCTCGAGTTTCACTTTTTTTGCACATAGCTGTCCAGTTGTCCCAACACCATTTGTTGAAGAGGCTATTTTTATTCCATTTTATGTTGCTGCTTCCTTTGTCAAATATTAATTGACTGTAGAGGCTTGGGTTTATTTTTGGGCTGTCTGTTCTGTTCCATTGGTCCATGTGCCTGTTTTTATGCCAGTACCAGGCTGTTTTGATTACAGTGGCCTTGTAGTATAGTTTAGTGTCGGGTATTGTGATCCCTCCTACTTTACTCTTCTTTCTCAAAATTGCAGCAGCTATTCGGGGTCGTTTATGGTTCCATATAAATTGTTGAAGTGTTTGTTCTATGTCTGTGAAATATGCCATTGGTACTTTAATAGGTATTGCATTGAATGTGTAAATTGCTTTTGGTAGTATGGACATTTTGATGATATTAATTCTTCCAATCCATGAACACGGTATATGTTTCCATTTGTTTGTGTCTTCCTTGATTTCTCTCCTCAGTGTTATGTAGTTTTCTGAATACAGGTCTTTTACCTCTTTGGTTAGGTTTATTCCTAGGTATTTTATTTTTATCTTTGCTATTTCAAATGGGATTTATTTCTTGATTTCTGCTTCTGCTGTTTCACTGTTGGTGTACAGAAATGCCTTTGACTTCTGGATATTGACTTTGTATCCCGCTGTTTGCCAAATTCATTTATTAGGTCAAGCAGTTTTTTGGTGGAGTCTATAGGATTTTCTATGTACACTATCATGTCATCTGCAAACAGTGACAGTTTTGTTTCCTCCTTTCTGATTTGGATTCCTTTTATTTCTTTTTCTTGTCTGATTGCTGTGGCTAGAACTTCCAGTACTATATTGAATAGAAGTGGTGAAAGTGGACATCCTTGTCTTGTTCCTGTTCTTAGTGGAAAAGATTTTAATTTTTTCCCATTGACTATAATGTTGGCTGTAGGTTTCTCATATATGGCCTTTATTATGTTGAGGAATGCTCCCTCTATTCCCACTTTACTGAGTGTTTTTATCATAAATGGGTGCTGTACCTTATCAAATGCTTTTTCTGCATCTATTGATGTGATCATGTGGTTTTTGTCTTTGCTTTTGTTTATGTGATGTATTACATTTACTGATTTGCGAATATTCTACCATCCTTGCGTACCTGGAATGAATCCCACTTGGTCATGGTGTATGATCTTCTTAATGTACTGTTGGATGCGGTTTGCCAGTATCTTGTTGGGGATTTTAGCGTCAATGTTCATCAGCGATATTGGCCTGAAGCTTTCTTTCTTTGTTGTGTCTTTATCTGGTTTTGGAATTAAGATGATGTTGGCCTCATAAAAAGAGTTTGGGAGTCTTCCATCTTTTTGAATTTTTTGAAATAGTCTGTGAAGGATAGGTGTTAGTTCTTCCTTAAATGCTTTGTAGAATTCTCCTGTGAAACCATCTGGTCCAGGGCATTTGTGTGTTGGGAGTTTTTTGATTACTGCTTCCATTTCTTTTTCTGTTATTGGTTTGTTCAATAAAATGGAAGCTTTCTGCTTCCATTTTATTGAGTTTTGGAAGATTATATTTTTCTAGAAATTTGTCCATTTCATCTAGGTTTTCAAATTTCTTGGCATACAGCTCTTTGTAGTAATTTGTTACAATCCTTTGTATTTCTGTGGTATCTGTTGTAATCTCTCCTCTTTCATTTCTGATTGTGTTTATTTGGGTTTTCTCTCTTTTTTTCTTGATGAGTCTGCTTAAAGGCTTCTCAATTTTGTTTATCTTTTCAAAGAACCAACTCTTGGATTCATTGATCTTTTGAATTGTGCTTTTAGCCTCTATGTCATTTAATTCTGCTCTGATCTTGGTTATTTCCTTCCTTCTGCTTGCTCTGGGCTCTCTTTGTTGTTGTTTCTTGAGTTCTTGTAGACGTAGGGTTAGGTTGTTTGTTTGAAATGTTTCTAACTTTTTTAGGTGGGCCTGTATCACTATGAACTTCCCTCTCAGGACTGCCTTGGCTGTGTCCCATAAGTTTTCGGTTGTCATGGGTTCGTTTTCATTTGTTTCCAAAAACGGTTTGATTTCTTTCCTAATATCATTCTTAACCCATTCATTGTTTAATAGCATGCTATTTAATCTCCATGATTTTGAGTGTTTTGAGTTTTTTTCCTTGGGGTTGGTTTCTAGTTTCAGTCCCTTGTGATCCGAGAAATTGCTTGGTATGATTTCAATTTTTTTGAAATTGTTGAGGCTTGTTTTGTGTCCTGTCATGTGGTCAATTTTTGAAAATGTTTCATGTACATTTGAAAAAAATGTGTATTTAGCTTCTTTGGGATGGAGGGTTCTGTAAATATCAGTAAAGCCCATTTCATCTAGGGTATTGTTCAATGCCACAATATCTTTGTTGATATTTTGTTTGGAAGATCTGTCCTTTTTTGATAGTGGGGTGTTAAAATCCCCCACAATAATTGTGTTGCTGCCCATATGTTTCTTGAAGTCCTCTAAGATTTTCTTTATGTATTTGGGTGCTCCTATGTTGGGTGCATATATATTTACAATGTTTATGTCTTCTTGGTGGATTCTTCCCTTGAGTATTATGAAATGAACTTCTGGGTCTCTCTTCATCGTCCTTCTTTGGAAGTCTATTTTGTCAGATATGAGTATTGCTACCCTGGCTTTTTTTCCTGTCCATTTGCTTGGAAAATTTGTTTCTAGCCCTTCACTTTCAACCTGTGCAGATCTTTTATCCTGAGGTGGGTCTCTTGTAGGCAGCATATGCGTGGGTCATGTTTTCTTATCCAATCAGCTATTCCATGTCTTTTGATTGGAGCGTTTAATCCATTTACGTTTAAGGTTATTATTGATAGGTACTTATTCATTGCCTTTTATGTACGTGTGATCCTCTCTCAGTCTCTCTTTTCCTTTCATTCCTTAAAGCAGTCCCTTCAGCATCTCTTGCAGAGCTGGTTTAGTGGAGGTGTATTCTTTTAGACTTCTTTTGTCTGAGAAGCTTCTTATTTGGCCTTCTATCTTGATTGAGAGCCTTGCTGGGTAAAGTAGTCGTGGTTGCAGGCATCTGGTTCTCATTAGTTGGATTATTTCTTGCCATTCTCTTCTGGCTTGGAGTGTTTCCATTGAGAAGTCAACTGTTAGCCTTATTGGGGCTCCCTTGTATGTTACTTCCTGTTTCTCCCTTGCTGCCTTTAAGATTCTCTCTTTGTCTTGGAGTTTTGCCATTTTAATTATGATGTGTCTTGAGGTGGGCCTCTTTGGATTCCTCTTGATTGGGACTCTCTGTGTTTCCTGGATTTGTGTGACTTTTTGTCTCATCAAATTAGGGAAGTTTTCCATCATTACTTTTTCAAATAGGTTTTCTATCCCTTGTTCTTCTTCTTCTCCTTCTGGTATCCCTATTATACGGATATTATTACGTTTCATATTGTCTTGCATTTCTCTTAATCCCTCTTCATTCTTTCTGAGCCTCTTTTCCTTTTCTTGCTCTTTCTGGGTGTTTTCTTCTACTTTGTCCTCTAGCTCGCTGATCTGATCTTCTGCTTCATCGATCCTGCTTTTCATTCCTTCTACTGTGTTCTTCAGTTCAGGAATTGTATTCTTCATTTCCTCTTGGCCCGTGTTGAGAGTTTCTATTTCCTTTTTTATGCTGATGCAGTTTTCAGTGAGTTCATTGTAGCTTCCCTGTAGTTTCTGGTAGCTCATTGTGAGCTCATTGAGCTTCCTGACAATCACTGCTTTGAATTCAATATCTGATAGTTGAATTGCCTCTATTTCATTTAGCATTCTTTCTGAGGCTACCTCCTTTCCTTTCATGTGGGGATTATTTCTTTGTCTTCCCATTGTTTGTGAGACTCTTCTTGTTCGCCTCATCTTCTTATATTGATCTGTTCTGGCTCCCTGGGTTTATGTTGTGAACTTCTTTAGTAGAATAGCAGTGAGTTTCAGTGGTGCTGTTTCCTTGATCTCCCAAGCTCATTGGTCTTGGGCTGTCGTTTAAGTTGTCTTTGTGTTTGCCTTTGGGTTTTGGTGGTTGTTGAGTCCTTTTTTGGTGGTTCCTCCCCGCCAGCTGGTTAAATGTGGGTTACTCTGTCCACCACCTTCTGTATTTTGTTGTGCTGGTGAGGGCAGGTTGTGTTGAAGCTGGTTCTTCTGTGTGTACAAGGTTTAAAGAAATCTTGTTCAGTTGTTTGTATGGGGTACTGTCTCTACTGTTTAGTTGTATTTCCAGATAAGTCCTGGATTGAGGTCTGTGTGGTTACTACTCCCTCCTTCGCCTTCTTCTGCTGTTATCTGTTAGTGGTTCCTTTGTTGTTGGGTTTCCTCTTCCAGTGGGTATCCTGGTGTTCACCTCCTCCACCTCTTCTTTTTGTCATCAGTTGGAGGGGGAAGGCAAAATGGTTTAATACAGCAACAGAGAATTCTATGCTATTTACAGTAGTAGCGAGTAGGGGAGATATAGGAGATCCTTTCACTATGTGTAGTGTTAACCATGATCTTCCACCCAGCTAGCTGATTTTTAGAAAGGATGGAAAGAAGATAAGACTCTTGTTGGGGGAGGAAGGATTGTGAGTGGAATCTATAAAGCAGGGAGGTTGTGGGCGGTCAGATTCTGGGGTAAGGTGAGAGTAAAGGATAGTAAATAGGTGTAGTGTGTGAGAGAATAGAGTTAGCCACTACAGTAATACAGTTCAGGAAACTTTGAAATGGGCTAAGATCTGGCGGGGGGGCTGTTGTGAAGTAACTACAATTGTATGGAACAGCAGTTATTTACAATAATATTATGGCAACATTCATATGACATCGTCTATGAGATCTAGGTAACAAGAATAGGGAGTACAGAACATTGAGTAGTGTGCTGATGGGACACAGGTGAGTTAAAGGACAGTAGATTAGTAATACAGTATAGAAAGAGATATCAGGGGAAAGCTGTCAGGTCATACAATATATCCAGCCTAGTAGAGCAGGCTATACAAAAAGAAGAGGGATATAAAAATACTATTAAAAAAGATGTAGGAACACTGGAAAAATAGTAATAATACAAATATGCAATAACTTGCAGGTTCTCTGTAATAGCAGAGTGACATTTATCTCACTGTCCCAGCTGTTGTGATGCCCCTTCTTTGGGTTCAACTTTGGTCTTTTCACAGATCCAGGATTTTGTCTCACTTGTAGGTATTTAGGAAAAAATTTAAAAAAGTAAAAAATAGAAAAGGCAGACGAAGGAAGGAAGAAGAGATAAAATTGGAGGACAGGAAGGAGGAAGGAATAAAACAAGAAATCAGGTAAGAGAGGAAAAAGAAATCAAAAGAGAATAAAAACAATAAAACTTAAAAAATTAAAAATTGTTAAAAAAATAGAATCAAATTTAAAAGTCTCTTGATTTCAAAGTGGCCAAACTGGTTTTTCTGCTCTTGCTGATTGAGGCAGGCTGAAGGATGATTTGTTTGGCTTTTCTTCCTTGGCCAGTGGAGTTTGCACTGGCTCCTCAGCCTTGGGCCCTGGGTGTGGGAATCAGGTCTTTCCCCAGGGTTACTGCTTGGGCTGGTGTGTGGGGATGCTCTCCCTGCAGACGCACCCGTGCGCGCCGGTGCGCCCATGCCGGTGCGCCCACAGCTGGGTAGCAGAGAGGCTGGAGCCACTGATCACTTTAGGAGAATTCCCCAAACAGTGTCTGTGTCTCTTCACCCCTTCCTCTTGAGAAATTCCTCCCATTCAAGCCCGCCACTCCCCACAGTGGCCTGGCTTCTCCCACAGTGGCCTGGCTTCTCCCACCGCCAAACGCTCCAGCCAGACCGGTAACCATGGGAGTCCGGGTCCGCTGCGGGACTCAGACCCTCTGGTGTCCACTGCCTCCAAAGGTGCTCACAGCCCCCATATGTTTGCCAGCACCTGGATTCCTCCCAGAGCCGCTCAGACCTTGCTCGGGTGGGGAGGGAGCAGTTGACCTGGCTCTCTCCCAAGGACCTTATGGCAAACCCAGCAGTGGCCCTGAGCCTGGGGCTGCAGCCCCAGGACCACATGCTTGTCCTGGGACCCTACCTTGTTGCAGCACTCCCCTTAGGATCCGTTCTTTGTTCTTTCGGTTCTGCCACAATCCTTGGTCCTCTGTTTTCAAAAATGATGAAATATGTTGGTTGCTTGCCTTTCTACTCCATAGATTGGTCAGGATTTTCTCCCCTGAGCAGAGGAAAGCCGAATCTGCTCCTTCCTACTCCGACGCCATCTTAGATCCCCTCGAGCTAGGTGTTGTTAATAAAGTTGTGAAAGTTTCCTTCTATTTCTAGTTTTCTGAGCACTTTTATCATGAATAGATGTTGAATTTTGTCAAATGTTATTTTTGCAACTATTGATATGATTATATGACTATTTTCTTTAGATTGTTTATGTGGTGGTTATATTAATGAATTTTCAAATATTGAACTAGCCTTGCATATCTGGAATAAATCCCATCTAAATTATAGCTTTTCATTTTAATTTGCAAATGAAAAATGTCATTTGCAAATGATATTGGCTATAGGTCCTTGCTTTTCATCACTTTGAATATTTCTTGCCAGTACCTTGTAGCCTGCAAAATTTCTTTTGAGAAATCAGTAGACAATCTTATGGGAACTCCACTATCAATAAGCCCCTCATCTGGTGAATGCACAGAGAATATATTTTATCATATTCTATAGTCTCCCTAAAATGAGGATCAAGAATACAAAGAGGATTTGCCTAGAATATGCTGAAACAGTGAGCAAGCATATTACAGAGACTATAAACACTCTTTCAGGTGAGGTATATTCTAGGGTGAAGCTATATTAAAATGGTTACAGTATTCTTATATGAAGTTGGATGTTGCATTAATTATGAATGCAAATCAGTATGGGAAGTGAACCCAATATCCTGTTGGAATTTGACTCTAAAATTTTCCCAGAAAACTTGCAGGTTTTGACTATTGCAGAAGATAGGTACACATTTTAGGGAAAATAAGAGGCCCATATATTTATTCACATGTGATACATAAATAAAAGGCACAGAGTTATTGACAAAGATTCAAGAGAAGGCTCATAGGACACCTTTATTTTTGATGCAGAAGATATAAAAGGAGTTTCTTGCAGAACCAAAGGAGTGGTAATCTTTTCCAGTGGACATAAGGCAAAGGAAATCTTCTCTCATATGTGAAGGCAAAGAGACTCTGGAAAGTCCATTCTTTCTTTTCCCCATTACCTCTAATACCAAAAATCTACAAGTTTTGAAACTGGAAAGAGAGCCTCAATTTCCATGTAATTAAATCATTAAATGTCCCTGGCATCTGTGATTGCAT